>NC_141599.1:0-692500 GCF_047967505.1 Dipteris shenzhenensis
ATGGTGCTATGGGTGAAGTGTTTACAAAAAAAATGTTGGAGTCTGTCATACAACATCTAGAATTCAAAATTCTAAAATCAGAGATAACATCTGAGTCAATGAACAAAGTTGTGGAGCATTTCAATGCAACTAGAGCACATGGAGTTTGTGATACTATAGGGATAAGTACAAGGGTATATCGGCTCATATTTAAGAGCTGAAAAACAGCATGTCTTTTTGTGGGAGCAAAAGTTAAAGCCTCACTTCCTAAACCGACTGATGTTGATAAGGCTAGGCATGCACTCAATTTGGGTGTACTTGATTTAGTCAGTGAGCCTAAGCCCCAGCATGTATGTAGTACACTAACTTTGAAAACAAAGGCTGGAGAGACTTAAGAATTGGAATTGATAGTCAATAATAACTTTGTGATGGATGTTTGAAGAGTTCTGCAAGCCATGGTGAAGTTTTATGATATGCCTATGGAAGAATGCAATGGTACTTTGAAGATTGTACTAAAGCTTGATGAAAGTGAGGTGGTCAAAGGTCAAAATTTGGAAAGAGTTAGTTTGATGATGAATAGAATACTAGACCTTGAAGTTGAGCTTGATGATGCAAGATGATTCAGTGTGGTGCAATCAGAACGCAATCAGAACGTGCAATCAGAACGTGCAATCAGAACAGGAGATTTGGTGGTTGGCTGCTTTTGAGGTATGATGGAAAATTGTATTTTAATGCAATAATGCAAAAAGACTTAGAATATTTTGAAATAACATGTGAGCTTTTTTTGCAGGTTCCGAAAGAATCACATTCAATTTTGAAGTGGTTTTTTGACTAAACCGATATCCCAAGTGTGATCAAAGGTCATAACAATGGTGAGGTACTTGAAGTTGAGGGCTATGGATCCTACCGTGTAGAATGGCATCTAGCTACTGACCTCAATACTATTAAATGTATGTTTAATGTGGCACATGGAGCAAATACAAGCCATCCTTGTCCACTGTGCATGCAAACGAGAGTACTTGCAAAGGGTGGTAAAAAGAATCAAAAGCAATGGGCCTCTGAACTTGCAGAGATAGATCAAACTAAGGCACCATATAAGGATAATCCAGGGAAAGATCCATCATGGAGCCCAATTCTTGAAATTCCTCTTGAGCGAGTACACATTTGTGCACTTCATGCTATTGTGAGAATAATTGAAAAGTTGGTGCACCTATACATCATTGATGCATATAACTTGAAGCCCCAACAAGAGAGTGAGAGGATGATTGCAAGAATTGAAAAGGTTCTTTTAGATATGAGACTACACTCTGGGCAAGTAAAGATTACAAAAGATGAGAAAAACAAGCAATGTTCCTTGTAAGCCAAGCTTTTGTGGTGTGAAGTCTTTAAAATGCCTTTCTGTTGCAAAGAAGAAGAATGACAAGCTTAAACGTGATAATGAGTTTGATGTATGGAGAAAGTTACACAATGCATGTTGTGAACGAGGAGGGAAGGGACAAAAAAGACTGGAAAAGGCGCGAGTGTGGTTAGCTCTTGATAGCTTGGTATCTTTACTACAAAAGAAAAGATTCAAAGAAGATGTTGCACAATGTTTCATCAATGCTGTGAATGACTTTAGTCGGAATATGGAGATAGCTTGGGGAAAGAATCATTTCACATAGTACATGGTAATCTCTAACTTGGACATTGAGATGTGCATATTGAATGGTCCTATATTTACTGATTTGTTTTTCTATTTGGCAGCACATATTATATGCTCATGCACCATACATGGCATGGAATTATGGAAGCATCGAAGTGTGGTCCACTCAGGGGATGGAAAGATCGCATTGGCAAGCACGTTGTGCATATAATAGAGCGATCCAACACGGGGGTGGTAGAACTAAGTCAAGCCCAATCGTTCAATTGGTTCAATGGTGGTACAGGCGTATCAAAATAAGAGCAGTTGCAACACTAGCATTCAAAGAGTCCTTAGTGTCCCATGCAGTGCAAGATGTTAATGCGGAACATCGAAGAAGAATATACAACTCATCGAATGCAAGATAGAATCATGCAAGTTGGCATGCAACCCATATTCTAGACAAGGGTGCATATGGGTGGAGACATACGAAAATGATGGTGTAGGCTATTTCAATGTGGATGCCCATGCATAAGTTTCAGAATTTATTTTTAATTATAGTTATGTGATTTGCAGTAAAGCCAACGTATAATGGACATGAGTTGAAGTATAAATGAGAAATTTTGTGTTATGGGATGTTAATTATAAGTATTTAGCTCAAGGTTGCACTAATTTTACTTTTTAAAGGGTTTTTATTGAAACAAGTATTTTAAAAAAATTAGGGTTTTTGTCCCTATATAAGAGAATGCGCCCTCATTTTCATTTCACTATATAAAGAGCTCTCCACTCCCACACCACCTCCCACTTGCCCCTGAGATTTGCACCCTATCTCTTGCACCCTCACCCTTTCTCTTGCACACTCTCTCCATCCCCCATGTCCAGGCCCAAGATCAAGTCACCACGGAGACTGGCACAGCCATACTCACCTCTGACTCAGAGACAAAGAGTGATAGCCCCCCCCCCTCTCCCCCTGATGATCCCCGTCGAAGGGAGAAACTGCCAATCTAGATACCATACAAGGAGAGGAAGGCACAAGAGGAGGGACAGAGGAAGGCACAAGAAGATCCTCTGATAGAGACGGATGACTCGGAGAGCACAGAGGAGGAGCATGTGGAAGAGGAACAATGAAGGACAGAGCAGAGGACCAAGAGAAGAACAGACAATCAGGGTCCATGCCAATGGGGCAGAGGTGCCCGAGCTCCAAGTGCAGGTCAAAGAGGCCCTCAACATCTAGGAAGAGGCCCTCCACATCGAGGGCAAAGAGGCCTTCCTCTAGTGAGGCGGTACAGATTCAAGCCAGGGACAGTGGCACTTTAGGATATCAGAAAGTTTCAAAAGTCCATTGATCTACTCATCCCGATGGCCAGCTTCGCAAGGGTGGTATGCTAGGTCATGCAGGACCTCAGCCCAATGTCCTGATTTTACAGGCAACACCTATTTCATTAATTTTGGACTAGTGCACTGTCCAAATTT
Organism: Dipteris shenzhenensis; assembly: GCF_047967505.1. Classification (NCBI taxonomy): domain Eukaryota; kingdom Viridiplantae; phylum Streptophyta; class Polypodiopsida; order Gleicheniales; family Dipteridaceae; genus Dipteris; species Dipteris shenzhenensis. Next base: position 3,071 of record NC_141599.1, read on the forward strand.
GTTTTGTGAGATAATTTTGGATAAAGCATTTCAAAAAAAGAGGCTCTTATAAAACAAAACTTTGAGTCAAAAAGTAAGATTTTAAAAAAGCAAATTAGAAAAAATGACGTGACATGTTATTAAAACTAGAGTACATTAAAAAGAGAGGACTTCATGTTGTTAAAAAAGACAAAAAGTAAGATTTTAAAAAATCAAATTAGAAAAAAAACTAGAGTACATTTAAAAAAAAGCATGACACATTTGTACAAGAAGTAGATCATATAACTGAAAGCCATATGGTGTTAAAAAACACCTTCCATTAGCGCAGCCTAGAAGATGTCATCTTTGTGTCTCTTGTCTATTACAACTTTACATTAGAGAACTAAAAAGTCTTTGTGGAACTGTAGTTTCATTTCTTGTCTATTACAGTTACTTTAGAAAACACATAAGTCTATGGAATTAAATTTCACAGTTACTTTAAATTTCTATGGAATTAAATTTCCATCACTTGACTATTAAGTCATTAGAGAGAGCATATGTCCTTGAAAGTGCCTACTATGGCATTGGCTTCATGAAAACAAGTAGACTTTAAACTTGCAGGCCATGCGTAACCAAGGCTGGCATCGCAAATCTCCTCACAGACTCTCCTCACAACTTGTTTCGAATCTTCCGCCGACTTGTAAGCATTCAACAACTCTTCTTTTCTCTCTTGGCTTTCCTCATCTTCACCATTTTTTTCAATACAGCTTCTAGCCACCGCCATATCTTGTACGAAAATTTAACTCATTCGCATAAGAAGTACGTGATTAAAAGAAGCGAAAAAGAAAGCTAAGGATATTCACCTCTTCTGCTGAGTTCAAATCAAGCAGCCATGTGCATAACATATCCTCCTCGAATGATTTTCCCTTCATTGGTCCATACAAAAGAGATCTAAGACAGAATTTGAGTTCAGTAAATGAAGTCGGGTAGTAACTAGTCATTGTCTTAGAGGAAAAGTGGGAGAAGGAGAGTGAGGGAGCAATAGCGAGGGATGCACAGTGAGCTGCCCCTCCTTCAAGAGTGATAGAAAGTGAGGGAAGACGTAAAGTGAAAGATGAATACAAGTTAATCAGAAGGACTAGGATGTAAGAAATAAGAGAGTATTTGTGGAAGGACTACGATGGAAGATTACAAGTGCACTAAGGCACGATGTGTTCGCTATGATAAGGATAAAGGTTGGAATAAAGTGAGAGAAGCATTGGAAATGCTCTACTTTAAGTGAGTGGAGACTGTCCAACTGAATAAAATTTTGCAAAGCATTGGGAATGTTGTACTTTAAGTGAGTGTGTAGCATTGGGAATCACAAAATATTAGTGGACCTGTAGTGTCCTCTAGCAATGGTTCACATACTTTGCCATGGACAGGCCGATTGAGATCAGAAGAATCTCCTCAAAGCAATGCAGATAGTGGTATGCAGGTATCACAATTTGTTCTTCCTGAGCACTGTGAGTAGGTGCATACTAATGATTTGATTAATCGAAGCTTTCATTTTTAAAGATCCATTGATACATGTACTTGAGCATAATTTCATATATATAATTGATGACTTTTGGCACCCATCCTCAATATAGGTGGTTTTTCATCCGGATCGTTCTGATCCAAGATGGTGGTATGTGATCCAAGTTGCACCATGAAGTAAGCAAATTTTTAAAGATAGAGATGTGGATATGGAGATGCCACTACCAATGCCGGATCCAATTGATCCTGATGAATCTAGCGAAGAAGATGAAGATCACAATTTGAGCCAAGAGGAAGATGCGCATAATGACATTGCATGGGAGGAAGATGGCGATCATGATATCGAGGAAGAAGACAACGATCATCAAGAATCACCACACTTTATTGAAGAAGATGATCAAGTACTTTTAGGTGAACGTATGATGCTAGAGTACGATGATGATATAGGAGATCAACTCGGTATAGAGTTAGAGATAGACTTGTTTGGCACCTTAGACTTGGCTCAAGATGAAACAGTTAATGTAAATGCTCTTCATTGATTTTTTTCATCTCAAACTTGGACATATATGAGCTTCAAAGGCTTGATGTACATGCTCTCATACTTTTATTCTCTCAAAAGATCAAACATGTATGAAAATTTAAAAAAATTTGTCATTGGAAAAAACTAACTTTTAAGGCCTATATGAGTAAAAAACCTCTCTGGAAAACGTCGCTATAAAATAGTATCTCAGTGTCGCTATATAGCGACACTTAAAAGTCGCTATATAGCGACATTTGTAATCGTCACTATAAAGCGACGTTTGCCTAAATTCGCTATATAGAGACGCTTTACGGGATGTGCTTCCCATACCGACGATTAGCGCCCTGCGTGTGCTAAACATCGGTACTTAAATGTCGCAATAGGATCCATGTGTAGTAGTGAATGGAAGCCATGGAGCTAGTTCAATTAGAGGACATGATCTCATCATAAATACCTTGAATCAATAGCTCACTGTAGTAACGATGGTCATCCATAGGTCAAATACTTGAACATCAATAATCGCTAGTTTTGTGAAAGATGTGTCTATTTGTATTGGGTCCTCGGCATGTAAGAATACAAGTTGTGCATATACACTATTTTAAATAGGATTGTCCCACTGAGTGGGGGAATGTATCGGTGTAGACGAATTGTCAATCGAAGGTCACGGTGGAAACTAATGAGTGAAATAGTGCAAAAAGGGGCATATACGGGGGCGCAAAATGATGAGTGTTATAGATGCCTAAATGGTGTGGAATGGGCTAGAAAAATTCAAGGGAGATCAGAGGAATATGTGGTTTTGAGGGAGAGGAAGAGGTTATAGGGGGAAAGCTTGAGGTTGAAGCAAGTAGTGAATTGGAGAAGGTAGAAGTAGGGATTTTGGTGGAAAGTGGAGGAAGAGCTGGGCAAATGGATTTAGCAACTTGATAGTCAAGGGATGGATTGTCAAGTGTAAGAAAAAAGTTAGGTGTAACTATATGATAGGAGTTAGATTCCTGGATTAACTGATAGTATTGAGTGGCAAATGTAATGTTCCTAATATCACCAAGAATCTAGTTTGTGTTGGTCAGATGGTTGAGTAGGGTTGCCATCTTGCATAGCTAGTGGTACTTTACCAACCTGCACAATCGGATGCACAGTATTATCACATGTTTTGACATAAACTCGCCTGTCTAAATTTTTGACATCATCAAACCACTCACCATGATTGGTCATGTACCGCAGAAAAGCCAAGGCCAACACTTCAATGAATTTGAATGAGTCCAAACAAGGATCGTCGAATTGTACCTTGCAAAGCTAGTGCCCTCAAAATCAGAACTGGAGCCTCTTGAATGGTCCCCTGAGGGACTCGAAGGAGTATGCACAGCAAATGAACCCTTACTTGGAAACACCTTACCGGTGGAAAAGTTACCCCAGAGTTCCCAATGTAAGAAGTTTCGGAAATATAAGCCATGCTCGAGTCCTTCTCTTGAAGGAACAAGAGTGAACTGAGTTGCAAGATTCTTTGGCAGAGTTCCACATTGTCATTCTTTGGAATCTATTCAGATTGTCGCCCAACCATGTTATCTGCATTGAGAGTAGGTGGAGGGTCTAATTCCCATTCTGGCGATAATAACAATGTTTCAAAGTCCTCTATATCTTGTGATGAGAGTGAAGTAGAGTCTTCCTCTTGCTCTACTGCAAACCCAATTATTATTGACCAATAGATGGGCAATGTAGATTTTGCCATTATGTGTAGTGGATACATAATTGGTTAGTAGCAAGGATATGTGTTGAGCCCAGTCTTGTAGTTTTTCTCTACAAAGGAGTGTGAGAGTTTTTACTAACATATAACTTTTTCTCACTCCTATATGATTGAAAATGTCACCCAAAAACTTAGCTGCCTCTTTGCATATGGGATCCAGAATCATATCATGGCATATTCCCCCGCTTTGTGACTTTGTGTTAGGTGGGAGTAAATCCTGAATCTTAGAGAATCTTGCATCCTGATGTTTCTTTGGAGATTCTTCTTGTGCCTCTAGAAATGAGAAAGCCTCCTGCATAGTGGGTCTATTGAGGTAAATCTATAAGCACTTTTCTTTATATGTTGCTGTGCTATACTTTATCTTTCTCCAACTCTCTGCTTTTATATGATGTTATGAATTGACAAATGTATTCTGTCATAGCAGGTGTTGGGGTAAGAAGGATTTTAGCTTTTCAAAAAGACTTCCTAGACCCTTTGGCTACAAGAAGTTGTAAGCATCGGGTGACATGGAAAACGTTGAGACTCGTGGCCATACAAGCTGTATTGATTCATCTATTGCTATCTCTTTGCTGCTTTGGTCATCAAGGTGTTCTTCCTGCATAGTCAATTGCTCTGCCTCGATTTCTCCTGACTCTAGGATCCTTAGGTTCTGTGGCATATCTTCTTGGCATGTTGCATTTATTTTCTCATCGGTATTAATGTCCAGAACCACTAGCTATGGTTGTTTTGGTGCTAACCTCTAGGTTGGTGATTCTACATCGTGTCCTTCAAGGTGGTGATTTGAGAAGGGTTCTTGAGGCACGGGGGACTCACTAGTAGTAATAAGGAGACGTCACCTGCGTGTAATAAATATATGAAAATTCTCCTTTTCTACCCCCTATTTATGGGACCTTACCTTATAAAATGTACCTTCCTTCCCTTATATAACCCCCCTCCCTTACACTTACGTGGTACGATACAATAAACCCTAGTGGACCCCCCGGGTCTTGAGGTTGAGGCTTGGGCTATTTGGCATGGTGTAACTTTGTTGATGGTGTTGTAGGTCTTTTTTCCATCTTATTGGACTTTCTTCACCCCAGTATTGCAGACATGAATCAGGTCTCAGTTTGACAGTGCCAATATAGTGCCCTGTGCTAAGAGTACATGTTTCTTTTGTGAGTAGATAAATGCATTTTACTGTTTTTGTGATGAGGGTGCCTTGTTTGTGGATCAAAACAAGTATCTCTTGGGGCTTTTAGTTGTGCAATTTATTTGCGGTGCTCAAAATGTGTGGGTGCGCTATGCATGACTAATGCGGTGGGCATTCCTCCTATATGCTTATTTTGCTAAGGAAATCATAGGGAAGCTAGGACTCAATTATCACCTTTTATCCCTAGGTTGAAATCGATTGAAACTACCTATATGTGTGAAGTCGTACATATGCTAGTGAGTTCTAGTGAGTGCTTGTGATGCAATCTAGTCCTAATTATGGAAGACTTGGGGCCCCCAAATCTTCATTATTTTTGGGGATGGCTTGCATGTTGATGTAGTAGCGCTTCATTCAGCCCCCATTTATTGTTGTCGTGAACTAGACTCCATCTAGTGTTTCTAGCAGCACAGCTCTGATGGGGTTCATTTCTTTAACTCTATAAGATCCTTAATCTAGATATTTGAGCTTGCCCTTATGGACTTTGGTATTATTTAGCAAAACCAGGTCGCCTTCCTTGATATCTTTGTCTTTGAGGTTTCTATCAAAACATGCCTTCCTTCCTCGTTTTTTCATTTCATGTCGAGAGACTATGTGTCCCAAGACTACTCCGTGTGTGACCAAGAATTGGCATTTTAGAGGATTCAAATATATTCCATACTACTTGCCTTTTCTTAGCACTTCTTCAAGGAATTTCAACAAGTGATCCTCTTTTCCTAAGTGTACGCACAAGTCGTCGAGGAAGACTTGTAGAAACCCCGTAGAAACTTGTTGAGAAATTCCTTGAAGGCGGTGTACATGACCCTTTGGAAAGTATATGGGGCATTGCACAAGCTGAATGGCATGAATCTATATGCAAAAATGCCCCATTCTCTGGCAAATGTGGTCTTTGCCTGATCTTGAGGTGCAATTTGTACTTGGTTTTACCCACTGAACCCATCCAAGAAGCTATACACTTCAAATCCTACTACCCTTTGTAAAAATGTTTCAGTCAATGGTAGGGGATAGTGATCTTTGATTATTGTTGCATTGACGTTCTTGATATTTACACACATTCGGAGCTTCTTGTTTTTATTAGGAACAATCACAATTGGTGACGCCCAATGAGTATGCTCAATCTCATAAATGAAACCAGCATCCAATAATTTTTCTAGCTCTTCATAGACATGGGTGCCACACTTGGGATTTCTCATGTAAGGTCCACATACCTTTGGTTTGGATCCTTTCCTTATTGGTATGGTATGTACTGCAACTTCAAGGGAAATCCCTTTCATTTCTTTGTACGACCAAGCTATGCAATATCTATATTCCATCAGGTATGTTTTTAATTCTTTTTCTTCTTCTAGAGTGAGTTGTTTGCCAATGTATAATGGCTTTTCTTCTTCTCCATCCAAGGCAAGATTCAGTTTCCTTGTCTTGGCTGGTCCTTCATAAACTGGGGTATCCTCAATATTCTATGTTTCTATGAGCTCTGATTCCTTGACTGGTCTAGGCATTGCTATTTTTGCTTCTCCCTTGGTGTAGTTTTTGAAGTAATTGGGAACTTTCCTTAATCCTTCATGGCATTTTGAGGTGCTTGCTTGGCTCTGCTAGCTCCACTAAAAGATATTTGGTCCAATTCACTTTTGTTCCCTTGTTCTTCTTTTTTGTTACTATTCACCATTTCACTCTTTATTCTCACATTGGGTTTGCAGGTTTTACTTCCGTGGTTGGTTGAGGCTTTGTTCTTAGTGGGCACTCCATGCAGGCATGCCCAACTCCGCATTCCCTGCACACACGGGTTGGAATGTAATTGGGTTACCCTTGTGTGGGCATTCTGCTATGCGGTGGTTTTCTCCACAACCAAAACACTTGATGGGTGTTTGATATGTGGTGGGCCATACTGGATTATAATACACTAGGATGAGTCCTTCAACACCATCCATGTAGTACACAAGGTATTATGTTTCATACTCATTGTGAGGTTCCAGCTCTTCATGTTGGAGTTGTTGCACCGGAACTACTGGAGCAAGATTGGGAGCCCATGGATATTGCGCATGATTGTGATTCCTCATTAGTTGAGGCACTTGTGTCCTCACTGGGAGTGGGTTGAGACATGGCACTTGTTTGTACATTAGATACCAATGCGGATTGCCTATACATTGGGATTGGTAGCTGTTGGTATTGTCGGGGCTAGGGTTGTGCTGCTACCCTCATATTATAGAAACAGTTATTTACATCATGCCCTACAACATTGCAAATGGGACACCGTAACCATGGGGCTGACCCACTTCTGGTGGGTTTAGTCTATTCCTTAGGATTGGGCATTCATTGGCTATAGGGTTGGCCATATAGTGTGAGCACCAAACATTTTCTCTCCATGGGTATTGTGGTGGCTGAGAGACACACAGCTTTTGCTCGATGGTCTACATCATTTCATCTTTTACTCTTATGGCCATTGCTTCCACTCTATCCTCGGTGGTGTGATCTTTATCGAAAGTGCTTCCCTTCTTTGAAGATTTATTTTTGTGATGACTTGATTTATAGCCATCACTGTCGCTGTTAGAATCATTCATGCTGTCCTCAATGTTAATTGCAGCTTCATGAGCGTCGCTGAAATGTGCATAGCTATTGACTTTTTTCATGCCCTTGTGAATGTATTTTTTCAAGCCAGAGATAGACCTTGCTATAGAGGTAAACCTTGCTATGAGGTAGTTGTCATTCAAACGGGGAACACACTTTGCTATTAATCTTTTCATTCTTCCTAAGTATGTTTTGACCTTTTCTTTCTTACCCATTGCTAAATTGCCTAATTGTAATGCGGGGTCATCTTGTAGCCATTTTGTTTGGAATCTTCTTCTAAATTGACCAAATATCAATGCCCATGTGGCTCTTTCCTCTACAAGAAGGTCAAGGTACCATTCCTAAGCCTCATCGGTTAGGGCCATCATGAACCAGGTGGCTTTGATTTCATTTGATCGATTGCATCTAGCACAACATGCTGCGTCGAAGAGTTCAAGGAATCTGGTGGGATCCCCTCATCCATGCTACTTGTCGATGGTGAGAGGTTGAATTCTTGGAGAGCATCAAGGGATGAAGAAAGCTCGCGAAAGTATGCAAGTTCTATTCTTCGTCCAAATCTGAGTTGCATTTATAATGCTTAATTGTATCTTTCAAGTGAGTTCATTTGACTTTGAAACCCACAATTGATTTTGACCTTCGTAGCCCGATAATGGCAAAACAATATGCAATTGATGGGTCAAAATCAGTGCCTATGTAATGGCGACTATTGAGATTGATAATGATGGTAAAAGGACTTAAAAATTATCGTTTGAGATTGGACTTTGCATGAGTGAATCTTGGCGTCAGCCTGGGTGTGATTTGGACTTCAAACCGCCCAAATACGATCACCCGAAGAAAGGGAAAAAAAGTTAGGGGGTTAGAGATGCATTAGTGTATTAGGAATCATCGTGTTAATAATGTGCCTAGGATTGTCCTACCTAAGTGGGGGAATGTGTTGGTGTAGACGAATGGTTAATCGGAGGTTTTGGTGGAAACTTATGAGCGAAATAGTGTAAAAAGAGGCATACACGAGGGTGCAAAATTACGAGTGTTATAGATTCCTAAATGGTGTGGAATGGGCTGTAAAACTTCCCCGTAGCTCAACGGTTCCATGTGTGAATTTTTTGTTCAATCCGGGTCCCAAATAAGCAAGTTATCGACCTTTAAAGTTAGGGGAATTCAGGGGCCTTTGGTCTTTAGGTCAAAGTGTGAATGGACCTTAGACCTAAGGGTACCTACCTTGCTTAGTTTGGCTAACCAAAGTTAATCTAATTGTTCAGTTAACCTAACTAAACTATTTGACCTAACCTAGTTTGGTTATACTAACAACCAAGTTAGCCTAACTTTCTCTAACCTACTGGTGGTTAATAATACCTAACTATAGTTTATTGACCCTACCTTGTTGTCTTAGGTTAGGTTAACCTAACACACACTAACCCTAATCTAACCTAGGTTTAAAAGAAACAAAACTAACCTAAACTACACTAACCCTAATCTAAGTTTGGTTTTAAAAAAATCAAAACTAACCTAAACTACACTAACCCTAACCTAACCCTTTAAAAAAAAAGGGGGAGGGCCGATGGCAGGCACCGCTAGGCGATGCCTATGAGGTGGGTGCCACCTGTGAGGCAGGTGCTGCTAGGTGAGCCCTTCTTGTGAGGCACGCACCGCTCTTATGGGAGCGTCGCCTGGCTAGCGGGCTCCACCTCTTGCAAGCGCCACCGCTGGGCAACCTTAGAGGACCCTAGGGACATTAGTTAGGAGAGAGGGGAGTGAGGGGGGGGGGGGAGGGGAGGGGGATGTGTGGTGGAGGGTAAGAGGGGTGGTGGAGGTCAGGGGGAAAAGGAGGTTGAGGTGGAGGGATGTGGAGGAGACGGGGGGGAGGGAGGTGGAGGGGGGGTGAGTTGGGGGGAAGGAGGTGGAGGGGGAAGAAAGGGGGTGGAGGTGGAGGAGGGGTGGATTGGGGGGAAGGAGGTGGAGGTGGGAGGGTGGGAGAACGGGGGTGGAGGTGGAGGGTGGGTGGATGGGGGGGAAGGAGGTGGAGGCGGGGGGGGAGAAAGGGGGTGGATGTGTACGGGGGAAAAGGGGGTGGAGAAGGGGGGGGGGCAGAGGTGGAGGTGGAGGGGGGGGAAAAGGAGAGGGGGGGGGGGTGGAGGAGGGGGGGGTGGGTTGGAGGTGGAGGTGGAGGGGGGGGTGGAGGTGGAGGGGGGGGTGGAGGAGGGGGGGGGTAGGTGGAGGAGGGAGGGGGGAAGGGGGGGGGTGTCGGAGGTGGAAGAGGGGGGGTTGTTGCATGGTTGTTGGGGGTTCCAGGTGGAGGGGGTGGGAGGGGGAGGGGGAGGGGGGGGGGTAGAGATCTAGTGAGGTGGAGGGGGGTAATGTGGGGGAAGAGGGGGGGTGGAAGGTGGTGGTGGAGGGAATGGGGGGAGGCTGGAGATGGGAGAGAAGGGGGGGGGAAGGGTGGGTGGAGGTGGAGGTTGGGAAGGGGAGGTGGAGGGGGAAAAGGGGAGATGGGGGTTTAGAGAGAGATAGAGAGATGGTGGAGTGGAGGGTGATGGGGGTGTAGAGAGAGGTAGAGAGATGGTGGAGGGGGAAAGGATGGTTACCTTGAGTGGGGCATGGATAGAAAAAGTGGACATCGTGGGGAGGAAGATGATGGGAGGTGGAGATGGAGATGGAAGGGGGGCTGACAGAAAAAGTGGTGGTGGAGGGGGGGTTGACGAAAAAAGTGGTGGTGGAAATAGTGGACGAGAGTTGGAGGACGGAAGTAAGGGGGGTTGGTGTTGCTTTAATAGGATGTGGGGGGATTAAGGGATAATTTTGGGTGTTTAGTGTATTAATGCGATTTTGTAAGTCAACATTGTCCTTTTGCATCATCTGGAAGCATTGTTTCACTCCTTTGCCCTGAGGGATGTATCTTGAATGGTTTTTGGAAGGGGGTTCTTTTTCACACATGCAAACATGTGCTCTGATTTTGCTTCAAGCACTAACCTCCCCGGTAGCAGTGCCAAAATGTTGTCACTCTTTCTCCCATGTGTAGCTTCTGAGGGTGTTGGTCACCTATAGTATGCCATTGCTTGTTGTAGCATAGGTGTTCACAAGTGTAGCATAGGTCCTCGGGTCATCTTTTGGTGTGAGAGGTGCATGCTTAATTGTATCTTTCAAGTGAGTGCATTTGACTTTGAAATCCGCAATTGATTTTGACCTTCGTAGCCCGCTAATGGCAAAAAAATATGCAATCGATGGGTCAAAATCAGTGCCTATGTAATGGCGACCACTAAGATTGATAATAATGGTAAAAAGACTTGAAAATTATCATTTGAGATTGGACTTTGCATGCGTGAATCTTGGCGTCAATGTGGGTGCGATTTGGTCTTCAAACGGCCAAGATACAGTCCCCCGAGAAGAAGGGGAAACAATGTTAGGGGGGCTAGAGATGCATTAGTGTATTAGGATGGTCGTGTTAAGAATGTGCCTAGGATTTGTCCTATGTGAGTGGGGGAATGTGTCGATGCAGACGAATTGTCAATTGGAGGTCACGGTGGAAATTTATGAGCGAAATAGTGCAAAAAGGGCCATACACGAGGTGCAAAATGATGAGTGTTATAGATACCTAGATGGTGTGGAATGGGTTGAAAAACTTCCCCATAGCTCAATGGTTTCATGTGTGAATTTTTGGTTCTATTCGGGTCCAATCCGGGTCGCAAATAAGCAAGTTATGGACCTTTAAAGTTAGGGGAATTTAGGGGCCCTGTGGTCTTTAGGTCCAAGTGTGAATGGACCTTAGACCTAAGGGTACTAACCATGTTTAGTTTGGCTAACCAAAATTAATCTAACTGTTCAGTTAAGCTAACTAAAATATTTGACCTAACCTAGTTTAGTTATACTAACAACCCCGTTAGCCTAACTTTCTCTAACCTACTCGTGGTTAATAATACCTAACTTTAGTTTATTGACCCTACCTTGTTGTCTTAGGTTAGGTTAACCTAACACACACTAACCCTAATCTAGCCTAGGTTTAAAAAAAATCAAAACTAACCTAAACTACACTAACCTTAATCTAACCCTTTAAAAAAAAATAAAAAATAGGGGAGGGACGATAACGGGCGCCACTAGGCGGGTGCTCCCTATGAAGCAGTCACTGCTAGGTGGGCTCTTCTTGTGAGGTGGGCACCGCTCCTGTGCGAGCATCGCCTGACTAACGGGCTCGACCTCTGGTGAGCACCGCCCTTGGGCAACCTTAGAGGCCCCTAGGGCCTTTAGTTAGGAGACAGGGGAGCGAGGGGGAGGGGGGGACTTGATGAGGTGAGGGGGGGGGGAAGAGGTGGAGGTGGAGAGGGGGGGGGGGTGGAGGTGGCGAGGAGGAAGGAAGTGGAGGTGGAGGGGGGGTGGAGGAGAGGGGGGGGGGAGGTGGAGGGTGGGTGGGTTGGGGGGAAGGAGATAGAGGTCGGGGGGGAGGCATACTCAACTAGAAATGACTCTTTAACTCACAAAAAGCGGTTCTCGAGAGGCTACAAGTGCCCTTCTCCAAGCAGGTATAAGCAATAACAGCTAGACCACAAAAATTTGACAAAAACATGGTGAAAGTGGTTTAGATGCTTGTAGACTAGTGTATCCACCTATGAGTGCATAAGAAAAGTAAGAAATGCCATAGTCAATACTTAACATATTAATACACAACAAGTTGTCTACTTAATACCTTTATCATTGCTTCCTACAAGCAATTGTCGATAGTTTGTGTACATCAACACAAACCCACTAAAGGAGTGCACATTGCTATTGAAACAATGGCCATAATTATAGAAGATGGACCCTTTAAGCACATACATTTTCTATGGTGACGTAGCTACAAGTACCTTCAACACAAACCAATCGTGGAAAATGTGTTCCTTGCATCCTTCAAACCAGCCAGTACACAATCATGAACATGCAAACAATAAAACAAATTGTATGTTTCAAAAAATCCAAACACTGTGAGAACCATTATAGATATCCTTGCTTGCTTTACTCGCCTTTCACTGATAGAGAGTACTTCTTGATAAACAAATTCTCAACATGGTGTGAGATATGCATCAATGAGGAGGTCAGAGTCTCATAGAAAGCAATTCAACAAAACTAGATTCTTCTCCTGCAACATCTATCATCACAAGAATAGCAATATCTCAAGTCTCACTCCAAATACTAAGCCGAGATCAAAGATCTATATTGGAGGATATAATGCTTAAGAAATGCATGGACCCAAGGTCCCAAACCAGTTCTTGTTAGGCAATGTAGGGACAAGAAGAACGTTCACATTGATGGTCATGGTCTAAGCACATCTTCAACATGACTCGCACAAACAATTTTCTGACATTGACTTACCCTAGTCACTCCTCCTAGCCTACATTGGAAAGGCAGCCTATGACAGTGGATACACAAAAAAATATACTCAATTCTCCATTTGCCCCTTCTAGGTTCTAATTACACAAGCTTCTCCACTAGAAAACTTCACACACGTTGTATAGACAATACAAGGTACTAAAACTTGTGGTGTTTGAATCATGGATGATTTTTTCATGTTATTTTTGTTAAGCAGCGAAACTTTCATATTGGTGTCAAAAGCTTTTATGCCCTAATAAAAATAAATGTTTGAAACATTCGCCAAGTTTTGAAACTTTTATGTGATACATTCTCAAGTTTTGACAGGATTTACATGTTTTACTTCAAATTTCAAAAGAGAATATACAAAAGTATACTATATTCTATCGATATTGTGAAACCAAAAAATCTAGCTCGATAAACTTTCATGAGGATTTATATAGATATATAAGTATACCTTTGATAAAAACATCCATGGTTTGATTAGGCTTTCCTTAATAGGGAAATACACATTTGCTGCAATAGAGATGTGAGAGTGTGTGAAATAAAGCATAATCACGTCGAGCCTTTCGAAGGTGTGGACCTATGCCAAGCGACCAACCCCACAAAGGACTCATCACAAAAAATTTGGACTCAAAAAGGGCCCTATAAGGGAGCCCTTGGGCTGGTGACATGGAAGAATAAGGTGAATAAAACCCAATAGAATATTGGCTGGTGGAGGGCAATAGAATATTGGAAGTGGCCTGACTTCTATATTTCTTTATTCAATGGCCCAAACAATGAGGTGGAGCACCCGCTTGCTACCTCAACTCTCCCATCACGTTTTTTAACTATAACCAAACTGAGAAACCTAGTTTCTCAACCAAACTTGAACCATTTGACCTAAAACCAAATCCTCCCATCCAACTACCACACTCCTTTCATTCTCTCTAATTCCTCTTGCTTCCCTCTCATTTCTGAGTACCATTTTGAATTTTTCTTTGCTCTAGCCCTCTTTTCAAATTTCCTACTGGCTCTTGAGCGAGAAGCTTCGTTCTCTATTCTCCCTCTCATGGGATGGACTCTCATGCCAAAATCTCATCACTTCTCTTCTCTACCTGTATTTCCCTCCCATTTCACTCTCATTCTTTCAAAACGTTCAAGGTTTTTTAATGAGATTCAATCTACCTTCTTCTTTCTCTATTTTGGGTGCTTCTCCTTCAAATCTTGCCACTTCCTCTCTCATCTAAGATTCTCCCATGATTTGAAATCATTTCATTTGGGAAGACAAGGCAATCAATGTTCTAAGTGAGCCATGAATGATGCAAGGTGTTTGGAGCTTAGAAGGAGCTAGTGGATGAGATTCTTTGAGAAAGGATCAAAGAATATTGACTTTTAGGCATTGTAGTTGCGGATGCATGAAAATCAATCTTTCTTTTGCCCATCTCTCAATACTAGTTACTTTCCCTACCCCAATCTCTAAGGGTGCATGATTTCGAACCATTTGTGAAGGTTTGGGGTCCATTCAAACAGCTTGTATGGAGGTTCAGGTGAGATAATCTTTGGAACAATGCAACACAGTGATTATGATGAGATTTGTTTGTTAATGATGTAACTTTGAACAAACAGTTAGTTTGTAGTCCATTTTGTGTAGTTGTGTTGTTTTGTTTTATTTCATGGTTTGGAAACATTGAAAATTTTGTTTGTTTTGTAAGAAATTCCATGAGAATTGAGTCTTTTCCACTCTTACTATCGATGGTTTTCTACATAATATTGCTTGAAATAGATTTCGAGATGTTTTGGGAGCATATAATTTGTTTTGAAGTAAGAACCATCAACTTCATCAATCCTGGAACACATTTGGGACCACTGGGAGGGACAAGTTTAATCACATTTTTCTTTCAAAGAACCTTGCTCCAAGAATCGGGTACTGTTCATTCATGTAGTCTTAGAGTGTTTTTAGTTTTCAACTCAAATCAGGGTCTATCAGAGCAACTTGCATGGAGATTCACGTGAGAAAACCTTTAGAACAATGCAAGACAATGAGAATAACAAGATTTTATGATGCATCTTGCAAGAAGCAGTTAATTTGTAGTTTGTTTTGGTAATTTTGTTGTTTTCTTTTAATACATGATTTGAATAGGAAGAAAGATTTGTTTATTTTAAAAGACACACTCTTACTATTGAGGTTTTTTACAGAAGATGGTTTGAAATAGATTTTGAGTTTTTTGGAAGCATATAATTAGTATCGGAGAAACATCCACGGAGAAACATCCATCAACTTCAGCATTCTGGATTACAAGAGGGACCATTGAGGAGGACAAGTTTGATCATGTTTTTTCTTCAAAGATCCCTGTGAGGTATTGTTCATTCACCTAGTTTAATAGTGTTTGATGATAAGTAAATGTTTTTTTGAATTTGTACATTTTAATCGTTAGATTTTGCATGTAGTTGGGGTTTTCATTTTTTCTTGGTTTGATACTTTTCTGAAACATGTCATGTTTGTATATTGTTTATTGATGTCAATGTTATATTATATTAGTTGGAAAGTGCATGAAATCATGCAAGCTGCTCGGAATTTAAAAAAGGTGGATATCTATTTTCATATAGATGCAGAGAATGCACCATTTTTAAAGAGGAATGAATCCTCCTTAGCAAGTGAAAGTGATTTAGTAGCTCTTTGAAATCAAGGAAAAGCACATATGGATTTGTGGTTAGAAGGGGAAATACATCTAGTAGATCCACAAACTTGTCAGACTCCTCAATTCCATGGATTGACCAGCTTAATGAAGTTCCTATGTAAGGGTGAGAATGGTTTGTTAGGATATTGTCGAAGGTTGATTGGTCATGGAGGAGCAAGTAGCCTTCATAGCGAATATCAATCCTTGCTTAATGAAAGAGACAAAGGGATCGCAATATTGGAGGCTTGGAATCAACATTTGGTATCACTATGCAAGGTACAAGTGTTCAAATGTCTACATATGATGGCATAGAGAAGAAAAATCAAGAATTATAGATAAAGATTCAAACATTAGATGCTCAATTGGGAGAGAGCACTATAAATGCAATTCACTTACAGATGCAAAACACAGCTATGAAGGATGAGATCAAGAAGTTAGAGAAAACATTATCATTCATGAAGGATACTCCAATGGGTCCAAGACTATGTAAGAGGAAATTTCGTCCAATGGATGAAATATCCAAGAAAAGTGGTCATTGGAAGCATCGAGTGAGAGCTTGTAGGAGTGTTTCAGAACTCATGTCTATCCATGATGAACACTATGGTGCTATGGGTGAAGTGTTTACAAAAAAAATGTTGGAGTCTGTCATACAACATCTAGAATTCAAAAGTCTAAAATCAGAGATAACTTCTGAGTCAATGAACAAAGTTGTGGAGCATTTCAATACAACTAGTGCACAGGGAGTTTGTGATACTATAGGGATAAGTACAAGGGCATATCGGCTCATATTTAAGAGCTTAAAAATAGCATGTCTTTCTATGGGAGCAAAAGTTAAAGCCTCACTTCCTAAACCGACTGATGTTGATAAGGCTAGGCATGCACTCAATGGTTTTTTGACTAAACCGATGGTTTTTTGAAGTGGTTTTTTGACTAAACCGATATCCCAAGTGTGATCAAAGGTCATAACAATGGTGAGGTACTTGAAGTTGAGGGCTATGGATCCTACCGTGTAGAATGGCATCTAGCTACTGACCTCAATACTATTAAATGTAGTTTTAATGTGGCACATGGAGCAAATACAAGCCATCCTTGTCCACTGTGCATGCAAATGAGAGTACCTGCAAAGGGTGGTAAAAAGAATCAAAAGCAATGGGCCTCTGAACTTGCAGAGATAGATCAAACTAAGGCACCATATAGGGATGCTCCAGGGAAAGATCCATCATGGAGCCCAATTCTTGAAATTCCTCTTGAGCGAGTACACATTTGTGCACTTCATGCTATTGTGAGAATAATTGAAAAGTTGGTGCACCTATACATCATTGATGCATATAACTTGAAGCCCCAACAAGAGAGTGAGAGGATGATTGCAAGAATTGAAAAGGTTCTTTCAGATATGAGACTACACTCTGGGCAAGTAAAGATTAGAAAAGATCTGGAAAAACAAGCAATGTTCCTTGTAAGCCAAGCTTTTGTGGTGTCAAGGCTTTAAAATGCCTTTCTGTTGCAAAGAAGAAGAATGACAAGCTTAAACGTGCTAATGAGTTTGATGTATGGAGAAAGTTACACAATGCCTGTTGTGAACGAGGGGGGAAGGGACAAAAAAGACTGGAAAAGGCGCGAGTGTGGTTAGCTCTTGATAGCTTGGTACCTTTACTACAAAAGAAAAGATTCAAAGAAGATGATGCACAATGTTTCATCAATGCTGTGAATGACTTTAGTCGGAATATGGAGATAGCTTGGGGAAAGAATCATTTCACACAGTACATGGTAATCTCTAACTTGGACATTGAGATGTGCATATTGAATGGTCCTATATTTACTGATTTGTTTTTCTATTTGGCAGCACATATTATATGCTCATGCACCATACATGGCATGGAATTATGGAAGCATCGAAGTGTGGTCCACTCAGGGGATGGAAAGATCGCATTGGCAAGCACGTTGTGCATATAATAGAGCGATCCAACACGGGGGTGGTAGAACTAAGTCAAGCCCAATCGTTCAATTGGTTCAATGGTGGTACAGGCGTATCAAAATAAGAGTAGTTGCAACACTAGCATTCAAAGAGTCCTTAGTGTCCCATGCAGTGCAAGATGTTAATGCGGAACATCGAAGAAGAATATACAACTCATCGAATGCAAGACATAATCATGCAAGTTGGCGTGCAACCCATCTTATAGACAAGGGTGCATATGGGTGGAGACATACGAAAATGATGGTGTAGACTATTTCAATGTGGATGCCCATGCATAAGTTTCAGAATTTATTTGTAATTGTAGTTATGTGATTTGCAGTAAAGCCAACGTATAATGGACATGAGTTGCAGTCTAAATGAGAAATTTTGTGTTATGGGATGTTAATTATAAGTATTTAGCTCCAGGTTGCACTAATTTTACTTTTTTAAGGGTTTTTATTGAAACAAGTATTTTAAAAAAATTAGGGTTTTTGTCCCTATATAAGAGAATGCGCCCTCATTTTCATTTCACTATATAAAGAGCTCTCCACTCCCACACCACCTCCCACTTTCCCCTGAGATTTCCACCCTATCTCTTGCACCCTCACCCTTTCTCTTGCACACTCTCTCCATCCCCCATGTCCAGGCCCAAGATCAAGTCACCACGGAGACTGGCACAACCATACTCACCTCCGACTCAGAGACAAAGAGTGATAGCCCCCCCCCTCTCCCCCTGATGATCCCCGTCGAAGGGAGAAACTGCCAATCTAGATACCATACAAGGAGAGGAAGGCACAAGAGGAGGGACAGAGGAAGGCACAAGAAGATCCTCTGATAGAGACGGATGACTCGGAGAGCACAGAGGAGGAGCATGTGGAAGAGGAACAATGAAGGACAGAGCAGAGGACCAAGAGAAGAACAGACAATCAGGGTCCATGCCAATGGGGGAGAGGTGCCCGAGCTCCAAGTGCAGGTCAAAGAGGCCCTCAACATCTAGGAAGAGGCCCTCCACATCGAGGGCAAAGTGGCCTTCCTCCAGTGAGGCGGTACAGATTCAAGCCAGGGACAGTGGCACTTCAGGATATCAGAAAGTTTCAAAAGTCCATTGATCTGCTCATCCCGATGGCCAGCTTCGCAAGGGTGGTATGCTAGGTCATGCAGGACCTCAGCCCCATGTCTCGGTTTTACAGGGCCCGCGGAGTTGTGGAGGCTCCTTGGCGTATTTCTAGAGAGGCCTTGCTTGCACTGCAGCATGCATCTGAGGCCTACCTACTAGTAGACGTCATGGATGACACCCAGGTGGCTGCCATCCATAGGAAAAGGGTCACGGTGACCGCTGCAGACATGCAATTTATTGTATGTCTTAGGAATCCCAAGGGCACTTAGGGATTTTGTATGGTCCACCTTGTACTTTGCCTATAGGCATCTACCTTGTACTCTGCCTATGGGCATCTACCTTTTACTCTGCCTATGGGCATCAATATACTAAAATGTCTTTTTTTGAATTGTCTTTCAATGTGAAATCTTAAATTTATTTTCAATGTATTTGCAATCTATTAATTTACTTACATGCACTCTCAATGTATACAAAGCAAAATAAAATAATAAACATCAAATCTTAATAGAACATGCAAAAGGAAATAATAGTCAATTTTACTTAACATAGAAAAGGAAACAATGTTCTGTAAACGGGAAGAGAAAATTATTTGAAAATGGTATTCTTTATTTACATTGAGTAGTATCACAAAGATCATCAAAGCTTGAATGCCTAAGCTACTCTAGTCTACGCTTCTTCCTACTTGGCTCACATCCCTTTTTTGCTTGCTGAAGTAGAGAGGGCTGCACAATTTCATTCTCTATAGTTAAGGGATCTGTAATGCCAGCTGGCCCTACAATAGCTATAATACTATGAAGCGGACCAAATCATGTGTCTAAGAACAAAAATAAAGCTGCACTATGCCTAATCAGAACAACAAGATCAGCAGTAGGACGGATGGGCCTCATCTTCACCATTCGATTGAGGACCCTAAACTTCATGATGTTTATCTTTCCATCTGACGATAATTGTCGATGGAACACCAAAATGTGTTGAGCCACTCTATTGATGTAGTGGCCAATCGATGCCATCCGCCCACCAGAAGACCCTCTGGTTCCACTCTTGCATCCGGTATACTCATCCAAAGATTAGATAAATTAATAAAACATAAAATTTCAAGAATTAATAAGAATAAGGGTTTTTTTCCAAGTAAAAATCATATCTTTAAGAAATCTTATTTGGGAGGCCACTGGGACCCTAGCAACCATGCCCATCAATTTTATGCCCAAAAAACCCTTGCAAGCCCAAAATCTGACATCATTCGTCCAGAGCCCAGTTTTTGCACTGGTTGCATGATGTCAGATTTTGGACTTGCAGGGGTTTTTTGGGCATAAAATTGATGGGCATGGTTGCTAGGGTCCCAGTGGCCTCCCAAATCAGATTTCTTAAAGATATGATTTTAATCTATGAAAAAACCATAACCTTGTTTACACAAATGGAGTGGGAGGGGCAAGTGGTAGGGGCATGTGTGAGGGACAAGTGGCAGGGCAAGTGTGACAGGTGGCAGGATGTTCTGGGTTTAAAAATATAACATTTGGTTGGGTTTTGTACCCTAAACCCTCAATCTTATTTTTCATTCCCTAAATCAAATTCGGGAGGCCTCTGACACCCTAGCAACCATGTGCATCATTTTTCAAGCCAAAAACCCCTTGTAAACCCATGTGACCAGAGCCCTACAAAACCATAACCCTAATTGTTTCCAGAAATTTAGGGGCAAGTGGCAATGGCAGGATGTCTTGGGTTTAAAATCATAAAATTTGCTTTGGTTTTATACTCTAAATCCAAAACCCTATTTTCCCTACCAGTTGAGGAAAAAGAAATGATTTTTGTTCCTAAAATGGAACCTAGAATTATACTGATGATTTTGAATTACATGATGAAGCTCGCAAAGCTATATACCTTTTCTGCCTCATCGCGGAGTGCGTCGGCTACAGTGCCCAACTGGACTCCCTTTTGTGGTTGATCTTGAACTTCATGTTGGCTTGAGGTGCCAGCTTCTTCATCTCTCTCCCCGAACAAATCCCTCTTCAAATTCATGAACTGCTCATCGGACATGTCGTACTCTAGTGCGGCATCCTCGATTGCCTTTTGTGTTAGTTGAATTGCCTCCAGATCGGTGAGGCTCGAGTCATCAAAGCATGCAATCTCATCGATTGCTGGATTCACTGGAGCATCAAAGTCAATGACATCATCAAAAGTGTCATTCGAGAGCCAACAGAGCACCTCGTCCTCTCGGAGACCGGTTTCTTCCATCACTTCCAATAGGGTAAGGTATTCCTCACCCTCAATCCTTATTGGATCAATCCAAGCAAGGTGTGGCTTGCTTGCTGCCTCATCTGGATTATAGGTAGAGGATGGATATGCAACGAGTTGGATATGAGATAAGATGACCTCGCTTTCAACTTGCTCCTCAGCTAGGCTAATAGTATGTTCCTCAGGCTCCAAGTCTAGGTTTAGGTCAGCTCCTCCACCACTTGGTGATGGACCTACTCCACCACTTGTGGATGCAGGACCCTAGGGCTGCTCGCCAACATCCTCATCAAACTTGCTAGTTGCAAGGAGAATAGTAAGGGCTGCATCTCTCTCGATCAAATGAATTGGGGAAGATGAATCATCCCCGATGGGAATAGCATACTCACGAAGAGAGATAGGGACATTATCCATGGCCCTGCCTAGTGTCTTCTTGAAGTTAGCTCTCTGGTCAAAAGAGCTCAAAATATCCAATGAAACCCATTGGTGAGGGGAATTAGCAATCGCGCAACAGATTGCCCATGGATAAGTCTATCAGAAAATTGAAGAGAGGGATTATCAGCAGGAAGGAGAGCTCTCAAGTGTGACTCAAGATGGAATGCTTTGCAGAAGATAGGATAAACCTGATATGCAGAGGCATGGGAATCAGTGGATGAAATCCACTGGTGGTCAAAAGCCCCTTTAGGGGAAGCCATGAGTGTAGGAGGATGCTTGGGAAGATGAAAGAGAAGGCTATGGAATGCAAGGTTACTCACAAGTGGGAAACTGAAAATGTGAAAATGACCTTAGAAGTGTACTTTATAAATGGACTATAAATGGACATTGCCCTTAAAAATGCTCTTAATTACAATATTTTTATATTTGTTGTTTTTTCTTTGGAAACTCTCTCTCTCTCTCTCTCTCTCTCTCTCTCTCTCTCTCTCTCTCTCTCTCTCCTTAGCTATCTCCCTCTCCTCTCTCTCACTCTCTCCCTCTCTCTCTCTCTCTCTCTCTCTCTCTCTCTCTCATAGACCCACAAGGTCTTCCAAGGATGTTAATATATCTTTCTTTCTTTCCCTTCCTTTGTGTCCCTCATTGCTCTCTCTCTCTCTCTCTCTCTCTCTCTCTCTCTCTCTCTCTATCTCTATCTCTTTCCCTCCCTTTGTGTCCCTATTTGCTCTCTCTCTCTCTCTCTCTCTCTCTCTCTCTCTCTCTCTCTCTCTCTCTCTCTCTCTCTCTCTCTCTCTCTCTCTCTCTCTCTCTCTCTTTCTCTCTCTCTCTCTCTCTCTCTCTCTCTCTCCCTCTCTCTCTTTCTGACACCCGATGATCATCTTGTTGCCATGTTGCCCTTAGCTATCTATGTCATGGACATTGATTTTACATATACACTTTTTGAATTTTGTTAGTGGCTCCACCCTTTGGATCAGTTGTATATGGGTTTTTTTTCAATCTCATAGTGTCTCAAAGACCTTAATTAACTTTCTTATTTTTCTCTTTCTCAACTTGGAGGTGAAAATGAATAAATGCAATCTTAACTCTCTCTCTCTTCCCATTCTCTACCTCTCTCTCTTTCTCTATCCCAATGTCCATCTCTCTCTTTCTGTCCCCGTCTCCATTGTCATGGACATTGATTTCATGTATACACTTTTTGTATTTTGTTATCGGATCCACCCTTTAGATCAGTTGTATCTGGGTTTTTTTTTTTCAATCTCTTAGTCTCTCAAAGACCTTAATTAACTTTCGTATTTTTCTCCTTCCCATTTTAGAGGTGCAAATGAATAAATGCAATCTTAACTCTCTTTGTCTCCCTTTGTATCCCTCCCCCTCCCTCTGTCTCTTTCCCTCCCTCTATGTCCCTGACTGCTCTCTCTCTCTCTCTCTCTCTCTCTCTCTCTCTCTCTCTCTCTCTCTCTCTCTATTCATACATCTAACTCTGTCTCATGGCCAGGTGCATTATTTGTGTCACTTATTGCACTCTCAACTTCTCTCTCTCTCTCTCTCTCTCTCAGTCTCTCTTGCATGCTCTAATTGCTATCTATCTCGAGATCACACACTCTATGTCTTGCACAATACAGATATACAAATACCCACACAAATTTAAAATTACAAATATTTATCGTTTTATCATTCATAGACCATAGAGAGCCATCTATCTAAAGGTGCATACTTAATTTAAAAAATCTTAACAATAAATGAAATAACACTTTGTATTATATATGATTTATGTTCATACATGTAACAATGCCTCATTGCCAAGTGCATTGTTGAAGCACTAAGGATCCAAGAAATTGGATATCATATGAAATACCTGCCATCATGTCTCTACTATCTCTAGAGTATGGGGGAGGCAACAATTCTTACAAAGGATACTTATCTCATCCCTATATCTAACTTTGCGATTATCAAGTCTAAAATAATAGTCTTGGGGAGGGCTTGCTATTGCCAATTGCGATTCTTCCCTGATAAATCGCATGGTCCACTCCTCTTCCAATTCCAACATTAGATCAGGATGTCCTTGTCAATAAATTGATACCTCGACAATAGGACTATGAGTCCCATCACGCAGATCATCATCCATTACTGCCCATTGAAGGTTCTTCCATCTAAACCTTCTATATGTGAAAGTCATGCAAAGATTTTGCCTTCTAATGAAATACTTGCAAAATTTGGGATCTATTAATACATAGGATCCTTATCATTTTTTATACAAACAAGAATTGTAAGATTTGCTCACCGAAATGTCACATCTGAAGTGTTCAATCGACATTGTACTAAATCTTCATCATGACATGTTGTTGTTGTCCATCCATTGTCAAATAGCTCAGATAGCTAGTCCATTTCTAAGCTCTTGCAAGTGTAAGTAATCTTTGTTTTCCTTAATTGCCTACAACTTGCAAAGAAATCAACAAAGCATGGAAATGGAAGAAACCAGCTCAACCTAGCATTTCTTCCACTAGTATTTGGCTTCATAGCATTTCTCACATCATAAACATTCTATTTCTATATGATTCACTTATCTCCATTGGAAGCAGCCATTCTGGACTATCAAAAGAGGGTAAGGAAAGAGATTCTAATCTACCATACTGTCCTTCTTCATCTGGATGACATGCAACACCCCAGTTACACATGCTACAGGCTCCCACTCTTTGTAAGTAGATGGATATAAGTCTTTAAAACAAATACAAGGCATAAGACAGTAGTGTCAACGTCCCCAAATAAATGCAAATACTCTAAAAAGCAAATGAAGTACTAGTACACGTTGAAAAACTTACAATTGGGCCTACGATATGGAAGTCCTGCATTCGGATGCACATATATGTTTGCATGGGTAAAGACATGCTGAATATATACTTGTGTCACTATGTTACTGCCAGGACAAATTTCAAAATCTAAGATCCTTCCCTTCTAATGTTTAGAGAAGTCTATTGCATCCTTCCGACCCACTTTGTTATAGCACCCACGATTAGTGGGTTGCATTGTGATCCAAGAATATTTCCTACAGAGCTAAGGAATCCATTCCCCATGCTCATCCTTAGCATTCTTCAATACAACAGATTATAAACTACTTCTGTATCTATCATTTTCTACTTCCATAGTTCTGCCCCTGTACCATATGATTAAAATTAGCTCTTTCTACTTCCAAAGACCCTCAAATTTATGTCTTCTATTCTCTCTTTCTATCCCTCTCTTTCTCTTTCTTTGCAAGTCTCTCTCTCTCTCTCTCTCTCTCCCTCTCCCTCCCCCTCCCTCTCCCTCCCCCTCCTTCCCTCTCTCCTTTAACTAAACCTCTCCCAAAAACAAGCAAAATATTATTACAAAAAACATAGAATACTTCTCTCTCTCAGTCTGTCTTCCAAGGTACCGCTCACACAAACAAACATCAATTTTTTTTGAAATACTTAGTTACGATATGCTCTCTTCCTGCTCTGCTGTTTCTCCACAAATAAAGAAAACATTATCAATATCATATCACTCTCTCTCTCCCTCCCAAAACTCTTTGATTAGGATCTCTTTTTCTTCCTTCTTTCTCAAATACTTCTAAAACCTAGCAGTTTGAAATACAATCTCTGTCTCTCTCCCTCAATCATCCCCTCAACAAAAGAAAACATAGCAGTTCGAAATATAATCTCTGTCTCTCTTTTTCCTTCCTCTATCTACCCCTCCTATACTAGCAAATAAGAAAATGACTATTTTCTATCTCTCTCCCTCACTCATCCCCTCAAACAGATAAAAAAACACAGCAGTTTCAAATATAATCTCTCTCTCTCTCTCTCTCTCTTTCCCTTCCTATATCTATCCCTCCTATACTAATGAAGAAAAAAATGACTATTTTATGTCTCTCTCTCCCTCACTCATCCCCTCAAATAGAAAACAACATAGCAGTTCGAAATAATCTCTCTCTCTCTCTCTCTCTCTCTCTCTCTCTCCCCCTTCCTCTATCTATCCCTCCTATACCATTGAAGAAAAAAATGTCAAAAATCGTCTTGTAGTTTAATATATCATCTACCTCAATCTCTCCCTCTTCCCTGTCTCTTCTAACAAACATATAGACAAAGTGTGATACAAAAACGTATCTACTTAATACAAACAAAACTTTCAAGACGAAATCACCTCATTACCTGGAAAGTATGCGTTCCTTCTTCTGGAGTTGACTCTATATACTCCAAAAAGGTAGAGAAAGAGCCGAAAATGATAGAACACCTGCTTTTCTCACTCCTTCCAAGCAGATTTAGGTCGCAACTTCAGGAGGTGACTCTCTATACTCCAAAAAGGTAAGGGAAGAACCAAAAATGAGAGAACACCTGTTTTTCTCACTCCTTCCAAGCAGATTTAGGTCGCAACTTTGGTTTCTAAGAGAGAGTGAAATAAGTAGAGAATGAATGGAAGAGAAGAGGGATGAACAAAGCTTTGACATAAGTTTCTATTTTTGAATGTGGAAGAAAAACGTGAGCAAAGAGGAGAGAGAATGACTAAGCAAGAGTGGAAAGAAGATATTTTGACCAATTGCTAGAAAGTGGCGGGAATGAATGTTTGAAACATTTTGGAACAGAGAGAATAGGGGGAGAGCTGGTTAGGAAGTGAGAGTTTGGGCCAAATGTGGTTGAACCCCATGGAAAACGTGAGCATAGTTTTAGCTAGGGGATAGTTTGCCTTGGGAGGAAAACATCGGACGCCTGACAGGGTTAGGGCAGGCCTGTCAAAGATAATTTTTTATTATGAACCACCAATGACGTTTTTTGGGGTATTTTGAAAAAAAACTAAAATTTCCCCTAGATTTAGGGAGACTCTGTCACAGAGAAGTCCACATGGCATAATCTCCTTCATGGATACCATATTCCCTTATCCAAGCCTCTAATATTTTAGTAATTCTCCAAAGGGCCCCTTTTTGAGTCCAAATTTTTTGTAATGCTTGGATATTCTTGGATTGCGCTAGCTCCATGGTCCCCTTGCCTTCTTTGTGGAGAACACATGTACAATACTATGAGCTCACAATGTTGACGTGCCAAAATGACATGTTCTATATCACCATTCTAAGCAAAATTGGTACTAGCCAACAGTCCAACAATGACCTTGAATCAATTAATGTTTGCTACCTTCAACAACCATCTCAAAGGCATGCAATATGACACATATAGTATACAAATGCCACCAAACACAAACACTATAATGATGTTTGCAACCTCTTGCATACTTCATGACATATACTCAAAGCAGATGACTTGACCCATAAATCGTGCAAGAAAACAATAAGGATATTGTTGGAGTTGAGGAACACTGGTGGGTTTCATGTAGACTTAATGCTCAAGCCTGGTATGATTTGCTCAGGCAACTTAGACATTTTTGATGGTCTTGTGAAGTGTGTGGATGGCATCTTCAAGGACTCCCACACCAACTCGAAACCTTTCCATGAGCCCAATACTCCTGAACCCTAGTACCTCCTTCTAAACCCTTAACCCCGTGAATCAATGAAGGAGACTAGCTCTCCCCAGTCCTCAACCCTGGAATCCTTTATAAACCCTGGAACCCTTAGCTAGCTTTCTCAATCCTATCCTTCTTCTAAAGTGGCAGCGTCTCCACAGCATCACCTAGTGGCGACGCACGCCTCAAAAACTAGTTGCCCGCCTGCAAAATTCGATCGCTATAGCTACGAAAACCTGTCGCTCGTTCTCAAAAAACGACGGCGGTGCCCACCCTACCTAGCACCCGTGCGGCGGCGCCACCCACCCGTAGTGGCTCTAGGAGGACAAGCACGCATAGGCAACAAATTCTTGTACAAATACCACCACTCCAGAAACATGGACCCAATACTTTCGATAGCGTGCGAATTTCAAGTGGGCAAAAACCATCTAAACAATGTCTATCCAACCGGTTGCCACTCGAACAATACACCACTTGGATGGCCTTTCAATGGATTTTCTTGCATTCGACCCGTAAAACATCAAAGCACATGGACTAGTTATATTTTTTTCTCTCACAAGTTCGTGACCCTGCAAATTTCTAGCTCCTTCGCAAAATTGAACAAAAGCACATCAACGAAGAAATTGAGCACCTTAAATGAAGTTGTGAATGGCTCCATGATTACATGGACTTCACATTATAAAATCATAATAAATCAAACATGCAATCCCTCAATACGAAGTCATTCCAGTTCCATGCAAGAGACATCATGTCCACCCAAAGCATGCTTGCAGTAGTAGTGCTTTGTCTCCAAGAAACACACATGCCATCAAACCAAAGTATCTGAGTTCTCGGATTTTGCATTATTACATACAGACAAGACCTTGGGATATCCACCTCCTACAAGAAAAGGGTTATTCTTTAAATCAACAAAGTGCTTGTGCTTGCTCTCCATAGTTGACTCTTCGATTCTTACACAATTTGCAACAATAATCAATGTCTATAAGGCTCCAAAGGATCCACTGCAAATCCTCTTTCCACATTCTGCAAACAATGCTGCTATGTATACCATGGCACACTCCATATGTCATTGGTGATTCAAGTTTGGCTACAAGTCAACAAGTGCGAGAAACTCTAAGCTATGCCAGTTCATGTCACCTCACAAGCTACAACTTGTTACAACATCTACAACAGCCCATTTTATGACTCTGGACCACATTTGGACCAACATGCCTAATTACAACCTTCCACATGGAGCAAACGTCATATATTGGTCTCACCACTCCCTACTATACATTACAATTATTTAAGGCAAGCTGCATGAATATCAATGATCATTGATCATCCTGATTGGCTCATTTTGGAAAAGCCTTTACTCATAAGTAAAGCACCTCTCTAATTTCTTTAGACTTAGAGCCTCTTTTTGTGCTGAATCTTTCAAAGATTCTGAATGTGTCTCCTAAGGTGGAAATATTATCCAAACAACCCTCAAATGGGGTTCAAAAACTAAAGAGTTGAAAGCCAAAAACTTCAAGTTCTCCAATTATGCTTGTTGTACTGATCACCATTATATACACATGCATAAACAGTAACTAGATTGGCCAAGCTGGAGGTCTGCATAATATTGCCCCACTTGTTATATTTACAAAAGGTTTAGAGGTTTTTAAAAGGAAGCTCTTGATCAGTGGTGGCATCATCATCGTAGAGCTGCTTTTGTATGAGAGATGCTTGACTGTGGAGTTGCTGATGCACGTTTCCAAGCTTGATGTGATCAATGGTGGCATCGTCATCATAGAGCTGCTTTTGTATGAGAGATGCTTGAGTACTGTGGAGTTGCTGATGCACGTTTCCAAGCTTGATGTGATTAAGATGTGTCACTACGTCCCTCATACAAGGCCAATCTTGCGGCTTTCTCCTCATGCACGCAACGCCCAATTCCATCACCTGCATCATCTCGTCTCGCAGGTGCGTTTCTTTGTCACCTTCCGATCGGAGCGTTGCATCCAATGCTTCCCGTGTCGAGAACGTGGACAGCACCCACGACCGCAGGTCCATCGTATCCGCTTTGAACATCTCGCTGGTCGAACTCTTGCCTGTGAGCATCTCTAATAGTGTTATACCATAGCTGTAAACATCGCCTTTGGTAGTGTAGGTAGCTTGAAATGCGTACTCTGGCAACATGTTCAGATGATCACAATTCATTAGCAAGATCGGCAAAAGGATAACAACTACCAAATTCGACGAAATAGTTGTAGGATCCACTTGTATACGTCTGAGACTCTGAGCATCCGCAAGAAGGGAGAGACTCACCTGGCGCAGCATAGCCTAGTGTGCCCTTGAATGTACCGGAGTTCGTTGCACTGACGGCAACCGGATCTAACAGTTTTGCAATGCCAAAGTCTGCTACACGAGCAGTCATGTCTGCATCCAACAGAATGTTGCTCGGTTTGATGTCGCAATGCACCACGGGCTCTTGGCACTCCTCGTGCAAATACACCAAAGCTTGTGCAACAGCAATGGAAATATCAAAGCGCATTCTCCAGTCAAATGAACCTCTTTGTCCCTCACGGTAGAGTTGGGCTTCTAAACTCCCATTCTCTAAGTATTCAAGAACCACAGCTTTTACTTGTGAGCCGATGCAATAGCCTTTCAACCCCACCAAATTTCTATGTCTTAAATTGCTCAGTATTCCCAATTCCTTCCTGAAGGCTCGATCCCCCCATAGCTGCATTCTGTTTGTCTATCCTTTTCACAACGACCACAATATTGCCGTTGTTCAAAGTACCTTTATACACTCTGCTAAACGCAGCGGTTCCAATCAAGTTTTCTGGTTGAAGTCGTTTGTTGCAAGACGGAGATCTTGCTCGTCGAAGTGCTTAAAATCCTTGACAGTGAAACTCGTACCACTAGAAAGCTGAGGTGCAAATACTTGGTGAAACCGTCGATAGCTCCACCAACTGATCAAACAGGCTAATAGTACGAGAAGCATCCCCGCTGCACCTAAACTGATTTTCCCAAGTTTACTCAAGCCCTTGTGGTGTTTGGTAACTGAGGGTGCAGCCATACAATATTCTGGGCTTAAGACTCGCCCACATAGTGCCACATCTCCAAGAAACGATTCGTTTGTGACATTTTCGAAGACACCCGTGGTAGGTATCTGCCCTGTCAGATCAGCGTTATAAGACACATTTATAAAAGCAAGATTTTTTAGTTGACCAAGGCTCTCAGGAATCGATCCATCCAACTGATTTATAGAGAGATCTAGCCTTTCGAGTGCCGTGCATCCTGTACCAATAGATGAAGGGATACTTTCAGACAACATGTTCGAAGAGAAGTCGATCGTTCGAACACGGGAAAGTTGCCCTATACTCGAAGGGATCGTTCCTGAAAGATTGTTATGGGAGAGGTCCAGGCCTACCTGCAGATTTATCTTGGACAGAGAACTAGGTATTGTACCGCTGAAATTGTTGTGGGAGAGGTCCAAATCGTATAGCGCCTGACAGTTGCTCATAGAGTCTGGTATCATACCAGAAAGCATGTTTCCTTGCAAGTACAATTGACTCAAAACTTGCAGTTCAGTCAGCCGAGACGGGATAGGTCCCGTTAGAGTGTTGTCTTGAAGACCCAGGTAAGTAAGCCCACTGCAAGACGCAAGCTGTTCTGGAATGCTTCCAGTTAGCTTGTTATTGTCCAAATATAAGCCTTCCAAACGCAGCAGGTTGCCCAGAGTATAGGGAATGCTACCGGTTAGAGAGTTGGAAGAAATACGCAAATCCACCAGCGCGGATGCACTCAAGTTGCCAAGCTCAAGGGGTATTTTACCTTGTAGGGAATTGTACGACAGGCGGACGATAATGAGTTTGCCTAGTTGACCTAGAGCAGGAGGAATTGAACCTGATAGATTGTTGGTGTCAAGGTAAAGGTGCATAAGTTGGGAGCAGTTTCCAAGGGAAGGGGGAATGGAGCCATTCAGCCTATTGTCCGCCAAGTAAAGGAAATTCATGTTTTGAAGGAGAGAGAGCTCTCCAGGTATTGCACCCGTGAGTTTATTTCTATCAAGGAACAACTCTTCTAGGTTTGTACAATTGCCTAGTTCCGCTGGGATACTGCCGGTCATGCCAAAAATCCCTCGGAACCCCAGATATAAGAGTTGTTGAAGCCTTCCGTATTCAGGAGGTATCTTCCCGGTCAAGTATAGATTTCCTGAGAAGATTAGCCACTGAAGCTTACTGCAATTCCCTATAGATGCAGGAACACTGCCTGAGATATTTAGGTTGGACAAATCGAGAACTGTCAGCTGAACGAGATTTCCCAGCTCAGGAGGCACTATACCGATCAAGCCAAGATTGGAGACGAATACGAGAGAGCTCAGATTTGTACAGTTGCCGAGTTGAAGAGGAATGCTGCCAGAAAAATTGTTGACGCCAAGTTGCAGGATCGTCAGAGACGTAAGTTGTCCTAGCTCAGCAGGAATTTCACCTGACAAAGCGTTATTATTGAGCCACAGGTATTCCAAGGATGCCACTTTTCCTAGCTCAGAAGGGATAAATCCAGTTAAAAAGTTGTTTGCAAGATTCAGGTGATACAAGGCCGAGAAGTTGCCGAATACAATGGGGATGCTGCCGGTCAATTGGTTCTGGTTGAGGTCTAGGTAAGAAAGGGACTTGAATAAGCCTGAAATGTTGGTAGGAATCGATCCAGTTAAGTTGTTGGCGCTGAGATCTAGGTACTGGAGGTTGGAAAGGGCAGCCATTAGAGACGATGGGATGCTCCCATTCAAGTAGTTTCTACACAGAGAAAGGTGTTGCAAATTTACTAGAGAACCCAACTCGCTAGGAACTGTGCCATTGAGCTGGTTGGAGCAAAGATTTAAGTAGGTAAGGTTGGAGGAGGAAGCCAAAGCAGGAGGAATCGGCCCTTGTAGCTGGTTAGCACTAAGGTCCAGGGCTTCCAAGGAAGGGAGTTGCCCAAGTTGGGGAGGAATGGATGCAGAGAAGTTGTTTGAAGAGAGATTCAAGAGGGACAAGCAGGGCAAAGTACTTAGGATGGGGGGGATAGTGCCAAGCAACTGTTGCTATGGAAGCGTGAGTGCTGTGACGCACGAGTTGATGATATTGCAAGAAACGCCAGTCCAGTTGCAAGGCGAATTCCCATAGGACGTCCCCCAACCTTGCAGGGCTCCTAGGGGATCGTCCACATGTTGCTTGAACTGCAAAAGAATTGCTGCATCCCTGGTCTGATTTGTGAGAACCTGGAAATCATCGGTATTGCTTAATTGCCGATCGGACTGTGAACCCCTCATGGCGATGGTCAACCCAATTTGCAAACCTTGTGGACGACGTCATGGATCTTAGTGTCGGAGATACAGCTACAGCTCCCACCTGCAATCCACACAACAACTTGATCACCCCTGCCTGCTATCCCGGCGAGCAAAAGCCAATCCAATAGCATCGATAATGTTGCTAAAAAAGATTTTAACGATGATTTCAGCAAGATTTCCAACGCTCCAATGCTAATCACTGCATTATATTGCACCTGCATCAACTCTTGATGGATGAAGGTAGTCTCAATTGCTGCTGCAAAAATTGCAAGTGCGGCAAGACCGCCGAACACTGCCATCCTGATAATTTCAAACACTAATTGGAAAAATTGTGCAGGGGACCTAACATGGTCCAACAGGTAGATAGGGGAGTCAAGGAGAGAAGCAAGGCTTGACCCCAGTCTTTTATAGCTAGGAACTATACAAAACAAAGTGAAGGAGATGTGGACTGCCCCCACACTCAGTGATGAATCAACTTTGGACTTTTGGCTATAGAATGTTCTTAAAACACAGGAAATACTAAAGCAAACTAGAAAGCTTAGAGATAAAGTTTGCCATGGGAGACTAGATGCTATCCAAAAGAGTCTCGATGTTCTTGAAACTCAAGCACACAGCATGGACACCCAAACTCAGATTGACCTTCGCCTTGCCAAGAGTGAACTAGCCAGACTCAAACTCATAAGATATTCTTCAGCTAACTATACACTAGAAGATGGTGGGTAGGCAAACTTGATAGACCCACCAAAGAAACTTTCACGCTCATTCGTAGCAGGAAAAGAGCCCTCGAGGAAATTCCTCCTCTCAAAGTAATCTTCAAAGGATTCCTCATCTTGTGGAGGCACATCAACTGAAAGTAGATTGGCATTTTCTATCTTTGAAGTTAATTACTTTCAGGGTCTGGGATTGTTGGATTCTCTTGGATGCGAGCAGGTTTTGGATGATGCTTGCCAGCAAAGGTGTTGAAGAGGGCACGGAACGGAGAGGAAGAAAACCAGGGAGGGGAGGCCGGCGATGTGACTCAAAAAACTAGTTGGTCTTCCACGTAATAGAATAATAATAAAATACATTTAAATATGGACATAACCAATTTCTCCCATTTCCAAAACATATACAAATTCAATTAGTTAATTAGTAAGAGTCTTCTCATCTCATAATGATAAAAATACATTTAGAATGGATGGAGCTTCTTTTTCCAACAATTAAAAGAACTAGGGATGAGTTATGCACGACACATGGCCTCGTTTCATGTGTAGACAAAAGTCATCATTCCATGCTTTTTCAATCACTCGAAAGAAGGATTGGAGTTCCTAGGGTCTTGAGGCCATGGTCCAAGATGGAATAAAAAGCTGTAGCTATTCTTCGGACAACTAGGTCTAGGATGGGAGTAATGATTAATCACAAATAGATTTCTATCCTAAACCCCCCATGAAAGTCTCGTTGAGGTGCTAACTTTCCCTAAGGACTATTTACACTACCATAGTTTAAGACACACGACTTAAGGATTTGAAAGAAAGAGTGCATTCCGATTGAGATTCATGGGGATCTTCTTATGTTAAATCTCTTAACATCATGTTAAAGATGCTTGACAATTTAACCCCCAAGAAATAGATGCTCCAAGACCTTCTGCGAAGGATTACAAGTTAAAATATACAAATAAGGGTATAAATAAGTGTATATGTTGTTTTTATGAGTGCAGCTATGTGTCTAATTACACGTTATTTGTCCTTATGTATATGCACGTGTTAGTGTGTCTATGCATGTGTTTGGCTATATGTGTAGCGATGTTGTTGTGTGCTTAATATTAGATTAGTATTAGGCTATGTTAGTTTAGTTTCATAGTTAGAAAGAGAATGTATGTTGTGTGTATTTTGTGCATGTCAAATTTTTTTATGGATATGAATTTATTATTAGCCTTTGGTATGCCGTATGCATGAGATCTGGCTATGTCACTGTGATTTAATTTTTAGAAAATGAGGAGTGTAACCTATTTGGTGCACTCCACTTGGTATTGTGTAGGATTGTGGACTCAAAGTCGTTTATTGCAATCCAGTCAAGATTGCAATGTTTGTTGACATTTGAAAAGAATATTTATATCCATGGTAAACCAGTCTTTTGATCTTAGGCTCTTTTTTTTTCCTGTAAAATTATTAATTGCACACCCTTAGCTTCTTTATGTCTCTTCTTTTGTCATGCTATGGAGTCTAACACCTATTTCATTACTTTTGGACTCGTGCACTACCCAAATTCGTTTTGTGATATAGTTTTGGATAGAACGTGAAAAAAAAGAGGCTCTTCTAAAACAAAACATTGAGACAAAAAGTAAGATTTAAAAAATTCAAATTAGAAAATCTGACGTGACATGTTATTAAAACTAGAGTACATTAAAAAAAGAGGTCATCACATTTCTGAAAGAAGTTTATCATATAACTCAAAGCCATATGGTGATATGTGATTAAAACTAGAGTACATTAAAAAAAGAGGTCATGATCACATTTTTGAAGAAGTTTATCATATAACTCAAAGCCATATGGTGTCAAAAAGCACCTTACAATCCTGCCATCAAATTGGCCATCTCTATCTCGCTGATTACACCAGCATCACTTTTTTCATCTTCATCGATGTAATTATGATATGCAAAGATACACAAAGATTCAAAGAGTCTTTTGTTCAATTCTTCTTATTTATTCCTAATACTTTCAGTAGTGCAACCTGCTGTAAATCCCCTACCACGAGCACCTCTAAAAGACATTTGTTCAAACAGACTTGCAAGCTCTTCTCTTACTAAAGAGTACTTTCATAGCTCTTCTCTACAATGTCTTATCTTCTTGTTCTCTTCCCTTTCTTGGCTACTTCTGCAATGCAAACTCATCTTTGTCATCTTGGGTCAATGGTCCTTGCCTCGTCTTCTCATCTTGATTTCTTTTGTGTTTGCAATCCATAATAAGTTGGTGTTGATTGAAATCTCAAGAGAATGGATAATTGCAAGAACTTGTTCAGCTTGAAACAGGATAGAAGAAACGAGGAGATGTAGGAGAGGAGAGGAGAACCAAGTATACAAGGAGATAGATAGGAAATGAGAATGGAATTGATAGCGAGGAGATAGTAGAGGAGATGAGCGAACATAGAATAGATAGCGAGGAGATAGAACAAATACGAGAGTAAGAGAAGGCAAGACGGATAAAGGTTCGGAGAGAAGGCAAGATGGTAGAAGAAATGAGAGAGGAAGCTCGCTTAAAAGTAAAGAGGGTGCGAGTATGGCATACTGGATAGTGGGAAGTGGAATAAAGTGAGTGAGGCATCTTTTTTTTCAAGAAAATTACTTTATTAAGTATGAATGAAAACCGTGAGAGCAAGTTCAAATCCGGGAATACATCATTCTATGCATGAGGGGAAAAAGAAGCTCAAAAGGAGCTAATTAAAAACCAAGGCGGAGGCTGAAAATGCCACCTCAACCCTGCAGAAGACTCAAAGAAGAAAGGAGGTCCTCTCCAAACTCTTAAAAATGTAACTTTCCTCGGAGTGGTGGCTCACTGGCTTCTCATACATTTCTATAAATTTGTATACATTTATTGGTCATACATTTCTATAAATTTGCATTATTAGTCTATAAATTTATGAAATGTCTATAAATGTCTTCTTCTTCATTATTGGTCATGCACGTCTAGAAATGTGTTTTTATCGAACCTATACTTATATATTAATATAAAATCCTAGCGAAAGTTTATTGAGTTAGTCTTTTTAGTTTCATAATAGTAATAGAATATATTACAATTTTTAATGTTTTCTTTTTAGTTTTGAAGAAAAACATGTAAATCTTGGGGAAACTACAAGTTTTTTCTCATAAAAGTTTCAAATCCTGGAATGTTTCAAAAACCTTTATTTTTATTAGGGCATACAAACTTTCAAATCCAATATAGAATTTTTGCCTCTTTACGACAAAACTGGTGGGTAGGTGAGGAAGGATACACACATTTCTAGACGTTCATGACCAATAATGAAGAAGAAGACATGCATTCATGACCAATGGACAAGCCTAAGACAAAGCCAACAAAGTCTAGCATTAGGAAGGTGAGGAAGAAGACATGCATGAGTGGTTAAGGTGGGTAGGTAAGGAATAATGTGTGCATTTCCAACCAATGTAAGTACATGAAAAATATTGAGGAAGACATGCATGACGAATTCACCACCCTAAGAAAATGCCAACCAAGTCCCAATTCTTGCCTACAAGGTCAGCACCAACGTAAAATATTTCTCTCTTCTTTTGTGATTTGATATTGCTTGATCATGGGCATTTATGTCTTCTTTGTGATGTCCCTTATAAAATAAATATGTAAAAATAGTACCCAATAAACTTGTGTATCAAGCAAAAGCTTTTAATGAATGAACCTTCCATGTTTAGTAAGACCAACAAACATCCATGTGACACACAACCAAATACCAAGTCTCTCCTAGCTAGCAAGGACAAAGAAAATAATTAACACCACCCTCGGCTCACCCTCTCATGAGCCCTACTTCTTGTGGGGGAAGGGACCCTTCTTGAAAATCCCTAAGAGTGGGGACTCTTTACACACCTAAGTGTATGGTAACTTGTAAAATTCAGCCATTTCTCAATCTTCCAAGCTTGAAAGCAATGCCTCGCTTGACGTTGATGTGCGAGTCTATCCATGCTAACTTCTGAAAAGGAAGAATGTGAAATTGTACGGTGGAGATTAAATTATCTCCGACTGCTACAGACCTTGCCGTATCAAGCAAAAAATCTCTACGA
Organism: Dipteris shenzhenensis; assembly: GCF_047967505.1. Taxonomy (NCBI): domain Eukaryota; kingdom Viridiplantae; phylum Streptophyta; class Polypodiopsida; order Gleicheniales; family Dipteridaceae; genus Dipteris; species Dipteris shenzhenensis. Next base: position 39,812 of record NC_141599.1, read on the forward strand.
ACCTTCCATGTGCATGACCAGCAAACACCTCTATGAAACCACAACCAAAACCCAAGGCTCCACTAGCAAGGAAAAAGAAAACTAGATACCACATTTTATTGCCACCCTATACACATCTTCTTACTAGTTGTAGTGGGAAAGGGACTCTCCACTAGTAGAGAAAAAGAGAACTAGATGTCAACCATAGACAGACCCTCTCATTAGCCCTACTTCACATGCCTATTGGAAAGTACTAGTGCTCTTGTGAAGTGGGATTTTGTAGACTAGCTCCCCTCTCGTTATCCTACTGGTCCAGTAGCTTTGTCTTTGTTTTCTTTGTAGTACTGCATGCCTAGCGGTGGGAGACATGACCTTTTGGAGAGTCTCTTCGGCCCTTTAAAATAGTGAAGAGGGTGCGAGTATGGCATACTGGATAGTGGGAAGTGGAATAAAGTGAGTGAGGCATCTTTTTTTTTTCAAGAAAATTACTTTATGAAGTATGAATGAAAACCGTGAGAGCAAGTTCAAATCCGGGGATACATCATTCTATGCATGAGGGGAAAAAGAAGCTCAAAAGGAGCTAATTAAAAACCAAGGCGGAGGCGGAAAATGCCACCTCAACCCTGCGGAAGACTCAAAGAAGAAAGGAGGTCCTCTCCAAACTCTTAAAAATGTAACTTTCCTCGGAGTGGTGGCTCACTGGCTGCTCATACATATCTATAAATTTGTATACATTTATTGGTCATACATTTCTATAAATTTGCATTATTAGTCTATAAATTTATGAAATGTCTATAAATGTCTTCTTCTTCATTATTGGTCATGCACGTCTAGAAATGTGTTTTTATCGAACCTATACTTATATATTAATATAAAATCCTAGCGAAAGTTTATTGAGTTAGTCTTTTTAGTTTCATAATAGTGATAGAATATATTACAATTTTTAAAGTTTTCTTTTTAATTTTGAAGAAAAACATGTAAATCTTAGCGAAACTTCAAGTTTTTTCTCATAAAAGTTTCAAATCCTGGAATGTTTCAAACCTTTATTTTTATTAGGGCATACAAACTTTCAAATCCAGGATAAATTTTTTGCCTCTTTACGACAAAACAGGGAAAAATCATCCATGGTGGGTAAGTGAGGAAGGATACACACATTTCTAGACGTGCATGACCAATAATGAAGAAGAAGACATGCATTCATGACCAATGGACAAGCCTAAGACAAAGCCAACAAAGTCTAGCATTAGGAAGGTGAGGAAGAAGACATGCATGAGTGGTTAAGGTGGGTAGGTAAGGAATAATATGTGCATTTCCAAGCAATGTATGTACATGACAAATATTGAGGAAGACATGCATGACGAATTCACCACCCTAAGAAAATGCCAACCAAGTCCCAATTCTTGCCTACAAGGTCAGCACCAACGTAAAATATTTCTCTCTTCTTTTGTGATTTGATATTGCTTGGTCATGGGCATTTATGTCTTCTTTGTGATGTCCCTTATAAAATAAATATGTAAAAATAGTACCCAATAAACTTATGTATCAAGCAAAAGCTTTTAATGAATGAACCTTCCATGTTTAGTAAGACCAACGAACATCCATGTGACACACAACCAAATACCAAGTCTCTCCTAGCTAGCAAGAACAAAGAAAATATTTAGCACCACTCACCCTCTCATGAGCCCTACTTCTTGTGGGGGAAGGGACCCTTCTTGAAAATCCCTAAGAGTGGGGACTCTTTACACACCTAAGTGTATGGTAACTTGTAAAATTCAGCCATTTCTCAATCTTCCAAGCTTGAAAGCAATGCCTCGCTTGACGTTGATGTGCGAGTCTCTCCTGCATGCTAACTTCTGAAAAGGAAGAATGTGAAATTGTACATTGGAGATTAAATTATCTCCGACTGCTACAGACCTTGCTGTATCAAGCAAAAAATCTCTACGAACCTTCCATGTGCATGACCAGCAAACACCTCTATGAAACCACAACCAAAACCCAAGGCTCCACTAGCAAGGAAAAAGAAAACTAGATACCACATTTTATTGCCACCCTGAACACATCCTCTTATTAGTTGTAGTGGGAAAGGGACTCTCCACTAGTAGAGAAAAAGAAAACTAGATGTCAACCATAGACAGCAGACCCTCTCATTAGCCCTACTTCACATGCCTATTGGAAAGTACTAGTGCTCTTGTGAAGTGGGATTTTGTAGACTAGCTCCCCTCTCGTTATCCTACTGGTCCAGTAGCTTTGTCTTTGTTTTCTTTGTAGTACTGCGTGCCTAGCGGTGGGAGACATGACCTTTTGGAGAGTCTCTTCGGCCCTTTAAAATAGTGTGAAGCAGCTGAGCTCCTGCTAACTACATTTCTTTCGTCGGGCCTTCAGGCTAGAGAGAGAGGGAGAGGACTTTTGCATTGTTTTTCTTGTTTCCTTTAATAGAAGTCCAACAATTAGCAGAGAAGAATTCACACGTGTCAAGCCACCACCAAGAGAGCGAGCGCAAGAGATCTTTTCCAATGTCTACAACAGCGGCGATTTTGGTGGTAGCCATAGATTTGGGCACTATTTTCTCTGGATTTGCCCATGCACACAGGTTTGAGCCCGATAGGGTGTTCAATTGGTACGATTGGCCTCATCAGAACCAAGCAGGACTAGGCAAACCTTATTGCAAAACACAAACCAGTCTGTTATATGTTCCTGATGGCAGCGATGGGAAATATGCCGTCCAAGTTTGGGGCTGGAGTGCCTTGTGGAAATTTAGAGAGCTGCCTCGCCAGCCAATTTCTAATGGCATGAATTTGTTGCGGCTTGTAGACCAATGCGACAACACTTCTCAAAGTCTTACTATACACGGTGCATATCGTAAAATCATCCATGTGATGAACCATACACTATCCATCAAAGGGAAAGATGCCTTCCTCGTGGCCAAGTTCAAGCTATTTCTGGTGAATGGATATCAAGGTAGCAGCACCCGTAAGGAGCTTCCTGGTGACCTTACGGTTGAAACACTTCTTGTCAATTATCTCTGGTTCATAGGGGAATACGTGATTGAGAAGCTCCAACTATCTTACGGTACACAGTTGGGGAAAAAAGATGTTTAGTGGTGTGTACTGTTTCCTCACGATTTCGACGATGTTGGACGAGTGAGCAAAGCAAGTGATAGAGATGTGCGCCCAAAAAACCGGGCTTGTGAAAAGACCCTTGTGTACCGGCTGATGCTACATGCTCTGCACATTATCGTGGAGCCAGAAGTTGCCTCTGTGTACTGCTAGAAAAATGTGAGAGAATTGAAGCTTAGGAAAGGGGAGAAGGTTTTGGTAGCTGATATAGGAGGGGGAACTATTGATGTGGTAGTACACAAGAAGGCTGATGAAGACCCCAATAGCTTGAAAATGGAGAAGGCCGTCAAGAGCTACGGAGCTTTGGGAGGTGGAACCTTTGTAGACTTGCAATTCATGAAATTCATGTGTGCAAAGATGGGTCCTGCATGCTTCATCGAATTTTGTGATGAGAACCCATCCGAAGCCGTCAACCTCTTAAGTTCGTCGCAAGTCATAAAGACGGGGTTTGATGGAGATGGATCTCATTATGATTTGTCGCTTCTAGGGAAGCTAACCACTGCATGGAAGGAACATGATCGAAGAAATGGGACAACGTGGCCCGATGAAGACTATGTTGAGGTGAGACTAGACGATGCCGATATGAGGGGAATATTTGATCCAGAGGTCGAGAAGGTGCTCAATTTGATCAAGCAACAAATCATCGGGTAGAAGTAGTACTGGCAGTGGTAGGCGGATTTGCTTCTTCACCTTATCTAATAAAGAGGATACAAAAGCAATTCGCCAAGCAAGTCGGCCATATCATCGTTCCAATCTGGTTCCAATAGAACCAAGGAGTGCAATCTGTAACGGAGCAGTTCGTCTCTGCATGCAAAATGATTTCATTCAGTCTAGGATATCAAAGAAGACATATGGGCTAGTAGTGTCCAAGCCCGCAAAAGCAGATGATCCAACTGATTTGGTGTTTCTGAAAGACAATGAGATAAGTCTTGCCGGGGTCAGTTTGATGTGTTCGTGAGGATGGGAGAGAGGGTAGCCATGAATACATCAGTGAAGCACCGCTACAACCCCGGGGGATTCATAGGGGGAAACTTATGATATCACGTGAGTGTACAATAGGGGGGTTTTTTGAAATGAGGCATAAGCTTATACATTAGGGGTGGGGGCCCTTTTTATGTTTTCCCAATATTGAATTTAAGTTAGGGGGGCCATGCCACATTTAAGAGGGGGGGACATAGTATAGGCTACCTTAGGTAACTAGTCTAAACAAGTTTGGTTATAAATAGTCATAGGGAAAGTAATCTAAATTTTCTTATTGTGTGATCTAAATTCTTGAGAAAGAACATAGATTTAAGGAAAGGGGGAGACATAATAGAATTTTGGTGGTATCTTATTTAAGCTTGAATAGGGGTGTTTTATCATCCTACGTGGATCTTAAATAGGGGGTTTTCTTGAAGTTCATGCACACAGGTGACGTCCCCGTTTAATGAAGAGTGAATCCCCTGGGGCTACAACCCATTGCATCACGCCAATGAAGAGCTACTCCTGAAATTGTATAGCTCAACGAAAATGAATCCAAGATATACAAAAGAGAGCGAATGCAGATTAGAAGGCAGTTTTAAGCTCAACATTACAAAGAAGATATAAATGTCCCATGACCAAGCAATATCAAATCACAAAAGAAGAGATAAATATTTTAAGTTGGTGCTGACCTTGTAGGTAGACTTAGGACTTGGTTGGCATTTTCTTAGGGTGGTGAATTGGTCATGCATGTCTTCCTCAATATTAGTCATGTACTTACATTGGTTGCAAATGCACATATTATTCCTTACCTACTCACCTTAACCACTCATGCATGTCTTCTTCCTCACCTTCCTAATGCTAGACTTTGTTGGCATTTTCTTAGGCTTGTCCATTGGTCATTAATGCATGTCTTCTTCTTCATTATTGGTCATGCACGTCTAGAAATGTGTGTATCAAATATATAGAAATGTCTATAAATTTGCATTCATCCATTGGTCATGAATGCATGTCTTCTTCTTCACTGGCTCACTGGCTGCTCTAGAGGATCCCTGCATGCTCGCCCAGATGGCCTTCAGAGTGTGTACTATGTCGGTCCAAATACTGACCATAACCTGAGAGGGGTGAACCTAGATACCCTCCATTGCTTCTGTACACCGAATGTACACCTGGCTCTCAAAATATGCCAAGCTGTAATGCTAGCTAGAATCTCCCATGATGTGTCTACTGAGGCATGAGTAGCCCTCAAAGGAGTGAAGGGGACATCCTGGAGGGAACAAGACTCCACTAAGTGTCGCCATACAATGAGAGTTGGATTTGGATCATGTCCTTCAAAGATCACCTGAAACACACTATTCAAAATTTTTGGACTTTCTCTCTTGGTTTGGACTTTTTTTTGGAGCATATCCTCTCCACTCAACTTCACTTAGTGAGCTAAAAAATTGGGTTTTTTTAAGCACTAAATGGGTCACTTATATACAAATATGGCCTTATTAAGCTAAAAAGTCAAGTGCTAACCTCTAATTTTAAAAAAAATGGCTCAGTGAAGCTATAATTCCCAAACTCGTGCATGGTGCCCCCATCCAATAACTATAATAATAATAATAGTAGTCTCCTAACTCAAGTTCAATTTTAACACTATGAAGTGAAAATATGACACCATATGAAAAGAGTTTGTTGAATTCAACATATAAGTGGTGTATAGATACACCATTTTTTTGAAAAAAAAGAGTTTGTTGAATTCAATATATAAGTGGTGTATAGATACACCCTTTTTTTGAAAAACAAACCATACAATAAATTATCTTATTGGTGGTGTATAGATACACCATTTGTATGGAAAAAAGCATACAAAACATTATCTTATACATCTGAATCTCGTTTAGAGTCATCAGATTCATGTAATGTATTTGAGCTTGATGGGTCAAGTCTTGCCAAATGATGTTTAATATGGACACGACTTGGATTAGGGATTGTGATACATTTTTCAACATTGTATCCATGCTTCTTTTTAAAACTTCGTGTCCTCGATTTCCAGCAATGAATAATGCTACTGACTTCCACCTCTGTTAATCCCTCAGTATTTGGAACCCATTCACGTTTCTTTTGCAAGCATCCCTCATAGAGTTGTTTTATTGTATATCTTCTCGGGAGATTTTTCAATGGCTTTGGTTCATACCATAAAGCTGTAAATGTTATAGGAGTTCCCTTGTCATCCCTTTCTATCTTAGCAACCTTTGCAACCCGAATTGGGCCACCTTGGTCATCCAACTCTGAACCTGGATCAGATGCCTAAACTGCAACAAATAGACCCTCTTCAATCTCATTAGATGGTATAAACTCTAGTAAGGGTTTGTCTCCCTTCCTGCCACAATATTTTTGAGGTAAAAGGCATTCCTCTGCTTCCTCCATATCTACTAACATATTTATATCCACAGGAAAACTTGGTGACCTAGCTTGTTCCGGCCAAAAGGATTCAGAGTATTCAATGCTCATTAAGTTTTCTTGTCTTTCTAAAGATTGGATAAGTGCTTCAGTTGATTTAATTGTCTCCAAATTCTTAGTTGATTACTCAGGATATTTCTGCATCATACTTTGAAGATGTTTAATGAAGGATTTCAAGCCTTTTATTTCATCTATGTCAAGTGATTTGTTTTTTGCAAGAACAAATCTAGTTTCCTCCAATGGAATTATTCGTTGTAATAAAGCATATGACTCACTCCATAAATGATCTCCATCTACTGAGTAGTGCTTCCATTGCATCACTGGAATATTGTTATGCATGTGAAACCAAAAGTAGTGTGGATTTGTGTGTCCTATTAGGGCATCATCTCCTGTTTGTAAATGTGGCTCTATGAATGCTCTCCAATCTACCATCCTCTCTAAGATAGCCACTTCTGATTCTTCCTTGCGAGAACCTCCAATTTTTTTCCCAATTCGAAATAGCGTATCCTCCATTGTCAAAACATCCATTGCCTTCAACTCACCAGAGATAACACTGAAGATTTGATCTATGTCTTCATGTGTATGGCCGACAAGAAGAAAGCCAACTTCCACTTCTTCAAATATTTTCAAACCAACCAGCATAGAGCATAAAGCAAATATATATTTATTCTTGTTCTCTCTCCAACAATTATCAGCTTGTATTCGCAACTTGTATTCGCAATGTGTTAGGCAAACATCCGTGAGCATCTCTGACCTTTCTTATTGCTTTCATGATTGATGTAACAACCTGGATACTATCATGGTCATGCAAACTATCAATCCATACATCACAAAAGATTCGGTATCCATGTACTAATACTCCACACAAGTGTGTTTTTAGTCCACGTTTGCCCTCCAATGCCGGTGGGATACGTCTATATCGTGGCAAAGTGGTTGTATTCTGGTCCATGCCATCAATGGTGATGCACATGGACTTATCGACATGTGAAATAGCTTCCTCTCTCCAAGAAGCATACAACTTTCGAGCATCCTGCACATGACGTAAATGGATTGATCGCAATTGAAAATATCTTCCTCGCTGCTGCTCACATTTACTATGTTCAATGGCATTTTTTAATTCATCACATGTCTTACATTTTGACATCCTTTGCTTTGATGGTGTCTTGACATGGCAAAAATCTCTACGCCAAATTTTGTACAAGGTTGATCGTGAAATCATGCTCTCGTCTCTGTCTTGTAAAGTTTTATTGACAGTTTCTAGGATGACCTTCTTTGTCATTCCCAAAGGAAGATGTTGTTGGCATTCGACACGTCCATCTAGCATTGTTTGTTGAAGATGAGGCTGCGGTAATGCATGGTCTTCGAGAACTTGCTTTAATGTTGCGGTTGCATTTATAGTGCTTCCATGGCATTTAAGCTTGTAGGTATTTCCATGAATTGTATGAATAACTTTTTCTTTCACCTCTGCCCAGATGGTCCAGTATGTGCCATGTGATAGTCCAGCTAACCATTGATATCCTCGATTGCAAATGGGTCTCCCATTAACCATGGAGAATATGAAGACATTCCACAAGAGCAGCCATTTCAAGTCCTGGTGATTACAACACAATGACCTTGTACAAGAAAACAGACAAGATTGGGATTCCCTTGTATCAAAGGGGGTAGTAATGTTGGCTATAATTTTTTATAGTTCTTCGCATGGTGAAAAGAGTAGGTGAGCAAGGGAGCAAATGGGTGAATGAGAGCTGGAGGAGAGAACATAGAGCAAAGTAGCCAAGAAAAGGTAGATGAGAGATGGAGGAGAGAGACTAGAGCAAAATAGTAGAGCAAAGAGTAGTCGAATCATGTTTGGGGCCATAGTTAAGTACACTCTAATATTAATGAGCCACCTTAAATTAATCCAAATTTGAGCCACTGTAGTGACTGGAGGCCCAATGGTGCCATCTAAATAATCATGAGACATCTTAATAAGCCATGTTAAATTAATCAAAATCCAACAATTAATCACACATTGCTTGGCCACCGGGCAGTGCTGTCTTTTGCAGACATTCTTTGCCATGCAAAGATTTATAAGAAGGCCTTTAAAAATAGCAAAAATTGTCGTTCTCATAAAAGTAAGGACACCATAGTGACTAGGACTAGATTGCTTGTTTTGCCCCAAAAATAATCACTAGCATGCAAGCCCATCCAATTATAGAATCATGAGCCACTATTTAATCTCATGCCACCACGATGACTGGTAATTAATTGCACTAAAAATAATCAAGAATTGTTTTGTCTCAAAAATCATCACCGACATGCAAGCCAATCCAATTATAAAGCCATGACCCCCTATTTAATCTCATGCCACCGTGGTGACTGGTAATTAACTATACTAAAATTAATAAAAATTTATTTTTCTTGAAAAAAAACTCCCACGACATGTAAGCCCATCAAATTATAAAATCATGAGCCGCTATTTAATCTCATGCCACCACGGTGATTGATACTAGACAGCACTAAAAATAATCAAGATTTGTTTTGCCCCAAATGTAAGCTTGCCAACAATAACATGCAAGCCTGGCATGCAAGCACATGCCACCACGGTGATTGGTAATTAATGGCACTAAACATAAATATTCAAATAATCATGAAAGAGCTACCATATTAATGACTGGTGGTAATGAAATTGCATGCATGCTGGTAATGACTGGTGGTAATGAAATTGCATGCATGCTGGTGCACCATATAGACCAAAAAGATTACCTGTGATGTGGGCAACATTGCTCATATCACAGATGCATTCAATGCACCCTTAGATCACATGCAAGCCGAATGGTGTTGTCCAAATAATCATGACGGAGCCACCATGGCGGTGATTGATAATTAAGTGGTAATTACATTGCATGCAAGCCTGATTAAAATTCAAGCCTCCAATTATTCACCTACCACCTTTCCCCTAATCTTAAAATCATGACATACAAGATCTACTTACACAATCTTTGAAAGTGTAATTTGGATTCTCTCTCCAACTTCACCAAGTTGATAGATGAAGTGAATGTGAAGGAGGATGGATACATTGTTTGTTAAACTTAAAATATTAACATCACTGAAAGCATGATTGAAAGGACACTAGGCATTCTTGGAGGCGATTTGTAGGCACAATTATTGAAGAAGTCATGGAAGAGCTCAGATATTTTAGATTTATACTCGAACACTCAGATTAATGTAGATTGTGGAGTCAAGATCTTGAGCTTGCCAAAATTGATGTTCAAGATGTGTTGAAATAGACAAGGCAATGCTTTCTTGATTTGAGAGAAATAATGAATTTCTAGCATGTTCAAGAAGTAGTAGAGAGATTGACCAGATGTATGGTCTCTTTCTCAAAGGCAATTGCCACGAGAGTGATGACTAACTTGAATAATTGCAAGAATAGTAAATCCATATTGTCATGTTAGTCAATTGGAATTGATATGCATCTGATGGGAACTTTTCCCAAATTAGTTTTAAATCTATACAAGAATTTTCTATATATGAAAGTTATTGATGCAGCGAAGATAGTACAACATGAGATAATGGTTAGGGAGGACACAGAAGCCAAGATGGAGGAGGCAGAAGCAAAGGCCTTGTAGGCATGACAATAAGATGAGGCCACTGAAAAAATGGCCGAGATGGAAAAGCATAGAAGAGAAGAAGTAGAGAAGCACACTAAGGTGATTTATCATTAGTAGCTTGATAATGTTAGAATGGATGGGGAAAAAGTCGAGCAAGAGCTAGCAGGGATGAAAAAGTTCTTAAAGATCAGAGAGTTGACAAGGAGGATCTTTAACAACAACTTTGCAAAATGCAAAACCCCTTGAATATTGATAAAGAGAAACGATAAATCAACTAAAAAGGGATAATGCAAAACTAGAGAATTGATGCAGGAGCTATAAGAGAAGTCTTGGCAGGAAGACAAAGGGAGAAGCCATGCCGGAAGATAGAGAATGTACAAGTCCTTAGATTACACTAGGGCTCTGCAAGAGCTTGCCATGGCTCTTGAAAGTTTTAACAAGTAGTCCTCTATCCTGACTGGAACCCAACGTAGAGTGGATCTCTTGGGACATGCCTATAGAGAAGCTACCAGACAAATTTACAAGGTTTAACAATAGTAAGATGATAGAATCACATAGAGTTATTGCAGTGAGTGAGCATCAAGTGGAGGTGTTGTAGGAGAATGTATCCACCCTCAAGATAGGAAGAAATCGAGAAACAACTTGCTAATGCACAAGCTCAAATTGTGGTATTGATAGCCGCAATGGTTAAAGCAAATGACTATTCTCTTTGGATGTGGCAAGGCAAGAAGTGAACAGTCTACCATCTACACATTACAGATGAGTGCATGATTTGATGGCTCGATTGCAATAGCCACTCTTTGCATGTGTTTTTATTTCGGGTATTTATGGATACAAACTCACTTTGTAGTGGTTACCCACTACCCATGTTGTGGAAACATCAATTCTCCAAAGAGTCAGGGCCATTGGTTGCCTAGGTAAGGAATGGGCCGATCCTTCCAGGTTGACCATTGCAGAGGATACTAGATGGAGACTTTGGATTTTTCAGGGTCGACCTCTTGCAGAGCTTGACTGGGACCCAAGTGAGTGGGCACGGCCTGCTCTGGTGGTAGGCATTCGTTCTCTTTCTTTTTTCCAGTACTCGACGAGGGCAGGTTACAGGCTTCAGCAGAGAGACTCTCATCACCTACCATCTGCTTCCCAGCATTGGCATGCACAGGGACTTACTGTAGAGCTACTAGACCCACTTTTGGGGCATCAGTAGAGCCAGGAAAGTCTCCTACTTTCTTTGGCTCACTATACATAGGGGCATACCTGTGGGTACTTGGCTTTAGCAGATGGGTAGACCCTCCTTGTGTATGCATTGTCAGCTTGCAGAGGAATCTAGCAAGCATTGTTTATGGAGTTGCACCAGCTCTAGAGTGGTATGGACAGGTATCTTCAGGTTGTTCTCATATGTTACATCTGAGTCCTTTCTGATGACTTGGGGCGCTATCCTTTGGGGGAGAGGATCTGGAGCCTTTACTCTCTTTGAGTCAGAGCCAGGAGACACAGTTTCTTCATGCAGCATTGCCAGAGATGGGGTCCCATAGAGGCAAGCATCATGGAGCCACAGGATTTACTTTTGGTACCGGTACCAGTTCAGGATTCCATGCCTACTTCAGCTGTAGGATCAGCCTGGGAGGTGATTTCTAGCATTACCATATGGCGGATATGGTGCTCGCGATGTTCTTTTGTCCTTGGGGGCCATTTATGCACGGAGGCTGACACTCTCACTTCCATTTGGGCGGAGATTATCTTCACTCTCGGGAGTCAGTGGGAGCAGTGTATAGGCACCTCTTTGGCAGCTCGTGGGAGACTTATATCCTTCATGAGGACATGGGACTGCTCATTATTTTTTCATTTGACCCCTTTTGGGATGTCGTGGCATTTTAGACCACCTCCATGGCTTTTTCGCCACATTGTTGAGGCTAGGGATAGAGTACTTTCTTTCCCACCTGTTGTATGATTTGTTTTGAATGGAATATATCACTCTTTTCTAAACATCAATTCTACCTACTTGCTTATCATCCATAGTGAGACATGGGATGATGTCATAGAAATTTCCAAGTGGGTCTACCAAGAAAAAAGAAAGGGCCTTGAAGAGAAGAAACAACCCGTTGAAAGAAGGGATCGTGAAGCAAAAAAGTCCAAGCTAGCCTTAGGCAGAAGTGTTGAACCCCTCAACAAGGAAACATAAAGGGAAGAAGTCCAAGTTCGAGCCTCGATAAGAAGGGACGACCCCCCCCCATCAGGGCTGATCCTCCCACTAGGGAGCAGACATAGCCCAAAGAGCTAAAAGTGACCTAATGAAGGGAGCTCAAAGCATAAAATAAAATGTGGAACTAGCCCCCTAAAGGAAAGGAGCAAGAAGGGTCCATCCTCCAAGCAACTAGATGTACCTAAAAGACCTCCAAGCAGCTAGATCTAGCTAAAAGTCCTTAATGTATGAGATATATCTATTCAATTATTAATGGAACCACTCTTTAATTATTGCCAGAGTTGTTGAATGTTTGTAGCCATTTAAATACAAGTTTGCTTTATGCAAACAAACTCTTTTAGGATCTTCATTTATACCAAAAAGTTGTTTTAGCATCACAACCAGTGTGGTGTTAGTACAAGATAAGGGATCTCACAATTTATGATCATAACCACCAAGGTGTTAGTACAAGATAAGGGGTCTCACAATTTAGGATCACAACCAACAAGGTGGTAGTACAGGAGTGTAGAAATATGATGCAGCAGAGAGATTGTTTGACAACAATGACAGTATAATAGCAAGAGAATAGTCACAATATAGCAAAATAAAAATTTCGTATAAGATACAATTGATGGTGTTGTCCACTCCTGCGCTCTCCAGTAGAGCTTTGATGGCGATCTAGACAGACTCTAGATGGAGAAGGACTGGAGGTAGGGGTACTACCATTCGATGTTGAGGCTTGAGAAGTGGCCTCCTTATATAGCCCTTTGTACTAGACCAATTCCACCACATTGGTGGGCTGGCAATGGCACATGCATATTGACTTAGCACAGTGTGTGACTAAGTATGAGGACAGTGGCACATGTTTGCTTGACTTTCACCACCGACCAAAGACCATTGACCACCGACCATTGATCATGTGAACGAGGGAAAATTCACATGCAAATGATCGCACATGCAACGGAGGGCATACCATCACACCCTACACCCCCATCAAGGGTGCTACCCCCAAACCCCTAAGGAGTACAATAATCCTTCTACCATCTCCTAACCATCAAACGGTCACCATGAGACCTCATCTAGTGTCAAAACTAGGATCCTACCAAGGTCTAGTGCTCACACCATGGCTTCTCCTCATAATGGGGGCCTTACAAAAGGGCACTATGGAACATTGGTGGTTACATATGAAAGGTGGACATTGCACATACACCAACAAGGAGAAGTGGTCACCAGCACGGTGGTTGGTTGCATACAATATATGGGCCCTGGAGGGGTCCCTATTAGGGGCAAGAGGCCTATCGATATGTCCTATATGTCTAGTGGCATGTTGATATGTCCCTTGCCCATAAAGAGGACCCCTTATGATATTAACACTTGCATTTATACAAGATGTTTTAGTATTGCAACCAGTGTGGTAGTTGGTTGCACATGATACATCATCTAAGATTAATTGCCACTAGTGTGGTGGTTTGTTTCAAAATTATTACAAGATGAATGTGGTCACCAGGTAGGTGGCATAAATTCTATTTTATTTTTATATATACCTTTATTCGAAGAGCATGGTGGGTTTGGGATTTACTACTATAAAAACCAAGTGCAATGGTGGTAAAACAAGCACGGTGAGGATTTAATATTTGGGATTTACATAAAATAAGTGCAGTGTTTGTAAAACAAGCTTGGTGGTGGGATTTATCCATTTTTCTAGGATAAATGAAATACAATTTTCTTAGAATTCATTTTCTTGTACTGTCTTAGTCGTCCACTACTCCAAGACACCCCATGATGTGCTCATGCATGTCTAACTCCATTTTAAAGACACTCTTAGCCTTCTTTAATCTAGGCATAGCTTGCAACTGGAACTTAATAGCTCTTACTAGATGAGAGTACAAAAATGTTTGTGGACTCTTTTGTAACAATTTGTAATCATGGCCTCTCTTGAATGTCTTTTTGTAACAAATATCTCCAAATACTACATCCAACTTCTCTTAGCTTGTTCCCCAATGATCATCAGATGCTTCCTCAACCTTGTGCTTGGGCTTGGTACACTATGACACAAAGTATGAATCATGTTCCTCATTCTCCCTAGAGTCAACAAAACAATTGCAAAGTTATCCCCCTCTTCCAAATAGTCAATGAGGTAATCAGAAGACTCCCCAAACTAAGGTGAGTCATCATTTGTCTCTCCATTGTATAAAGATAAAACTTGAACTATCTCCCATGTCTTCACATTTGCAATGTCCTTACAATTGTCATGATTTATAGAAACAAGAAAATTTTCTTGTTTTGAGCATGTGGTTGTTTAAAAAGACCCATATGCTATGAAAACTATGAGTTTCTTTAATGGCCTCACAATCATGTCTATTTCTCTTTTGCACTTCATTCACTTTTACTTCATAGAACACTTTGCTCATGGAAATATTCCTGAGGCTTTGTTTACTGTATGTTGATTATGCCCCGATAAAGAGGTTGGGGTTATCAGCCATGTTACAACATTGTGGGCATCATTGAGATTTTCTTGAGGGAATATTAGAAAACATGAATACAAATGCTCAAGAGAGAAAGAGATAAATGGTGGAAGCTCACTATGCAAGAGGACGCTCAAGGGAAATGTGGGGAGACATGGAGAGAGAGAGAGGCCAAGCTTATCCAACTTCTACGTTTGGATTTCATTCCACACCCACACACTTCACCCATGTATGTGCTTATGCAAAGACCCAATTCATAAGCTTGCATCTCATTGGCTTACTAATCACCCACTTACCCATGCACTCTCTTGCTTTCACTAGGACTAGACTTTCAACACTAAGAACGTAGGATTGTTATAACGTGAGATTGTTAGGTTAGTTCTCTATTGGACAAAGAGTGAATGGAATATATGCAACTGAGATGGTACAAGCCATTGGAGGGTGGAAGCTAAATGAGACCACCTAAATGGACGAGATCAGAAGAGAGCTCATCAAATGAAGTGCTTGGGACTAGCACCTAGGCCATGGGTCTTAGCATGGGAAGGTGACACAAAAAGCACTGTTTGGGACATTTACTTCTTTTAGTGGTATAGGACACCTATTTCAAACCTTAAAAAATTATTGCAATGATAAGATGTGCTTTTTGGCTCTTATAATATTGTAAGTTCATTAAAGAACATTGATATTTTTAAACATTCATATATTAAGGTACATAATTTGTGCTATAAGTAATGTGCTATGTGCTTTCATAAAGCACAAAAAGTACGTCACCTAACCATGCCTAGACCCCCATTCAAGGGGCCCTTGGATTCTAAGTGATGAAGTGGGCAATAGAGGTCCACACAACAGTATTGCAACAACGTAATGCACAAAACGGTAGTTTTGTAGAAAAAGAAGGCTCAATCAATGTTGACAGAATGGTATCTGGGTTCCATCTATAAGTACTTATCTACAATTGATCTGATCTAGATTTTGGCACTCAATGTTGATTATCACTTGTGGCCTTTGCCATTGTATATATATTTTACATACTGCATGTTATAAGACTCCTCGATCCTTTATTGTTTGAGTGTGTTTGCCTTTTATTCCTTTGTTTTGCTTTTTGCTGCATGGTATCAGAGTGGGAGTGAGGTGACCCATCTACTACTTCTGTTTCTAAGGTTTGTCACCGCTCTAGGTCCTAGCTATGGCTTGTAGAGTTGAGAATGGGAGTGTCTCACATATCTATGCCTTAGGAGGGAATGATAATTGTTGACTCTATGCTAACATGAATTTATGTAGAAAAGGGAATGTGATACAACTTTGTGATACAACTTTGTGTTACAACTTTGTGTTGCAACTTTGTGATATAACTTTGTGTTACAACTTTGTGTTACAACTTTGTGCTACAACTTCTACATGTAGAAAGAGAATGTGTTACAACTTTGTGCAGAGAGAGAAGCTCTCCAACTTGTATAAATACCCCACAATGGAATGAAGCCGACACTCTTTGGGGCATTGTGTTGAGTCTACTTTGGTATTCCATGCATTTTTCTCAAGTGTCCATGCTTCCTTGCACTCCACGTCCAAACGCATGTCCTAACCTTGCAACTCCTCCTCCCCTCTCCTCCAACCTTGCAACCCATCCTCTCCCTCTCCTCCTCCCTCCTCCTCCTTCCCCCTCCTCCCTCCTCTTTCCTCCTCCTCCTCCCTCCTCCTCCTCCTCCTCCTTCCTCCTCCTCCTCCCTCCTCCTCTTCCCTCCTCTCTCTTCTTTTCCCCATCCTCTTACACCTTCTTCCTCTCCCACTCCTATGCTCCCCCTAAACCCTTTATTACTCAACCCTTAAACTCCATGATCTACGAGGGAGACGAGTTCTCCACCATGTACTCTACCCTGAACCTTGGAACCTCCTTCTAACCCTGGACTCCTTCTAAACCCTGGAACCTCCTTCTAAACCCTAGAACTCCTTCTAAACCCTAAAACCTCCTTCTAAACCCTAGAACTCCTTCTAAACCCTGGAACCTCCTTCTAACCCTGGAACTCCTTCTAAGCCTTGGAACCTCCTTCTGAACCCTGGAACCTCCTTCTAACCCTTAAACTCCTCCTAAACCCTACAACCCCCAATGAAGGCGAAAGCCTTAATTACCTCAACAAAGATGATTTACGTTTCTTTTACACATGCATGCACTTTGTTTGCTTACCACACTTAAGCCTACGTCTCTCATCAGAACACGACTCGAGGTCCTAAGCTACACATATACTACAACCGACAACCCCAATATATCTGTAGGTGACAAAAGCCTCAGAACCTTGCAAACATAGAATACCCAGCTCTTCCTACGAAAGCAGTAGAAAAGAGCCAACATTTGGCGCCACTGCCGGGGAGACTAGTGTCTCAAGTAGTGAGTAAACATACGTAGGTATGTATAAAAAACAAACTACTTCGAACTTTCACGAACATAACAGTCAAGGGCAAGGAGGGTAAATTTTTTTCCCATTTCTAGCCAAACATATCAACCCCAAGCATCAACCTTGGGTTACTATCTTAAGAAATTTTCTTTATTTCTTAAATAGAAGCCACATGATATACAATCAGGCTAGGTAGTGGACACGAATGCGTAGAGCTTGCAATTTTGATCATTTTACCTTTTTTCAGAAAAGCAAACCGAGCTATCCATAAAGAGTTATGGCTCGGGAAGAGTTTAGGGTTAAACCCTAAACCTAAAATCAAATCCTATAAAAACCAATTCCACCCCCTCATTCCTCATCTTTCACTTTTTGCCTCCATTCTCTTCTTCATTCCGAGCCCCACGCAAGACACTCCTTCCTCTCCATCGAGCACCACCTTACTCCCATCCTCACATTGTAAGTGGCTTCGAGCCCATCTCGCAGTGATAACCTAGCCATCCACCCACCAGCCATTGTTCCACAACAATCTCGTTACATCGAGAAAGACTTGGAGAGCGTTCAGGTGACCACTTCTCTCTCCTTTTCGATTTTCGTCTGTCAAGTTTTTGCTCTCTTTTTTTCCCCCTCCCATCTCCACCACCCCTCCCCCTCCATTTCCACCTTCCCCTCCCCCCTCCCCCCTCCATCCTCCACCTCCCCCTCCCCCCTCCCCCTCCACCTCCCCTCCCCCCCTCCTCCCCTTCCATCTCCACCTCCCCCTCCATCTCCACCTTCCCTCCCCCCTCCATCTCCACCTCCCGCTCCCCCTTCCCCCTCCATCTCCATCTCCCCCTCCCCCTCAATTTCCACCACCCCCTCCCCCCTCCATCTCCACCACCCCCTCCCCTCCCCCCTCCATCTCCCACCTCCCCCTCCCCCTCCCTCCTCCATCTCCCCCTCCCCCCTCCATCTCCACCACTGCCTCCCCCCTCCCCCTCCATCTCCACCTCCCCCTCCATCTCCCCCTCCCCCCTCCATCTCCACCTCCCCCTCCACCCTCCCCCTCCCCCTTCCCCTCCATCTCCACCTCCCCCTCCCCTGCCCCCCTGCCCCCTCCCACCTCCACCTCCCCCTCCCCCCTCCCTCTCCATCTCCACCTCCCCCTCCCCCCTCCATCTCCACCTCCCCCTCCCCCTCCATCTCCACCTCCCCCTCCCCCCTCCATCTCCACCTCCCCCTCCCCCCTCCCCCTCCATCTCCACCTCCCCCTCCCCCCTCCATCTCCACCACCCCCTCCCTCTCTCTCTCTCATTCACTCCCCCACCCCCTCTCTCTCTCCCCCTTACCCCCCTTCTCTCTACCACTCCCCCCCCACTCTCTATCCCTCCCCCTTTCTCTCTCTATCTCTCTCTTTCCCTCCCCCTCTCTCTCTCTTTTTCTCTCTCTCTCTTTCTCTCTCAATCTCTCTCTCTAACACACACACTCTCTCTTTCTCTCTCTCTCTCTTACTCTCTCTCTCTCATTCTCTCCCCCTCCCCCCCCTCTCTCTCTCTCTCTCTCTCTCTCTCTCTCCCCCATACCCCCCCTCTCTACCACCCTCCCCCCTCTCTCTCTCTCTCTCTTCCCCATACCCCCCCTGTCTCTACCACCCTCCCTCTCTCTCTCTCTCCCCCTTACCCCCTCTCTCTCTATTTCCCCCCCCTCTGTCTCTCTCTCTCTCTCTCTCTCTCTCTCTCTCTCTCTCTCTCTCTCTCTCTCTCTCTCTCTCTCTCTCTCTCTCTCTCTCTACCACCCTCCCCCTCTCTCTCTCTCTTCCCCATACACTCCCTCTCTCTACCACCCTCCCCCTCTCTCTACCATTCCCCTCCCGCTTCTCTCTTCCCCCCCTCTCTCTCTCTCCCCCTTACCCCCCCCTCTCTCTCTCTCTCTCTCCCCCTTACCCCCCTCTCTCTCTCTCCCCCTTACCCCCCTCTCTCTCTCTCCCCCTTACCCCCCCTCTCTCTCTCTTTCCCCCCCCTCTTTGTAACCCTCCCCCCACCCCGCGGCGGCGCACGCAGCATCGCCCCTCGCTCTCCGCCCTGCCTCGCCCCTCGCTCTCTGCCCCCCTCTTTGCCCCCCGCCCACCACCCCACGGTGGGGCATGCAACGTTGCCTCACCCTGCCCCGCCCCCCCGCTCTCCGCCCCCCTCTCTACCCCCCGCTTGCCTCGCGGTGCTACCTCACAGCGCCGCCTTGCCCCCCGCTCTCCACCCCCCTCTCCGGCCCTCGCCCGCCTCATGGCGGTGCACGCAGCGTTGCCCCACCCCCTACTCTCCGCCCCCCTCTCCGCCCCCCCCCGCCCGCCCCGTGCTGCCCCCGCACCCCGCTCTCCGCCACCCTCACCCCCCGCCCCCCTCTATGTGGGGGTTAAAGGTCACTGTGCCTTTACCCCGGTTATGTACAATACTCAAACACATATATAAATGAATGAAAAAGAAGATTAGGGTGGTTCTGCACCCACCAAAACTTGAATGGCTCTCTGTTTCTCTCTCTCCCTCTTCCATTCTTGCTTCCGTTGAGAGCACTCTCAACTGGAATCAGAGCCCGGGTGATCTAGTTGAGGGTGCGTGAATGCTTGAAGCTCAGCAGCTTTGTGGGAGGAAGGAGAAGCTCTGTGGGAAGCTTTGTGGGGGACTTTACTTGCATTCGAGTGTGCAGAGACCTTGGAGGAACCTTTGGAAAAGTCACTTTGGTTTTGCGAAGTGGTTTTGAGAGCCTGTTAAGTGTTTTCAAAGAAAAAGTCGTTTTTTTAGCTTTTCCCTATTCCGTTCGATGACAGAGACTCCGTATTGACTTGTAGAGGCAACTATTGCTTGCTTTTGGTGTCCACTTCACTTCATGAGCTTGGAAAAACCTTCATTCTTGAATCTGGGATCATTTCATTGGATTTCTGACTCACCGTGTCAGTTTCTGCGTTTTTCTGCCCGGGTGTTGGAACTCAAGTTTGGAGCAACCATTTGCAGATCTGTCAGTTTCGGTGAACTCAGGAGGTCCTAAAACTTCTATGTTGCTCATCATTCGCACTCCGGTGGAGTTTACAAACAGCTCTATTTCCAAAAACGTTTTTCAGTCCGTGTGTTGGACCCAGTGATTGAGACCATGGTTTCCAAAACCGTCTGTCCCATTGCATTCCGGACGCCCAAAAACCCCTACCTATCAGTTCTTATGTGATTCGGTGGAGGAATTTCAGAGTTATAGATCTCTGTGTATTCGATTTTATCTCTGTATTATGCATTTTTCATTCTAAGGTTTTGAAACCTTAGATTTATGCCACATGGCAGTGGATAAGTGTTGACTCCCATTTCTCACTCATCCATTGGGATTTTGGAGTTTTGTCAGAAGAGAGATATTTGCAGATTTTCTTCCTGAGTCCGATTATGCAATGGCACCCATGTTTTGAGGCATCTCAGGTTCTATTTTCAATAGCGGTCATTACCGTGGGACTATGATTTCTTGAGCATACCTTATGCAAATCACTCTGGTTGTAGTTTGAGCAGTGTGCGCTCATTTGTGGTGTGCATTGGGTTGCAGTGGATGATTTATAGGCCATTTGGATGCATTGTGGTCCTTATTGGATGCGCTGATAGGCCCAAATTGCCTTGTGGGATGCTATTTTTATGGATGCTTTGCACATGGATGCTATTTTATGCTGAGGGACAGCTTTGACACATTGCAAGTGATGCATTGATAGTGCTATGCTCTCTTCGATGAGATATTATTAATGCATATGCCAGTGGATGGTGTTTATGCTTGAGTCATTTGGCACTTATTGGCATTTTGGATTGCCATTGCAGTTGGCATTTTCTTTTGGGCCAGATTTGCTCATATGGATGCATAGTATATGCACATGAGTCATATGCTTTGAGACATGAGTTTTGGTGATATTTCACTCTATTATGGCATACACATTTGGGTGCGCCTGGTATTTGGTGTGATTCTCTCTTGTAGGCACTAGCATTTGGGATTTTTGCTTCATTTGCATCATGGCATCCTCTTCCATGTCTGAAAAGGAATTTTTTAGCATTAAAAAGTTTGATGGGACAAACTTTTCTTTGTGGAAAGAACAAATAAGGGATGTGCTTATTCAAAAGAAGCAGATTAAACCCTTGGCAGGGATTGAAGCTAAGCCTGCAAATATGTCTGAGGATGATTGGAATGAGTTGGATGCATTAGCAAAATCTACTATTAGACTTCATCTTGCAGAGTCATTTTATTTCACAGTAGTAAATGAGCAGACTACAGAAGATTTGTGGAAGAAACTGTGTGCCACTTATGAAAAGGAAACTGCCTCTAATAAAGTTTACCTCATGAAGAGGTTGTTTGAGCTGCAGATGAAGGAAGGGGTCTCCATTGCTTCTCACTTGAATGAATTCAATATTATTTTCAGCCAGCTTCAGGGTCAGAAGATGAATTTTGATGCGGAGACTAACGCAATATTTCTCTTATGTTCATTGCCAATAACTCTGCACCTGGTGGAGCACTAAAATTTGATGATGTTGTGGGTAGCTTGTTGGCCAAGGAGATTAGATGGAAGTCTATGGACGGCAATAAGCAAGATGCAGCCTTAAATGTGCAAAGGGGCACAGATCACAGTTTAAGGGGAAGTCCCAAGAAAGAGGGAAGTCTCATAGCAAATCCAGGGCACGGAACATTGAGTGTTACCACTGTGGCAAGAAGGGCCATATGAAAAAGGATTGCTACAAGCTAAAAAGAGGGCAAAAGGATAAGAAAAAGAATGAAAATTGGGGTGCAAATAAGAAGGAAGAGAGTCCAAGGGAGGACAAAGGAAAAGTGAAGATCAAGGAGATCAATGTAGTCACACATGATAGTGACAATGACGTTCTCTTCATGTCTACTTTATTTGCAGAGTTGCTTACCACTTCATGACTAAATCAGCCCATAAAAGAAGTGGAAAGAAAGAGTTTGAAAAGCTTGATTTGGTGCATTCAGACGTATGTGGTCCCATGCCTACACGGTCATTAGGCAGGGCTGAATACTATGTGACATTCATTGATGATGCAACTAGGAAAGTGTGGGCTTATGCTATAGCTCGGAAGAGTGATGTGTTCCAGGTATTTCAGAAATGGCTGGCCTTGGTTGAGAATCAGTCAGGTAGAACGCTTAAATGCCTACGGACTGACAATGGTGGAGAGTATCTCTCTCATAACTTTCAGCATTTCTATGATACACGTGGGATTAAGAGGGAGCTCACATCCCCTCGTACTCCAGAGCAAAATCCAATTGTAGAAAAGATGAACCATACCATTCAAGAAAGGTTGCAATGCATGCTTTCCAATGCAAGTCTTTCTGGTGGTTTTTGGGCTGAGGCAATGAAGACTGCAGTGCATGTGATCAATAGATCACCTAGTAAGAGTTTGGATGGTGGTATTCTTGAAGAGGCATGGAGTGGCAAGAAGCCCTCTTACTCTCATTTGCGTATATTTGGGTGTGAGGCATATGCACATGTGCCAAAAGAGCTTCGAAAGAAGCTAGATCCTAAGTCTAGGAAATGCATCTTTCTGGGTTATGGTGAAAGTGGAGAGATGGGCTATCGTCTTTGGGATCCAGAAGCAAAGAAGATCATATGCAGCCATGATGTAGTCTTCAATGAGAAGAAGATGCATAAGGCACCCATGAGGGATGTGGAAATGAGGAGAATCACTTTCCAGGATGTGAATCCACCTGCATATGTTGATAGACAGCAAGCTATCCATGCACCAAATGTGCAAGAAACGGTACCACCAAGTACTCCCATAGGTATATAATCAAGGATAGATAATGGATCATCTATCGGTGGAAATGATGAGCCAAATGTGGCTGATATGTAGGTGGGACAGCAAGCTGAAATGCCCTTAAGAAGATCATCTAGAGTGTCTAGACCGCCTGATAGGTTTGTTCCAAGGGTAGACTATTGGATGCTTACTGATTGCGGGGAGTCTTCTTGCTACAGAGAGGCTATGATGCGTGAGGATCAACGCAAGTGGGAGTATGCTATGCAATTAGAGATGAGTTCACTTATGAAGAATAAGACGGGACTTGGTTTCTTTCCCACATGGAAAGAAAGCGTTGCCATGTAAATGGGTCTACAAAATGAAGGTCATAGGTGATGATGTGCCTAGGTACAAGGCCCGTTTGGTCGCTAAGGCGTTCAAGCAAGAGAAGGGTGTGGACTTTGATGAGATATTCTCTCCGGTTGTGAAGATGACCACACTTAAATGCATGCTTGGACTAGTGGCATCAGAGGATATGGAGCTTGTGCAGATGGATGTCAAGACAGCTTTCTTGCATGGGGATTTGCATGAGGAAATTTACATGGTGCAGCCAGAAGGCTTTGAAGAAAAGGGCAAAGAGCATTTAGTTTGCAAGCTGAAGAAGAGTCTCTATGGTCTTAAGCAAGCGCCTAGAGAATGGTATCAAAAATTTGATGCTTTCATTCGGTCCTAGGGTTATAGAAGGAGTGAAATTGATCACTGCCTCTACACTAAAAGGGCTAAGGATAATAGCCCGATAATCTTGGCACTATATGTGGATGATATGCTATTGGCTAGCAAGAATACTTATGAGCTAGATGCATTAAAGGCCAAGTTGCATGAGGCCTTTGATATGAAGGATTTGGGACTTGCAGGTCATATTCTTGGTATGCGCATCACGCGTGACCGGAGTAGGAAACTCCTTTGGCTTTCACAAAAAGAGTATGTTACAAAAGTATTGCAACATTTCAATATGGAGGGGGGGAAGGCAGTGAGTACTCCATTGCCTCCATATGTGAAACTGAGTCATATAGATAGTCCCAAATCAGATGAGGAAAGGGCCATGATGGCCAAGGTTCCTTATGCATCAGCAGTTGGGAGTCTTATGTATGCTATGATAGCTACTAGACCAGACATTGCATTTGCAGTGGGAGTTGTTAGCCGGTATATGGCTAATCCAGGAAAGATGCATTGGGAGGCAGTTAAGTGCATCATGAGGTACATGAAGGGTACCAAGGAGATGTGCATCTGCTTTGGTAGAGGAGACATGCATGTACTTGGGTACACAGATTCTGACTATGCAGGGCATGTGGATAGTAGAAGATCCACTTCTGGTTATGTGTTCATCTTTGTAGGTGGTGCAGTGTCGTGGATGTCTTGCGCACAGAAGTGCATTGCTTTGTCTACCACAGAGGCTGAGTATGTTTTGTAGCCACAGAGGGTTGCAAGGAGGCTATATGGCTTGATCGGCTAGTGGGAGATTTGGGGATTCATACAGGTGTACCGACATTGCATAGTGATTCCATGAGTGCTATTCAACTAGCACGGAATCCGGTCTTTCATGCAAAGACCAAACACATTGAGGTTAGGTACCATTTCATCAGGGAGGTACTTGAGGACAAGCCCATAGAGCTTGTCAAGGTTCATACAGATGATAACCCTACAGATATGCTGACAAAGAGTCTACCTAGTCAGCGGTTTGAGTATTGTCGTGTATTGATGGGCATTGGATAGTATGCTCACTGGTTGTTCTCCCTTAAAGGCACATTGTCCTTTAAGTGGGAGGTTGTGGGGGTTAAAGGTCACTGTGCCTTTACCTCGATTATGTACAATACTCAAACACATATATAAATGAATAAAAAAGAAGATTAGGGTGGTTCTGCGCCCACCAAAACTTGAATGGCTCTCTGTTTCTCTCTCTCCCTCTTCTGTTCTTACTTCCGTTGAGAGCACTCTCACTCTCCTCTCACCCCCCTCTCCTCTCACCCTCCTCTCCACTCACCCCCCGCCCCCTCTCCCATCACCCCCCGCCCCCCCTCTCCTCTCCCCCCTCGCCCTTCCCCCCTGTCCAAATACCCCCCCCACCCCCCCGCGCCGTCGTGAGCGACACCCCCCCCACTGTCCAAAAAAAAAAAAAAATCCTAAACTAACTTTAGTTAGGTTCACTAAGTTAGGTTAGGTTAGGTTATTATTACCCTCTATTAGGTTAATTTTAACCATAGCTAGGTCAATCTAACTGTTACTTAGTTACTCTAACTAGGTTAGTTGAACTAACTAACTATGGTCAATCTAACTATCACTAGGCTAGGTTAGACTAACTGATTAGCATCTAACTAGACAAAGAGGTTAGTTAATCTAACTAGATCAACTTGGTTTCAAACCCTCGGTTGGACTTAAAGTCCATTCACACCACCATTAGGACCCCCCCAATGCAAAATTTACACCTACTTTAACCCCTTGAAACTCATCCGTTTGGGACCCAAACTGAACTCCGTTTAAACCCAAATTTCACACACAGAAATGCCATGCTGCGGGGTATTTTTCCAACTCATTGCACACCATTTTGGCATCCCTAGCACTCGTTCATTCACACCCCCGCATGGGCCTCGTTTCGCACAAACTCGATCATATCTTCACACCGTGACCTCCGATTAACGATCCGTCTGCACCGGCACATTTCCCTACACACGTAGGACAATCTTAGGCACATTATTAACACAATGGTCCCTACACAAATGAACACCACTCTAACTCTCCTAACAAAGCTACATCCACACCCGCACTTGGGGTAGTGACACCCTTGGCAAATCACGCACAATCTGCATGCAGCTACGTTCCGGCCAATGCCTTCGACTCCAATGCTCACCACATCTGCATATAACTTCGCTGCAACAACCGCCACCGCCAATCCTCTACCCTGAATCCCCCCCTGAGATTCAACCACTTCCTCTAACTCCTCCACACCCCAACATGGCTGGACGCTGTCATGACAATGATGGGGATCTCGACCTCGATGCAGAGGCTGACAACTTCTTCCATCAAAGAAATAACAACAATCAAGGCCGATGCCCCTTGGGAAAACTGGAACTTTCGAAATATAATGGTAGGGGAGACCCAGCCCGCTTCCTCCAGCATTTTGATGCCGCATGATGTCGAGCAGGTGGCGATCAATCCCATGAAACGAAGGTGGCATGGTTTCCAATGGCCTTAACTGATGAAGCGTCAGAATGGTACCTAGACCTTCTCGTGGAAGAACGTGTGTTGACTCTGTGCCAACATGAACTTATGAAGAAAGAGAAGGTGTTACAACTTTGTGTTACAACTTCTAGACACAACTTTATGTTACGACTTTGTGTAACAACTTTGTGTTGCAAGTTTGTGTTACAAGTTTATGTTACAACTTTGTGTAACAACTTTGTGTTACATCTTCTACATGAAGAGAGAGAATGTGTTACGACTTTGTGTTACAACTTTGTGATACGACTTTGTGTTACATGCAGAGAGGGAAGCTCTCCAACTTGTATAAATACCCCATAATGGAATGAAGCCCACACTCTTGGGGCATTGTGTTGAGTCTACATTGGTATTCCAAGCATTTGTCTCAAGTGTCCATGCTTCCTTGCACTGCACGTCCAAAAGCATGACCTAACCTTGCAACCCTTCTCCCCTCTCCTCCAACCCTGCAACCCATCCTCCCCCTCTCCTCCTCCCTTCTCCCTCCTCCTCCTCCTCCTCCTCCTCCCTCCTCCTCCCTCCTCCTCCTCCTCCTCCTCCTCCCTCCTCCTCCTCCTCCTCTCTCCTCCCTCTCCCTCCCCCTCTTCCCTCCTCCTCCATCCTCCTCTCTCTCTTACTTCACCCATGCTCTTACACCTTCTTCCTCTCCCACTCCTATGCTTTCCTAAACCCTTAAACTCAATGATCTACGAGGGAGACGAGTTCTCCACCATGTACTTTACTCTGAACCTTGAATCCTCCTCCTAACCCTGAACTCCTTCTAAACCTTGGAACCTCCTTCTGAACCCTGGAACTCTTTCTAACCCTGAACTCTTTCTAAACCTTGGAACCTCCTTCTGAACCCTTAAACTCCTCCTAAACCCTACAACCCCCAATGAAGGCGGAAGCCTTCATTACCCCAACAACAATGGTTTACGTGCCTTTTACACATGCTTGCATTATGTTTACTCACCACACTTAAGCCTACGTCTCTCACCGGAACACGACTCGAGGTCCTAAGCTACATATATACTACAACGACAATTCCAATATATCTGTAGGTGACAAAAAGCCTCGGAACCCTGCAACATAGATTACCCAGCTCTTCCTATGAAAGTGGTAGGAAAGAGCCAACATTTGGCGCCACTGCCGGGGAGACTAGCGTCTCAAGTAGCGAGTAAACATGCGTAGGTAGGTGTAAAACAAGTCACTACTTCAAACTTTCACGCACATACCACTCAAGGGCAAGGAGAGTAAAAATTTTTCCAAATCTAGCCAAACATATCAACCCCAAACATCCACTTTGGGTTACTACCCTAAGAGATTTTCTTAATTTCTTAAATAAAAGCCACATGATGTACAATTAGGCTAGGTAGTGGACACGGTTGCGTAGAGCTTTCAATTACGATCATTTTACCTTTTTACAGAAAGGCAAACCGAGCATTCACTGGACACAAGCCACGCATTGGGCATCTCCTTATGAACGGGATTGTCCAATGCAGAGATGGAACGGGATTATCCAACCAAATATGCGGAGATGCCCAATGCGTGGCTTGTGTCCAGTGAATGCTTAATCGGCTTCCTACCGAACCAATACAAGGTATGACTCCTTATGAAGCATTCACTGGACACAAGCCACGCATTGGGCATCTCCGCATATTTGGTTGCATAGCATATGCCCACATACATGATGATCATCGCAGGAAATTGGATGCGAAGTCACGCAAATGCATCATGGTTGGCTACAGTGAAGAAAGTAAAGCATACAAATTGTATGATCCCATCAACCGCAAAGTCATTATCTCCAAAGATGTAATCTTCGATGAGGAATCAGAATGGAAAACCTCACCTACACAGGAGATAGAAGCATCGACTTCACAGTCACCTACAGAACAGGTTGATGAAGAAGAGCAAGAATTGCCAGCAACACCCCAATCAGCGCCACAGCAGCTCAGACGGTCTACTAGGGAAAGCAGACCACCAGCCAGATTGACATATGCTCAGAAAGGCAAAGCAATTCAGGTGGAAACCACCAACTATGCTCTTATGACTACCATCATGGCTACAGAAGAGCCAGTGTACTTCGAAGACGCAGTAGATAAGCCAGAATGGCAAACTGCTATGAATGAAGAAATGGATGCTTTGTATAAAAATAACACTTGGGAATTATGCGACCTTCCACCAGGAAAGAAGGCCATAGCCAACAAATGGGTATACAAAGTGAAGTACAATCCAGATGGCAGTATTCAGAGATACAAAGCCAGATTAGTTGCAAAAGGATTTGCACAACAATATGGCCAAGATTATGATGAGACTTATGCTCCTGTAGCAAAGATGGATTCCATACGGTTCTTGATATCACTAGCGACACTCAGTAAATGGAATGTGTATCAGCTCGATGTCAAGAATGCATTTCTCAATGGTTATCTAGACGAGGAAGTCTACATGCAACAACCAGCCGGTTATGTTGAACCAGGAAAAGAGAACAAAGTTTGCCATCTCAAGAAAAGTCTCTATGGCTTAAAGCAAGCACCTAGAAGTTGGTACAGCAGAATTGACAGGTATTTTGCTGATCTGGGCTACATGAAGTCCAATGCAGATCATACTCTCTACTACAAAGTTCAAGGGGCAGATATTACTATTGCACTTTTGTACGTAGATGATCTAATTGTGACAGGAAGCAAGGATAGCTTCATCAGAAAACTAAAACAAGACTTATCTATAGAGTTCGACATGAAAGATCTTGGACTTATGCACTATTGTCTTGGAATTGAGTTCTGGAGAGATTCAGATAGCACATTCATGAGTCAGCTCAAGTATGTTGATAGTCTCCTGAAGAAGTTCTATATGGCAGATTGCAAGATTGCAGCCACTCCCATGGAACAGAGTTTGAAACTTACTAAAGATTCAGAAAAGCCTACAATCAATGACAGATACTACAGGCAACTCATTGGATCTCTTATATATCTGACAATCACACGGCCAGATATTTGTTATGCAGTAAGCTCACTAGCACAGTTTATGGCAAATCCAAAACAGTCTCACTGGAATGCAGCCAAAAGAGTCTTGAGATACATCAGAGGTACAAGACAATTTGGGATAGAATACAGAGGAAGTCATCCACGGTTGCATGGATACTGTGACAGTGACTATGCTGGAGATCATGAGACCAGGAGATCGACACAGGGATATGCATTTTTCCTTGGTCAAGGTGCTATATCATGGTTGTCAAACAAACAGCCAACTGTTTCTTTGTCTTCGACTGAAGCAGAATATAGAGCACTCACTACAGGTGCATGTGAGGCTATATGGCTCAGAAGACTATTGTAAGAAACAGATTACTTTGATGAGTCAAAGCCAACAACAATATACTGTGATAATCAATCGGCTCAAGCATTGGCCAAAAATCCAGTATATCACTCCAGGACAAAGCACATTGATGTCAGAGAGCACTTCATCAGAGAAAGAGTGTTACTTGGTGACATCACACTGCAGCATTGTGATAGCAAAGAAAATGTTGCAGACATCTTTGCCAAACCACTCGGTAAAGAGCTATTCGAGTAACACTGACTAGCTCTTGGTTTGATGCAGAGGAAGGACATTCCCATTAAAGGGGTGTGATGGAATGTAATGCTCAGTCCTTCTTCGATTCCCCAGAATCATCATCTTGAGGGAAGGCCTACTTCATGATGTTGATCTTGAGGGAAGGTGTTGAGAGTTCATGCTCAACATCATGTGATCATGTGTGCATAGCACCATCACGTGATCATATGTGCATAGCACTAACCTTATAGAGTGCTATAAAGGAAAGGGTTAGATCCCCTAACCCTAACCCTAAAAGGGTTTGTATATATTCTATTTTTTCAACTAATTCTAGTGTACAGTTAGTCATTTGTGGTGTGCTCTCTAGCTGTGCCCTCTCTCCTCATCTCCACTCTTCTCCTCTCCCCTCTTCATATTTTGTCACAAGGGCTATGCTGAATGAGAAGAAGATTGGGCTGAAGTAGTAGCAAGTGTAAAGAATGAGCGAGAGAGGTAGGAGACTCCAACTGCAGCTTTCTTCACAACACACAAAAGAGAGAGGATACAAGGTTGGAGGCTGAAGCTTATCTTTACTTTTGCACACAACAACAACACAATGAAAGATGGGTATACACTATATGTGTAACCCTAGAATACATGGTTCATATGTGAACCCAATCCAAACATACGTGGCTATCTAACTATGCCACAAGTATACCTAACACAAGATGGTGACATAAATGATACTCACCCAGGATATACATCAGGGGTAGAGCTTGATATCTCAACACCCCCCTCAAGCTCAAATCCATCTCGAGCACTCCAAGTAAGCTCCTAAATCTGCAAAGCTTCTCTGTACCCAAGGCCTTCATGAGAATGTCAGCCACCTACTCCTCAGTGCTGACATATACTAGATCAACCTCTCCAGCTAGAATCTTCTCTCTCACAAAGTGCTAATGCACATCAATGTGCTTTGTTCTAGCATGATAAACTGGGTTATTAGCAAGCATAATACTTCTAATGTTGTCACAATAAATGGCAATTGCATCACGTATTGACTGGCCCAAATCAGCAAGTAGCTTATGTAACCAAGCTACCTCACATGCAGCCATAGCCGCGCCCCTATACTCAGCCTCTATGCTCGATAAGGCAATTGTTGGTTGCTTCTGACTACTCCAACTGATGGCAGCACTCCCAAGGGAAAACATAAATTGGCCAGTAGATCTCCTATTGGAGATACTACTAGCCAATCAACATCTGTGTACCCATGTACCTATATCGGTCACCCAGCCTCATCAAAAAGTCCATACTATAAAATAGACTTCATATATCTCAATATGCGCTTAGCTGCATCCAAATGTGGCTTCCTCAGTGCCTGCATAAATTGACTCACCAGTCCAACAACATAGCTCAAATTTGGCCTGGTGATAGTCATGTATATCAGACTCCCAACTATGCATTTGTACACAGTGACATATTCAAGAAGCTCTCCTTTTTCTGCACTGAGCTTCACATTCTGTTCCAATGGAACAGAGATGGGCTTACAACCTGTCATCCCATACCTAGACAGCATATCCAAACCATATTGCCTCTGCAACAACCATATCCCCCAGGGGACCTAATAACTTCAATGCCCAGAAAGTAATGCAGCTCTCCCAAATCCTTCATTTCAAATTTCTGCTTCAAACCCAGCTTCACATCATCAATGTCTGCATCATTGTCACCCTTAACAATCAAGTCATCAACATAGATGACTACTAGCACAATCCCTTGTCAAAAGAACGGAAGTGAACCAAGAATGATCAAGAATACCAAGAGAGCAAGCAGCCTCTAACACACAGTCTATTCCATCAAGAAGAAGAAGAAGAAGAAGTACATGAATGTAACTTCACACCCTCTTGTTATAACCAAAATGAACTCAAGCCCTACATAAACCCTAACTAATGAGATAAGAACTAAACATGGTATTGTGACATGAAGTTGGGGGTAATAAACTTCACGCACCTCTTCACTTCCTACAGCATTCGAACTGACTGCCAAAGATACTTAGCATTGAGAATGAGACATTCGAAAGAAGCTTGTATGCCAAGATACCACACCATACTTTCCTCCCTTAGATGAGAATGAAGATGGTAACATCCCAAGTGATGTTGTAGTCAAGCATAGGGAGAAGTAAAGGATCAGCAGAGGCCATAATCTCAGCGAGCCAGTCTGCACCAAAGAGAAGAGCGATACGTTGTTGAAAGAAGATCTTGCGGCTCAACATGACATGAAATGATATATATCGAGGAGTTTGAAGGGGCTGATTAGGTCGGATGGGTAGATTCCGAGGAAACATTGCACCTCCTTCATAGACACCTTTATACTTAGCTCAAAACACTCTACAAACTATCATTATGATATAAGTTTCATTGAAAACAGACAGACGGTTGAAGAGATATGGACAGTTTACTTGAAGGGGGTAAAAACTGTCATGAAAACAGACTGTCAAACACAGAGACTCATAACTTTTTGCAGTAGTATCTGATTCAAGATCTGATTATACACAAACATGCGCCTTGAAGAGAGCTTCACGCTGATATACATTTCATTACAATCGGACTATTGAGCAGAAAGTTATGAGCAAAACACTAACAGGGGGTCAAACTGTCATGAAAACTACCCTCCACCCAGGCTAATTTCGCCTGAGTAGGATGCTCCCTCAAGACTCCACCTTCATCAACGATCCACCCCTCATAGATTTCGCCTAGAAGAGGGGAAGAAGTTTGCATAGTGGCTCGGGAAACAAATGGACCATGTGTGCACAGTGAGCAGCCGAATAGAAAGAACTTTTAAGGCTTTGAAAGAAAGAAAAGGGAAGAGACACTCAAGAGAGAGAGAGAACCTGAAGTGACCTTCATTACAAATAGAGTGAGAATCCACCTCAACACTACAAACACAAGGGAGAAGAAGAGGTTTCATACATACAAGAGGGAGCGGAAGCTCCAAGACTACTCATAGAGAGAGAATAAACTAGAGAGACAAGGACTCAAGAGTCTACATAAGAGAATATCTACAAGAGGAAGAGAAGGCTCATGGAAGAGGCTTGGGGAGACTAGAACTACAGCAACATAAGGCCCAATGGTGGAAGAGAATCTGCTGAACAAGGGAGAGGAGGGCTCCTTTTATAGAGATTTTGTTACCCTCCTTCACCCATTTACAATTGCTGCCTGTAGATTCCTTTCCCCATCAATCACATAAGCATGTATGTCACCATCCATGTCCTTTTTGGCTACTCTTACCATGTGTCCCATCAAAAGATGCTCAAGACTCTTAAAATATTGAGAAAGTCAAGAGTCTCCTCACATGGAGCCCATAGGGACCCTCTCTTTTCCACATGTCCACATCCTCCTTATTCCACATAGGAGTTCTAGAAGGATTCCTCTTGACTTCACACTCCTCCACATGCCTTCCACACGCTTGGCATGTGGCCTCTCTTATATTATTGGAACACATGGACATGAGCCCACCTCTTTATATGACTCACTCTTTCTATCTTCTAAAAAACTCATAATATCCCATACACAAATAACTCTCACCCCATACCAAGGTATTTATAATTCATACCTATGGTATTTACAATGAGCCATTCCACTCATCCTCTCAATCCCATACAATATCATAGAAAATAGAAATAAGTGAGAGCCGCTAGGCTATCACTTGATACTCAAACCCTTATCAAACATAGAGAAAAACAATATCAATGCCAAGTTAAAAATATCAATTTTTGGTGTCACATCTTTCCCCCCCCAGCAGATCCTCTCTAGTATAGAGAGGGTCTGCTGGTCCTCAAGGTGGTCGAGCATAGAAGAATTTAAGGCGATACTCATTGGTGCATCCGGGTATCACCATGCCATCAACATCCTCAAGCTGAAAGGTTCCATTCGTGAACTTCTTTTTGACTCGATATGGTCCCTCCCATCGGCCGATAAACTTTTTGTCTAGCCGCTTGTCCAGACGGCTATCAAATCTCATTACCAAATCTCCTTCTGCAATATCTTTCTTCTTGCGTAATTTGGTGTCAAAACGGGCCTTGCGCCTTCTTTGAGAAGATTCCAAGTTTTGTAAGGCCTGTAATCTGTATTCATCCAAGGCTTCTAGTTGTACCAAGCATTGAGCATAGGCATCCTCCTGTCCTTCTATTCTTCAACAACTGTGCGAAGACTATGTATCTCCAATTCAATGGGTAAAATGGCTTCTATTCCATACACTAGTTGGAATGGTGTAAACCCAATAGCTAGCTTGTGTGTGGTTCTGTAAGCCCATAAAACTTCTGCCAAATGCCTATCCCAATGCCTTTTCTTGGTGTCAACAAGCTTTCCCATTGAATTGCACAACAATCCATTTGTTTTCTCAACCAAGCCATTACATTGAGGATAGTATGGCGTGGACATGCTATGATTTATCTTTAGCTTATGCACCACATCTTCAATTAGTTCATTTCTAAAAGAGGTTCCTCCATCAGTGAGAATTTCCAAAGGACAACCAAAGCGTGAACAAATTTGATCGAAGAGAAATTTTGCAACTGTGCTTGCCTTGCTATTGACTGTGGCCTTGGCCTCTGCCCATCGAGTCGCATAATCTGTGGCCACCAATAAATAATGCTTGCCCTAAGATGAGCGAGGGAGTGGTCCCACAAAGTCCAACCCCCACCTCTCAAATGGTCCATATGCTGGAATAGCTTCAAGGGCCCAGGAATCAACTGTCGCCTTCCAAACTTTTGGCATACTTTACAACTTCGACACCATTCATATACATCCTTATGGAGGCGTGGCCAAAAGTATCCTGCATTAAGAATTCTCCTTGCTGTGCTTGCTGAAGCAAAATGACTAGAGCATTCATGACACATTTCTAGGATTCTCCTAGTCTCCATGGGATGGACCACCCGACGGAGCACCTTATCTTTTCCCAATTTATAAAGAATGTCATCAACAATAGTATAGGGACAAGCCTTCCTTACCAATCTCTGCTTCTGTTGTGGAGTTAACCCTTGAGGAAGCAAGCCTTCTTCCACATATTGCTAAACATCTTGCAGTTCTGGCCATCCAGTGTCTACCAAAGAAACCACCCCCCGGTCTTCTACTACAATGGCTTGAGTAGCTAACTCATCTGCCCTTTGATTTTCTTTTCTGTTTATATGAACAAACTTGCAAAAATCAAGCTGACTACATAGTGCCATAGCCTTTTGATTAAGCTCCTTCAAATGAGGACTTCTTGTCTGGTAATGCCCTTGCATTTGCTTTATAATAAGCTGAGAATCTCCTCTTACTTCCAATTCTTTAACTTGACTTTGAAGACAACCCTCCAAACCAAGAATCAAAGCATTATACTCAGTTGCATTGTTAGTTGTGATACCTGGAAGCTCTTGTCCTCTTGCCCATACCTCTTGACCTTCAGGATTCATCAAGACTATCCCCCCGGCTCCTTGTTGGCATGAAGGACTAAAAGCCCCATCAAAATACAAAAAAAACAAAAGCTGTTGGTGGTGTATCCCTTTCATCTTTAATGTTCTCCTTACATTTCTTTTCTTCTCCTAGATCCTCCTGCCCTGTGAGAAAATCTGCCATAGTGGACCTAGTGGTATTTTCAGTGACAAAAGAGAAAGAAAACTCTTGAAGCTCTGACAACCATTTTGCAAATCTCCCCCCAGGATTAGGCTTACGAACTAGATATGCTAATACAGACTGAGAGGTAAGGAAGAAAAATGGTCGAGGTAATAAATAGAAGCGAAACTTTCTGACTGAAAACACCAAAGAGAGAGCTTGCTGCTCCATTTCTTCATACCTTGTCTCCACATCTGTAAGTTGTCAGCTGGCATAATAGATGGGTTGCATTCTACCTGCCTCTCCTTTTTGTAGCAATACAGCACCAACTGAATGCAAAGATACACTTGGATTTACATAAAAGTCTTGAGACCATCTGGGGGCTTCAATATTGGGCCCTTACTCATGGCCTCCTTAAGTTGCTGGAAAGACTCTTGTTGCTCCATACCCCATTGGAAAGAAACTCCTTTTCTTGTCAACAAGTTCATGGGATGCACTATCTCTGTGAAATCATCACAAAAGCGTTGATAATACTTGCTCTTTCCTAGAATTCTGCGAACACCAGTGACATTCTCAGGACTTGGCAATGCCATGATTGCTTGAACCTTGTTAGGATCCATTTGTAGGCCTTCTTGAGACACAATATGGCCCAACAAGACTACTTTTTTTGAGCCAAATGACACTTGCTAGGATTAGACACCCTTTCGCTTCATCAATCCTAGCTAAGGCCATCTTTAACTTCTCGTGATCTATGCGCCGAGAATAAATGCAAAAATCATCCAAAAACACCCATATGAACTTTCCCAAGTAAGGCTCCAGGACTTGACTCATGAACCTTTGAAATGTAGCTGGTGCATTGGTCAACCCAAAAGGCATCACTCTGTAAGCAAAAACTCCCCAAGGTGTGACAAATGATGTTTTCTTTTGATCTTCCTCTCGAATACGAATTTGAAAGTACCCAGAATACCCATCACATATAGAATACATCTCATGCCCTGCTACTTGGTCTAGTATTTCATCTTGGAATGGCAAAGGAAAATGATCCCTCTTAGTGCATGCATTCAAAGGACGAAAGTCCACACAAACTCGCCACTTATTTCCTTTCTTTGGTGTGATAACTACAGGAGATATCCATTCCGAATCATCAACAGGAAAGATGAATCCACCTCAAGTAGTTGTGTTACCTCTTTCTTTAGTGCCTCAGCTTGGATCACCCCCAATCGCCTTAAGCGTTGCACAACTGGCTTGCTTTCGGGCTTCAACTCAATCTTGTGCTCCACAAGAGAGACTGGCCGAACCTGTGAATAGCTTATTGCAAAGAGACATGGAAAATCATCTAGCATATCTAAGTACTGGAGCTTCTCACTACCTGATAGAGAATCACCAAGAAGCTCTTCATTGCGTTGGCGTTGTTTAATGTGCTCCACATCCTCCACATGAAGTGTCTCTACAGGATCTTCTTGCACCACCACCTTGTTCCTTCCTAACTCATCCCGATTAGCACCAAGACAAAGACCAAAGGCCACTCCTTCCACCTCACCCTCTCAGTTGGACTCCTCGGAGCTACACCCTGTCTCTTCTTCTTCATCGGTTAAGTCAGAGCTTGAACTCTCTGATGTTGAAGACTCCTCCTTGACAACTTCCTTTTTGCGGCTTCTGATGTTGTAGCGCACCTTCTTATCATTTCCCTGCAAAATCAATTCTCCAGTATCCCACTTTTGAATAGCCTTCACCTTGCGTAGCCAAGGCCTTCCCAAAATCAATGGATAGGCACGTGCATCTGGCTTGGTAGGGATCACCTGAAAAGTAGTCGGCACAGAAATTCCACATACATCCACTTCTAGATTCTTCACAACTCCCAAGGTCTTAACCCTAGTGTTGTCAGCCAATTTAATGCGATAAGGAGAGGTAGTACTAGAGTATTTTAAATCAACATCAATCATGGTCTTCTCACTCATGACATTAATCGATGCACCTCCATCAATGTACACATTAGAAATCACTTGACCATCAATGATCACATCAACCACAGGTACATCATCACCAACATCTATATCTACCTTTTGAACAACAGGATTGGCACTTTTCTTCTTTTTCTTCTTTGACACCCTTGTGCTTACTAGTTTTCCCCATTCCTTCCGTAGTTTTGGAGACAAAGCAAGTAATTGACCAAAGGTGATATGAGCTTCCTTTTCTTTAAGGTCGAACAACAAGTCATAGCTTCCAATTCCTTGTCCTAAAGGAAAGTCTGACTGGCTAACTCTCCTTCTAGATGCCTTCTTTTTCTTACTATGGTGTTCCTCTTCCTGATGTTCCTCATCTACTTCTTCCTTGCTTTCTTCTTCTTCTTTTGCTTTACCACGCCCCCGTTTAGCCATCATTACCTCTCTTTCCTCATCCCCTGAAGAAGCTTCTAACAAGGATACTTGTTTTTCTTCTTTCTTTCTCAATCTAGGACACTCGGGGCGATAGTGACCTTTTTCATTACATTCATAGCAAGTGACCCCACTCCTATCTCGAGGCCTATCTTCACTCTTTGGTGCTCTAGGTTGTCGTGCATTAACCAAATGCAATTTCAAATCAGCAAACTCTGCCATCAATTGGGAGATATTATGATCTAACTCAGAGGATTTTGGTACCTGAGGAGTGCCCATTACCTCCACCTTAGAAGTTGAAGCTGTTGAAGACACAAAAGAGGATTCGATCTTTAGAGAAGCTTCTTTCTTGGTCGCAATGCGAAGTGCCTCCACGTATGTTGTTGGATCTTTACTCATTACCTTTGAGCAAAGACGAGGCTCCAAAGCCATAACAAATTTGCTCATCTTTAAGTGCTCCATCCCTGAGAGACTTTGAGGGGTCGATGATGCAGATGCCACAGCTCGCAAAGCTGCCCTTTCATACTTTTTCCATAAAGTTTTATATCGGATTGCCAACACAGAGACCAACTCACCCTCTCCTTGATAGAACCGGTCCAACTGCAACATCAAAGCATTTGGCGACTCCACTGCCCCAAATCTCTGCTTCATTGCTGCCACCACTTGGTCCCAGTCCTCCTTGGTAGAGTCCGGCAAGGTCTCATGCCAACTCAAGGCTACACCTTCAAGAAAATCAGGCAAAATCTCCATCCGATCCTTCATGGACCATCCAGAAAGCCGGCATCCTCGAACAAAATCCCGAAGATAAGACTCTGGGTCTTCCCCTTGGGTCCCTCGAAACACTGGAATCTTTACCATGATGAAACACAAAAAGGAAACACCAAGATCCAAATAATATCCCAAACAAGATCTGACAAGATCCCACAGAGCCTTAGTATACCAAGACCAACTTATTATGCATAACCACTTGTTGAAAACCCTCCACAATGTGATCCTCAACAAAATCTTCAAAAATAAGTGACCAACCAGCACCATGAAAACATTGTGTATACATGCATTCTAGAATCAGCCTTCTCACAATAGGAAGTGCACATAAAAGCTTTAAGATATTGTAATCTTCATCATTTGCATAGCAAAAGAAGTCGAAAGCATTAAGAATCACCACTCCACTATTATAGTCGAAAACTACCCAAAGACTCAACTCTTCTTCACACCAAGCTGCCAGTGCATGGATCAATCCCTAATTTATCATTGTGCCTGCTGCCGGCTTTGTCGATTCACCAACATATTCAACAATGCAAACATAAAGGATATGATCATGGTGACTGTGCGAATAGCTTGAGCATCACCTTCACAATCTTCAAGTTCTCTTAAACGGGTTGCAATCTCTTCTAACGGAGTTCTTCCAGGCATCTTCTTTATCTCATACAAATACATGCCTCTTCTAGGCATAACATACAATCAAGTACACTTGAGAGCGTTTAGTAAGGTGGGATGAATCCAATACCAAACGTACCCGGCGTCTCCACCAAAAGATGTGACATGAAGTTGGGGGTAATAAACTTCACGCACCTCTTCACTTCCTGCAGCATTCAAACTGACTGCCAAAGATACTTATCATTGAGAATGAGACATTAGAAAGAAGCTTGTATGCCAAGATACCACACCATACTTTCCTCCCTTATATGAGAATGAAGATGGTAACATCCCAAGTGATGTTGTAGTCAAGCATAGGGAGAAGGAAAGGATCAGCAGAGGCCATAATCTCAGTGAGCCGGTTTCCACCAAAGAGAAGAGCGATACGTTGTTGAAAGAAGATCTTGCGGCTCAACATGACATGAACTGATATATATCGAGGAGTTTGAAGGGGCTGATTAGGTCGGATGGGTAGATTCCGAGGAAACATTGCACCTCCTTCATAGACACCTTTATACTTAGCTCAAAACACTCTACAAACTGTCATTAGACACAGAGGCCTATAACTTTCAATAGAGACATGATATCAAAGATTCAAGTATAGAAAGAGATGCGCCTTGAGATGGGGCTTCGCGCTGATATAAGTTTCATTGAAAACAGACAGACGGTTGAAGAGATATGGACAGTTTACTGGAAGGGGGTAAAAACTGTCATGAAAACAGACTGTCAAACACAAAGACTCATAACTTTTTGCAGTAGTATCTGATTATATACAAACATGCGCCTTGAAGAGAGCTTCGCGCTGATATAAATTTCATTACAATCGGACTACCGAGCAGAAAGTTATGAGCAAAACACTAACAGGGGGTCAAACTGTCATGAAAACTACCCTCCACCCAGGCTAATTTCGCCTGAGTAGGATGCTCCCTCAAGACTCCACCTTCATCAACGATCCACCCCTCATAGATTTTGCCTAGAAGAGGGGAAGAAGTTTGCATAGTGGCTCGAGAAACAAATGGACCATGTGTGCACAGTGAGCAGCCGAATAGAAAGAACTTTTAAGGCTTTGAAAGAAAGAAAAGGGAAGAGACACTCAAGAGAGAGAGAGAACCTGAAGTGACCTTCATTACAAATAGAGTGAGAATCCACCTCAACACTACAAATACAAGGGAGAAGAAGAGGTTTCATACATACAAGAGGGAGCGAAAGCTCCAAGACTACTCATAGAGAGAGAATAAACTAGAGAGAGAAGGACTCAAGAGTCTACATAAGAGAATATCTACAAGAGGAAGAGAAGGCTCATGGAAGAGGCTTGGGGAGACTAGAACTACAGCAACATAAGGCCCAATGGTGGAAGAGATTCTACTGAACAAGGGAGAGGAGGGCTCCTTTTATAGAGATTTTGTTACCCTCCTTCACCCATTTACAATTGCTGCCTGTAGATTCCTTTCCCCATCAATCACATAAGCACGTATGTCACCATCCATGTCCTTTTTGGCTACTCTTGCCATGTGTCCCATCAAAAGATGCTCAAGACTCTTAAAATATTGAGAAAGTCAAGAGTCTCCTCACATGGAGCCCATAGGGACCCTCTCTTTTCCACATGTCCACATCCTCCTTATTCCACATAGGAGTTCTAGAAGGATTCCTCTTGACTTCACACTCCTCCACATGCCTTCCACACGCTTGGCATGTGGCCTCTCTTATATTATTGGAACACATGGACATGAGCCCACCTCTTTATATGACTCACTCTTTCTATCTTCTAAAAAACTCATAATATCCCATACACAAATAACTCTCACCCCATACCAAGGTATTTATAATTCATACCTATGGTATTTACAATGAGCCATTCCACTCATCCTCTCAATCCCATACAATATCATAGAAAATAGAAATAAGTGAGAGCCGCTAGGCTATCACTTG
Source organism: Dipteris shenzhenensis (assembly GCF_047967505.1). NCBI lineage: Eukaryota > Viridiplantae > Streptophyta > Polypodiopsida > Gleicheniales > Dipteridaceae > Dipteris > Dipteris shenzhenensis. The sequence goes on from NC_141599.1 coordinate 80,744, forward strand.
ATACTCAAACCCTTATCAAACATAGAGAAAAACAATATCAATGCCAAGTTAAAAATATCAATTTTTGGCGTCACAGTATGAACCATGATCTAACTGCGAAGGGCCTAACCAATCACAACAATGATAATCATATCCAGATATCCATGAGATATCTAAGCTTGACTCTCAACACTCCCCCTCAAGCTTAAGTAGGGAGCATAACTCTAAGAAGATCTCTGAAGGATGTAAACTTATCTCTACCCAATGACTTGGTAAAGATATCAGCAATCTGGTCTTCAGTCTTCACATGTATGAGGCCAATCCACCTCTTCAACACCATCTCTCTCATGAAATGATAATGCACCTCAATATGTTTGGTGAGAGCATGGTAAACAAGATTATGAGCAAGCTGTACAGTGCTCATATTATCACAAAACAACTTGATAGGATGGCATACTTCAATCCCCAAATCAGCCAATAACTTCATAAGCCATGAAACTTCACAAGCAGCTAATGCAGCACCCCTGTACTTAGCTTCTATACTAGATAGTGCAATAGTAGGTTGCTTCTTACTGCTCCAACTCACCATACCACTACCAAGACTAATAGCATATCCACTGGTAGATCTTCTGTCGTAAGCACAACCTACATTAGGGGAGAAGTGAGGTCTTAAAAGGGCCTTGTCAGGAAATGGATTAGTGGGCTAGTGCAAAGCCCATGGTGGGCTCCCAAAGGGGCCTAACCCCCTAACCCATGTGGGTTAAGCCCACAATTCAGCCCATAAAGGAGCCCATAACCTTTCACTTTTCAACCCATCAAAGGAGGGGGCCACAATTTGAAATTCGAATCTCCATCCTTCTCCCCTCCCTCCATCCACATGCTTCTCCTCCCCCACTTCCACTCTTTCTGCTGTTGCTACTGCTCCTCCTCCTCCTCCTCTTTTGGATGCCCACCCCCTCATCCTCTTCTTGGACACCCACTCCTCCTCCTCCCCAGCCCCTCCCCTCCTCATAGATTCCTCCTCCTTCTCCTCCTCCACCTCCATGCGTACTCCTCCTACCCCCCCTTCTCTATTCATGTGCCTGCTCCTCCTCCTCCCACTCTACCTGCATTCTACTACTTTTCCCTCCTCCTCCCTATTGTTGGGAGCTTATCCTCATTCCCAAATCTTCATAAAGGCACCCCTACTTTTGTGAAAGGTAGTGTGACCAGTCATGGCACCACTTGGGGATGTCTCCAATAAGTACCATGTGAACTTACTATTGGATGCTCAATATGCAAGCGCAGCTTGGGAAATCGAGGAAGTTGTGAGAATACGATGCACAATCTTCGTGTGCAAGGGAAGAGACACATTGACCTTTGAGTTGATGGAAACTTGTATTCCTTAGATCCTGCAACCTAAAAGAATCCCCCTTTCCGTACAATGCATGGTCTTGTTTGGTATGTTGGTTATGGAATGGATGGTTTACTTTGTTATTGCAATCGGCTAAGCCATTTCCAAAGTGCAACTTTGCAAGCATGTGAGTTTCGAAGAGCACAATTAGAGCAACTAGCTTGTTCAGCCAATAGCACCATTGTTGCAATGCAGAGGACCATTGAAGATCTTGAGATGCAGAAAAAGAAACTACTCGAGAAATCGATTGCTTTTGATAAGGAGAGACAAGATTTGCAAGAATCTATCAAGCAATAAGTGAAAAGTAATCAGTCGTTGCAAAGGTCTCTACAAATTGCAAAAGATCAAGTGCAGAAGTTGAAAGACACTCCGTTGGGAAAAAAGGAGAGAAAAAGGAAATTGCATTCATTGGATTCATTAGCACCCAAAGGTGGTGCAAAGAAGAGGAGAATCCATGCCACAAGGTTGGTTTCCAAAATCTCTACTGATTTTTTTTTGTTCATTCATGTTTCTTATTTTTGATATTCTATTGCACCATGTTTAGGAGCTTCATGAACAAGGTGATGGGAACACCAACCACAGAAGACACCGACTACTCATACATTGTTAAAATTTTGATGAAGCCAACTGATGTCATTCAATTGCTCAAGGACCCAAGACATAAGATTTTACGTGCACGGGTCACACGAGAAGTGTTGAAGGACTTCAAGCCCATTATAGATGCGAAGGAGATGTTGGGGGCATGTGATGCTGTTGAAGTGAGTCGTGAAGCTTACTCATCGATTTTCAAGATTTTTAAATCCTCGATTGCACAATACTATAAGAATCCAGCCATGCCATTACCAACACCTTGGTCTCTCAAGCTTGCACGGACCGAAAGCAACATACGTGCTAGGGAAATGGTAGGAGGATATCATTGTGTAACTGACACAATGACTTGGAAGAATCAAAAGAAATCTGGCACTCAATCCTTTGAAATGGATTCTTTCAACAATATTTTTGTGGATCTTGAGCAACTCCAAAAGGCAATGGTCAGATTCTATGGACAAAAGCAAAACGGTATGTTGATCTCCATAATGCATTGGATATACTAAGGTTTTTTTATTGTGCTTCTCTTGTACCATTTGCATTTTCCGTTGCCCTCATTAGTTCTCTCATTTGCATAGATTGTCTTGGCAAGTTGGTGTTCTTTATCAAAATGGATGAAGCTCAATTGGTTAAAGAACACAAGATTGAGCGGGTGAGCATTTGCCTCATGAACAAAGCCTTGCAGTTTGCTCAAGGGGATAAGGAAGTAGTACAAGACTTCTCGGTGCAATCGGAGAGAGACATATGGTGGCTCGCATCTTTTGAAACTCCAAAAGAGTGCCATGAGACATTGACATGGTTTTTTCAAAGAGCTGGCATAGCACAGATTATTAAAAGGCAAGAGGAAGGGCAAACATTGGTGGTGGATGGCCATGGCACATTTCAAGTCGAGTGGCATCTTGCCGGTGACTTGAAAACATTGAAGTGCTTGTTTGGTTGTGACACAAGAGCCTCTACCAAACTCACATGCCTTTATTGCATGTCTTCCCAGAAGACCCAAAAGGGAGGCTTGCAATGGGAGAATGGCATTCTCTCTTGTGACCAACGTCTAGCCCTTGATCGTGACAAGAAAGATTCAAAGTGGTATCCCATCTTGCCCATCCCGCTAGAGAGAGTACATATATGTATCCTACATGCAGAACTATGCATACTTGACAAGTTGTTATACTTGCATCTTGCTTATGCTTGGACTTTGATCCCCACCGAATTGTCAGCACATTGTATTTCCAAGGCTGAGAAGTTACTTTTAGATATGGGATTCCATGGTGGACATGTGAGACTTAAGGAGGACAAGAAAATGTCAGGGAAAACACAAAACCTTCCTGCCAAAGTATCCATGGGTGGAGCAAAGGAAGGCGATTCTTGTCCAACCGTAATCTTGGAAAAGAAAAGCAAGCAGTGTCTCATAGTCCCTCAAGTTGGGAGTGTTGGAAAGCTCTATGTGAGTGCACCACCAATAATGCTTCACACCCTTCAACAATGAAATTGAGAGCAAAAGTGTGGCCCAAACTCGATCCTTTTGTGAATCTACTTCGCCAGAGTCAATCGGATGAAATATATTATGAAAAGTTCAGGATGGCAGTGACAGAATTTACATAGCTAATGGTAAAAGCATGGGGAGAGACACATATAACACATTACATGGTAATCATCTTTTTATTGACACATTTTGTTGATGTTATGTGTGAATTCTGGTAATATGTTTTCATGTTTGCAACACATTCTTTTCGCACATGGTCCATGGTTCTTGAAAATATGGGGGCCTTTATCTATTTGGAACACACAAGGTATGGAGAAGTCACATTATCATGCCAGGGCTACGTACTTTAGGAATACGAGGCATGGAGGTGGATTCACTCGTAGCAACGCATTGCACGAGATGTTTGATTGGTTCTACAGAGCTATAATAGGAAGGACTTTGAATATTAGAAAAGCAAGGGAATCAGAACTTGTTCAAGCAGTTCAGGAGGTGTCCAAGAACAAAAGACAATGTGCTTGGAAGGCATCTACTGGGATTGTTGGAGTTTCATGGTGGTTGCAAAGTAGGTCTAGGCAAGGCTCGAAATGGATCCCTCAATGTTCTTGAGGATGAATTGTATTTGGTGCTCTCATGAATAAATGGATTTTCTTACGTGCTCTTGCATTGAATTAAGTGTTTGTACATGGCTCTGTGATGCAATGGTTCATGTTCTAAATAGTTCAAACAAGAATGTGCAAAAAAAAAATTTGTGTTTGCACTCGCGACAGGGGGGCGGGGTCACAAGCATAGTCATGGGAAGGGCTGGCAGCGGGATGAGGGGGCGGGAAGGGGCCAAAACGTCCATCCGAATTAGGTTTTGTGCATGGGGTCCTTAAAAGAGGGGTTAAATGGTCTTTTAAAGGGACTTGTGCCCCATACTTCTTATTATGGCTAGAATTAGATTCACTGGTAGACCATTAGCTCCCCAGCCTCCTTCCTCTCCCCAACATCATCAATCTGCCACATCCTTATACTCGATAGCCAACTATTCCACCTCTGCATCCTCCTCTACTATGGACTCCTCAAAACAACATACCACCACCCCACCACATTCTCCTCGTCCACTCCCTCCCCCTTTGCCATCCTCTACTTCGGATCTAGAATCAGCCATGAGTTTCAGATTCTGATCTAGAGGTGTATCCATAGGCTTACATGCCTTCATGCCAAACTTCTCAAGCATATTCAATGCATACTGCCTTTGCATAATCCATATACCTATAGGTGTAGTCATCACTTCAATCCCAAGAAAGAAGTTAAGGTCTCCAAGATCTTTCATGTCAAACTCATTCAACTTAGCTTTTATATCAGCAATACCATGCTCATCACTGCTTGTCAGGACCAAATCATCCACATAGATAACAATCACCACATAATCAGTATCAATCTTCTTCACAAATAGTGAATGATCAGACTTACCAACCACAAAACCAACACTTTGTAAGTATTGACTGATCCTCTCATTCCAAGCTCGTGGAGCTTGTTTCAGCCCATACAAGGCTTTCTTCAATCTGCAAACATGTTGCGGAAAGTTTGGATGGACATAACCATGTGGCTGTGATATATATACCTCTTCCTGCAAATCACCATTGAGAAAGGCATTCTTAACATCCATTTGTTGTAATTTCCAGCCTTTTATAGCTGCCAAAGCAATCACACTCCTCACAGTAGCCATCTTTGCAACAGGACTAAAGGTTTCCTCAGAATCTAAGCCATATTTTTTGTGCATAACCCTTTGCAACCAGCCTTACTTTCTATCGTTCTACCGAACCATCAGACTTGTATTTCACTTTATAAACCCATTTACATCCAATGGGTGTCTTTCCTATAGGAAGTTCAACCAAATCCCAAGTCTGATTTAAAGCAAGTGCATCCATTTCTTCATCCATGGCTATCTTCCATTGCTCATCTTGCACAGCATCATCAAATCTAGATGGCTCTGTATGTCCCACAACTTTTGCCATATATGCAAAGTGTTTTGCACTAAATCCATTATATGTTGACCTCTCCACAGGGTATCTAACCCTTTGAGACCTTCTCACAGGCTTCTCAGACTCTCATCTCTCATGAGGAGGCACATACCTGCTGCTTTTCACACTCTTCACACCAGGTGTAGAAATGGATGGAATACCCAATTCACTATCCAAACTGTCATTGCTAGAAGAATCATAACTAGAATTAGATGGTCTAGGAGGCATATCAACCTCAAACTCAGGCACAGAAACAATCTCATTCACTTTTTTCTTTCCTTTATCTCTCCCCCTCTCTGACATAGAGGTGTCAGTGGAAGATCTCAACCTGCCTAACCAAGGACTAACACTGGATGCACCACTAGATGTAGGCCCTGCCATAGAAGTACTTTGCGGAATATTTGTGTCATATGAATGATCTGTAGACCCAACATTAGAAACAATGACTTGTGGTTTGGGATACCATGATAACAACTCATCAAATACGACATCCCTGCTAACCCAAGCCTTTTTGGTTGAGGGATTATAGCATTTATAGCCTTTTCTATCTTGTGCATAACTAATAAAGACACATTTTTCAGCCTTGGGATCCAATTTCCTTCTCTTCTCATTAGGTGTATGCACATAAGCAATACTACCAAACACTTTCAAATGACTAAGATCATGCCTCTGCTTATATAACTTCTCATAGGGAGTGATCATATGAATGCCAGTAGTGGGAGTTCTATTCACCACATAGACAGCATTACTCACTGCCTTAGCCCAATAAGCATCAGGTAAAAGCTTTTCATTCAATATTGCTCTTGCAGCCTCAACAAGTACTCTATTTTTCCTTTCTGCTACTCCATTCTACTATGGAATATGAGGGCATGTCAATTCTCTCCGTATCCCATGATAAGTAAGAAAATCATCAAATGCATTAGAGACATATTCACCCCCATTATCTAATCTTAGACATGTAATGTATGCTACAAACTCTTTGAGTCAACAAGCCTCTTGAAATTCTTGAAAACAGGCAAGACTTTATCCTTGTGCTTCAAAAAATACAGCCATGTATACCAGCTGAAATCATCAATAAAAGTAACATAATAAGATGAGCCACCCATAGATGTAGTCTGTGCTAGACCCCATACATTAGAATGTATCAACTGTAGTGGTCTAGAACTCTCCCGCGCATGCCTAGCAAATGGTAATCGTGTTTGCTTGCCAAACTGACAAGCCGAGCATACATTCTCTAAAGCTATGTATCTGAACTTAGGCAATCCGGAAACAAGATTCTTATGTTGCATCATTTTCAGCTTTTGTATGTTTATGTGGCTGATCCGTTTATGCCACATTTCAATATCTTGAACAACACCCAACCCATGGGTAAACATTGCAGTCTTAAGTTCAGGAATACCGGCATCAAGGGTAAACATTCGACCATGTCTCTTACCCTTGGCAATCAATTTGCAGCCATTACCAAACTCTCAATGAAGCATCCATGCTTATTAAACCTTACTTGGAGATTCTGCTCATCCATTTGTCCAACTGATAGCAAATTCTTTGTAATGGAAGATACATGCAACACCTCTTTCAACTTCTTTGTTTGCCCATCATGCATGACTAAGGGCACTACTCCTGTATGTGTGATATCATGTTGGGTGTCATCCCTAGTACATACATAACCATGTGTTCCAGGATTCATCTCCTCAAACCACTCACTATGTGGTGTCATGTGGTTAGATGCTCCTGAGTCAATATACTACACATCCTCAAGACCAACATCAATGGCCTTATCACCCTGCATATGTATCATAGTAAACAACTGATCTAGAGTTGAACCATGTGCATGATTAGAAGAAGCATAATGTCCCTGTTGATTTGCCTTCGATCTTTGATTAGCCTACTTCTTGTAACAATCTTTGGCAATGTGGCCAACCTTGCCACAATAATGACATGTCTTATTGTTGTTAGAATTATGCATAGTCTGTTGTGGTTGTTGCCAAGCACCTCTACCATGAGAAGTACCTCTATCCCTATCTCTAAAGGTATTACCTCCTCTCTGAGGTGACTAAGTGGGAGATTGAGAGACCTCTCTGGCATCGCCTCTACCATGAAATGAGCCTCTATCACGTCCACCAATGCCTCTCTAATTAGAGTAGAACATAGCATCTCTACTTTGTGAGCTACTAGAGCTAGAATTTAAGCCAAGTTTGACTTCCTCATCAATTAGCAATGCAACAAGCTCATTAAAATCCGGCATGTCTTGCCTCATAGATATGGATGTATCAAAAGCCTTATACTCATGCCCTAAGCCATTCAATGTCACTGCAACCAAATCATCATCTGAAACTACAGCTTCGATGGATGTAAGTTGATCTGCTATAGTTTTAATCTCGGTCACATATTCCTAAATGGACCTCCCCCTTCTTGACATATTGTTGAACTTCTGCTTCAACTGAATCTTTCGGGCACTAGTGGTAGTACCATAATAGCGAGTCAAAACAGCCCATGCATCCTTGGGGGACTTGCAATTCATTATCTGCATAACCATAGCATCTGAAATACATATAGATAGCCAATAGAGCACCTTCCATGCCCTCTCAGGCCATGTCTTATGAGCTTTTTGCTGATCTGTAGTAGTATTTCTTTCAGGCATTCTTGGCTCTGGCTCATCACCTATAACAAGATCCCAATAGCCCTTTCCAATAAAAAATTCTCCATGTGGAACTTCCATATAGCATAGTTATTATTATCCAGCTTTTCACCAACAATCTGAGTGACATTATCTGAGCTACTAGAGTTTGCCATGCTGGCAAAATTAGCCTCCAATCACAGGAGTATGCAACAATAATCAGGGCTATGTAAAGCCACTACAATCAAATATATCTACCAACAATATCCAACATTATCACTGGCATCTCAAGCATGAGCAAACAACAACCAATATGAAGCTGTACATGCATCAAAATGCAATAACTTTGTGGGCATGAAAATCCTCAAACCAACCACTGTATCAGGGCAACATCAAATGCATCTGAACCAAAAACATGTATCTCATAATCACTGCAATATCATGCATAAATCACAGACCATATCAAGCCTTAGAATGCATCTGCTAACTTTGCATCAACCACTCTCAATCACTGTCTTTGTACGTGTATGTACCTACAAGAAAACCTATTCCCAAGCACAAGTCTACCACCCCTATAGCGGTGGGATATGCCACTCCTTGCCATAAAAAGAATAAGAAAAACAAGTGTAGTGTAGATAAACAAAGCACCTATATTTGTTTTCCAACTATGAGTGTGAACCAATCTTTTGAGAGTCTTCAAGATGTCTTCTTCTCTCAACCTCCAAACTTTAACAAAGAGTCTTCAACAGACTTGAACAAATGCAACTTGCATAGCTTCAATATAGCAAATTTCTTCACAGGAACTTTTAAAACGGCGATTTGGGGCTATAAACAATCGAATTCAGGCAAAAAACAGCAAACTAGGTCTCGAGGACCTAAAATTGCTCAGAGCAGTGAAATTAGGTAGAGTAGAGTATTCAATTGCATAATTTCGACGTCATGACCAAAATTGCTTGTAGAAGAGAGGGCAGGCCAGGAATTCTTCAATAGAGGCTTAGCACGTCTTTCTTATTCTAAAAAACGACCAGGGTTCTGCCCACTCTACCATAGCAACTCATCCATAAGCATTGTACCTCGCTTTGATACCATGTCAAAAGAATGGAAGCGAACCAGGAATGATCAAGAATACTAGGAGAGCAAGCAACCTCCAACACACAGTCTATTCCATCAAGAAGAAGAAGAAGATCAAGTACATGAACGTAACTTCACACCCTCATGTTATAACCAAAATGAACTCAAGCTCTACATAAACCCTAACTAATGAGATAAGAACTAACCATGGTATGAACCATGATCTAACTTCACACCCTCATGTTATAACCAAAATGAACTCAAGCTCTACATAAACCCTAACTAATGAGATAAGAACTAACCATGGTATGAACTATGGATGGCCTAACTAATCACAACAATGATAATCATATCTAGATATCCATGAGATATCTAAGCATCACTCTCAACATCCCTCTATCTATTTTTTTCACATAAAGTGAAAAATCTGCATTAGAAATCTGAAATTTAATGATAACAAGATACTGGCCTATCTTGTCATACCATACCCTAGGTGCCTATTTTAAGCCATACAAGGCTTTGTGCAATTTGCAAACAAAATGGGGCTGTGCATCATCTTGATAAACTTCTAGCTACATCATATAGACCTCTTCTTGCAAATCACCATGTAAGAAGGCATTCTTTAAATCCATTTGATGCAAAGACCATCCTTTTACAGCAGCGATAGCAATTACTACTCTCATAGTTGCCATCCTTGCAACTGGATTGAAGGTTTCCTCATAATCAATGCCATATGTCTATGCATATCCTTTGGCAACTAACCTTGCCTTATACCTGCTCACAGACCCATCAGCATTGTGCTTCACCTTATATATCCACTTGCAGCCAATCGCCTTCTTATCATGAGGCAAAGGTATCAATTCCCAAGTGTTGTTTGCATCCAAGGCTACTATCTCCTCATCCATGGCTGCCTCCCAATTTTTCTTTCCAACTGCTTCCTTGAAGCAAGTTGGCTCTGGTTCTTCTAGCATTTCGACCATATATGCATAATGATGGGCTGAAAAACCATCATATCTCAGCCTATCAATAGGATACTTAACATGTGTGGACCTACGTGCACCTGCATCACCTCTAAAAGTCTTAATTACATTCCTGCTTTTTCTTACACCTGGAGTAACCACTGAAGGAATCCTAATTTCCTCATTAAGGCTCATTTTTGATCCACTTAACCATCAATATAAGAGTGTCCACATGATACATCAAAGACAAGTGGAGGGTGCACCTTCTCCTTCCCTTTACGTGTGATATCTATGCACCACTATCTGGACTGCCATCCATAGAACCACTAGATCGCAATCACCTTGTCCATGCATTGGATCCATTAGCTAAGGACTCAGCAAGTCCACTCAACTTTGTGATTGCTGCTCTACATTCACAGTAGTATTAACGTTTCCTGCATTTGCATCTTCTGTAACATTTGCTGGACCATACCAGCAAATCATTTCATCAAAAACTATATCTTTTCTCACTTGCATCCCATGAGTGGAAGGGTTATAACAGCAATATCCTTTCTGCTGTAGAGAATATCTAATAAAGATGCATTTTTCTGCCTTTGGATCTAGCTTGGTTCTCCTCTCATCAGGGATATGAACATAAGCAATGCAACCAAATACTTTAAGATGTGAAATATCTAGTTTTCTGCCTGTATACTTTTTCTCAGGCATCATTCCATGGACAACTGCAGTGGGGGTTCTGTTCATGATATACACAGCAGTTGTTACTACCTCAGTCCAAAAATAATCAAGCATCTTCTTTTTATTCAACATAGCCCTTGCAACTTCTGCAATATGCCTGTTCTTTCTTTCTATAATCCCATTATGTTGAGGGGTAGATCTGCATAAGTATTTTCTCTAAATTCCCTGCTCTTTCAAATAGTCACTAAATTCTTCTGAAAAATACTCTCCCCCTCCATCAAATCTTAGCACTTTTATCTGCATGCCCTTTTCTTTATCAACCATAGCCCTAAAGGCTTTGAAGTGGCTGAACATTTCACTTTTATGCTTCATAAAATAGACCCACACTTTCCTTGTGTGATCATCAATGAAGCTCACATAATAATGGCATCCACCAAGAGAAGCAGCTTTGGTTGCCCACACATCAGAGTGGATCACTTCCAAAGCCCTGTTGCTTACTTCAGCATTGCGTAGAAATGCATGTCTAGCCTGCTTGCCCATTTGGCATGCTTCACATACCTTTTGCATTCCATCCACTCTAAATTTTGGCAAACTCTTGCAACAATACTCTGTGTTTGCATAGTTTTCAGCCTTTGTATGTTCACGTGCCCAATGCGCTTGTGCCATATTTCAATATCTGCAATGACACCTCTTCCATGCACAAACATAGTAGCCTTCACCTCTGGGATATCAACATCCAAGGTAAACATTCTGCCATTTCTTTTGCCTTTTGCAACAAAGCCGCACTGATTTTTCAAATTCTCAACAAAACACCCATCAAGGTTAAATCTGACCTGCAAGCCCTGCTCTACCATTTGGCCAATTGAGACCAAGTTCTTGGTGATTTTTGGAACATGAAGTACAATTGATAGATACTTTGTCCTTCCATTTTGCATAGCCAATGGCACCTTACCAACCTGTGCAACTGGATGAGCAGTATCATCACCTATTTCAACATAATCTGGCTTTTCCAGGTTTCTGACATCATTGAACCACTCACCATGATTGGTCATGTGGTTAGAAGCACTTGAATCAACAAAGTAAACATTTTTACAATCCAAAGCATTATTTGTCATAGAGTCAACCATGTGCTGCATCACAAAGAGGCACTCATTTTTGTCATCACCATGCTCACTGGATGATGCATAGTTGCTTTACTGCAACTTTCCATTTTTGATATCATTTTGCTTTTTATAATAGGTCTTCTCTTTGTGTCCAAGCTTCCCACAATAATAGCACTTTGTGTTGCTATCTACTTGTTGATTCCTTTGCCATGAACCTCGTTCTCTTTGGCTCCCCCTACCTCTAGAGTTACCACATCCTCCTCCATAGGACTGGTTTTCCTGTTATTGTTATTGGTTTTGATTTGTTGAACGGCCACCAAAACAACCTCTTCCTCTACCTCTGCCTTTATTTTGATTTGAGTAGAATGCAGACTCTTGAGAACTTCCTGTGGCTGAACCACCATAGCTTTATTCTTCACTTAACAAGAGAGCAACAAGTTCCTGAAAATCAGGGAAGGTCTCACGGACTCCAATGGATGTCCAAAATTGTGCATATTCTCTCCCAAGACCATTCAAGGTCACAGACACTAAGTCTTCATCATCAACAGGTGCTCCAATTGAGCTAAGAGAATCTGCTAGGCCTTTAACCTTCATGGCATACTCGTTTATGCTTAGCTTATTCCTCTCCACATTATGCAACTGATGCTCGAGTTGCATCTTCCGTGTAGTGGTATTAGTGTTGTACAACTTCACCAATGTATCCCATGCCTCCTTCGGCATTTCTGCATCATGTATATGCACAATCATTGAGTCTGAAATGCTGACTTTCAACCAATACATTACCTTCTTAGCCTTTTCATGCCACTCTTTAAAGGTCTTCAAATCTGTAGTAGTAGGAGCAGCACCCAAAACTGGCTCCTACTCATCACCATTGATAAATGGCCATACTAACTTTCTTATAAGGAATTTTGTCATCCTAAACTTCAATGATTGGAAGTTGTCCTTCTCAAGTTTCTCACTAACAATAGTTGATAGATTTGCAGACATGTTGCAAAGTCAAAACTGTGACTGCAAGAGAAATGAATAGAGTTCTGCCTCACAAGGACAAACATCAACAAATCTACAATATCAAAAATTCTGCCTCACAAGGGCGGTGGCAAGCAACCACGAGTCACACCAAGTAACGAAAATGCATAAACACAGTAACACAAAATTTACTTGCATTTCTTAGTTTCTTTGCAATGGGGCACAAAAGCAACCTTTCCATTGCAACTTCGCTCAACGGCAAAAAATGCACATACACAGTCAAAAATGACCACTTTCTTCGAGTGCCTGCTGAAACTTCGCGATGCTAAAACGGAGGCCGAAACAGTCTCGGAATGGAAATTTTCGTAGCACCAAACTCCTTTGGAGTTTAATTTTTCTAGGTAATGCTCTCGTGCTCCACAACAAAGGGCATCTCAATATGAGGTTTTGCACTTTGTACTCATGACTATGTACCTATACTAATATGCTCCCAAAAGCTCATGAGAAAGGAGATGCTAATCCTCTTACCAGGGTTTCACGATCTCCTCTTTCCTCTGCTTGTTGCATGAGCTCCTCACCATGAACCAAGCTTTAATAGCATGTACAGAATGAGGGAGAGAGGTAGGAGACTCAACTGTAGCTTTCTTCATAATACACAAAAGAGAGAGGACACAAGGTTGGAGGCTGAAGCTTATCTTCACTTTTGCACACAACAACAACACAATGAAAGATGGGTATACACTATATGTGTAACCCTAGAATACACGGTTTATATGTGAACCCAATCCAAACATACGTGGCTATCTAACTACGCCACAAGTATACCTAACACAAGACAGTGACATAAATGATAGTCACCCAGGATATACATCAAGGGTAGAGCTTGATATCTCAACATCAACTGCTGTGTATATCATGAATATAACCCCCACTACATCTGTCCATGGAATGATGCTTGAGGAAAAGTATACAAGTAGAAAACTAGATATTTCACATCTTAAAGTATTTGGTTGCATTGCTTATGTTCATATCCCTAATGAGAGGAGAACTAAGCTGGATCTAAAGGCAAAAAAATGCATCTTCATTGGATATTCTCTGCAGCAGAAAGCATGCCACTATTATATCCCTTCCACTCGTAGGATGCAAGTGAGCAGAGATGTAGTTTTTGATGAAATGAGTTGTTGGTATGGTCTAGCAAATGTTACAAAAGATGCAGATGTAGGAAACGATGATTGCAAAAAAGTGATAGAGCTAATTGTGTCTTTGAACTCCTATAGCACGTTCTATTATCTAATTTACACAAAAGGAGGCACTAGACTTCCTCTAACCTTGGAAGTTGCTATCATTCACTAGTTCAAAATAGAACACATCCGCTAAATTCAAGTTTGTTGGCGGAAATTGTCCATTCATCCATTCTTCATCTCTCATATAAGCCACTACAGACCATATACATCCATGCACTTCAGAATAGATTATTTTAACATGTGCATTATCACCAAAATGTAAACTCTGAATAGATTGACCAAATTCCAAAAGTATATACATGAAAACAACACTTTATTTATAATTTTTTTCCTGTTTAGATCCACTCATCAAACTCTTCATTAGTGCACAAGAAAAACCATATTACATCATTTGGAAAATCATCTTCACTGGGCATCTCTATATCACCCCACTCCTCATCATATATATACAAAATGACATGCCAAATGTCACCATCTCTGATATTTAAAACTATTTCATAATGGAAAGTCCAGTTAAATTCTATTTCTCTTATACCACTGTCCACTCCAATAACGAGATACATGTGCTTTTTTGACAATGTACAATAGTTCTTGATAAGAAATTCCAATCTCTGGGATCTTCAATCTTTCACTGGCAGCTTGCTGTATTTCCTATTCAACCAGCTCTCCTGTTCTCTCTATGGCTCCCACTCTGCAAAAAAGTCTATAGAATACCTATTATTTATGTGCTCTTCATTCATGCATCTAAAACAGATCTAAAGTCACATTTTCCAGCTCCCTGCCTGAGGCAAACACACTTCTATGTTTTCTAGTTTATCGGAACACCACTTTTACACACTTTTTCCTAACAAAATTCTACCTACGCTGCTGTTTTTGTATTTTCCCTTCTCCAAACAATTAAAACCAGCAAGTACACTATGCAAGAAGTGAATATACAGCTTATTTGAAATCGACCCACTCTTTTACACCTGTTTTTGACAAATTCTCCTACCCGGAAGCTGCATAAATCAGGTCGCCCTGTAGAATTCACTTGTAGGCTGTAGTCGCAAGCTCTCTTCCTGCATAAGAGCTGGTCACCCTATAGTTTCATCTACCCAAGCACCAATTTCAGTAGTTTCCCCTGAGTCCCTTCTACTTTTTGCTTAATCCTGACACCTGATTTCAGTAAAATAGCATTTCTCACCTCACTTGACATCTACAGGCAGCAAAAACCAGCAACTTCCTGGCAAGTTCAAGTTGTCTACTACTACTTGATGCAAGTCTAGCTTCCCAGGCTCGAAGACTGCACTTTTGGCTCCTCTACAACTGATCTAGCATAGGTATTATGCTCCCTCTTACTCTCTTTCTTCAAGCGTGTGACTACTTTCTCCTGTTTTAACTCACCCCCTCTAGCTTGAAATAGTATGCAAGCTCTCCTTTTGACATGCAGCACCTTGCATACATTCTGGTAGCTGTGGAACTGACATCTAGTGCCTCTACAAGCTTTCTTCTGATTTGGGAGTGACACATTGCCTAGATTGAAGCTCCTTTTGACATGTGGCAATCTAGTCATAGCCCACCATCCAGTCATATGCCATTTCATCACCCAATCAGTGCCTTGCCACTGTATAGTTACACCCTCCTCCAGAAATTCAAAAATAGGGTTTCTAATAAATGTGTACTCTCTCTCTACTTCCTCTCTCTGCACCCATTTTGCACATTGAATTTCATTGGCTAGACTTATGGATTAGCATTCATGTAACCACTCCACGGATGGAACATTATGCATTCTAGTAGATGGAAAGGCTTGGAGACACATAGAGAAGAAGTGGCCAGGGTTTGGGCTTGAGCCTCAACATTTATGTCTTGGGTTGGCTATGGACGGCATTAATCCATTTGGCCATTAGTCCACATCATGGTCAATGTGGCCAGTGGTAGTCACCATCTATAACATTCCTCCATGGTTAACCATAAAGAAAGGGCATCTCATGTTGGCACTCATTGTGCCAAGAATTCATAAGGTAAAGACCATGGACGTGTATCTGGGCCCTTTGATAGATGAGTTATAGACCCTATGGAATGGCTTGCAAGTTTATGACATTTCTAGTCCTGTGGGTGAATGCCATTTTCAAGTGAAAGGCATCATGATGTGGACCATGCATAATTATCCCAAGTTTCATGATTGCTCATGTATCCATTTTTCTCCCCCTATACCTACATTCTACATTCATGCATTCTCATGTCACTTTGAACATGTCAAAGTTCTTGTGTTTGATAGATCTTCAAGTGTCAGGACACCATGCATGTCCATCTTGTGGTGATAGTTTGTGTAGCCATCATTCCAAACATCTTGCAAAGGTGGTTTATGAGAAACATAGGAGATTTTTACCCATGTACCATCCATTTCAAGTAGACCCCTAATTTAGTATCATAGAATTGACTCCTACTCCTCTAGTCATGTGCACTGGTGATTGGGAGTGACTTTCTCATGATCCCAACATGCCAATACCCCCATCTAGCTTACATTGACTCTCCATATTTTACACTCTTCCATATTGGAGGCATCTAAAAGTCACGTACATATTAGACCCCATGCATATTTTTAAAAATGTGGGAAAGAGTCTATGGAAGCATATGATTGGAGATAAAAATTTAGTGAATGCACGTTTGGATTTGAAAGAAATGGGAACCAAACATGCCTGTTGGCCTAAACACCAAGGAACATCCCAAAAGCCCAATTTACCAAAGGCACCATGGATACTAACAAAGATAGAGCAAATTCATGTGAAACATGTAATCAGATCAACCTCTCTAGCTAAAACCTTCTCTCTCACAAAGTGGTAATGCACCTCAATGTGCTTTGTTCTCGCATGATAAACTGAGTTATTAGCAAGCATAATACCGCTAATGTTTTCATAATAAATGACAATTGCATCATGTACTGACTAGCCCAAATCAGCAAGTAGCTTTTATAACCAAGCTACCTCACATACAGCCATAGCTGCACCCCTGTACTCAACCTCTGCGTTCGATAAGGCAACTATCAGCTGCTTCTTACTGCTCCAACTGATGGCAGCACTCCTAAGGGAAAACATAAATCCACTAGTAGATCTCTTATCGGAGATACTACTAGCCAAATCAACATCTGTGTACCCATGTACCTGTATCAGACACCCAGCCTCATAAAAAAGTCCATACTGTAAAGTGGACTGCACATATCTCACTATGCGCCTAGCTGCATCCAAATGTGGCTTTCTTGGTGCCTGCATAAACTGACTCACTAGTCTAACAACATAGCTCAAATTTGGCCTGGTGATAGTCATGTATATCAGACTCCCAACTATGCATCTATACACAGTGACATCTTCAAGAAGCTCTTCTTTTTCTACACTGAGCTTCACATTTTGTTCCAATGGAACAGAGATGGGCTTACAACTTGTCATCCCATACCTAGACAGCATATCCAAACCATACTGCCTCTGCAACGACCATATCCCTCCAAGGGACCTAATAAATTCAATGTCTAGAAAGTAATGCAACTCTCCCAAATCCTTCATTTCAAATTTCTGCTTCAAAAGCAGCTTCACATCATCAATGTTTGCATCACTATCACCCATAACAATCAAGTCATCCACATAGATGACTACAAGCACAATCCCTCTATCTGTTCTTTTCACATAAAGTGAAAAATCTACATTGGAAATCTAAAATCAAATGGTAACAAGATACTGGCCTATCTTGTACGACCATGCCCTGGGTGCCTGTTTTAAGCCATATAAGGCTTTGCGCAACCTACAAGCCAAATGGGGTTGTGCATCATCTTGATAACCTTCTGGCTGCATCATATAGACCTCTTCTTGCAAATCACCATGCAAGAAGGCATTCTTTACATCCATTTGATGCAAAGACCATCCTTTTGTAGTAGCCATAGTAATTACTGCTCTCACAGTTGCCATCCTTGCAATTGGTCTGAAGGTTTCCTCATAATCAATGCCATATGTCTGTGCATATCCTTTGGCAACTAACCTTGCCTTATACTTGCTCACTGTTCCATCGGCATTGTGCTTCACCTTATATACCCACTTGTAGCCAATCACCTTCTTATCATGAGGCAAAGGCATCAATTCCCAAGTGTGGTTTGTTGGAAATGGAATGCAAGAGTAGCATTGAAGCAAGAAGATCAGTACACAAGGTGTGGGCAAGTAATGATTCATTTTCATTCATAGAGACAGATACATATAGAGAATTGCCCTTGAGTAGGTAGCATAATCACCTCCTTGATTATCTCCATCTGTAACACCTCCAAGTCCTCCATCTACTAGACCACCAAGCCCCTGACTTATCTCATCACACCAAACTCACTGACACCTCACTGATGATGTCACCTGACACACCTACCTTAAGTGCTTCCAGACACTTACACAGAGTCCTACACAAGCACACATCTAGACACACCTAGACCATATGACCTTGTCCTTTAGGCTCTTTTCCTAGGACATCAATTTATGTCCAACACCCCCCTTCAATTGATGACCTTCAACCCTGACAGTAGACCATTGGACATGGCATGGTTTGTACATTAACTCATCCTCCCAATCAAGTACTCACTTCCTCTGATAGTAGACCACCAAGCCCCTGACTTATCTCATCACACCAAACTCACTGACACCTCACTGATGATGTCACCTGACACACCTACCTTAAGTGCTTCCAGACACTTACACAGAGTCCTACACAAGCACACATCTAGACAACCTAGACCATATGACCTTGTCCTTTAGGCTCTTTTCCTAGGACATCAATTTATGTCCAACACCCCCCTTCAATTGATGACCTTCAACCCTGACAGTAGACCATTGGACATGGCATGGTTTGTACATTAACTCATCCTCCCAATCAAGTACTCACTTCCTCTGATAGTAGACTATTGGATACGGCATGGTTTGCATAGTGACTCATGCTCCCAATCAAGTACTCACTTCGGTTGCATTGGTAGTAGGCATTTGGCAATTTCTAGCTCCAATATGTCCTCACCCCAAATTTGGCTCCCTCAGTTTACAATAAGTGGGTCTCAATGGATTCTCCTATTGTGTCGTTGGAAGTAGACCTCTAGGACATATCATCTAGTCTATACACATTGGACTGACTCAATAAACTTAAAAGAAAACATATCATTTTTGGATGGAGTGGGCATGGCAGAGCACCTTATTGACTCAATCACACATTTCTAATCTAGATGGCAGGGCTAGTTGGGCCAGGGCTAGCTCCCCCCTTGCTGAAAGTCTCCTCATTGACTATGGTCTTCTTGGTCTTCTTCAATTCTGGTCCTTTGGTAGTGTCTTGAAAAGAACACATTTCTTTTCCACAAATTAACTTGTGCATCTTTAGGTCCTCTTGTTCTTGCCCTGATGCTGCATATTGGTGTTTTATCCCTTGCTTTTCCAAGAGATCTTTGAACTTGATTGTACTCCATTCATATTCCATATGGGTTTTTAATGTAGCCACCTTGAACCCATAGATTTCCTCTACATGTGTGAGGAAGAGTTGGAAGCCTTCAAATGCATTTATCCTTTCTTTGATCATGTAGATCCATTTATTGCTTGAGCATTCATTAGTGACTATGAGATAGATGAGATCATTGAATGCTGAGAAGTTCATTGGCCCGTGAATTTCTCCATGTATCATCTCAAAATTCTTATAAGGACTGTCTTCTAGGATTGTCCGACTTCATTGTCAAATATTTGACTTTAAGAGTGTCCATGAGTAGGTCTTACTTTCTATTGAAAGTAGTGTCTATACTCTTACAAAAAGATTATTCTGATGATTTCATTGGAAGGAATGCCAAATGATAACCTCAAGGAAGTTGAACTTTACCAAGTAACCACCAATAATATGAAATCTGATTTGGTCAAAAGACTTCAAACTTTTGGGTCTCTTTTCACTATGATTGAGTATCCTTTGAAGGGATCAATTTTCACTAGTTAACTAGTCAATGCTTGAGACTAGTCAGCAACATCAACTTGCCATCTTCCAAAGTATAATGCCATGATAATCAATATAAGGCCTGTCAATAATCAGCCTTTCAAATATACAAATCCTTAAAGAGATCAAGGATTTTGGGTAAAGATAACCTCAAAAAATGTTGAATGACTTGGTCAAACCTTGACTATCACAAGTCAAACTTTGAATAATGATGACTAAATGCAATCATCAATGCATGAGATTATAATCAATCTGAATCATCAAATAGGTGAACAAATGGTAGTAGCTAACTGGAGATTCACCTTAGTTAGGCTGTAGTCAATTTTTGAACTTTGACTGTTCATTGTTGGACATAAATTGATGTGCTAGGAAAAGAGGCTAAAGGACAAGGTCATATGGTCTAGGTGTGTCTAGGTGTGTGCTTGTGTAGGACTCAGTGTAAGTGTGTGGGAGCACTTAAGGTAGGTGTGTTAGGTGACATCATCTATGAGGTGTCAGTGAGTTAGGTGTGATGAGATAATTTGGGGGCTTGGTGGTATGGAAGATGGAGAACTTGGTGGTCATGTAGATGGAGAAACTTATGGAGTTAATTGTGGATCTGATGCTACCTACTCAGGGGCACTTCTCTATATGTAACCAAGTTGACGATCAATACAAACTACTCTTGCCTCATTGTCTTCATGCTACTCATGCACCCATTTTTAACATTCATGCCCAAAGAAGTCAAAATCAAACAGAGTTGACAGAGGAGAGATATAGTGGCAAGAAGCCAGATCTATCACATTTAAAGGTTTTTGGTTGCATATGTTATGTGCATGTTCCAAATGAGTTGCAGACTAAGTTGGATGCAAAGGCTAAGAAATATATCTTTTTGGGATACTCATTGGAGCATAAGGGGTACATATGTTATAACCCCATGACACGCAAGCTAAGGATCAGCCGTGATGTGGTTTTTGATGAGCTTGCAAGTTGGTATGCATTGCCTCCTATAGTAGTTGATGATGGAAAGCCTGCAGAGAATGTTGATAGGAATCCTATTGCTGAGACTGTTACTATTTCAGGGCCTAGTGAGGCTAGTTCTAGCTCTTCCACTTCACCATGGAGTGGTAGGCTAAGAAATTCAGCAGATAAGAGTGGATCAGCCCATGCAAAATAGCCCAAGGAAGGGCAAGGAAAAGATTGCAGAACAGGGTGGTACATCACGTGCAGGGGGAGAGTCAAGTGACTCAGACATGAGCTTGGATGAGGAGCTTGGAATTCCCAAAGTTACTACACCTGGTGTTAGGAAATCCACAAGGGTACAATACCCAGTGGATAGGCTAACATATGATGGGCTGAGTACCATACATTATGCTTATATGGTTAAGGTATGTGAGGTGCCAGAGCCTACAAAATTTGAGGATGCTATGGGTAATGCAGAATGGGAGTCTGCCATGGATGAAGAGATGGATGCCTTAGATGCCAACAAAACATGGAAGTTGGTTGATTTGCCTGCAAGAAAGAAACCCATTGGCTGAAAATGGGTTTATAAAGTGAAAAGAAACTCAGATGGAAGTGTGAGGAGGTACAAGGCATGACTTGTTGCAAAGGGATATGCACAAGAGTATGGCATTGACTATGAAGAGACTTTCAGTCCTGTTGCTAAGATGAGTACAGTGAGGTGTGTCATTGCTTTAGCAACGAGTAAGGGCTGGTCTTTACATCAGATGGATGTTAAAAATTCCTTCTTACATGGTGATTTGCATGAGGAAGTGTACATGGAGCAACCACAGGGTTATGTACATCCACAGTATCCACAGAAGGTATGCAAATTGGTGAAGGCATTGTATGGCTTGAAGAATGCACCAAGGCAATGGTTTGAAAAGATAAGTGGTTATATTATTTCTATTGGATTTCAGGTTTCACCTACTGATCCCTCTTTATTTGTGAGAAAATCAGCCCATGGCATGATTGTGTTAGTACTTTATGTGGATGATCTCATATTGACAGGTGATAGTGTTGTTGAGATTTGTGAAATCAAGCAACAACTTGGAAGCAGGTTTGAGATGAAAGACTTGGGAGAGTTGCGCTATTTTCTTGGTATTGAGGTCATTAGATCCACAGATGGAATATGGCTTATGCAAAGGCAATATGCATTGGACATGTTGTCTAGATTTGGCATGACAGGTTGCAAACCCATCACCATGCCTTTGGAGGTGAATGGGAATTTGACACAAGATGGGGGAGAGTTGATAGATGATGTTACCATGTATAGATGCATGGTTGGGAGCTTGATATACATGACTATTACAAGGCCAGACCTCAGTTATGTAGTTGGGTTGGTTAGTCAGTTCATGCAGGCTCCACGGAAGCCCCATTTGGATTCAGTCAGACGGATTATGCGATATGTGAAGAGCACAATTCAGTATGGTTTGTTTTATGCTTATGGTAGTGATTTGCATTTGTCCACTATACAGATGCTAATTGGGCTGGGAGCCCTTATGACAGGAGATCCATGAGTGGTTCTTCCTTTACACTTAGTAGTGGTGCAGTGAGCTGGAGCTCAAAGAAGCAACCCACTGTTGCTCTTTCTAGCACTGAGGCACAGTTTAGAGGAGCTACACTTGCAACATGTGAGATTGATTGGCTATGCACGCTCCTACACTCTCTTGATATTGTGGTGGATTATGTAGTTTTCCTTTATTATGACTACATGAGCAGTATAAAGCTCTCTAGCAATCCGGTTTTTCATGCCAAGACCAAACATATTGAGGTCCATTATCATTTCATATGGGAAAAGGTCATTGCAGGTGAGATTGACCTTCAGCATGTCAGCACTACTATGTAGGTGGCTGACATCTTCACGAAGTCCTTGGGTACAAAGAAGTACCAACGGTTTAGGAACTCACTTGGTGTTATGTCTATTGATGTGAGCTTGAGGGGGAGTGTTGAGATATCAAGCTCAGAGTCCCATCGTATCCAGGAGGATGCCGGGTGACACGTGGTTCATATATCATGCTAGTCTAGATTTCTTTTATCCATGTATGGTGTGGTAGGACTTATGCCTTGGACTTAGCCTATGACTCCTTATGCTAGTCATAGTAGGTGTAGGGTTTTATCATGTTGGTGTGTGAATGAGATGTTAGTTGTTGTTGTTGCCTCCACTACTTGTGTACTCTATCCTCTCTCTCTTCTCACCTAGATCCCCCTCCCCTGTTTACAATTATGTCCTCATGTTGTGTGGCTTCTTCTCTCCCTTGGCTCCTGGTTGCCATACGGGCAACAGGCTCTGTCTTTAACTTTTTTTGTTCCAACTGCGGCACTAACTCTTGAAGTTCGGCCATGTTCCTGTCCGTGAAGCCAAATGTTGTTTTGTCTAGCCTCCACATAGCAAGATGTCACAAGAGTGGCATCAACAACATTGGGTGTTGAATTATGTTGTTGTGTTGAGCACACACCTTTCCAACTTCTGGTAAAAGTAATCTACCCAATTAGTAACATGTTGTTGTGGCCTATGGAGTCTCAACAAGTGGTTGGTCGGGATGATGATCCGATGGCTCAACCCTTGTGAGGAGTCTTAAGACTCATGCTACCTTCTGTAGGTGTTGTGATATGTCTACAAATTTCACACCTCCCCATTGTTTATGGCTTTCATATGCTCCTGCTCCTTCTAGTTTGTTGCCCAATTTCCTTAGGCCCATGTAAGGCTTTGCCACCACATCCAAGGCATAGGCGTTCCTTACCGCATCAATGCTAAGGGTGAGGGTTTTCTCTTGTCTGTTAGTGGAGACAATTTTTGTCATCTTTGTATTTCTATTATAATTCTTCACAAAGTAGACTGCATAATCCATGTTGAGGTGACACAATAGCTTGAACTGCATTTTGCCTAATCCACATGCATCTAGATGTGGTACTACCTCCGGGTCTAGTAGTGCTTGGTAGCACTTTGAGGTGTGGTAGGTAACCTTGAACTAGGTGGTGGAGTTATACATGTATGTAGAATGAACAACCATACCGCTTAGCTGTTCCACCCATTCTTGGCCCAGTGGTGAATGCGTAGTGATGGTAATGCCTCTTTCTAAGCTCGGGCTGGATGCACTACTTTCTGAGCTTGCTTTGCGCTTCTTTGGGTTTGCACTTGCTGTCGAAGGCTCTCTGATCTCTTGAGGTGTTTTGTGTGGTGTCTTCCCTTTCTTCTTGTGCCTTTCCATGGCCTCCTGTGCTGAGATTCGAAGGGCTTCTTTTATTTCCCTTACCTCTTCATTAGCAGATTGCCCTGGTAGTTGGGAATGGTCCGACTAGCCACTTGTGAATTCTAGCTGCTCCTCTTGGAGGGAGCTGAAGTGCCTTCTTGGTGTCAGAAGACATGTTTGGGTGGTTCGGTTGAAGGTAGTCGGGATATTTGAGAGTGATTTTGGAGGCTTTTGTGTGTAGGGGAAATTTTGGCAACTTACAGTTAGAAACCATAATGCAGCGCCTGGCTATCTTGACTTATATAGATTTAATGCAGCGTGCTGCATTAATCTCTGATTGCAGTGCCCCCATGAAATTGCTCCCTGTTGATGGTGTCAATCAATCAGCCGTTCATTACCTTTTTTGGGACCTTGACCCTTTCTTCACAATGCATGATTGGCCCTTCACTTGACCACTTTGACATATGATGATGCATTATCCTATTATTGCAGCATGCCCAATAATGATGTACCTATGGCTTATCTTGGTGCAATATAGTTATGAGTGTCATCTTACATGTTTAACTAAACATTTTGTGCATGTGTGTCACTCCTTTGCTCGGGGGGGTCACTCATCATATGTAAGCCTATCATGTGAGTTCAACAGAAGGATATTTTTTATTTATAAAATTTACAGAAATAAATATACATAAGGGACTATTTAAAATAGTTTTGGAAAAAATTTACAGATTTGTATAGAAAAGGGGTACATTTTATTAATGAAAAATTTACAGATAAGGGATTTTAGAAATAGGCCTTGAACGCACGTGGTATAGAGGGTTTATATATAGTGACCCCCCCGACCTCCTTTGATAAGTTGTCAAACACCCGATGCATTAACATGTTAATGCAGCGTCTTGATTCTTTGCTGCTCTAAGCATAATGTTGCCCTTCAGAGTTCTCATGGCATTATTGAGATACAATATAACCATCAAGAACCCTTGGTTGCACTCTCACATGTTTAATTATTCTTACCGATGCATTAGCCATTATTGCATCAAGATGATCATGCAATGCATACCTGACTTATATTGTGACTAATTGGCCCTAGCTTTCTTGATAGGTCTAGCCTATAGCTTGGGTAGTGCTTGGATGAGTTTTGCTGGCACCTTGCATAGCCTCGATGCAATGCTACATTATTGCATGTAGCGCACTGCAATAACCTTACCCTCTGTAGCCCTGCAATTGTTTTGTACTGTTGTTCCTTGACAATTTTGACTTCTAGCCATGTGCATTCCATCCTGTAGATTTGATAGGGCAGATGTGTGTGTTGGGAATGTGCTTACCTTAGTTAGTGCTTAAGCTATTTGATAAAGGTGTTGTGCTTCTAGCACCTATTTGGTTGTTGACCTTGACTTGGACTTGGACTCAACCTTCGAATTGTGAGTGCTTGTGCATGTGTGGTCCTACCCTTGTGAAGTGGGTTTAGCTAAGGACCCTAGAGTGTTGGCTTAACAAAATTGTGCCCTAGCTTAAGTTTGGACCTACCTAATTGAGTACTTAATATGCAACACTTGGTTAGGGTAAACATTGAGGATCCAAGTGGCATACCTTGTGGTTGACATCGTTATTGTTGGTGGAATTTTGACTTGCGATGTTGTGGTGATAACAGTTTGCGCAAGATCCTTGAGCATTGTCTTGATGTCCTTGATGATATCTGATTCAGAATGTTGTTTGATCCTTGCACTGTCGTGTGGGAAAATAGGTTCTTGTGGTTCTACTTCCATTGCAAAAGTAGGTTCTTGTGTATCTATTTCCTTTCCCACATGTTGTGTGTCTTTTCTTGAAGGACTAGTTTTACCCATCATAGGTTCTTGTGTGACTACCTAAGGTCTAGTCACCCTTGCAGTTGCTTGTGACATTGGCAAAAATAATGTGGATGTCAATGATGAAGGAACGTTTGTGACATCTATCATTTTGCCCATGTTTTTGTGTCTTAGAGCAGGTTCTTGTGGTTCTACGTTTTGAAGTGTGGATTTCGCAATGACCCTCCTCTAGGTAGGTTCTTGTGGTTATGCTCTTTTGCATGGTACATATGTTGGTGGTAATGGGCATGGTTCCATTTTAAAGTTTGTCTTTCATACCCATACCATCTTTGTCTTCTTTGGTGCTTGTAGTTGTGGCGTGGCTCCATGTGATAGTTCTATGATAGCCACCATTTTGGGTAACCATATCTGATCATTGCCTTGGGAGAAACCTTGGCTTTTCAATAGCGGTACTAGCACCCATTACTGATGCATTCTATTCTAACTTTGAGCTTTCTTGGCTCGGGATTGATGGGGTTTGGATTGCAAGGGAAATGTTGGCTTTTGATGTTGAGGTTGACGAGGTAACCATATATTTCTTTTGCTCTTGAAATAACCTTGAGCTTGTAGCAACTTCTTGGGAATCCACCTTGTCACTAATGTTGTCATGGTATTGCATGAACAAGGCCTTGGCCGTAGGCAAGGTTGTGGAATGTGGGGTTGTGTAGATGAGGATGGAGGTGTAGAATCTAGAGGTGGAGAGGTTTTTGTTGGTAGGGTATGTTGAAATATCGAGCTCCACTCGTGATATGCCAGGGTGACTGTTGTGCATTCATGTCATCGACTTGTTAGCTGCAGATGTGGTTGGTACACTGCCCATGAATAATAGCTGGATGACAACTATCCTTATGTACTCCAGTTCGTGGCTCAATTAGTATGCCACCTTAGTTAGTTGAGTTTGGTTTGAGACCCACATATAGGGTTCTTCTATTTCTTTGTACTAGAGTTCTTTTGGCTTTCACAACTAAGAAGAGGAAAACTGTTTGCAGCCTCCACCTTTGTGTGTATTCCCCCATTGTGTATGTGAGAAAGCCACAAGTGAGACTCCTTCCTTCTCTTCTACTATCTTCACATGGTATCAAAGCCTGGTTCATGGTAAGGAGCTCAAGAAAGCAAACCAAGTTCACGATGTCCTAGTAAGAGGACCAGTGTTGCTTTCCTTTTTCGAGTTTGGGCAGACATATGGCATTGATTATGAAGAAACATTCAGTTTGGTTGCTATGATGGCAACTGTAAGAGCAGTCATTGGCTTCCACCTTCCTATGATGATATGATATTGGAATGACCGCATTAGAGTCATCACTTTCAAAATATTGACCTAACTTGTTGATAGGCACCATCGATGTATCATGTTCTAAGTTCGACTCTTCCTTTGTCCAATTATCATCATGCGCTTCTGTCATCGAGTCAAGGTGTCCATTCATCCAATCTGATAAGTCATGCCATAACGTTGGGTTTCTCCTTAGCAATGAAGCAATTGGAATTTTGACTTCCATGGACAAGAATGCAGCAAGTCCTATGACATCTCTTGGTCCACCTGGCATCGTAATGCCATCAGACTGCCTCTCTATGTTATCGTGAAGGTTGCTCAAGCCCTCATGTCTTAATCGTTCCATAATCGGATCTTCCTCAAACATACGATCCATAAGCAAGGGTTCATCAATTGACACTCGATCTTCATTCATTTCTGCTATAATGGATGGTACTTTGACTGGTGCTCTATTATTGAGTATTTCTAATGTTTTGGGAACTTAATGTCAACCAGCACTCTGGGTTCTACCTACATTTCTTGACATTCTTCTACTAGAGCCTTAGCCTTCACCAAATTCTCCTTTTCATCAATAGGATTAAGGTATTCGTGAAATCCACTTGGTGTATTTCGTCTTGGCTCTTCTACCTCTTCTCCACTTAGACCTCCGTCTCCTTTACCTCCTTGACTAGATCTTTTTTCTAAACTCCCTATGGTCTCTGAGGTTGCTACAGTGGCCATGTCCTCATCAGAACCACTCTGCACTATCACTTTATCCTTCCCCTTACCCACTTTAATCACTTGCTTTTTGATTGGGTTGTTTTGAGGTTTTGGATTCTGTGATGTTCCAGCTTGACCCTCTCTTTCTCTCTTACACAACTCCCGCGTGATTGCCTTGGCTTGTATTTGAGTAATTGCATTTAAAGAAACTTGAGCAATGCATTCACGTTCAATCCCTAACAAGTTGATTCTTGTCATTCTTGGGTTTGAAGCATCTATACGTTCTCTTCACATTGAACAATCTTTATATAAATGGTCAATACCATAGCCACTGCACAATGGGACCTTGGTAGCAACTGTAGTAGGCCCTGCACACCCATAACATTGGACAGGTTGTCCCGCTTGCACTTTTTGTGGGCACTCATTTGCCTTATGTGGTCCATTGCAATTGTAGCATTGAATTGGAGGTCTTGGATTTGTGTTATTCATATCCCTATCTTTAGCATTGACTGGCATTGTTTGGTATACTGGGATATGTTGATCTCCCTGAACAACATAATGACTAAGGTAACTTATGTATTCGTCTTCCTCTTGAGTGGATAACGGTTGTTCAGCATAAGTCTATGTGATCCTTGGATCAGGTTCATTCCAACCCTGAGACATTTCTTCCACCATCACTTGGTTCATTGGCGTAATTCTTGGCAAAGGTGGTTGAGGTCCTAGGATTCACTGTAGTAATGGCACATTCTATGCTTGATATGGCATTGATCTAACATTGTTAGCTCCTTGAAAAAATTGATTCTTTTATAGCGGTGGAGCTAGTAATGCTAGTTGTTGCAGTCTAGGTTGATAAGTCTGTGTTTGCACTAGCGACAACATTCTTGGCTATCTGCACTGGGAAGTCTCATGGTTTCCCCACCTATTACAATGTCCACACCACAAGGCTAGTGGCCTTGCTCATAACCTTGGACACTCATTTGAGGGATGATTCCCTGAGCATACATTGCACCATACCATATCTCTTCTTGGATACAAGTGCACATTTCTTTGGTGATCACGATGAGCTGCATTCTTTGCTTGAGGATTCAGTCTTGTGACTATTAGGTTAGCAAGCTCATCAATGTTCGAATTTTTGGCTTCCTTGGATTGCTCCTTAGAAACCCATGATGAACTCCCATTAGGATCCTTGGATCCCATGATCGAGGGTACAGATGTCATAACGGTCTCGTTGCCCTCTCTCATAACTTCTTAACCCCAATAAAAATCGAGGCAAGAGTTGTTCATCACTGAGCCTTTCATGAGGCTCACACCTTGCATTCAGATGCTTGATTCGAGCAATATAATCCCACAAGGAGTCTTTACCTTGTTTGACCTGATTCAATTGATTTATAGGGCTCCACTTCGGACCTTTTGGAGAATACTCCAAAATGAATGACCCTCTTAATGTATCCCATTTGAGGATCTCCTAAGAAAAGGCAACTCCACCAATATTATTGAAAATAAGCATTTCATGGCCTATTTCCAACTTCAAGCAGATCTAACCACAGGCTATGAAAAAGAGATAGACCACAAGGACACCGATGACATGGATGATTACCTTGAAGATCATAATGTCCCAGTTGTTGATGATGAAAAGATGGACTTACATGACCCGTTCACAGAGAGGTTGGTGGATGAAGACAAACATGATGATGCCTTCTTTGATAATTATGGCTCGCAGGGTTATGAAAAAAGGCCATTACGACAATACTTAGCGGTATGAACTCTCTATTTCTCAACTAAATACAATTTTTTAAATAAGATTTAAATTTAAAGATAATGAATCTAGTCTCTCATATTTGTTTACAGGCAATAGAGGGAGAAGAAATGGATGAAGTCAATACGGAGGCACTCCCTTCTACTTCAACAATGCAACCACCTCTAAATTTGATCGAAAAATCAAATTTAGCTACATTGGATAAAATGGAGAGCTCATTTCAAGTTAGGATCGTTTTGAAACGAGAACCTCAGTATTTAAGCTTTGGTAGAGAGGAGGTTTCAATCCTCTCCAATCCTTTAAAAGAGGTTAATGACAATGTTATCTTGGCCATTCTCAGGTAATGTTTATTTATTTATTGCTACTTCAATAAGCTAACATTTGTTTATTTATTCACAGTTCAATTATATATCAGTTTCCTAGTGTAGAATGCAAATCAATTCTATGAGCTAATGTTTGTTTATTTCTTGGTGCAGTGTAGTTATTTCTCAGCTTCCTAGTACAGTGCAGCATTGTGTCTACATGCTCGATGCTCTCCTTTCTTCTATTCTTAGCTCTCCTCAAAAGACTATAGAAGATGTTTGTACCTGGTTAAGCCCTTTGAATTTAGATAGGGTGCGAGTCATCTTAATGCCTTATCATGAGGCGTAAGTATCAACTCTAACCTTATTTTTACTATTCCTTTGGCAAGTTTGTGTAAAACAATAATCATTTTTATTCTGGTCGTGTAGCTCACATTGGAGTCTGATCTTCTGGGACCTTGAACTCAACCATTTATGGTTTGTGAATTCAATAGAAGGCTATCATGCCAACTCCCCAAGGTAATTATTCTCTTAATATTTTTGATACTTTCTTATTTTGTATCTTATGATCATGACATATTAATATATTTCATATGTCATGCTGGACAGTGCTGCAATATCGGCTAGTATCTGCTGTCAGAACAACCACGGAGCAACAAGATCAAGTAGAATTCAAAAGACGTCTGCCAGTGGAGCAAAAACATGGACACAGCTGTGGGTGGAGAGTTGCCTACAACTGCATGTTGTTTCTTAGAGAGATTTTTGATTTGGAGTTACCAGCCAAAATGGAATCATATACAAAAGTTGATCTGCTAGCATTTCGGGCTGAGAGTATTCAGCATCTAATTACTACCATTGGGAAACAACATGAAAATATGACTACATTGCAGCATGTATAAAACCTTATCTTTATACTTGTATGCTTGTTCCAGCCTTTAATTGGGACTTTAATTGGGATGTATAAATCTCATAACTTTTTTATATTTTCTTCCAAGAGGAGAAGAGACTGAGTCTGATGAAAGCATGCTATCTTTATACTTTTATGATTATTTAAACCATTAATTTTATTTCGGATGTGTAAATCTCATAATTGTCTAATGAAAGCATGCTATCTTTATACTTCTATGATTATTTAAACCATTATTTTTATTTGGGATGTGTAAATCTCATAACTTTTTAAAATTTTCATCCAAGAGGAGGAGAGACTCACTCTAATGAAAGCGTGTATGAAACCTTTTTAAATTTTTGCTCCAAGCAGAGGAGAGACTTACACTAATGAAAGCATGTATGAAACCTTATCTGCTTGTTTAAGCCTTTATTTGGGATGTGTACATCGCATAACTTTTTTATATTTTTATGGCAGAAGGAGGATGTGGAGGACATAGCAAGTGAAGAAGAATACGATGTAGACTACTCCCTCAATAAGATGAGTCATAAAAATATGAATCTATTGGAGCAGATTGGAAGTTCATTCACTGCTATGTTGTTAATTCGACAACAACCTCATTTTTTTGAATTTGGTGAAGAAAAGATTTCAATCCACTTGAATCCTAAGAATGAGGTTAATGTCAAAGTCATTACAACCATCCTCAGGTTTGATGCAGCCTTTTCCTTGGCTTTATACTTTTCTTATTTTGATTAAACCCAAGAAGCTAATACTTTTTTTTTTAATATAGTAATGTTATAGCAAATTTCCGCAAAATATACAAAGCGTTTCATATATGCTCGATCCTCGTATTTCGGAAGTGCTTAGCAACAAAGAAGAAACCATAGAGAATGTTTGCAAGTGGTTGAAGCACGTTCCTATGAATGACGCACGAGTTATTTTTACAGCATATTATGAGAAGTAAGCATCAAGCCCTACTTGTTTTTTCTATTGCATTGCTAGAATTGTCTCAAACACAGTAATTATTCTTTATTGATAATGCAGCTCACATTGGAGTCTGGTAGTCGTGGACATCCTTGCGAAGAAGTGCTTCTTTGCCAACTCAATGACATCCGTCCATGGCAATGTGTTAGAGTAAGTATAGACTACACTTGTTGTCACTTCTTGACATGTAGATTGATATGCAATGCACATATTCACTGTTGTTATATGTTTTGATATGCAGATCAGCTCGAAAATTAGTAGATGCTATCGACATATGCTATCGACATAGTAATGCGGCTATGTGACTTGGCACAACAAATAGAGTATATAACATGTCAGGTATCACATCAAGAGAATAGCCACATCTATAATTGTGGATGGAGGGTGGGCTACAATTGCTTTTTGGTACTTGGTCAAATTTTTGAGATACAAAATGACACCACACTATCAACATATACGGATTTGCATCTCTATGCATTTATAACATGTACCATTTGAGCAATCATTGATTGCGAAATGAATGCCATCAAAGAGTCAAAGAGGATAGAAGACCTCAACTCTACAAACATGGCTTCATTAAAAGAATTGGGAAGCTCTTTTAATGTTAGGGTTATGATTCAACATAGACCTCAGTATCTTGAATTTGGGGGAGAGGAGATTTCAATTCTCTCTAGAGCTTCAAATGAGGTCAATAACAACGTTATGATGGCCATTCTCAGGTTTGATACAAACTTTTTCTCTACTTGATAATTCAATATTTTGATTAAATCTAATAAGCTAATATTCATTTATTTGTTGGTGCAGTATAGTTATCTCACGATTTGGTAGAGTCGTACAAAATCATGTGTATATGTTGGATTCCCTCCTTTCTCCTATACTTAGCGATAGCAGAAAGACAATAGCCGATGTTTGTAAATTATTACAGCCTTTACATTTACATGGCGTGCGAGTCCTATTTATGGCATATCATGAGATGTAAGTATCATGGCAACCTTTATTTTCATCTTATACTGGCAACATTGTGTTAAATAATAATGGTTCTTAATTATTCGTGTAGGGAACATTGGAGTCTGGTGGTTTGGAACCTTGAAGACAACTATTGTTGGTTTGTTAACTCGATTGCAGGCTTTCATGGCTCAGTGCAAACGTAAGTATTCTATTAATCTGTTGTTACTTCTATATTATGTACCTTATGTGATAGACACACTAAGTTTTTTTAATATGTCACGATGAGCAGGTCGATTGAGAAGTTGGTATCTGCTATCAGAGAAACAGGACAGTACAAAGACTCGGTAGACTTCCAAAAGCATTTAGTAGTAGAGCAGGAAGATGGGCATAGTTGTGGGTGGAGAGTTGCCTACAACTGCATGTTGATTTTCAATGAAATTTTCTCACTTAAGCCACAGATCTCATCGGAAGACTCTTTGGAGCTCAAATATTCAGAGGAGGATATACAATTGTTTAGGGCTGAAATCATTCGAGACCTAATTGCTGCCATTAGAATACAATGTGCAACTGAAGCAATACCAGAGCTTCCCTTTAAGGAAGAGGAGACTGAGTCTACTATGAAAGCACTGCACACTACAGAAGAAGTAGAGACCCAATGTACACCTACAGCACCACAGCCTCCACTGGAAGCATCAGAAGAGTTGCCACTGCCTCCGCTTGCATTTAAGGAAGAGGATACTGAGTCTACTCCGAAAGCACTACATACTACAGAAGAAGTAGAGACCGAGTGTACATCTACAGCACCACAGCCTCCATTGGAAGCATCCAAAGAGTTGCCACACTCTCCACTAGAAGCATCACAAGAGTTGTGATGCATGTATGATGTTGTGTTTGTAGTTTTTGTTGATTATACACCAATTTGTGACTTATTACTTAAGTGGCATAATCATGATATTTATATAATTTCTTTATGCACACAATTTTATGATATGAATGTGTGATGATGTGATTATTTGGAAATAAATCCTTGTGTGATGAGAATTTTGATATGAATATGTGATGATGTACTCGGGGGGGTCACTATGTATAAACCCTCTATATCACGTGCATTCAAGGCCTATATTTAAAGTCCCTTATCTGTATAAAATTTCATTAATAAAATGTACCCCTTTTCTATACAAATCTGTAAACTTTTTCCAAAACTATTTTAAATAGTCCCTTATGTATATTTATTTCTGTAAATTTTAGAAATAAAAAAATCCTTCTGTTGAACTCACGTGATAGGGTTACATATGATGAGTGACCCCCCCGAGATGATGTAATATTTGTAATATAATTATTTCATGCACACAATTTTATGATATGAATGTGTGATGATGTGATTATTTGGAAATAAATCCTTGTGTGATGAGAATTTTGATATGAATATGTGATGATGTAATATTTGTAATATATTTCTTCATGCACACAATTTTATGATATGAATGTGTGATGATGTGATTATTTGGAAATAAATCCTTGTGTGATGAGAATTTTATTCAGTTGGACAGTCTCCACTCACTTAAAGTAGAGCATTCGCAATGCTTCTCTCACTTTATTCCAACCCTTATCCTTATCATCTCCACTCACTTAAAGTAGAGCATTCAATCTCCACTCGCTTTATTCCAACCCTTATCCTTATCATAGTGAACACATCGTGCCTCTCACTTTATTCCAACCCTTATCCTTATCGTAGTGAACACATCGTGCCTTAGTGCACTTGTATTCTTCCATCCTAGTCCTTCCACAAACACTCTCTTATTTCTTACATCCTAGTCCTTCTGAGTAACTTGTATTCTTCTATCCTAGTCCTTCTGCAAACACTCTCAGAGTCTTCTTTCATCCATCTTGATAACCAAGTATTATTCTATCCTAGTTCTTCCACAAACACTCTCTTCTTTCATCCATCCTAGTGCTTCTCATTAACTTGTATTCTTCTATCCTAGTCCTTCCGCAAACACTCTTAGAGTCTTCTTTCATCCATCCTGATAACCAAGTATTCTTCTATCCTAGTTCTTCCACAAACACTCTCTTCTTTCATCCATCCTAGTGCTTCTCATTAACTTGTATTCTTCTTGTATTCTTCTATCCTAGTCCTTCCGCGAACACTCTCAGAGTCTTCTTTCATCCATCCTGATAACCAAGTATTCTTCTATCCTAGTTCTTCTGCAGACACTCTCTTCTTTCTTGCATCGTAGTCCATCTCCCTTTCTTTATCATCTCCCCACCCATGGATGTCCTTGGCATTGTCGAAGACGTGGAGTTCGGAATTAACAATCTCAAAGAATGGATTGCTGACCAAGGAGCACAGAGAGGCCAGAATTCGACAAGGTTCTCCTTTGACACACATGGAGAGAGAGGAATTTGCTGCACAAAGGCACACAGAGAGGGAGGAGACTCTCAAGATAGCAGACAATGAAAGACTTCTAAGACGTATGATAAAAGCACGACAAGATCTATTAGACTTCTTAAGTAACCTGCGTTATCGCAGCTCTCGTCATGGGCGATTTGATGCGGATGCTGAGAGAACAATAAGAGCCTCTCAGAGAAATTATAAAGAAACAATTTGTGATTGCTTAAACTTCTTCTTCGCATGTAATTATGTTGAGGATACAGCTGTGGAGGCAGTGAAAGATTGGGTTGTTGAGAAGATAAGAGAGACCAATGATGAGATCTTCTAGACTTAGATAAGAGAGACTGTATTAAGGTGTTTTTTAACACCATATGGCTTTGTATTAAGGTGTTTTTTGACACCATATGGCTTTGTATTAAGGTGTTTTTTGACACCATATGGCTTTGAGTAATATGATCTACTTCTTGTACAAATGTGATGTTAAGATGATGTTAAGAGAGACTGTATTAAGGTGTTTTTTGACACCATATGGCTTTGAGTAATATGATCTACTTCTTTACAAAATGTGATGTGCTCTTTTTGAAATGTACTCTAGTTTTCATAACATGTCACGCCATTTTTTCTAATTTGATTTTTTAAAATCTTACTTTTTTGTCTCTTTTAACAATGTGATGTACTCTATTTTTAACATCTCACGTCATTTTTTCTAATTTGATTTTTTAAAATCTTCCTTTTTGACTCAATGTTTTGTTTTATAAGAGCCTCTTTTTTTGAAATGTTTTATCCAAAATTATCTCACAAAATGAATTTGGACAGTGCAAGAGTCCAAAATTAATGAAATAGGTGTTCTTCAAGGAGTTGCACACAGAAACATTGCAGCCGCTTCTCAAACCGGGAGTCATAATCATGGATGAACAAAAGGTAGTCAATGGGAACCCATCTCTTTGCAGACTCATCAAGCTGGTATGCAAAATCCTTGAAATGAGTCTGCATGTAGACGATGAGCTCCTGAAAGTCCTCCCTAGCTCCCATGTATGTGCTGAGCACATCGAAGGTCTTGTCAAAGACCTCGAAGAGCTCATCCTCCCTATGGTTGAGTGGGGTCCGGGAGAGGAAATCATTGAAGGCAGGCCTTGCAGAATCCATAGTCAAGAGGGTAATAGAATGTGTTAAGAAAGTGAGTGGTTGGATGAAGATGAGTGGAGGCTGTGGAAGGTGAAAAGGTAAAGTGAGGATCAATAGTATGAAGGCTCGTTTATATGTATACTACTTCTTTAAAAAGAATTAAAAAAAAACTATTATAAAAATTAACTCTCATAACCAATGCAAAGAACAAAGTGGAAAGAGACAATTTGAATTGACTTTCAAGAGAGTAAATCCATTGTTCAATTGAATATTGATACATTATCTCCCCACAAAATGACTTGTGATCTAAAATTTTGCAGGAGGGATGAATTTCTCACTATGCAAGCACTTCTCTTGGCGGTTAGGCACCCTTCTACCATCCAGCAAAAAGATAAAAGAGTCCAGAAGGCCTTCCATGACCAGAAGGTATTCCCACACGTCCTTGAGTGTCCATTGTGAGGTGACATTCACATACTTCAAATCTTCACGATCAAGTTCAATAGATAAAGTCACATTGGTGTCTTCCGCATTGGAATCAAGGGGTAACCAAGAAACCCCTATCTTTTTCCAATGCCTATATTGGAATGCCAAATAGAATACTTGCCGTGTGATGTGGTATCTTGCCACCACTATCTTTGCATGCATAACACCGAAACAGATCACCGTTCTATTGACCTGTCCTTAAATCCCAATTCTTACCAAGCAAATCCTCAAGCACATTTGCATCAACATTCTTACAAGTCCACATAGTAGCACTTCTATGCATTCGGATAGTTTTAAAACATTGAGCAAAAATGTGCAAAGGCATAAACCAAGATAACCTGGACCATTTGGATCCAAATGTGAACTTCATTGCCATGGCCATATCTTTTCTGATCTTTTCCTTGAAAGATGTCAATGTCTTGGCATCCTCCATGCCACAGTGAATCTCGTCCAGCTGTGGTGCTGCAATGGATTCAAGATGGACAAACGATGCTTTTCTTTTGGGAGTAATGTAATGTGCATTGTACCAGTACATATTTCTCTATCACAAAGATGAGGAGGACTCTCCATCATGCAAGAGCTTGCCTATATTTTCATGAACCGCATCAAACTTTCCAATGAATGACCCAAGTGGTTCCCATTCTTTGTAATCTAAAGAGAATATATCTGTCATGGGAAAACAAGCCATCCAAAGTGAATATGGAAGAGACAGAAGATCAAACTAATAAAAACATACTTACAATGCAAAGGTATCTGTCTTTGATTTGTTGATGGGGGGAATAACATGTCCTTTTCCATGTACACATGTTGCACCTTTGCAAGCCATCCCTTCTTCCCCAACTTGAATTTCAAGATGTGTCCCTTCCACTCATGTAAGAGGTCACCTCTCTTGTTCTTTGGAAGCCTATGTGGACCTTTGGCAGATCCTTTCATGATTATCCAGTCGTTCAAGCTGTATGTGCAAGGGAGCCAGTCATCGCCTGCATCTTTGGTGTTGTGGAGCACAAATGAGGCCACCATGTTGGATGGCCTAGTGGAGTTTCCCCTCACCATGATTGCAGGGCAACTGTATGTTAGAAGGAAGAGCAGCAGCAACAGAGGGGTGATCCTATGGAGAAACAAGTCTAGCAAAGAGATGGTTGAGGAGTGATGATGAGGAGTAGAAGCAGCAATAGCAACAAGAGAGGGGCATGCAAGAGGGGCATGGATGAAGGGAGGAGTAGAAGCAGCTACAGTGGGAAGAGCAAGAAGAGGGATGCCCAAGAGAGGGGCAGAGGTGCAGGAATGGAGGCAGAACTATAGCAGGAGGGAGAGGAGATGTGGAAAAGGATCCACAAGTTCAAAATGTGGAGGGAGGGAAAGGCTGGCACCTGCAACCTCTTGAATGCTAAGTGGGTATTAACAGAGGAAGGTACACATGGGAGGAGGGTTAAACATGGGTTAGAGGGGAGTGGGTTGGGTTCTAGTGGGCCATTGTGTAAGAGACACAACCAATGGGGAGAAGGAGAGGGTCCCATGTGTAAGAGGTCTAGCCAATAGAGGCTGCCTGCACCTTCCACCTCAACATGGCATTGCCCCACTAAAAGGAGCACTCTCATTAGTACACTTCAAATCCTCCCTAATCCCATGAAATTAGGAACACTAATTGGAGGCCCTTTTGAGACCTCACTTCTCCCCTAATGAATAGGACCAAGTGGGATCCAAAGAGCAACAAATGTATTTTCTTGGGATATAGTGAAAAGAAGGTAATAGTGAGTTGCGATGTGGTTTTCAATGAATGATTGCATCAATTGAAGGAGGAGGCTTCCTTTCTAGACAACCAGAATGAGGATATTCATCCAATACACCCACCAAAAGTAGACTGACATACCCCAATGGTACTTGGGAGGAATGAGGATGAAGAAAAAGAAGAGAATGAGCCTGTGCAACCACAATGGTAACAGCCATTTTCGAAGTGGGTAAAGCAGCTTTTGGATGGTAGAGGACCTCCAACTATTGAGGAGAAACAATCTGGACACCGCCAGTCTAAGAGACTAGAGGAGAAAAGAAGAGTATAGGAACAGCTAGTCAACTATCCATTGATGATGGAAGTGATCCATGTCGAAGAACCCAAATGTCTTACAGAGGCAAAGGGGGACGATAGGTGGATGGAGGCTATGGAGTTGGAGTATGGCTCCATAATGAAGAACAACACTTGGGACCTTGTGGATCTACCACTAAAGTGCAAGGTAATCGGCACCAAGTGGGTTTACAAGACCAAGTACAAGCTCGACGGCACATTGGATAAGTACAAGGTGTGACTCGTGGCGAATGGTTTCATGCAGGTACATGGTTTCGATTATCAAGATACCTTCGCTCCCACAACTAGACTCACCACAATTCACAGTGTTTTGGCCTTAGCAGCATAGGAAAGTTGGCTCGTGTTTCAGATGGATGTGAAATCCGCCTTTCTGAATGAAGATCTCAAGGAGGAGGTCTATGTGGAGCAACACCAGGATTTGTGATCCTCGGCTCAAAAGGTAAATTTTGCAACTAAAGGAGACACTTTATGGGATGAAACAGGTCCCATGCGCATGGTACTAGCAAATTGATGCCTTCTTTCTGAGACACGGGTTCAAGAGGAGCCCATCAAATGCAAATTTTTATATCTACAGAGAAGGAGGCAAGTGTATGATCATGGTCCTTTATGTGGATGACCTTGCCATGACGGGGAACCATGAAGAGAAGATCTCACAAACAAAGCAAATGCTGGAAAGAGAGTTTGAAATGACAAACCTCAGAGTAATGCATTTCTGTTTGGGGATAGAGGTTTGGCAAGAGCCAAATCGAATTTTCATCTCATAGCAGAAGTATACTAGAGAGATACTGAAGGAATTTGGCATCGCTATGGAGGTTGATGTGAAGCTTTCAACTGAAGACTCATTACCATTGGTGGACGAAGCAAAGTACAGAAGGCTTGTGGGCAGCTTAATCTACTTGTTCAACACATGATCGGACATTAGTTTTGCGACTGGTATACTGAGCAGGTTTTCCAATAGGCCTCGGGAGAACCATTGGAGGGTAGAGATGTGAGTGATGTGATACATCAAAGGCATGCTAGAATATGGCATCACCTATACCAAGGGAAACACCCTAACTAGATTCTATGACTCAGATTGGGTAGGAGATGTGGACAATAGGAGATCCATGTCAGGTTACTATTTTTCACTCAGATCTGGAGTTGTTTCATGGGTCAGTAAGAAGCAGCCTATGGTTGCTCTTTCTTCTACCGAGGTTGAGTAAAAATCAGTGTGTTTTGCTTTGGGTGAGGCAGTATGGTTGAGGAGGATTTTGGGAGACATGGGTGCATCACAGAGCGATCCTACATAGTTGTTGTGTGATAATCTAAGTTTCAAGGCAATTACAAAGAATCTTGTTTTCCACGCTTGCACAAAACACATTGAGATTCAGTATCACTTTGTGCACGAGATCATCATGGATGGAGAGGTTGACTTGCTATGGACATCTTCAGAAAGGCTCTTGGGAGAGACTTGCTAGAGCGACATCTTCATCACTTGGCATTGGGCCGAAAAAGGTAGTTCACTTCAAGGTGGACATTGAGAGGGGGTGTTAGATATCAATGCTTCACTCTCTACGGTAACTAGCTAGCTCTACTTGTGAGCCTCCCATATGAGGAGAAGGCATCTGAGTAGCTAGGTTATCCGGTAGGTCCTAGTTTAGACACCAGATGGGGGCCATGTGTGGCTTGATGGCTGGACGGCTTTAGATAGAGTTGGTACACTACTAACTAGGCTACATGCAAGTGCAAGAAAGAATCCCATGATTGACCGCACTAAGGGTAAATGGAGCATTTCTTGAGGTAGCCCACTCTTGGGTTACAAGGCCCGTTTGGGGCCCCAGATGATCCCGAATGGCTTTGAGTCGAACGCAAAACGTAGGTTAGTTACTCTATTACGTGCCACCATTCTAACAGGTGGTCGAGGGCCTAGTCCGACCACCAAGCGACTGTTCTAGGCCGACTGGGTCGGGCACCTGACTAGGCCTAACCAACCATGCTATGGTGGCTATATAAGAGTAAACCCGTGAAAGCCTAGTATCAACACAAGCTACAGAGACCCTGAGCCTTCAGCATATAGCTTGTGTCCTCCATTTTTTCCAGCATGCCATTGAAGCTCCCTCAAAAGGAGCACACGGTTGGGAGGTACCGCCATCTATTGTATACAGTTTATAGTAATCATTTTTTTAAATTATCCATACTATCAGTTTGTCTACTTTGCATACGAGATCCTACTATCTGTTGAGCACAGACGTTTATTGTTTTCTTACAGCTTGCACATTGTGTGAAATATTTATGTAAATAAAGAACTATACAGAGAAGAGATGCTGGAGAGAGTCATGTACAACTTGGCAAGGTTTCTGTGAAGTTTTTGAGGCTTTCTGGAAAAAAAATAAAAACAGATTAGAGAGAGAAGGTAGAGAGAGGTAGAGGTAACTATAAAAATATCTTTTACTGGGAATCTCTCAAATTTATTGGACACATGGTAGTGAAGGCTGAGGATCTAGAATATATATATTCAGTTTCACTCAGTAATGTATAACAAGGAAGAAAAAACTCAATGTGCAAAAGTGTGTAGAGAGAGAGTGCACATTTATTAAAAACACTATTTTTAAGTTTTTGGAGGAGGGTATGACTGTATAATGATGGAGCACTGATTGGGTGATATGATGGAATGTGGCTAGATGGTGGGCTATGATTGGATTGCCACATGTTAGAAGGAGCTTCAATCCAAGCAGTGTGTCACTCACACATCAGAAGGAAGGTAGTAGAGGCACTGAATGTCAGTTCCACAACCACCAGAGGACATGCAGGGTGGTGGATGTCAGCTGGAGAGCATGCATACGAGATGCATACTATTTTAGGAAAGCAAGGAGTGGGTTAAGGCAGTAGAAAGAGGTCATTTTCAGCATGCCATATAGAAGAGAACTGAAGGGAGTAGAATTAGAGCCAGAGGATCTTGCCAGAGTTGCCAAACGTATGGGTTTCGAGCTAGGGGAGTTGGACCAGCACCAGTTAGGCCATAAATAGCAAGTGCTTGGTAGGTAGAGCACTTCCATTGTGGGAAGTTGCTGAAATTTGCTGTCCGTGGGTGTCTCCTTTCCTTTACTCTCGCTTGTTGCTACACATATGATCGATTTCCCCCTTCACCATGCTCACATTTCTTCCTTCTATTCTTCTCATTTCCCTACCCCCTACGATCACGTACTAGCTTAGATTGAATCCGAGGATGGTGCCCATGACGACACCGCATAGCTGCAAGTAAATCAACTCCCACAAGGAAGTAGCTTGGAGGATGAGCTCTCCGAAGCAGCTCGATTGAAGATCCCCACGAACGATCGTAAGGGGAGAGGGGATGAGATGAGAAGAGGGGAGAATCGTGAGCGTGGTGAAAGGGGAAATGATCATAAGCATAGCAACAAAATGAAAGCAAGATGGAAAGAAATGAAGCAAGACACAGCACAAGAGTAAGGGAAGCTTGCTCTCTATTCCACTCCTTCAACAAGTAAGAATGAAGACCAAGTCAAATGACTTGCCTTTTATACATGGACCTTTGAAGGGAGGTTCAACCCTAATCTTGGTCTTTTGAAGGGAGGTTCAACCCTTGTTGGCCCACGGCCTAGAATGAATGGAATATAAATGATCAGGCTATGTTACTTGCGTAACATGCCCCCCTTCCTATACTAAATTCCATCCTTGGAATTTCTAGAATTGCTTCGGTTTCAAAATGTTGGTTGTCAAGAATGCTTTGATAAGGGCATGCCTGGCAAACAACTTCTTAGATAGGCTGGTAAAGTACGGATGAGGTGGCCAAAAATTGATGTCGACCAGTGGTCACTGCGTAAGGAAAAAAGCATTAAGAATTCAAAGGTTACAAGAGTTTCCAATCTTAAAGAAGAATCCCAAAAGAAGCAGTCACCCACATACCTGTTATGGTATGGAAGTAGCAAAACATCGATAACTTCAAAATCGAATTTGTAGCACTAAAATGGTTTTTTTGGGGGTTTGATTCATCATACGATGCTAGGATATGATCTAGGCAATAACGTGTGCCAAGTATATGTTACCATTATAAGTATCGATTCTTTTGTGGTTTGGTGTTAGATTCTAGCACCCACAAAAGATAACAAGCCATGATATATACATGTATACAAATGAGTACCTTACACTAAACTATTCTTCTTGTAACTATAATGACTTGCATTAATTGATTCTACTTTGTGTTAGGGTGTTGGTTTTCTATTTGTAGATTTATTTGCATTAATTAAATACGAAAGAGTAATAATTTTATAAGTCCTTGTATGTGAGTTTTGATCTTTGAAAACTCTTAAACATAAAGTTTATCCAAAATATGTAAGTTTTAGATGATGAATAACAAATATTAAAAAAAAACCTTGCTAGTGATATTGCAGTTTTCTCATGGAGTGGAGATACCTTTCTCGTTTTTTAAGCTAATGAAATTTAAGACTTAGCTTTTTCACAAAAAAAAAAGGCATCGAAAAGTTGATATTCTAGTGATTTTATTGT
This sequence comes from Dipteris shenzhenensis, assembly GCF_047967505.1. Taxonomy (NCBI): domain Eukaryota; kingdom Viridiplantae; phylum Streptophyta; class Polypodiopsida; order Gleicheniales; family Dipteridaceae; genus Dipteris; species Dipteris shenzhenensis. The sequence goes on from NC_141599.1 coordinate 124,230, forward strand.
GACATGGACTTGTTTCACACATAGATCATGGAACCTCCAAGTCTTCATTTAGAAAGGCACTATAGCTTATTATCGTTAAGAGAGGATCAAATCATCCCCCACCTGAGGACATTTACTATGAGGTCACTATGGGTCAAGAGATTGTAGAAAATAAAAAGGGGATGCAAGTGATGACCACCATGAGGCGGTTGATGAGCCACCATTTCAAGAATGACATAACACTTGACTGGCGGCTCCAAGATAACAACAAGAAGGATGCAGTATTGCAAGAATTTAGAAGTAAATTCCTAACCCACCTTAGTATGAGTTCGATGAGCACTACATGTGAGAGCACATGTATGGTGTCTTGAAGCATCACAGGTCAGAGATGTGAGATGCGGTCACGACGGCGAAGAAGCGTAAACCTAGCTGGGTGAATAAAGGTGACTGGAATCTTTTGAAGAAGGAGTTGAGGGACATACTCACAAAGTTAGACAATCAAAAGAAGGCTGGCAAAGTTAGACAATCAAAAGAAGGCTGCGAGGAGACAACTGGACACCATAGGTGCTTCACACCTCGGCACTGACGGATGGGCCACATTTGAGGCATGGGTGGTAAGTCTACTTCTCATTTAATTTATTTTTCTATTTATTTTATTACATATTGCATGCAATTTATCTAAGTCTCATAATTTATGTCCACAAATTATGTGATTGGTTGCCATCCTACAAATGAAGAGATTAAATGAGCATTTCACATAGGAGTGATGGTGTGGTTCTATGATATGGAGGCACAGGGAGTGGCATTCAATTGGGTTGCAGCAACTGGTCGTGGGGTATAAGTCTACTCCAACTTGTAATCTCACTTGTTAAATTGTTTTATTCTCTAAGTTCCAAATTAAAATGGTTTCACTCTTAGGGTGCAATATCGAACGTCCCATCAACGGAGGCAAGCAGTGATGTCGAGGAGGCGGCGGTTCTCAGAAGATTTGGCATAGATGTTGACACGGGACAAGGATCAGGTGGAGGTCATGAGGGCCAGGGATCAGACACATTTGTATGTAGGGAAGCTGGGGAAGAGGACGACAATGATGATGACAATTCATTATCATAGTGGAGAACGTAGAGGGGGAACTTATAAGGTATGCAAAGAGGAGTTCAAGGAGGAGAGAGAGGATGAGGAATGTGAAAGTTATGTTCATCTACTAAATGTAAAGGGGAAGGGAGAGCATGTGGGAAATTTGTTTATTTTAAAAGTGTATAATTTGACAGATTTGACCTCATATTTGGATTCCTCGTCGAATTCCGATCATTTTGAGTACCAACATGACCATATTCTGATAAAAATTGAAAAAATGGTGTTTTTGTCATTTTGACCTGTTTTTGAGTCTGCGCTAGACTCAAAACAGGCCCCAAACAGGCCAAAATGACAAAAACACCATTTTTCCAATTTTTATCAGAATATGGTCATGTTGGTACTCAAAATGACCGAAAATCGACGAGGAATCCAAATATGAGGTCAAATCTGTCAAATTATACACTTTGAAAATGTACATATCTCCCATAGTTCCTCCCTTCTACTTTGAATATGGACATATCTTCCATAATTTTTTGCCTCCTACTGCCACTCATATCCTCCCCCCCCTTGTGCATAGTATACACTCTTCCACCCCTCCCACATGCTATAATTATGAACATATCCTATATTCTCTCCCCCTCTTTCTAACCTCCCCATCTTTCTTATAACAAAAACATGTATGGATTTCTAAAAAAAGCTCGCAAAAACAAAGGAAATGGTAAAAAAGCTCACATTAAAAAGCTCGCCAAAAGATTTCCCCCAGTCAAAACTAGCCCAAAAGCTGACTGTGATAAATCGATTTAGATTAGGAGGAACTACTTTTCATGAATCTAAACTTTTTATAACAAAAAACAACAAAAATATAACACGTTTTCACTTTTTCCAACACACTGGTCACTCTTTCTTCCTTACTTGCCTTTGCAACCAACTAACGGTTTTGAAAGGGTAATAACAATATTCATGAAAATTGAAAAAAAGCTCATGACAAAAAGCTCACCAAAAAATCACACCCGTTTTGACCCAGGAAGTGGTTGTGAGGTCAAAAACCAAACATATTCATTTCGAGTTTTTAAAGTTGTTGTTTTTGTTGTTTTTAAGCTTCACATAGCTAGAAGAGCACCACAGAGCATTGTACATAAATTACAGTCTTGAAAAAACACAAAAAAATGAGCAAAATGTTCAAAACTAAGGTCGGGTTCATGCATGCCACATTAGTGCTCTAGGCCACTACATTAGCCTCCAACAGTCACTGACAGCTATCACCAACCACCTGTTAGAAAAATTAATGCACCAGCTGGCAGAATTTATTGCATCAATGTTGCATTAATTAAGAGTTGACTTTTTTCAAGAATATCTGAATTAGTGAACACAAATTTCGGAAACATTAAATTAGGCACCAACTTAGTTAGAGTGTCATGTATTGCATCGGCACTACAATAATTATTGCAACGTGCTACATTGAACTGATCCATCCTGAGGGGTTGAGTGATGTTTGCATGAATTGTCGAAGTCAACATTCAGACCAGAAGGTCAAAGTGCCTAAAAATTCCATGGCATTGCATTAAAATTATTGCATCAGGAATTTGTGAACATTGCATTATCACTAGAAAGAGTTGAATTGCTATACCAGAAGTGCACTGATCAGTAAATTCAGTGTTAGGAGCCAAACATACTAGGGTGTTGCATTAATTATTGCAGCACACTGCAATAATTTAGTGCATTAGAACTGCAAATTGTGACCCTGCTAGACTGAACACCTTGACAGCAGTTTCCAATTCAACCTGAACCTTAGAAATATACATGCACCTTAGGTCGGATCACATCTTAGGACCTAAAATTTCCCCAGAAGAAAGTGCTTCCAATGAAGATTTAGAGGCCATTTTGGGCTCAAGTCTAACCGCTAGAGAAAGGTCTTCTTTGAATAGTACATCATCTGTGCTAGGACCACCTTTTGAATACGAGTCAAGTACTGCCGAGACTTTGAGCATGGAGGATAACATGTCAAATCAGAATGATACACAGGTATCCATTGCTCCAAACTCAGGGACTCAGTCCCCAACACAGTCAACCTCCAATAGAATTTACTCAGAATTTATGAAGGAATAACCAACTACTTTGGAAGGTTTGACCCACGAGCTCAGCTTTTTGATAACACAGATGACATGAATCTATAGGCTCGCACAAACATAGTAACTTCAAGACCTCCTATTGTCAAAGAACACATGGCGAGGGTGATGACACCACCCTTTGAAAATGATCTACATTCTCAGAACTTACATGCTGAAGGCAGACCAATCTTTCGATTTCATTCGGAAGCAGGACCATCGGAGATACGAGGGGATTATAGATCACATCCTGACATACCGCAGATGCAGGCAAATGCCCAGAGAGTGCCTTAACCACCGAGACTTGTACCATATTTTCATGATAGACCTCAAATTGCACGACCACTAGTCACGACAATGGCTTATCAAGGGCCGACACCTAGGTTTAATTCGGTGTCAATAGGACCAAAGTTCACTCGATTGCATCCAACAGTGAATCCATCACAAGACGCATCGTGCACATCCTATTATGTGGATCCTAATGTGAGGCAATACCCAAGACTGGTCCAATCCCAACAAGCCTATGTTCTCCCACAACCGACATATCCATATCCAACGCAACCACAAATGCCATATCAACAGCCACCTCCTATTCATTAGACGTGAAGTGCTTAGGGCATTAGTGCAAGCTATAGGAAGGGGGGTGCCAGCGCTAGCTACATTTCTTGTAGTTAGAGAAAACCATGGGTCTAAAAATAGGTCCATCACCATTGCCAAGTTAATCACAAAATTCCAAGGAGAGGGTGACCTGATCACCTATGTAGAGCGATTTGAGCAAGTGTGTGCCACATTCGGAGATGTCTCCGATGGCAATAAGATTGTAGCCTTTGGAATTCAATTGGATGGCAAGGCAGGTGCATTTAAAAGACTTTGTGAGGCAAAGTACAAGGTCCAAAGGAAGCATGGCCAAGTGTTGGTTGAATATACAAGAGTATCTTGTATATATTTCAAAAGTTCTTAGCCAAGTGGATAGCTATTTGTTTGACTATAGAGTAATGAAGAGGACTTAAGGATGACCTTTATTATGCCTCAAGGAAAAAGACATATCAAAGTAATTGACAAAGCATTGATTGATGATATTAATTTCACTTACATCCTTAATAGTGATGTGATGAGCAGATGGGTTACAAGATATGAGGATGAAAAGATAGGAAGGCAAGTAAAAAGAGCTCACTTTCAAAGTCAATATGGCTCTCATAAGGCATACCCTAAGCATCTAGCAACACTTTTGAATGATATCCATGTTGATTGGTTGCATGAGAAAATGAAGAGAGTTAGAGAGGGACGAGAGGATGTATATCATGATGGAAGAATGGGAGTATGCACAAAGATCCATGTTAAAAGTACATAGAACTAATGTTTTGCATTAGTTGTAATTTATTTGCTTTTAATGATTCACATTGTTTACACAATTGCTTTTATTTTAGTCTAGTGCACTATGTTCAATGCTATATGGTATGAAGGAAAGCATTTTCAAACACATGATTGATTTATAAGAGGAATACACAAGATTGTGGTGTCATTAGTAGCTTTGAGGGAGCCAATGGAAAAATAGATGATTATTGTGGCACAATCCAAGATATATTTAGGCTTGACTTTTGTTGCTTCTTTGGTATGTTTTGGATGTCAAATGGAAATGAATGTGGTGTAAAAAGGGCCTAATGCAATAATAAAATGCCATGAAAGTGGCTATGTAACTATTGAATCTACAAATTTTTGGCAAACAAAGAAAGATAGGCTCGTATTGTGACAACAATGTGAGCAGCTATGCACATTTTTACTAATGTGTTTCCTATACATATATATATAAACTCACCCCTTGACTTTTGATATGCTAATTAATTATATGTGTATTTGAGTAGGTTATCTATTAGCCAATGGTGCATGACACAAATGGTGGTACGTCATCCCTATTGCACCACGTTCCAAAGTGATGTACAATACATTAACTAATATGAAGCATATGGAGGATGCAACAGGCGCAATGAAGATGATGTCAAACATGACAGTGAAGATGTTGATGATCAAGAAATAAGAGAGGATCATGATAATGAGGATGAGCATGCCATTTCTCATGATCATGAAGATAACACTACCATTGGTGATGTTGATGTGGATGATCAAGGCATCAGTTCCATTATCCATGGATAGATTGCTAGTGAATTAAATTTATTCATAGCCTTACAAATTGATCAAATGGATATTGATGTTGATCATTTGACAAGGATGGATCTTACTGAAGATGAGATCAAATCCTAACCAATCCATCATTGTATCATTCTAAATTGATGACAATTCTAATGTATGCATTGTCTTACAATTGTCATCTCATGATTTGTTTTTTAATACACATTGTTGTAAATACATGTAATGGGATTGTGTAATGGCATATATTGTAATGTAGTATGAGATTGGTTTTAAAAATATGGTTTTTGTACTTTGTACTCCGAATTCTCTCTGATAATAAAATCTTGGGGGTGGGGGGGGCAGCTCGACAGATTTTATGAAGTGCTCTAGGAAGAACATCTAGGGTGCATGCATAGTGCCACATAAAGCAATCTCATCCAGCAAATGCAAATGAGATTTAGTTGGCCCATGAGAATGGTCTACAGAAAGGTTTCCTCTACCAAACAAACTACCTCCACTACCATAATGTGCATAGCGTCCAACATGGTAGGATCTATTGCTTTGAGCTCACATACCTAAAAACCAAATAAATAGTACATTATACATTGTGTTCATTTTGAAACTATCAAATCAAAGAGCAAGGTATAATGAAGGGTATGGTGTTGGAAATATCTCACAAGCTCTCCCATTTTATAAACACATTTCTTCAGGCTCTTGTTTGCACAATGCTCGATGCTAGTAGGTAGTATGAACTGTGCACATAAGAGCACATGTATATAATTTGAGGTCTTCCAAAATTTAAATTGAAAGTACAAGACTTGGGAAACACTTAATTGGAGCATCTTTTGCCAATCATGGAACTTCAACCTATATAGTTGCTTAGCACCTCTTTCCTTAGTGGTTGTAAAGGCTCCCATCAATGATCTCACACATCCAATGGAAGTACACAAAGTAGTGATGGCTTGCTTCACATGCATATCCTCCTACTTTGATATAATCCATGGTGCACATAGAAAATGAAGATGCCCACCCTCCTCTCATCATCCAAGCTTGATGCATCCATTCTACAACCCACAAGTCCTCCCTTACACTGACATTGTCTCATTTACCAATAACATATTTCCAATTACCAGATGCCACATTCTTCAAGATGTGCATGGGATTAAGAACATGGTTGATCTTGAGATGCATCCAATATGGTAGCTGAAAAAAGATGGAGTACCTACACGAGATGCCAAACAAGATTACTCTAGGTGATCTTTAATCCAATAGTCTACATAAACAAGATTCAAAAACATTACCGTACATGTTCATGCCATCTAGAGAACATTTACAGACTCCCAAATGTGCTTCCAATCTTCTGCATGAAGTGTTTGTGGAGGAATAGTACTCTTACTCACAACATAGTAAGATTTGATGGGAGAAATCTGATGATGATTATGGAATATGGTCTTACACAACTTGTGAGCCACTACAAGGGATTGGACTCATACAAAATGATGTGAACAAAAAGCAGCGTATCCACATATTAGCACATGTATGATTGTGGCCATAGACATGCATGTAAAAGCATGTGTATAATGAAGTACAAATGCGCTTATACACAGGTGTATACATGCATTTTACTAGTGTTGCTGCACTAATACATGCATTTGCACCAGAGCTTCCGCACTTATACACGCAATCTTGACAGACTTTACATGCATATACATGCGAACAAAGAGCAAAAATAAAAATTCCGGAGAGTACTACTTGGTGCTTGAATGCTATTCTAGCATTCCAACACCAAATAGCACTCTCTAAAAAAAAAATTTGGGTGCATGGCACCATCCACAGATAACATTTTGTGCATTGTGAAGACATGAATCAAGAACATCACGAATGTAAAAATTATCAATACACGATTCAAGACAAACATGAATGCAATAATGTCAAAATTTGAGGTGTGCTAAAATAAATCCATGGCTTTCATTATGCAAAAGCATGTATACAAGGGAATCCATATGTCGAAATAGCCCATGGTTTAAAATATAAACAAATATATATATAATCAAATTGGTTTGTCCAAAAAAACCCATGGCTTCAGTTTCAAATATATATATACAATCACATCCACAATACAGATGTGATACTATGAGTCTAAGTGCTACTCAGACTCAAATGATGACAAGCCACTCCCTCCAATATCAGATGTGCTCACATCAGTATACATGCCGGATGTGTAGTGCAGAATAGGAGTAGGAGTAGAGCAAGAGCAAGAGCAGTGGAGCCAGGTGGATCTTCAAGATCCGAAGCATCAGTAAGTGCAACAGCTTGTGCCTGTTCAAGTAACATATCATATGTAAGTATATCTATATGTAATTCAAAATTTAATAAACCTAAATCATTCATTTAGATTTTTCAAGTACCTGTCGACCGTATGGTCTCATGGCCTCCTCAAACTAGGCATCTGTAATACGTCCCTATGTTTTGAAGAGGGAACATGTGTTGCATGTGCTATGATGGTGAGCATACATAGTTTCATGGGCTCTGGGCTTCCTCCCCATAACCCGTCATTGTAACATGATCAACACAATCTATAAGATTTAAATAATCATAAAATCAATAAATTAAGTAAAAAATAAATAAGGTAACAAGATACTTACGAACTCTACCTCCCATGACTCAACACCTCCAAATCCAAAATGCGAAGATCCAATGGTCTCCATCTGGATGCATCATGCCTCCACATGTTGCTTTCTCTTCACACCACCCTCTGCTCATTTCTTTGCCTCCTTCCACTCGTTTTGTGTGCAGTGGCAAGTTTCTCCATGGGATAGCTACCTACCTCCCAATTCGCCCAATCATCGTATGCAAGTTTCTTAAGGTGAGATCTTTTATTACTTAAGATCTCCCTTATTCACATCCTTCCCCATACATCTGAGAATGTCGCATGTGGGGGATTAGGGTACCGACTATATACAACATCTATCACTTTTCCAACTAATCGACTAATTTGATCATTGAATTCAATAAAATAATTTCTATACAAATTTGACACTACCCCACGCATGTACTCCATTACCTCTTTCCCCCTTGTTTCCATCACTATCCTGTCCCTATCCATCACATCATAGTATATTACGGCCTACACGTCTCTCACCTCCTCCTCATCCTCATTGTCTCCTTTAACTCCTTTCCAACCGCATGCCCTACCACTTCCCCCACCAAAGCACTTGCCGCATCCTCCACTCCCACTCTCCCTACTGTGGTGTCTTCTCTACTCTGTACTACCGGTGGAGTCACAATTGGGAGATTGTACATGAGATTGTGGATGTGACACAATTCATGACAATGACTGTGAGGGAGTACGTGATGGTGGTTGTGAGCCCTGACATGACGGTGCTTGGGAGGGGGTGCGTGAGGGTGTCTAGGAAGGAGTATGTCTCCTTGATGGGGGTGGGAGAGGAGAAGCATGCCATCTCACTGGACTCACAGGCATAGACGGTAGTGGAGTGACATTGGCACTCAGGAAGGGAGGGTGAATTGGAGGAACTATGGAGAGGTATTGCAGTGGTGGATGTAAGTAGGCCTCCCTCCTTTCGACACTTTGACTTGAAAGCAATGTTGATGTGGACAATGCATGACTTTCCAAGATACATTAATTGTTCTAGAAGAATTCAAATCACCTCTCTACTCTAATACTATTGGTTAAATTAATTATAGCTATTGACTTTAATATTCTAACTTTTATTTATATTTTAATAGGTATGAAAACTTTGGGTAAACATGCATGTCTTGTTTGTGGCCCTTCGTTAGTACATGAGTATGCTGACAATTTATGTAAGACCATATTTGATAATCATCATCAATTTCTCCCATCAAATCATCCTAAATACGTTACTAGTAAGAGTAACATTCCTCCACAAATACTTCGTGTAAAAGTTCGGGAGCGCATTTAGGAGCCTACAAATGTTCTTTCTCTAGTTGGCATGAATAGGTATATTAATTTTTTTCAATTTTATCTTGTGTAGTCTCTAATTGGATTATAGATCCCATGAAGAATCTTGTTCCAGCATCTCTTGTGTAGATACTCCATTTTTTTCAAGCTACCATGTTGGACCCATCTTAAGATCAACCATCTTCTTGATCCCATGCACATCTTCAGGAATGTGGCATCTGGTATTTGGGAACATGTTACTAGTAAATGAAACAATATTAGCGTATAGGAGGACTTGAGCATTATAAGACGGATGCGTCAAGCTTGTCCACAAGAGGAGGATGGGCACGTTCATCTTCTGTGTGCACCATGGATTATATCAAAGAAAGAGGAGAAGCAGGTAAAGCAGGACATCACTACTTTGCGTACTCCCACTGGATGCATGAGATCATTGAAGGGAGCCTTCACAACCACTAAGAAAAGAGGTGTTGAGAAACTATATGGGTTGAAGTCCCACGATTGGCACAAGATGCTCCAAGTAAGTGTTTTCCAAGTCTTGTATATTGAAATTATATTTTGTAATGCCATCAATCATATATACATGTGCTCTTATGTGTGTAATTCATACTACCTACTAGCATCGACCATTATGCAAGAGAGAGAGAGACAGAGAAAGAGAGAGAGAGAGAGAGAGAGAGATGTCTCATATCCTAGATTCCTATGACTTTCAAGTGTGCATGCATGCAAATTCATGCATGTTGATGTGGTATGGATGTTAATGATGTGTCATCACACCCTTGTGATGTGACACATAACATGCATGGACATTTCAAGCAATGAGTGCAGAATCATGTGGCACAAAGCAAATGATGATGTGTCCTTGATGAGATATCACCTGGTACAACATGGCATTTGGGGCCTTGCATGGAATGATGTAGTAGGAAATCCGTTAACACTGGTCTTATATTTAAATAGGTTGAGGATATCTATGTGGTCCAATCACCAAGTTGGGCTCAAATAATATTAATGGTCTCCTTAATCGGCTTTTGAGCCTTGTAACACTAATACGGGGGAATAATACGCTCACATCCACATGCTTGTCTATAAATGTCTAGACTAATGAAGGAATAATAAATCACAAGCAACTAACCAACATGCAAGTTAATTTGGGATGAAAGTTCTTTTTTATTTTTTTGAAATAAGGAGATTGTGGACTCTATAATGAACCCAAAAGATGTAACGAAGTTCCCAAAGTAGCTTTTTCTAAAATGACATGAAAGTCAAATATTAAATGGCAATGGTCCCATCATCTTGGCACATGTTATATCTGATCTTTGGGACTATGTAAGAATATGCCAATTGGAGTGCAATGTAGTATAGACAAAGGATGACGTTGAGTGCTTGGTGGTCCCATGTCACACTTGTTTGTTGTCGCAATTGCAACTACCTCATGTAAAAGTTGATGACCTTGAGAAACCATCATTTGGTGCTTGACTCTTGGGGTTCACTATGTATAAGACTTATGTATTGTGTGCGTTCAAGGAACATTTATAAATCCCCTTATTTGTGAATTTTTAAAAAATAAAGTGCACCTTTTTTTAATTTCATCTCTAAGACTTTTTCCCAAGTTTTTTTAATGGAATCTTTCTATCACTGAAAATGTGAGAAAAAAAATTAATTAAAAATATCTTTTATGTTGAATTCATTGGAAAGTTAGATATAATACTAAGTGGACACCCCTAGGTGCTTGACCACAACTAGGATTTTAACGAGGGCCAAGCCCTTCATCACATTGCACACACGTCCTTCATCACATTGCACACAAATCTTACCCTGCAATGGAGCCTTACTTACCACTCATTGTGCCTCAAGCTACTGCTACCGTAGTGGATGTTGTAATCTTTGCAACCTCCAGACACATCCAGGACTCCATCAACTGCAGGCAAGAGGATGCCCAGAATTTGAACCACTTGCAGCTCGTGGAGCACTTGAGGGAGCAACCCAGCCATATTGCGCACGATTACAAGGGGCAGGAGGTGGCATACGTGAAGAGGCACTGTAATTGGTTTGCGATAAGGTTGAGGGATTCGGGGGATTCGGAGCTAACTATGGAGCCGGTGATGCAATTCATGATGGCAGTGAAGAAGAGGATTTTTCCTGGAAGTTCCATGAAAGTGTGTTGGGTTTGTCTGCAAACAGGAGGGCATCCAAGATTGTCGATGAGGAAGCCCAATGGTCATCAGGGCGATTGGCTGAGCATTCCTCTTTTGAAAGGAGGTGCTTGTAGCTCCAAGGGATTATCACCTTCATGGAGACAGATTGCTGGCTTGTTGGGAGTCCAATTGATGCTCGATCCGTCTCTCCATCATCACAACAACAGCACGAGCAGCAACAACCATGACACCAGCAACAGCAACAGCGTCGTCGTCAGCAGTAGCAGCAACAGTGACAACGGTGCCAGTAGCAACAACAACTACAACCATGACATCAATCTTCCTAACCCTAGAGGGTTAGAGTCTCTAGTTCTGACCTTGCCCATGTCTAACAACAATGACGACGACAATCATCTTCCCATTGATGCCCAGCCCGTTGCTGTGCCCTTGCCCATGGCTGTTCTCTTCTCTCTGCTCGCAACCGTAGCCGCCGAGCTAAAATGCATCCTGGCCCTGCACGTGAGTGTTAACACTACTGGTAACTACAGCACCATGTGCATTGAGGATTTTGCAGACTCTACATCAACCATCTACACTAATTTCAGCAGAGACCTTGACAAAGGCGTGGTGCATGTCGTCCAATCCAACTGGAACTTCTCAGCTATGCTAGACTAATTTCGCATATAGTAAGTTTCAAACTTTTAAAGCTGATTAAGCAAGTTGGTGAAGCAGAATATATGTAGAGCTAATGAACCCACTAGAATTTCCATTCGCACCTCTTGGATAAGAAGACAATGGTCGTTGAAGAAGAATTGTAATTCTCTTTTAAGGAGACCTCACAAATTCAAGTGATCGGGGCAACGATGGAGAAAGCTAGGAACAAGTGGAGCTCCCCAAGGCCACAGTAACCAACAGAGGTAAAAGCTTGCTATTTAGTGATTACATTTTTGGAGCTTTTCTTGCCATCCCCAATCTCCATGGGGGAAAATTTTGCTATTTAATGATCATGTTTCTTGCCATATTATGTTTTGGAGCTCTTCTTATCAACCTTTTTTTTACTGTGCTCAATCCAATGAATTCATGACACTTGACTTCTTTTCGGTCCAAAAGTTTTGAATCTGGTTTGGGTTGGTCATGTAAAGATAGATAGAGCAAGTACATCAGAACATAACATACAGGTACATAAATGAATCCATTTGTGACAAAAGTACTATTCCCAGGAATGAAACAATAACTAAAGTGACTGATTGCACTCTTTGTTAATTTAAAAAACTGATGCTTTCATGCATTTGTTTTGTGTGTCATTTCAACCATGCACTTCTGTTGCCAAATTTGAAGTGTGGGTTTCGTGACATCTACTCCATTGCAATTGTTGGATGACATTACAATTGTTGATTTCCATTTCCAAATTTAAGGTGTAGAAACACATCCACCCGGTGTAGAAACACATCCAGCCATGCAAGAAAAGGTACTACTACATGAAGGGACAAAACAATATTGTTATACTCATGGATCCATATTTTGCAATAAAAATTCATCCATTAGTCGTGTATAAACCCCATCAGATGCACTAATACACAGCCTTATGCATGGCACTTTTTACCAGTTTTACTACACCTATACACGCGTTCCTAACAGATGTTCCGCGCTTATACATGCGTTTTTTAATAGAGTACATGCACATGAACAGAGAGCAAAATAAAATCCAGAGAGTGCTATTGGGTGCTTGAATGTCATTCCAACATTCTAGTAACCAATAGCACTCTCAAGATTTTGATACCTGTTCATGCCAACTGGAGAAAGAACATTTGTAGACTCCCAAATGCGCTCCCAATCTTTTGCATGAAGTATTTGTGGAGGAATGTTACTCTTACTAGTAATGTATTTAGGATGATTTGATGGGAGAAATTGATGATGATTATCAAATATGGTCTTACATAAATCGTCAACATACTCATGTACTAAAGAAGGGCCACAAACAGGACATGCATGTCTACCCAAAGTTTTCAAACATGTTAAAATATAAATAAAAGTTAGAATAATAAAGTCAATAGTTTTGATTAATATAGCCAATCGTATTAGAGTAGAGAGGTAATTTGAATTCTTACCAAAACAATTATTGTATCCTAGAAAGTCATGCACTGACCACATCAACACTACTTTCAAGTCGAAGTGTCGAAAGGAGGGAGGCCTACTTATGTCTACCACCGCAATACCTCTCCATAGTTCCTCCAACTCACCTTCCCTTCCCGAGTGCCAATGTCACTCCACTACCATCTATGCATGTGAGTCCAGTGAGAAGGCATGCTTCTCCTCTCCCACCCCCATCAAGGAGACATAGTCCTTCCCAGACACCCTCACACACGTCCTCCCAGGCACCGTCACGTCAAGGCTCACAACCACCATCACGTACTCCCTCACAGTCATTGTCACAAATTGTGTCACATCCACAATCACGTGCACAATCTCCCAATTATGACTCCACCCATAGTACAAAGTAGAGTAGACACCATAGTAGGGAGAGTGGGAGTGGAGGATGCGGCGAGTGCTTTGGTGGATTCAGTGGTATGGCACACGGTAGAAAAGGAGTTAGAGGAGACAATGAGGATGAGGAGGAGGTGAGAGACATGTAGGCAATAATATACTATGATGTGACGGATAGGGGCGGGATAGTGATGGATACAAGGGGGAAAGAGGTAATGCAGTACATGCGTGGGGTAGTGTCAAATTTGTACAGAAATTATTTTATTAAATTCAATGATCAAAATAGTCGATTAGTTGGAAAGGTGATAGAGGCTATACATACTCGGTACCCCAATCCCCCACATGTGGCATTCTCAGATGTATGGGAAAGGATGCAAATAAGGGAGATCTTAAGCAATAAAAGATCTCACCTTAAGAAACTTGTGTATGATGATGGGGCAAATTGGGAGGCAGGTAGCTATCCCATGGAGAAAATTGCCATTGCCCACAAACACGATTGAAAGAAGGCAAAGAAACGAGTAGAAGGTGGTGTGAAGAGTAGGCAACATGTGGAGGCACGATGCATCCAGATGGACACCATTGGATCTTCGCATTTTGGATCTAGAGGTGTTGAGTCACGCGAGGTAGAGTTTGTATCTTATTACATTATTTAAATTTTTACTTAATTTATTGATTTTATGATTATTTTAATCTAATAGATTGTGTTGATTATGTTATAGTGATGGGTATTGGGGAGGAAGCCCACATTTCATGAAACTATGTATGCTCGCCAGCATAGTAGATGCGACATGTGTGCCCTCTTCAGAACACGGGGACGTATTACGGATGCATAGTTTGAGGAGGCCATGAGACCATACGGTTAATAGGTACTTGAAAAATCTAAATGTATGATTTAGGTTTATTAAATTTTGAATTACATATAGATATACTTATATATGATATCTTACTTGAATAGGCACAAGCTGCTGTACCGCTCTTGCTCTTGCTCTACTCCTACTCCTATTCTGCACTCCACATTAGACATGTATACTGATGTGAGCACATCTAATACTGGAGGGAGTGGCTGGTCATCATTTGAGTCTGAGTAGTACTCAGACTCATAGTATCACATCCGTATTGTGGATGTGATTGTATATATATATTTGAAACTGAAGCCATGGGTTTTTTTTTACAAACCAATGATTACATATATATTTGTTTATAATTTAAACCATGGGTTATTTCAACATATGGACTCCCTTGTATATATGCTTTTGCATAATGAAAGCCATGGATTTATTTTAGCACACCTTAAATTTTGATAGTATTGCATTCATGTTTGTCTTGAATCGTGTATTGGTAATGTTTGCATTCGTGACGTTCTTGATTCGTGTCTTCACAATGCACAAAATGTTCTCTGTGGATGGTGCCATGCACCCAATTTTTTTTCTCAGAGAGTGCTATTTGGTGTTGGAATGCTAGAATAGCATTTAAGCACCAAGTAGCACTCTCTAGAATTTTTATTTTTGCTCTCTATTCACATGTATATGTGTGTAAAGTCTATCAAGATCGCATGTATAAGTGCGGGAGCTCTAGTGCAAATGCATGTAATAGCACAGCAACACTGGTAAAATGCGTGTATACACCTATGTATAAGTGCATTTGTACTTTATCATACACACGCTTTTACACGCATGTCTATGGTTGCGATCATACATGCTGATGACACAGAAGCCATATAGCTATATATGCCTTTATAGAGTGTCACACTTTCACATACAGACACAACACACCCAAAAATACCACACCTAGGAGTATCAACAATATTTATTTCAAGTATCTTTACAAAAAACTCAGTTTGAGCTTGGACACTTTACACAAATCACCCCAAAAAAACTCTTCTAGTATGCTCCCACGTAGGAGTTTATATCCAGCTCACAACTCAACTCTATTTTATACATTTTTGGCATCAAAAGATCTCAAATTTCAGTGCCACAATAGTGTATACAATTCTGTGTGAAGATAGTGGGAGAGAAGGAAGGAGTCTCATTTGCGGCTTTCTCACATACACAATCGGGGAATACACACAAAGGTGGAGGCTGAAAACATTTTTCCTCTTCTTAGTTGTGAAAGCCAAAAGAACTCAAGTACAAAGAAATAGAAGAACCCTATATGTGGGTCTCAAACCAAACTCAGCTAACTAAGGTGGCACATTAACTGAGCCACAACTAGAGTAGATAAGGATAGATGTCATCCAGCTATTATTCATGGGTGGTGTACCAACCGCATCTATGGCTAATGAGTTAGTGACATAAATGCACAATGGTCATCCTGGCATATCATGAGTGGAGCTCGATATCTCAACACTCCCCCTCAAGCTCAATCCCAATTCCTACACACCAAGCAGGTCTCTGAACTTATGCAGCTTCTTTGCGCCCAATGCCTTCGTGAATATATCAACTACCTGATCCTCTGTGCTAACATAAACTAGATCAATAAGACCTAGTAAACCCTTCTCTCGCACATAGTGATAATGCACCTCAATGTGCTTTGTTCTAGCATGATAGACTAGTTATTTGCCAAGTGTATACTGCTCATGTTGTCATAATAAATGACAACTGGCCCATCTATAGACTGATGCATATCATAAAGTAGCTTATGCAACCAAGCTA
Source organism: Dipteris shenzhenensis (assembly GCF_047967505.1). Lineage (NCBI taxonomy): Eukaryota > Viridiplantae > Streptophyta > Polypodiopsida > Gleicheniales > Dipteridaceae > Dipteris > Dipteris shenzhenensis. The sequence continues at coordinate 140,725 of NC_141599.1, forward strand.
CCTCACATGCAGCCATTGCTGCACCCCTGTACTCAGCCTCTATGCTTGACAAGGCAACTGTAGGCTATTTCTTACTGCTCCAAGTGACTGCAGCACTCCCAAAAGAGAACACATATCCACTAGTACATCGTCTATTAGAAATACTACCAGCCCAATCAGCATCAGTGTATCCATGCAACTGTATCTTAACCCCAGTCTCATAAAATAGTCCATACTGCAATGTGGACTTCACATACCTGAGTATGCGTCTAGCTGCATCCAAATGCAGTTTCCTTGGAGCCTGCATAAATTGACTTACCAATCCAACAGCATAGCTCAAATTTGGCTTGGTAATAGTCATATAAATCAAACTTCCTACTATGCGTCTGTACATAGTAGGGTCTTCCAAAAGCTCACCTGCATCTGCACTCAACTTCACATTCTACTCCAAAGGAACTGAAATAGGCTTACAGCCTGTCATCCCATATTTGGACAGCATGTCTAATCCATACTGCCTCTGTAAGAACCGTATCCGTGTTGGTGATCTAAGCACCTCAATGCCCAAGAAATAATGCAGCTCTCCCAAATCCTTCATCTCAAACTTCTACTTCAATAGCATTTTCACATGAAGGATATCTTCATCACTATCACCTGTGATGATCAAATCATCAACATAAATGACAAGCAGCATAATACCTTTCTCTATTTTTCTCACATAAAGTGAGAAATTTGCCTTGGAAATCTAAAAGCCAACAGTGACAAGATACTATCCTATCTTGTTAGACCATGCTCTAGGTGCTTGCTTCAAGCCATACAATGCTTTCTTCAACCTGCAAACAAACTCAGGATGAATAGCATGCACATAACCTGGTGGCTGCTCCATATAGACCTCTTCTTGCAAATCACCATGCAAGAAGGCATTCTTTACATCCATCTGATGTAAAGACCATCCCTTTGATGCAGCCATAGCAATGACTGCTCTTACAGTTGCCATCCTTGCAACCGGGCTGAATGTTTCTTCATAATCAATGCCATATGTCTATGCATACCCCTTGACAACTAATCTTGCCTTGTATCTGTTCACAGAACCATCTGCATTGTGCTTCACTTTATAGACCCACTTACAGCCAATTGCATTCTTGTCTTTAGGCAAAGGCACCAATTCCCATGTAGCATTTGCTTCCAAGGCATCCATTTCTTCATCCATGGCTTTCTCCCATTTTTCTTTTCCCATGGCTTGCTCAAAGGAAGTGGGTTCTGATTCCTGTATCACCTTGATCATATAGGCATAGTGAATGGCTATAAATCCATCATATTTCAGCCTATCCATAGGATACCTAGCTCTGGTAGACCTGCACAAAATAGGCTCACTTCCAGGTGCTCTCAAAACATCCCTGGTCTTTCTTACTCCATGTGTAACAACAGAAAAAATACCCAACTCATCATCAATGATCTGTTCTGAGCCACTGGATTCACCATCCACATAAGAGTGACCTGCATTCACATCAAACATGGACTGATCTACCTTCTCTTTTCCTTTTCATGATACATGCATACCACTATCTGCATTGCTTTGAGGAGATTCTCTTGATCTCAATCTGCCTGTCCATGGCAAAGAATGTGAACCACTGCTAGAGGACACTCCAAGTCCGCTAATATTTTGTGATTACTATTGTGAATTCTGTGCAGCATTACCATTTTGTGCATCTACATCATCAATCGCATTTACTGGTTTATACTAGCTGCTCATCTCATCAAAAACAACACCTCTGCTCACTGTAAACTTACGAGTAGAAGGGTTATAGCATCTATACCCTTTTTGCTACAGAGAATAACCAATAAAGATGCACTTCTCAGCTTTTGGATCCAACTTGGACCTCAACTCATCTGGCACAAGAACATAGGCAATGCAACCAAAAATTTTCAAATGAGAAATATCTGGTTTCCTACCAGTATACCTCTACTTTGGAGTCATGCCATGTATTGCTGCAATGGGAGTCCTATTCATTATGTAGATTGTTGTAGCAACTGCTTCAGCCTAATAAATATTTGGCATGTCTTTTTCATTGAGCATGGCACGAGATACCTCTCCAATATGCCTGTTTTTCCTTTCTGCAAGTCCATTTTGCTGTGGTGTATGACTGCATGAATATTGCTGCTTTATGCCATGCTCTTGCAAGAACCTTGCAAACACGTTTGAGAGGTATTCTCGCCCTCCATTTGATCTTGGGAATTTTATTTGCAGGCCTGTTTCTTTTTTAACCATAGCTTTAAAAGCTTTGAAATGCCCAAACACTTCACTTTTCTTTTTCATAAAATACACCCAAACTTTTGTGTTGTAGTTATCAATAAAAGTGACAAAATAATGACAACCTCCAATAGATGCGGCTTTAGTAGTCCACACATCAGATTGGATTAATTCCAATGGCTTCTTACTCTCTTGAATATGTCTAGCAAATGGTTTCCTTGCTTGTTTTCCAAATTGACAGGCTTCACATACCTTATGCATTTCTGCAACCTTGAATTTAGGCAATCCTACAACAATATTTTGGGCCTGCATTGATTTAAGTCACTGTACATTAACATGACCGACACGTTTATGCTAGATATCAATATCTGCAACTACACCGGTCCCATGTGTAAACATTGCTGCACTTAATTCAGCCATGTGCACATCCAATGTAAACATCCTGCCCTGCTTCTTTTCTTTTGCTATCAAGCGACCTTTATTTTTCATTTCCTCAATAAAGCATCCATGAGGATTAAATCTGACCTACAAGCCCTGCTCAACCATTTGACCAACAGAAACCAGGTTCTTGGTGATATTCGGGACATGAATTACATCTGACAAGTATTTCTTTTTTTCATCCTACATAGACAAAGGAATTTTACCAATCTGCACAATAGGGTGTGCAGTATCATCACCAGTCTCCACAAATCCTAGTTTTTTCATTTTCCTTACATCTTGAATCCATTCTGAATGACCTGTCATGTGGTTTGATGCACCTGAGTCAACATACCACACATCGTTGCTTTCTTCTGCACTTGTCACAGAATTGGTCATGTGTTGCACCATAAACAGATGCTCATTTTTGTCATCACTCTGTCTACTAGAAGGTGCATAATTTCCTTGCTGCAATTTTCCATTCATGATGTCATTCTACTTTTTATAGCAGTCTTTAGCCATATGACCCATTTTACCACAATAGTAGCATTCAACATTGTTGTTTGAATTTTGACCTCTTTGCCATCCACCACGACCTCTTTGGCTCCCCCTGCCTCTAGAGTTACCACGTCCTCCTCCATAGGACTGGTTTTCTTGAGTTTGCTACATATTTTGATTTCTACCATGGCCTCGAGATTCGCCTCCTCTACCTCTACCTCTACCTCTTCCAGCATTTGAGTAGAAGACAGTTTCTTTTGAAGTTCTTCCTGAAGAAGATGCACCACCATTTCTCTGCTCCTCAGAAATTAGAAGAGCAATCAACTCCTCAAAATCAGGAAATTTTTCACGGATAGAAATGGATGTCTAGAACTGTGCATAATACTTTCTTAGACCATTCAAGGTCGCAGAAACTAAATCATCATCTTCCACTCGCAACCCAATGGAAGCAAGTGCATATGCAATCTTCTTCATCTTCATGTGGTAGTCATTGATGCTCATACTTTCTCTCTGCACATTGTGCAACTCCTGCTTGAGTTGCATTTTCCTGGCTTGCATATTTGTGCTATACATTTTTGCCAAAGTATCACATGCCTCCTTTGGCATACTTACATCCTGAATATGCACAATCATAGAATCTGAAATACTGATAGACATCCAATACATAACCTTTTTGGCTCTCTCATGCCATTCTTTAAATGCCTCCATTTCCTATTGATTGGGAGCATTAGGAAGAACTGGTTCTCCTTCATTTCTTGTAATGAAGTCCCAATATCCTTTTCCCATAAGGAAATTCGTCATTCTAGACTTCCATGCTTGGAAGTTGTTCTTGTCAAGCTTTTTAGTGACAATCAGTGAAAGAGAATCAGATGCCATTACAAAACACTGCACAAAAACACAGCTTCAGTCTCATAAGAGCAAATCTGCAAAACTGACAAAAGTGGTATTTGACCACATAGTCACTTCCTATGACGATTTTGCATCAACAGGCAATAAGGATGATTTTGTAACTCCCAATATCTCTGCATACAAGCATATAATGCAATTTCTGCGGTAACTTTTCATCGACCTATAGAACAGTGGTCGCATAGCAAAAACAAGGCCTTTTTCTGAGTGCGTGTGGAGAACTCCGCTTCCAAAATAGGCCCTGAAATGGGCTCAAATCAGAAAAATTTAGTGACCGCACCGTGAAGGGCGTCTTAATTTGAGACAATGCACTCTTGCACTTTCTGGCTATGCTACCTGCAGAGATTTGCTCCCAAACTCGAAAACGGAAAGCAACACTGGTCCTCTTACCAGGACACCGCGAACTTGGTTTGCTTTCTTGAGCTCCTTACCATGAACCAGGCTCTGATACCATGTGAATATAGTGGGAGAGAAGGAAGGAGTCTCACTTGCGGCTTTCTCACATACACAATGGGGGAATACACACAAAGGTGGAGGCTGAAAATAGTTTTCCTCTTCTTAATTGTGAAAGCCAAAAGAACTCAAGTACAAAGAAATAGAAGAACCCTATATGTGGGTCTCAAACCAAACTCAGCTAACTAAGGTGTCACACTAACTGAGCCACAACTAGAGTACATAAGGATAGCTGTCATCCAGCTATTATTCATGGGCGGTGTACCAACTACATCTACAACTAATGAGTCGGTGACATAAATGCACAATGGTCACCTTGGCATATCATGAGTGGAGCTCGATATCTCAACATTCAGCTCCAAAATAATCCACAAAACTTGCATATAATTGACTCCAGACTCCACAAAACTCCTCCTGTTTGACCCCTTCTGCTACTATTTCGTTGTAGCCAACTTAGAAATTCAGAAAACACCCCTTTTTATGTAGCTCATGGTCCGAACACCTCGAGGACACCTCCACAAAAATATAGCAAATCAAAACACCCAAAATAGATCTAAAATTTTTGAAATTCAGCAACTTTCCTGGCCAAAACCTCCTCTTGTGGCTTCTCCTATGGTCCACACAAAATCTGAACTGAAAATTCTTTAAGAACCCGGCAAAACATAGCCCAAAAACACGTGGAAGCAGCTCGTTTTTGCTCAGGGTAGATTTCAGTAGCCTCCTACAAGCTCTTTCTATAGGCCACCCTCTTTTTCTGGCTCTTGGCACCTGGGACATATTTAAAAATAGCTCGTTTTTACCTTTCTTGCTCCCGAAAACCTCCAGCCTGGCCCCAAAACTAGTCGCCCTACTTCTCCTAGCCTCTTGCCTCTGGAATCTTTAAAAATCACCTGTTCCTCATGATCAAAATGCAATTCTTGACTCTCTCTTACTTCCCGCGGCCTCCTCTTAGCAAATTCAGCAACTCTTGCTCACAATCTACTCTCCGGGCATCCATAGCAAGCTCCACAACTGGTCTCCTCTGCATCCACAACTTCACAGCTCTTAAAGCAGCTCCTCCAAGCTCTCTTTCTTCAGGCGTGCTAAAAATGACTCCTCTCTCCTGTTTTAACTCACTCTCTCTAGCATTATTCAGTAGGCAGGCTCTCCTACTAATATGTAGCACCCTGCATGCCCTCTCGTGGCTGTGGAACTAACATCTAGGGCCTCCACCACCTTCCTTCTAATCTGGGAGTGACACACTACCTGGATTGAAGCTCCTTCTGACATGTGGTAGTCTAGTCATAGCCCACAATCCAGTCATATGCCATTTCATCACCCAGTCAGTGCCTTGTCACTATACAGTCACACCCTCTTCCAGGAACTCAAAAACACGGTTCTTAATAAATGTGCACTCTCTCTCTACTTTCTCTCTTTGCACCTATCTTGCACATTGAATTTTATCTTCCCTGTTATCCATAGCTGAGTGGATCTAAATATATATTCCAAATCCACACTCAGCGACCTTCACTGCTACGAAGTAAATCTAGAAGATTCTCAGTAAAAGAAAATTTTATATTTACTTCTACCTCTCTCTACCTTCTCTCTACTCCTTTTTTAGTTTTTTGCCAAAAAGCCTCAGATTCTTCACAAAAACCCTGTCAAACTACACATGGGTCTTTCCAACTTCTCTTCTGTGTACAAATCTCTATTTACAGAATTATTTTACACATCTTTAGCAACCCCATTTGTCTGTCGAGACATTTATGTCCAGCAATTGTACAAATAGTGATGTGATATCTAAGTCTTCTTCTTTACTCTCTTCATCTTTCTGACACTCATTGCATGCTTCAAGGTCTTCTTCTTTTATGGCTTACATCAGACGAGCAAAGTATTTCTTCAACCTGATTCCATTTACTCTTCTTTTATGCCTCTTTCCATCCAAATCTATCAGTTGGTAGCTCCCATTTTAAAACTTTTTCTCCACTTTATACGGACCCTCCCATTTTTTCTGGAAAGCAGTATGAAATGTACTATCTAGCTTACTGTTATATCGGAGAACAAGACTGCCTTCCTCAATCCCTTTTTCTTTCATCTTCTCATTTTCTACCTCCTGTCTCTTCATTTGCACTCTGGCATAGTGATCAAAAGCTAAATCTCTGTCCAACTGAATTGTCTGCAAGGCTAATAATCTCTCTCTGTAACAATCCACCGGCTCATACCCTTCTTTAGCCAAAAACTTCAAGGCTGGAATTTCCACATCCAGAGGCATGATTGCTTCTTTTCCATAAACCAAATGGAATGGGGAAAACTGTATGCTAGACTTCACTGCAACCCTTTATGCCCATAACACATGGTTCATTTCTACATCCTAATTCTTCATATGGCTTTCTGTCATCTTGGTCAGCATTAGCTTGAACTCTCCATTAAACTCCCATTAAATCTTTCATTTAATCCATTACATTGAGGGTGATAGGGTGTGACATACTTATGATTGATTTTTAGCCTCCTGCATAGTAAATCAATCACTTCCCTTGAAATCCAGGACCGTTATCTGATAGCAGCTCCAGTGGTACGCCAAATCTATAGCATATATGCTCATATACAAAATTAGCAACTTCCTTACTGTCCACCTTTTTCACTGCCTTCACTTCAGCCCATTTTGATAGATAGTCCATAGCAGTAAGCATATAACACTTCCCTCTAGCCATCCTGGGCAATGGTCCAATTGCATCTATACCCCATCTTTCAAAAATATCATACACCAGCATTATATTTCTCGGCTCCATTTTTAGAGTTCTTCTTCCCATTCTTTGACACTCATGGCAGGACTTACACCAGTTTTGTACATCTTTTTGTATAGATGGCCACACATAGCCCTCCAAACATATCTTTTCTAATGTAATCTTGAATGCATAATGACCTCCACAGGCTCCTTCATGATTTGCAGATAAGACATGATATATTTCCTCCCTCTAGGGAACTCTCCACAATACTTGATCTGCTCCTTGCATATACAGTTCATCTCCAATCATCACATATTGCTTACTCTTCCTCATGAAATGATATTTTTGGGATTTCTTTAATTCTCCAAGAAAACATCTTGTAAGCAAGTAATCCACAATCTTTGACAAGTATTCTCTTCCTCTAAAGAGTGGCTCTTCAATCTTTGTAATCACTGGAATCCTGGTCAATCACCTTCTGTATTAACACATGCACTTCCTGATTATCTTCCCTTTGCACATGCTGAATATTCCATGCTGTAAACTAATGTAGTAGCTTTTTAACTTTAGCCAAACACTCCTTCAATCTTGGATTTTTTACCCACCAACTCCCCAGGACTTGTTTTACTACTAACAGAGAATCTCCCTTAATTATGAGTTTCTGAATTTCCTGTTTTAGAGTAGCATGTAGGCCTTCAAACAGTGCTGCGTAAAGCTCTCTTTCTTTAGGCGTGCTGAAAATTACTCCTCTCTCCTGTTTCAACTCACTCCCTTCAGCCTTATTCAGTAGGCAGGCTCTCCTACTGACATGCAGCACTTTGCATGCCCTCTGGTGACTGTGGGACTGACATCCAGGGCCTCCACCACCTTGCTTCTGATCTGGGAGTGACACATTGCGTGGATTGAAGCTCCTTTTGACATGTGGCAGTCCACCAGTCATAGCCCACAATCCAGTCATATGCCCTTGTAAAGTGGAGAGATATATAAGATCACAAATCTTATATATCTCTCCACTTATCAATAAGCCTGCACAATGCTTGATGGGATTCTTGAATGTCGTACATGGTGAGGTGGGGAAACTTCAATATAAAGGCTATGTACCAAGTGATCTTGCACGAAGTAGAACATATTTCTATGATTCATTTTATACCTTGCCCACTCAATCGAGGCAACATGGAAAGTTGGAACATATTTCTTTGCCTGTACTTGATAGTCTTGAGTGGCCACTGCTTGATATAGAAGTGATAGAGTCATAGAGGATCAAAATTTTAATGATATTAAATGTACTTTGAAGCTTAGCACTGGTGCAAGAAATGTCCACTTAAGTTTGTTTGTTCCAATTGCATGCTTTGTTGATTTATTTTTTTATTGTAAACAATTGAGAAAAACTAGAACAAATTTTATGTGCAAATATATAGACGAAGCCTCACTTGATAATATGGCTTCCATATAGAACTCCGGGGAATATTTTTACATGTAAGCTATTCTCAAAACTTATATATAATATAAGTTTTAAAGGCTAGTTTTGTATGTATATAATATATAGAACTCCAGGGAGTGTGGCCCTTGAATAGCTCACAACATCCAATTGCACGCATTCCTCAATGTGACATGTATCATGCTATTTACTAAGTTTTGAACAGAAATCCAATAGGAAAATGGAGTTTCATTATTTTGACTATAAGCAATGCTTTCTTGCTTGTGTTCAACTCACATGATAGTCACACATACTATGCGTATTGGTCTAGGAATGTTTCAAGGCAATGAGATCTAGGAAGAATGAGGTTCAAACTAGCATCAGTGTAATCAATACAAATACACTGAACAATGAAGTTTGAATATCATAAATGAGAACTCAAAATTCATAGGTTCCATCATGGTATAGTAATAATCAATATGGATACTAAGATATACTATAACATATATCTAAAGTATGGGACCTAACTCAAAATTCATAGGTTCGATCACTTATATATTATAATTGAATAATAAATATATGTACAATAGTAAACATTTAGTATTTAATTATTTGTAGTGATATTAAGTTATATCTTGATACTATAAGTATATTATTTTGTAATAGATATATCTTATAGTTATTTCATATTCATATAAATATGTAATATTTATAACTTATATGACCTACTATAAACGTGAGCCATAACTTTCATGTAATATCTTATTTATTATTTGTATAAATATCTAATAACAAATAATGTTTAATAAATAATAAATATAAGTTATATAAGTATATCTTAGTATATCATCACTCTTAGTATATGGATACTAAGATATATGTTCATATGCTACTAAATGAATACTCTAAATTTAACTATAACATATATCTATATGTTATAGTTAAATTTATATACATAGGAATATAGTTGCAGTATGTATAAAATGTATGATCCAACTTTATACATGCGTTAAAAAATGATACATTATTTGTTGGATATCTCCGGGGAAAAATGATATAACACACGTTCCTGCTATGGCTTCAATTTTGAACTATTGGAAATACCACTTTCTTGCTATTGAACATACTGTATATGCGGTCTAGTTCATACTATTGGTCTAGGAACTCATGCGTGACACGTAAGGTATTGATTTGAGCTTGAGGGGGAGTGTTGAGATATCAAGCTCTACCCCTGATGTATATCTTGGGTGACTATCATTTATGTCACCATCTTGTGTTAGGTATACTTGTGGCATAGTTAGATAGCCACGTATGTTTGAATTGGTTTCACATATGAACCGTGTATTCTAGGGTTACACATATAGTGTATACCCATCTTTCATTGTATTATTGTTGTGTGCAAAAGTGAAGATAAGCTTCAGCCTCCAACCTTGTGTCCTCTCTCTTTTGTGTGTTGTGAAGAAAGCTACAATCGATCTCCTACCTCTCTCCCTCATTGTTTACATGATCATCATCATCCTCCAATTCATTACCACTAGATGCATACCAACTGCTCATCTCATAAAAAATGGCATCCCTGCTCACTCTAAACTCACCTGTAATAGGGTTATAGCAACGATATCATTTCTATTCCAAAGAATATACAATGAAGATACATTTTTCAGCCTTTGGGTCAAGCTTCTTCTGCAACTCATCTAGCACATGAACATATGCAATACAGCCAAACACTTTCAAGTGTGACACATTAAGCTTCTTACTTATAAACCGTTCTTCAAGGGTCATTCCATGAATTGCAGTTGTGGGGGCTCTATTCATAATATATACAAAAATATGAATAGCTTCAGACCAAAAATGCTTAGGCATACTCTTTTTAGCCATCAAGGCCCATGCAACTTCTGCAATATGCCTGTTTTTCCTTTCTACAATGCCATTTTGTTGTTGTTAGGCCTTAAATGTACACCTAGGACCTAGAACTTAAAATACATTTTGAACCATAGTTATATTGTGTGATCTGAAAGGGTGCATATGAATGGTTGTACCTGTTTTTGTAAGAAGAGGGCTGTGAGCCTATTTTTGTAAGAATCACGTGTACGTAATGAAGTAGATGAAAAACAGCAATTTCAATACAGATACGCTTTCCTCTGTTTTCATGTCTTTTGAGAAAATATTTGTTCCGTAATAAAATAGAGCATTTATCATTTGATAAGATGTGTTGAATATCTTGAAACATGACACTGTGAGAATTGAAGATTAGATGTTACATGAAATCTGTTTGAAGTTAAGACAGAAGTTGCGAGAATGATAATCTATTTAAGGGGATTAGGGATTAAATAACACCCTAACACTTGGCGATCGTGCCAATACTCTTTGGGACACGGGCAAAGACAGACACGGGTATGTAGCATAGGCTACAGATATGGAAAAGATAGAGCAACTGCTACCCCCTAAGCAATGGACATATGGTTGCAAGATTTTGTTAATCAAAAAACAGAAACGCAAGAATGCGAAGAATTTGCAGTAGACTCAGAATTAGATTCTGAGTCAGAGTCCGATATAAATTCAGAGGAGAGTGATGATAGCTCATCTGACTCAAACTCAGACAGTGAAACAGATGATTCAGATGCAAAAGATAAAAAGAAGAAAAAGAAGACGAAAGCAAAGAAGGAGAAAAGAAAAGGTAAGGAGAAGGAAAAGAGGGACAGGAAAAAGAAAGGGAAAGAAATTGAGGGAGATACAAACTTGAATAAGCAGATAGTTGCCACATTGAAGAGCATGGGCATGTCTTTACCACAACAGAAGGAAAGACCATTCTATCAGATTTGTCAGAAAACAGGCCATGTAGATAGTTATTGTTGGTACAATCCCAACAATAGGGCAAATCCAGGACAAATTGCATCTAGAGTTAACCAACCAGTAGCTAATCTAGTTGCTACTGATACAAATAGGAATAGGGGAGGACCATCAAGGAGATTCCAACCAAGGAATAACTGGGGCCCACTACCACCACCACCACCATAGGGAGGATGTAATATGAATGATGATCCATGTACTTATTGTGGGGAGTTGAATCATAGGCAAGGCCCAAATTGTCCTCTTTGGTCTAAACATAGGAATGAAAGGGGTATTCCTATTGTTAGATTCAATGATAATCAAAGATAGCCAGTTCAGAATACACATCAACAAAGTAGACCTCACAAGCAAATGTTGTTCTAGTAGAAGAACAGGATGTGGCATTTGCATCTGAAATTAAAGAGCAATAGGAGAAAGATTTTGGTGTTATGCATGTGCAATGTGATTGTGCACACTGTACACAGAAGGAAGGAGTTTTAAAAGAACAGGTTACTGTGTTGGCAGTAACAAGATCAGGAAAATAGTATCAAACAGGAAAGAGAGTGGAAGATAAAGTGATGAAAGATCCTAAAGTTTGGGAGGAGCAAAAGAAAGTAAGACAGGGATGCGTTAAGGAGATTCAAAAGTTTTAGAAGAATGTGGTCTCAAAACGGGATTTATTGCCTTTACCTCTGTTATCTCAAAAGGAGGAGAACTTAGGCAATACAGATAAAGAAGAACAGGGCAAGAGTATTAATCTCCTAACAAAAACAATGATCAGTCTGGATCAAATTCTGAGCTTAGTACCAGAATTTAAGAGACAGATTTTGCATAAGTTAGTAGTGGAAGATGGTGTACAACAAGAACCAGAAATTTGTAGTGTACAACCAGAAGATGTTGACTACAGGGTACCCAAAATACATGTTAAGTATCAAGAAGAGGAGATAATAGGAGCATTAGTGGATGGAGGTTCTGGAGTTAACATTTTACTAGAATTTATGTATAAAATGTTGAAATTGACAGAACTAGAAGAAGCTCCTTTTCAATTGAAGATGGCTGATCAAAGGAGGATCCAACCTTTGGGCATACTTAGAAATCAGGAAATAAATATTTCAGGTTTGTCATTTTTCACTAATTTTGTGGTTCTTAAGATGGATGAAGGAGACAGTCCCTATCCTTTATTGCTGGGAAGACCTTGGCTAAAGACAGCTAGAGTTAAGCAAGATTGGGGAGCACAAAGGATCACAATCAAAAAGGGCAAGAAGAAGATGAAGTTGCACATGGTGTCAACAGAAATTCTACCCAAAAGTGCTAGAGCTTTGTATGCTCAAGGCATTAACATGGTGGATGAAATAGGAGATGATGAGGAGGATGAGTTTCTTAAAGTTAATAGTTCAGTGGTTCCAGTCTTTGAAATTGATGTGGAAAAAATTGTGGATCAGTACAAATCCAAGAGAAAACATGATAGTTTGGTGCAACAGGAAGAAACAGTGGAAGAGCAAGAAGAAGAACAACAGGAGGAATCTTTGATGTCAGAACAGGATCAAAATTTTCATATTCAACAGATTTTAAAGGCTGAGCAATATTTTGAGGAGCATTTGTCTAAATTATCAAGAGTTAAGGAAGATGACTTACAGGAGCTAAATTTGGGTACAGAACAGGAGACAAAGACAGTAAAAATCAGTGTACATGTGGAAGGTCAGTTTAAACAGGACCTAACTGATCTATTACAAGAGTTTAAGGACATATTTGCATGGAAGTATACACATATGAAAGGAGTAGATCCAAGGTTTTGCATGCACAAGATCAATTTGAAGAAAGATGTTGTTCCTGTTGTATCTCAAAGATACAGAATGAATCCTAATTATGCCAAATCTATGAAGGAGGAGTTGGATAAAATTGTTGAAAGTTGGATTCATTTACCCCATTGAGCAGGTTACATGGTTATCACCTATTGTGATAGTTCCCAAGAAAAATGGAAAGCTGAGAATCTGTGTTGATTACAGAAAATTGAATGCAGCAACAGAAACAGATCCATTTCCACTACCTTTTCAAGACACACTGTTAGATGCAGTTGCAGGTCATCAAATGTATAGCTTTCTTGATGGTTTTAGTGGATATAATCAAATTTTGATGGCTCCTGAAGATAGAGACAAGACAGCCTTTGTGACAGAATGGGGGGTTTATGCTAGTAATGTAATGACATTTGGCCTCAAAAATGCTCCACCTACTTTTCAAAAATGGGTACAGGAGGTATTTGCCCCATTCTTGATGACATTCATGAGAGTGTTTTTGGATGATTTCAGTGTGTTTGGAAGGATGTCTGAACATTTGCTCCATCTCAGATTATGCTTTCAGAGATGTAGGATGTCAAGGCTAAGTCTAAATCCATCAAAATGTGCTTTTGCTATGAGAAGAGGTGTTTTGCTAGGGCATATCATATCTCAAGAGGCAATGCAGGTTGATCCAAGGAAAGTGGAGGTGATACAAAATGCCAAACCACCTAGAAACCTGAAGGAGCAGGCTAGGTTCATTGGACAGATTAAATGGCATAACATATTTTTGAGATACTTGTCACATGTGTATGTTCCTTTGGCAAAGTTGACAAAGAACGGTGCCAAATTTGTGTGGTTGGAAGAACATCAAAAGGCATTTAGAATATTGAAACAGATGATGCAGGTCACACCTGTCCTCCAACCACCTGACTGGACATTACCATTTCACATCTTTGTGGACGCTTCTGACAAGGCAGTGGGAGCAGCATTGATGCAAGAGAAACAGTCTGGATGGTTTAGACCAGTATATTATGCTAGCAAGGTCCTGACAGCAGTAGAAGGAAATATTCTGTTACAGAAAGGGAGTGTTTGGGACTAATTTTTGTTTTGAAAAAGTTTAGGCACTATTTGTTGGGCAACACTATTACCATTCATGTTGATCACCAAGCAATAATTTATTTGGTTAATAAAGATCAGCCAACAGGAAGAATTGCTAGATGGATTTTGCTATTACAGGAGTTTGACTACTCTATCAGGCATGGGCCAGGGAGAGAGCATGCCATTTTGTATAATAATCTGTGGCTACTAAAATGTATCTGTTTCCTGTCATTTTTGCTGCTGGCTTAAAAGGACCCATGAAGTCTATTCCCCATTTTTGAAATGGATCTAATGGCAAGACAGGGTTATGTGACATCCTATCTGCATTTTTAGGATAACCATCTCTTTGGCATTGAAGACATCGTTTTACCATCTGATATGCATCTTTTATAACTGTAGGCCACCAAAGCCCTGATTGGAATATTTTCCTGCTTGTTATTTGTCCTGAAAAATGACCTCCTGCATTACCTGCATGAGCTTCTCTCAACACTACCTTCTGTTCATGATTAGGCACACACCTCCTGATAATGTCATCCACTCCTCTTTTATACAGGTAACCAGCAATTACCAAATAAGGCTTACTTTTAAGAGCTAACCTTCTTCTGTAATCTTTATCCATACCATCAAGAAATACTCCATCTTGTAAATAATTCAACATTTGATCATACCAATTATCAAAAAATTCTGTTTGGACATGAAACAAATCTGCATCAGGTAAATTATCATCAATTCCTTCTGGTGGGTCTCTTGTATCCAACCTGCTCATAGCATTGAGAGATAATAAAGAATTAGTGTGGCAAAATTTTTTTATAATAACATCATTACAAGGTTTGGATGTCCAATTGAACTGGTATCAGATCAGGGAGTACATTTCCTAAACAAGGTGATCAAGTTGTTGACGGAGACTCACATGATAAGTCATAAAAAATCATCTACATACTACCCTCAAGCTAATGGCCTAGCAGAGAGTAGTAACAAGATTTTGGTGAAGATTTTAAAAAAGACAGTTTCAAAAAATAGGAAGGATTGGGATACCAAATTGAATTCTACCTTGTGGGCATTCAGAATAGCTTTCAAAGTTAGTACAGGTTTGACACCTTTCAAATTAGTCTATGGATTGGAAGCTGTGGTGCCTATGGAGTTTGTTACACCATCATTGAGGATTGCAGTAACTGAAAGGTTTCTACCAAAGGAATCTTTGCGAAATAGGGTGGAAGAATTGTTGAGTTTAGAAGAGGATAGAATTCAAAGTTCTTATATTGCTTCAGTAGTTAGGAACAAGAGAACAGCATGGGTAAATAGGCACATAAAACAGAAGATTTTTAAAGAATAGGATTTAGTGCTTGTTTACAAATCTAAACTTGGAAAACATCTTGGTAAGCTGAGGCTTAGATATATTGGTCCTTTCAGAATAGCCAAATATTTGGGCCAAGGCACATTTCAGTTAATGGATATGCAAGGTCATGAAGTGTTTAAGCCCATTAATGGATTTGAATTTTTTGAGGAAAATGATGTGGTGCCAATAAATTTATGTTTGGCCACAAGTGTGCAAGCCTCAAATTTAAATGATGAGAAGGGGATTCTCATAATTGGCGATGTAAGTCAGAATCTCATTATAAAAGTGACTTGCGATTCTAATGATTTTGCATGTGTGAGAAGTCTTATCAACTTTTTGCATGAATATTTCATTGTTAAGTGGAGATCACACACTTGTGCTTCGCAAAAAGACAACCTTAGAACTGCAACTCGGCATTTATCTTTCTCGGCAATGAGGACGGCCACGGGTACACCTGCAAGTGGTAAGGGGAAGGAAATTTCACTTGTGCGACGATCTTGCATAGGTAAACCGGTAGCAGTCGCTGTTGATTCAGATTTTTCTTCTGATGAGGATGAAACTTACGAGATGAAGCCAAGAGCAATGAAAATGCTTGCAACAAACCTCATGCATCTGATGATAGATTTTCAAATGCATCTAGATGTGGAGATAGCAGAGAATATTGACTGGTTGAAAGAATTGGGTTTGCATGACTTTGCGCAGTTGCCTTGGGAAAGATATACACAAAATATCTATGGCCCAACACAATTGAGTGTGTTGTAGACAACGCAGAAGGCGAACTCGGTCACAGGAACAGAGAAGGAGATCATAGTTGAGTTTTTTGCAGAACATTTTTTGTTACCTAATACAAGGGAGACTACTTGGGAGAAAGCAACAAACGATGTTATGCAAGCAAAATTTGGGAAATCTGAAACAACAAGGGGATATTATGTTCTGAAGAAAGTAGCGGATAATAACAGGAGAAATCAGCTAACATGGATGATGGAGATAATTTTCTTACTAGTGAAGCTTGATTATATGAGTAGGGAGACATTTGGTTGTATAATGGCAGCACAGTCTAGAAAGAAGTTGAATTGGGCCCATATTGTGCAGTCCAGATTTGTGATGGATGTGAAAGGAGTGGATAAGAGGAAGCAGTCAGGGGTCACAAAAATTTCACCTTTTTTATCCAGAATATTCGAGATATCAAAGAATAATGAATGGTCATTGTGCTTACGATCAGTTAAGGTGCAGAAAAGCACAAAAGCACAGACACAGAAAGGGAAGAAAACAGTGTAGATAGACGAAGAATTGGATGATGAACCACCTGCTAAGAAATCTAAGACAGGTAAGGGAATGCATGAAGAGAATGAAGATTTAGAACAGTCAGTGAGGAAGGGGGACACAGGTATAATTGAGGATATGTTGAATATGGGCTTTAAAGCAATAGATGTGCAAGAAAGTATGCAGAAAAGTCTGGGAGGATTATTGGATAATGAAATCTTTCAAATGCCTTTGAAGATAGAAGTTTCACCTTCTGCTCCACATAATAAGGAGATAGGTGACCATAAAAGGACAATCAAAATTGAAAAAAGAAAGTTGAATCTGTTTCCAGTTATTCCAGGGAGTAGTAAGACTGCAGATGCAGAAAATTGTGGATTTTCTTTTCCTAAACCAAGTTCTTCTCTGAAGAAGCATGAAGATACTTTGGGAAAATTGGATGCAGCACAACATTATACAGAAGCCATGAAGGGATTGGAGACTGCAATGTCTTTCTTTCATCAAAGAGAAGACTATATTAAAAATTTAAAGGAGCTGCAGCAATAGTTGCATAATGAGAAGACAGAATTAGCAGCAGCTTTATACAACAGTACTTCAAAACAGGTGAGTTTTCTCAAAGTTGGAATCAGACATAGAAGAGATGAACAATAAAATATCTAAAGTCATACAGGCCAAAGATGAGGAAATTCAAGATGTTAAGAAACAATTAGCTAATGCTCAATTGAAATCATTTACAGTAAAACAGTGGTTGGATGAAGATAAAAATAGGTTCATGACAGAACTGAATATTTTGTCAGAAAATAACATAGCATTGCAAACCAGTTGCAGTGTGTTACAGGAAAGATTAAGAGTTCTCTATATAGTGGAAAAACAACTGAAGAATTCTATGTCAGAAGATGTGAAAGTAGATGGAATTTTTGTGGCAGACAATTTTTTTGATACCATGAGGAGTGAGGTGATAACAACAGGGCAGAACATATGGCAAGAAATTTAGCAAAGATTAGTTACTGTCATATAGAGGCCCTATCAAATGTTTCAATTGCAGGATAAAACAGAGTGAGAAGATGTTATGTCTTTGGAAATGGAAAGTATTAAGGCAAAATCTGAAAGACTGCAATTACAGCTTGATTTGGAATTGAAAGAGAAGGAAATGTTGAAGGAAAAACTTAACAAAATGCAAATGATGCAAAAAGAGGAGGAATTGAAAGTGAAGACAGATGAAGGGACAACAAAGGAGAAGAATTATGATAAACTGGTAGACCTTTTGAAAGGAGTAATTCAAAAAGTAGAACAGAGTGAGAAGCAGGGACTGGATAAAGCTTGGGATAAAGCTTGGAATGAGGCTTGGGATGAAATTTATGAAATACTAGACTTTTGTAGGGAGCAACCCTTTCCAAGAAAAACAATCAGTACAGAGAAATTGAAAAAGGAGAACTCAAAAGGAGATAAAATGGTTTCAGATGTTTCTGAAGGAGTAAGTGTACAGGAAAAAAGTATCAGAGTGAGTTTATAGCAAAAGACCTATTATTACTCAAAATGGATTTGGAAGGTTAGACAAGTGATGCAGTTAACAGAGAGGATGTCTTGAATGATATACTAAAAGATCATCTCGGGGATGATGATGTTTTTATAGAATAAAGCACATATACAGTTAGGAGTTCTCAGTTTTGGGCAAACACATCAGGAGATTTCTTTTTGTGGGTTCAGGTCTAGAATTACTAGCAAGTAATTCAACCACTGAGAGTGCCAGTGTTAAGCTTTAAATGTACACCTAGGACCTAGAACTTAAAATACATTTTGAACCATGGTTATATTGTGTGATCTGAAAGGGTGCATATGAATGGTTGTACCTGTTTTTGTAAGAAGAGGGCTATGAGCCTATTTTGTAAGAATCACGTGTACGTAATGAAGTAGATGAAAAACAACAATTTCAGTACATATAGGCTTCCCTCTATTTTCCTATCTTTTGAGAAAATATATGTTCCATAATAAAATAGAGCATTTATCTTTTGATAAGATGTGTTGAATATCTTGAAGCAGAGGGTTGAACCTCCCTTCAAAAGGTCATTGTATTAAAGCCAAGGATGTTGACTTTGGTCTTCATTCTTTCATTTGCTTGAAGTGAGAATAGAGAAGAGCTTCATCACTTTGTGTATTGTCTCCTTTCTTTTCCGTACACTCTTGCTTGTTGCTATGCATATGATCGTTTCCACTTCACCACACTCACGTTCTCCTCTCTACTCTCCCCTCTCTCTCTCCCCCTACGATTGCATAGTAGCTTAGATCAACGAGGATGGTGCCCATGACAACACCGCCATAACTTCGAGAACTAGCTCTCACAAGGAAGTGGCTTGGAGGTGAGCACTCTCAAGCGGCTTGTTGCAAGATCCCCACAACACGTGAGTCTCCGTCGAAGGAAGCTTAACAGATTTGGTGCCGTTGCTAGGGAGGTAGGAAACCTTGCTTGGGTTCTTGTTGTTGTTTTCCTTGTGTTTACCCTTTCTAAACTGTTAGTTGGTTGCAAAGGAGAGTAGGAAAAGTGTAGTGGCCTGTGGGCTGAAAAAAGCAAAAATGAGTTTTTGAAGTGTTGTTTTAACTTTAGATCTAGAAAAAGTAGTTCTAGTACATTAAAAACGACCTATCACAGTCAGCTTTTGGGCAAGATTTGACCGAAGAAGAGGCTTGTGAGGTCAAAAACCCACATTCACCATTTTGAGTTTTTTATGTTGTTGTTTTTTGTGTCTTTTAGCTTCAAGTAGTTAGAAGAGCACTAATGTTGATATGTTGAGGTGCACACTCTAAAACACCTTAAAATAGCCACAAGGTATGCCATACCTTGTATATATTACTTAACATCTTAATATAACTAAGATATTATTTTTGTATATATTCCACTTAGTTAATAAGATATACAACTATTTTGTAATAGAAATATAAGATATACTTATATAACTTATATTTATACTATGAAATATTATATAATTTAGTATTTATACAAATTTATAGGTAACTTACTAAGATATATACTAAGTATATCTTGAAAGTACATTTAGTAGCATTAAATATATACATAGGAATAACTATATTCCTATGTATATAAATTTAACTATATACAAATTTCTATATTATATATATTTCATTATATACATTATTTGTATTATTTATTTGATAAACTAAGTATTTATCAAATAAATAATACAAATAATTCTATATATATACTTAGTTTATATATAGAGATGTATGTATATATAGATATGAATGTATATATATATATATATATATATAAGTGATGAATGTGGGTAAAAACTCAAAATGTTATATATTATATCACTTATATAAGCTAAAGTGATAATTTCAAAGTCATATGCCCTTAGTTTAGTATGTAATAGATGATAGTATCCATGACCTTAGTTAATACTTACTAAATATTACAATAATAATATTCATTGCGATATAACTTTCAAATATCTTGGTATAGAGCTACCTTGTTCCTAACCCAATGCCTAATTTTCCAATAAAATGCTTATGTTCAATGCATATTAGGTGGGATTAGCATTAAAAATATGATGAATCATTGAAATGAACTATATAAGATATAACTTATATATGATAATGTAACCTTAACATTATATATAAGGTGAGTATATCAATGAATCTATATTATATAATATAACTCTTTAAATATATAACGTATATATATTGTTTATATATACGTTATATAAATGCTTAGTATATATATGCTTAGTATATAAATAATAAACATGTTATATAACTATAAGTATTTATTATTTATATACTAAGCATACATATTGTTTATATATACATATATATATTACTAACATCTCCATAGCATATATAACTATAAGTATTTATTATTTATAGCTAAATATATATACTCATATATATTATATAACCTTATATATAAGGTTATACAATATATATATATATATACATTATAGAGATAAATATCTTATTATAAATATAAGATATTCCACCTTAAGAGTAATATTTTATAATATATAAGCATTGATTCCACTTATTATAAATATATAACCATTCGTTATATATTTAAAGAATTATATTATAAATATAGATTCATTGATATACTCACCTTATATATATTGATTCCACTTATTATAAATATATAACCAATCGTTATATATTTAAAGAGTTAAATATAAGGGATATAACACTTATAGATATAGCTCAACCCTCATGTATATGCTCAATTTGACATTGAGAAATTCAATTTTGAACTACTAGAAATACCATTTTCCTGCTATTGAACATACTGTATATGCGGTCTTAACGTGAAATCATATTTCCCCCAAATCAATAGCTTACATGTCACGCATGAGTTCCTAGACCAATAGTATGAACTTATTGGAAATACTTTTTCTCAATGAGATATCATTTTCTTAACGTGACATGTAAGCTTATATAGTCAAAACTTTTTGCTATGTTCAAAATTTGCCCTTCTTGCTCCATAGCGACTATGCTATGGAGATGTTAGTAACTTGTCAAAAGTCTCATGTTCAGGTTGTCATAGTCAAATTGAGCTATTGATTGTGGTTGAGGGAAAATCAAGAAAGAGAGCAGATTGAGGCAACTTGAAGCCAAGCCACACAAGCTAGATAGCCCCAACACCCTAACAAGTCAATGACAAGCAAGGAGACTGAGGGAGGAGCTGTGAACAACAAGAAGAGGGCACGGGGATGGAAATTGTCAATTGAAATACTTATATGGAAGCCATATAAGTATGTATATAAACTAAGGATTTTTATATACATACTTATATACTTAGTATGTATACTTAGTTCAAGAAGATCATATATGTATTATTTGTATGGATCATACATTATAAATTTGGAATATGTTATAATATAGTTCATATCTTATAATGAAACAGAGAGTATATCTATATATATACTCTTAGTATTATTTGCCTGCTTCATTTTCTACCTCCTCTATAAGAACAGTTATTGCACCTTCTATGACTGCTATTTTTGCTTCTTCTGCCTCTTTAGGTCTTGCATCCACAGCTACCAATGCTATGATGCTTGACATTAGTGATGAGGCTAGTGACCCAGACAATATAGACATACTATACCATATTACTATCCATTATATATATCATATAAGTGATATATATATCTAAATACTAACTCAAATATCTATGAAATATGTGCACCTTTAGAATAATAAGTTACTAACATCTCCATAGCATATATAACTATAAGTATTTATTATTTATATACTAAGTATATATTAAGTATATCTTAATATAACTAAGATATTATTTTTGTATATATTCCACTTAGTTAAATAAGATATATATTATTTATCTATAAGAAATATGGGTTATTTAGCTAAGAAATAAATATATAAAAATGTATATATATATATCTATTTATCACTTACAAAAATATGTTATATTTTACATGTATGAGTATTTTTTGTATAAATATAACTAAGGGCATAGATAGATATACTCTTTGTTTCATTATATATAATCGTTAAACGATAAGTATATATTTTAACATTATCGTTTATGTTATATGGCTAAGTGGAATATGTTATAATATAGTTCATATCTTATAATGAAGGTGAAGTTCTATGGTTTAAAGCTACATTGTTATAAGATACATAAATATAAATGTTAAGGTTACATTATATATAACTCTTATATAATGATTATAGTGATATAATTTATCAATGATTCCGTTTATGTTTAGGTCTTGCATCCACAGCTACCAATGCTATGATGCTTGACATTAGTGATGAGGCTAGTGACCCAGACAATATAGACATACTATACCATATTACTATCCATTATATATATCATATAAGTGATATATATATCTAAATACTAACTCAAATATCTATGAAATATGTGTACCTTTAGAATAATAAGTTACTAACATCTCCATAGCATATATAACTATAAGTATTTATTATTTATATACTAAGCATACATAAGTTACTAAGCATTTATTATTTATATAACTCAAATATCTATGAAATATGTGCACCTTTAGAATAATAAGTTACTAATCTGCATAGCATATATAACTATAAGTATTTATTATTTATAAATGTTAAGGTTACATTATATCTATAAGTGTTATATCACTTATATTTAACTCTTTAAATATATAACGATTGGTTATATATTTATAATAAGTGGAATCAATATATATAAGGTGAGTATATTATCAATATAGTATAACAATGGGATTAGCATTAAAAATATGATGAATCATTAAAAATGTATTTAAATATAGACACTATAAATGTAAATGTTAAGGGATAGTGTTATATCACTTATATTTACCTCTTTAAATATATATATACATTTTACACATGTACATTATCCAAAAACTCAAAATGGTGAATGTGTAAAAACATTTAGATGATAGTATCCATGACCTAACTTGTTACTATGAATTTTCCCAAATCTAGCAAAATATGTGCACCTGTAGAATGAATTCCGCATGAATTCACGCCCTCATGACAATTTCCATCCCCGTGTCCTCTTCTTGTTGTTCACCGCTCCTCCCTCAGTCTCCTTGCTTGTCATTGACTTGTTAGGGTGTTGGGGCTATCTAGCTTGTGTGGCTTGGCTTCAAGCTGCCTCAACCTGCTCTCCTTCTTGATTTTCCCTCAACCACGATCAATAGCTCAATTTGACTGTGACAACCTGAACATGAGACTTTTGACAAGTTACTAACATCTCCATAGCATAGTCGCTATGGAGCAAGAAGGGCAAATTTTGAACATAGCAAAAAGTTTTGACTATATAAGCTTACATGTCACGTTAAGAAAATGATATCTCATTGAGAAATAAGTTTTGAAGGCTAGTTTCAAAACTTATTTCTCAATGAGATATCATTTTCTTAACGTTACATGTATAAATTTGGATCATACATGTTATTTCATTGGATAAATATGTATATATATCTATATATTATAGTTAAAGAAAAATGAATATATATCTATATATATCTATATATTATAGTTAAAGAAAAATGAATATCTAATGCTACTAGGAATATTTACTAAGATATATTTAATGCTACTAGGAACAATATCTATTCCAATATATTTCTTAAAATATTTGAACTAAATATTTTAAGAAATATATATATGTAACACCCATATCCTCTAGGATATGATCTTCCATCTCTATACATTTATGCAACTCTTGTTTTGTATTATTTATTATATAAATACTTAGTTTATATATTTATTTGATAAATATATAAACTAAATATTTATCTGCAATGCAAATGGCAAACGTTTTATCAATCTGCAATCTGCAAATGCCAAACATTTAGGCATGATGCATGATCCAAATTCTGTTAGATGTACTATATGATTCATCTGGGTTATAAATTTTGATTTCGGAATGGTGATCTGTTTCGATGTTCACGCACATTTGCAAGCAGAGAGTTAAATGACGCAGAACAAAATTACACCACAACAGAATGAGAGGGTCTAGCAATGGTCTATGCCATTAAGAATTTTAGGCATTACTTGTTGGCCAATAAGTTCGTGTTTTTCAGAGACCATGAAGCCCTACTTTACTTGGTTAAGAAACCATGCTTGATTGATCACATCATCAGATGGATGCTCATCTTACTGGAATTTGACTTCACAATTGTAGTAAGAAAAGGCACAACTCATGTGTTGGCTGACCATATGTCACAAATACCAAATGGGGGAGCTGCTACAGGAGTAGATGACGATCTTTCGGATGCCTCACTATTCCTCATAGATATTGTTCTAGGATGGGCGAACAAGATATGTCATTATCTTGCTAATGGACTACCAATAGGGATACCCTTGGACAAAGCAAGAGCGTGAAGATTGATTCTAAGCATCGCGCCTTGTCAACTGATTGCGGGTCAATTGTACAAAATCAAAAAAGATGGTATTGTTAGGAGGTGTGTACGAGAGGATGAGTTTTTAACCATTCTCGAAGAAGCACACTCCATAATAGTAGGAGGTCATTTCTCCACTAAGACAACAGCAAGAAAAGTGCTACAGTTTGGATTATGGTGGCCAACACTCTTTGGAGATGTTGCAGAATTCACAAAATGATGTGATCCATGCCAAAGTATTGCCAAACCATAGAAATGGGACAGGATGCCTTTGATAGGAAACCTAGCTTCTCAACCATTTGAGAAGTGGGGTATCGACTCCCACCTCTGTGGTTGAATTACTAACAATGGATGATCTTACAACAACAGACCAAGGAAAATAAATGATATGGACTAGCAAGATGACAATAGCCCAATGCCTCCACAACATTCCACCTCTACAAGGAAGGTATGGGTAAGAAGGGACTTTCTTCAAGGACAAAACAACAAGGGGAAACTATGAATTCCCAAAAACTCAACATCACCTCGTCATTACTAGCCTAATAGACCAACCCCAAAACCTCAAGCAATGACCACTGTAGCTCGATAAACCAGAAGAAGCACAAGGAGGTATAAAGCCCAATGCATTAACAAAGGCTTGTTAGTCACCCAAGGATATTATCAAGAACAAAATCTTATTTGGGTACCAAAGCCACACCATCAACTCCCTAATTAAGCCCTCACCATCCACTCCAACCCTTAGGGCTAAGCCTCATCATCAACACCCCTTTCCTCCACCAAGCACCCAAAGGTGGATACCTACAAAGTACCTACAGAATTCTATGTACAATAAAGGTACAAGACAAGTATGGTTACCCAAGAATCATCCACTATTGACTTCTATTAACAAAACACCAAAATGGGTACCAAAGGACTGCAATAGAGTAGAAATCACATACGAACCTTCTACTCACCAAGAAAAGGAAGAACAAGCTCTAGAAATTCTTCCATCAAGTGTAGCAACACAAAAACCTAGCTTGACATCTCAAACAAGCAAAAGCAAGGGGTTTTCACGGGAATATACAAGAACCCATTGAAAAATCCTCCCAAGGGATAACACCACAAGGAATCATCACGGAAGAAGGCATTCCATTCTTGGACAAAACAAATGGCCGAGCTTCGACAACCCACCTTAAGGACATTAAATGAAATATTGTCCACTGACACTATTCAAGGTTTTACAACCCAACTAAGAGAGATAGGCACCAATGAAATTGTAAACACTAGCATCACAATAGCATGGCATACTTATGCCTCTTGGATGATCAATTCCACTTTCAACATCACCCAATAGCATGCACATACAATGGAAGCCTAGTCACCACAAGTAGGCACTCACCTATTTCTCAAACACTACACAGTGCACCCACATTATTACTCAATACATTTCACTATATAACAGCATCCACACAGTGCACTTCATAGCACAGACAGGGATACAAATGGCAAAAATCAACAATGGGAAGCACTACGGGGCTACAACTTCACTACAGGGCCACAAAATTTTGATCAACAAGGAATGTGGCCAAATAGGACAGGCATGATCTTAACTTGCCTAGGACAGGAAAGGACACTGAAACACTGAAGGAAGGATTAGTATAGGCTATGGACTTCACACTATAACTACAAGTGCACAACGGTGCCATAGGTTGACAATCAGGCTACAAAAGTAAAGTTGTTGTAGACCCCATATAAATAGACTCCATATAAATGACAAGGGAACCCCTAAAGACAGAAGCCAAGTCCTCTCAACCCTTGGGAAGTAAAGTCTATGACCAGAACACTCTAAGCAACCACTACGGTGCTACAGGTCCATTATAGGGCCACAAAATTAAAAGTGGATACAAGGGTACCAGACTCAAATATGAACTCCTACACCCAAGACCAGCCTCGCATCACTAAGAGAATACAATTGTGCCTTATAAATGCCCTCATATTCCACTACAGTGCCGCACTCTCACTACGAGGCTACACATTCAATATCTAAAGAAAGTTGGGTACTGCATAGTAACTACTAGGCAACACTCTACAACACTTCAAAATGTTGGAGACAGCTCAGAAACACTAATTTTGTGCACCAAGGTCACTTTGAGGCTACAGAATCAAATGGGAGAAAAGTATTAGAAATCATCAGAGAAGGAGGAATACACCCCCAAAGACCACATACAACAACCTAAGTCAGAGTAGCATCCAAAATGGGCCAAAATTTGGCTAAGGCAAAATTGTGCTACCGCAGTAGCATGGGGGCACCACAGAGCTACACTACTTACTCTATAAAAGTAGTATAGTAGAGCTATTTGGGGCACTGTGAGTCTATGAGCCCAAGAAAAAAATTTTGCCAAATTTCAACCAGACCGCCTTCTAACCTTCCAAAAGCCTCAAAAATTCTTCCAACAACCTAGAAATCTTCAACAATTCCCTTCCCTCCGAAATTCAATCTCCAACCCTAAAACTCCTCAACCATGGCTGAAACCACCACCCCCCTCACTCTTGAGGAATCAGATGTACACCTCCAACTCTACAAGGAAGGGGAACTTCAAGAGTATGACCAAATTGGAGAAATACTCGTCATTTGAAACCTCACCACCCAGCAACGAGAAGAATAAGGGACCTCCTCCCAATAGGTCCACTCAAAATGGGTCTACAAAAGGACTAAAGCAATCACTAGCTAGGATGATAGGCAAACTGCCTTCATCTTTAGACCAGAATCCAGCCCTTCTCAATGGCCACACTATCCACTGTGCTTATGATTACTTCACCTATCACCATGATAGTATGGAGAGGTGCCATTTAACCTACCCTACTCTTGAATGCCTACAATCCCTGCATGATCCAGATGTCAAACTGTATTTAATTGAGATGGGGTTGGGGCCTGTGATAAAATTCCTACCGTGCAAGCTCGACTTGCAGCGGATATGCCAATTTGTCTCCCATTACCAAAGAGAGGGGAGCCACTACATGACAATGATGATTGGATTAACATGCTTCTATTTTTGGTCTTCTATAGAGTAAAGGATTTCAAATTCTAGCCATAAAGAGAGTTGGAATGTTCCACCTCATAGCATCATGAATGCACAACCCATAGCCTCATCTTTGAAGATTCAGCTTGACAATTACATGACTGCACACTTTATTCCTTCCTTGGCATGTTGCAAGAGATTGGATATAGGTGGCTATTGGTGTGGTATGATAGAGAAGAGTGCCACTCACATGTTGATGTTCATGGAGTTGTTTTGTCCCAAGGGCAGATCCATACTTGAGTTGGGTGCATGTATATTTGAGGGTAACCATGTATCTAGGTGGTATTGTCATTCATTTGTTTTTTATATACAAATATAGGGTGTATGGCCTCCTCAATGATTGCATGCCCAAAAAATTCTTTGGACCTATAAAAAATTTCAAATGATTCATACCATCGTTCACAAAACCCTAGCAAATGAGGAGTATCTACGATATTGCATGTAGCTAAAATGAATGTAAAAAAGAAATTTTAAGGGGAATTTTTCATGAAGTGGGGGACAAGACATTTATAAAAGGCCATGACCCCATGGATGACCATAATGTCTAATTGATGATAAGCACCACATGAGGAGCTCAAAGTAGCACAACAACTTGATGCACCAACTCTAATTTGGATTGTGCCATTACAAATGGAGAGCATAGGGCAAGTTCTTTTGTGTAGGAGCATGTGTGATGCATTTGTACTATTACAATATTGTTGCATATGAGCCTTCGCTAATCCTCAAACATTTAGCCCATCATCCTACTTCCCACTCTTCAAGAGTGCTTGCATAACTGCACACAATTATCTCATATTTACACACATGATGATCCAAGGGTGCATTCGATTATTTTGTAACTTCTCTCCGTTTAAGACTTTGGTTGACAATTTGCAACCTAAATAGAATTGATGATTGCAACAAACTAAATTATTGTACAAATTAGCTTGTATGTCATGAAAACATGTGTATTCCTTGAAAACATTACATATATGAAGTATCCAAAATGCTAATATGATCATAAGTAGAAAATTTCAATCAACTCATTAATCCTACTTGCAATATGATGGTGTGTTCAATGCTCAAAGTTCAAGGAATGCATCAAAAATTTGAGGATATTCCACTTATATCCAACAACTAACACATGGTAGCTTAACATCCAAATTCAAGAATTCTTTGTCATAAAGTGTGAAGAAGTGCTTGTAGCCTCCTATTTGTCTTGTGAAGTTCCTTGTGTGTATATGTGTGCACATGTGCACACACCTCCATGTTCTTGGTGTGGGGAGTTAGTGAGGATCTCACTTACTTTGTAGACTCTGAAGATGAAGAGTAAGCATATGAGAAATGGAAAAAATTATAGTTGACTGCACACTAGTGCTTGGGTGCACAATCAGCTAATGCGAGCTCCTTCAAACCCAAACCATTATCATGTTTGTGCAACTTAATGTTCTACAATGGAAAACTAAGAGAACCTTGTAAACATCATAATGAGAAAATATTTTGGCAAAAACTCTTGTGCTAGGCTATGAGCTCAAATATTTTTTGCTTGAGTAACAAGCATGTGTATGGAGTCTAGGCCATTTACCAACCTCACATATGAATATCACTTGAATGACAAACATTACACAGTGCTTAGGCATAATAAGAAATGTACTTTGAGACTAGAGAGAGCAAACAATTACAGATTTCAGGGTTTTTTGTTCTGTAGCCCTCACGGATATATGAGGCTACATTGACATATATGATTCAATTTGTGTTTTGCACCAGCTTAGTGCCTCAATTAGTAATAGATGTAGAGAGTAAGAAATCAGAGTAGTATTCACATATTTACATACAAGCTAGACCATCAAAGAATTCACCTGTAGTTAAGACAAGCATTCAAAGCCAGCATTCAATCTGCTCCTAAAAAGAAAATGCACAATCTACACTGCAGAAATGCTACCCTTAAAGTATGAAAGAACAATAAAAGATCAGTATTGTGCTCTACAGTGAAGATGTTTTAAAATTTATTCAAATGTTAGCTTCAATATAGCTGCCACTTGAACCTTCTTACCAAGGTATCGATTGAGATCATACCCAAGGTAAAGATGTGTGTATAAGAGCATGCATATACCAGGGGACTCGTGTATAGGAGCTTGTATATTCAGGACAAGATACTAGCAGACCAAATTAAATGAGATTTTTATTAAAGACACTAATTATATTTGGTGGACAAGCACATGGAAAAATGCAATACATCATCTCTGAACGTAGAGATAGAGAATCATAACTCATTCATGACACACTTAGAGTATAATAGAAGATGCTTCCATGCATATGCCACTTGAGTGAAAGCATCATCTCAATCTTTCTATAGAGCACCATGCATCAACCACCAATATCAAAGTGTGCATTACAATCTCCGAGGTGAATAGCCCATAGCTTCTCATATATGCAAATACAAAGCTATAGTTGGGTGAGGGTACACATAAGTTTATTAATGTGTGCTCAATAATGGAATCAACATAGGCACAACAGTAAGCTAGATGGGCTTAATCCGCATGAGACAATTAGTTAAGCAGAACTATTGAAAAGAGTTGTAGACTACATGAGGAATACATGAGGTGTGGACTGTGCTCGATGATATATTTTGGGGAAAACCTAACTTCAAAAGGGTAGAGAGATAATGCATACATATTCTCCATATTAGTCAAGGGTGAGCCATATGTGAGATTGTGGTATGGAGGAGACTAGAGTGCCAAAGACTTCATGAGGGGACGTAAGTTACGAGTCTTATAAAGAGGTGATGAAAGGTGGGTGACAAGCTCCAAAGTAGGGATTCAATAGTGCTTGGAGAATTGCTTAGGTACAACACCTAGAAAACATGTACATTCTATGAGTTTTGGTTACCACTTGGACACTAGAGGGCTAAACAAAAAGCTAGGAACACGTTGACCTTCACAAAGAGCATATACCATTAGCATGTGTGTTGAGTTCACCAACTTTTCCTCCTAGTCCTCACACCCTTCTTGAATTGAAGAGCTGTTGGAACACTAAAAGGAAAGAGTAGAGTTGACACAAAATCAGAATACTTGCTTATAGAATGAAGAAGAAAGAGGTCCTTAAGTAGGCACCTCATACAAGGTCACTGACATCACTGATGACCTCAAAGCTCCACAATCATCTCCTCAATCTGCTCCTAGATTCACTCAATCATCCTATGTGGCTTTTCCACCACCTAACTATGCTTGTGGGCACCTAACTGTGCCTCTAGCACTCACACATAGAAACATAAGGTGTGCCTGAGGCATACACCTTGAGATATCCCAACAAACCCCCCCTCAAGGAAATGCCTCAGGCTATGTCAAGGATACATCCAGTCTCATAGTTTCTCATGCCATCTCATGGTGGTCAAGGATAAATCTATGGCTAGGTTCTCATGCTAGCAAGGGTTCCCTTGGGTGTAAGGTAAACAAAAAGGGATACAAACAGACCTTCCAATGGTTATCTCCCCTGCATGTACATGCACACAATGTCTACAGGAGGTACCATGGAACAAAACATACACATGGCCTACATCATAAGGTGACCAGAGGTGTTTACAAAAACACACAAAACACAATAGTTTATTTTCATTCATTTTGGAGGACTATCCAGGCTAAGTACCTTGACATAAAAAGAGAGATCTGGAGCATACATAGAGATGATTTAAAATGCATAATCTTCAAAGGATGCCTCATCTTGTGGAGGCTCATTCACTGTAAGTAGATTTGCATTTTCTGTCTTTGCTTTGGTTCTGCAAAACTTCTCACTATGGTTGTTTTTGCCACAGTGCTTGCATGGATTAACTTTGAAGCAGTCCTTTGAAAGGTGATTTGTCTTTCCACAGTGATTGCAAGGAGTATACTTACCCTTCTGGAATTTCATAACATAAGCAGTGTCATTGCCTTTCCTTAGCTCCATATGCCTTTCTTCTTCTTGGAGAGCTGAGATAATGCCTTCAAGGTTAGGATTGGGAAGATTCTTCAAAGTGCTAACAATGTGATCAAAACTTTCAGGCATACTCTTAAGTAACACTGCCATAGCATCATCAGGGGTGATAGGAGAGTTGATAGAAGCTAATTGAGTCATAAGACTCCGCATATAGTTGACATGAGCAGCTAAAGTAGTATCACTTGCCATCTTTAATTCAAAGAAAGAGATTTTAAGTGATAGTTTAGAGATGTGAGAGCTTGCACCAAAAATCATGTCTAGCTTCTGCCAAGCTTCCGAAGGAGACTCCAAGTCAGAGATATGATGTATGTAATCATCACCCAAAGCTAAAGCAATTATACCATATGCTTTTTCTTCTCTTGTTGGATCCCTTGCCGGTCGTGTCGGAGTTGAAGATTGTCCAGCATTGGAGGCCGTAGAAGAAGCGGTAGGAGTAGGTTTGACAAGTCCCCATAAGTTCTCCCGCATCAATGCAAATTTCACCTTCATTTGCCATGTATGGAAGCCCTTTCCATTGAACTTCTCAAGATTATACATGGTAGCCATGAGAGGGTCTAACCCAGATATTGGGCAGTGTCTATCTCTCTTACAAGGCAAAAATAACTGAAAGACTTCCAAAGTATGAGCACTTGATGTAGCAAATAGTAGTGACTAGATTTCAAACAATGATGCTTCCTTTTACATGCTTCATAGAAGTGGATGAAATAAACACTTTCCAATCAAAACCAGGTCTAGCAAGTCAAAACAAAACTGAAGCAACACTTGTAGTGAAGTTATTGAAAACTTCAAAAGACCAGAAATGCTAGAGTAGCATTTTATGTAGCATCATTTTCAAAAGCTTGTCAAAACTAGAGAGCTGAACTTGGAGGGCTCATAGCACACTCTTCAAAGCAAAAGAAAGGGGGCTTTCTGAGGCAAAAGAAAGCTGGTATACCACAGTAGATCCTCTGGGAAGAAGAGGCGAAAATATGCGTCAGGTCGCCTTCACCTTCTTCAACAAAGTCGACTGGTTTTTCTCTGTTTTCTCCTTCAATATGCAGCCATTGCTGCTCAGATTTCAGCACAAGGTAGCTCTAGGTATGGAGAAGCTTGCCCTGAAAGGAATTAGACAAAGACAGAGCAGGTGCAGAGAAAACGCAGGAAGAATATTCAACGAACTTTGTGCAATGGCGACTAGCAGAGCTTGCATTTCTTCAATTCCTTGCAGCCCAAAATTTGCCCCAACAAGAGGGATCTCCAGCAAGAAGGGCGTGGGAAATGGGTGAGAATCAGAGGAGAACAAGCTCAAGCAAATTCTTGGAAGAAGAGGGAGAGATGGTGAAGAAGAAGAAGAGGAAGAAGATGATGATGTGGCAAAAATGGGCTCAAGGAGGATCAAATGGCTCTGATACCATGTTGGAACACTGAAAGGAAAGAGTAGAGTTGACACAAAATCAGAATACTTGCTTATAGAATGAAGAAGAAAGAGGTCCTTAAGTAGGCACCTCATACAAGGTCACTGACATCACTGATGACCTTAAAGCTCCACAATCTCCTCAATCTGCTCCTAGATTCACTCAATCATCCTATGTGGCTTTTCCACCACCTAACTGTGCTTGTGGGCACCTAACTGTGCCTCTAGCACTCACACATAGAAACATAAGGTGTGCCTGAGGCGAGGCATACACCTTGAGATATCCCAACAAGAGCATCAAATATATGAGAGCTGAAGCTTCTAAAGCTGGGCACTTTTTTTGGGCATAAACCCACTTTTTAAGGTTTTTTAAACCTATCTAAGAAGATTCCTAAATAGGAAAAACAAAGCATTTAGAAATCATATAAATTATAAGAATGTTTTGAATACTTGTAAAATTTTTGGGAAGCAAAAGCATTTTGCACAAGACTCTCCATTAGGGAAATAGGTTGATAAGTGAGGAAAGAAAGTTAAGCACGAGTAACAAAGAAGATAATAGCCATGAAGAAAAAGGCAATGAACAGGTGCAAAGTTTGCTAAGGAAGTAAGTTGTTAAAGAAGGAGGGAATATTAAGGACAACAATAAGGGTAGTTTTGAACAAGGGGAAGTATTTCTAGAAGGGAGTGACCTAGAACACAAAATATTACCACAAAAGAGTAATATGGAAGTGAAGGAGATATCAAAGTGTACACTTATAGGAGAGGGGAATCCATCTAAGACTTGGTAGAAGGGACAATTCCATCCTTTATGTGTTGCAATATTTGTTTCATCCCTCCACTTGTATCTCACATCTTGTCTTTTCTCATTAGTTAACTTCATTGTAAAAGATATGGTGTCTTGAAAGGTTAGAAAAAGGGAAGGAGAAGCCTTTCAATAATAGGCTATGATATCACAACCCATTGGAAGGCCTCTCCTCCCCTTCTTTTCCCCATTGAAAATGTCATGTGTGCATTATTAACTCAAGTAGAAATTGGATTGTAGAATTGCTTAAAGCCCACAATGAGTTGTACCACTGGTGTAGCCAATTTCTTGGGCCTCTAAAGGGCATACACGGAGCTCCATATGGAAAATCTCTAGACCATTTATATACGAAAAAAATGGCTAGATGGAACTCATAGGAGGCTACAATATCATGGTCTTTGAAGAGTCCCCTTTTCCTCCATTTGGTTTACCTTCATAGGGCCCAAGCTTAATCTTTTAAAAGGTGGATGCATTAGACACATGCCATATGACTTGCTAGTAGGCATTTCATGCTTTTTGAAGCTCATAAAAGGCATTTCAAGCTCTGGAGCTTAGTCAAAATTGAAAGGTGCAAGTTCACACGATTGGGATAGTTGGAAAGTGTGCTCTTCTAGTTGCTGGAGGGAAAAGGCCTTTAAAAAATGAATAGTGATCATAGTTTCATTAGAGATTAACTGTTATAGATAAGGATAGATAGTTTTAGAGGAGGATAAAAGAAGGGAGGATAGGCTTCCCCATGATATTATGGCCTATTGGGAGAGCTATACCCCCATTTTCTTAGTTGAAAAAATCAATTCCCTGCTTGTTGGGAGGGCTATTGTCCTTTTTTTGGGGGGGAAATGCAACTTTGGCCCTACATATGTTGCATATCCTCTGACCATCTGTTTTTTCATTGAGGGGAGCTATAATTTCTTCCAAAACTGCCATTCTGGGAATTGGGTTTTTCCCAAATTATCTAATACAGTCTTATTCGATTATTTTGTAACTTCTCTCCGTTTAGGACTTTGGTTGACAATTTGCAACCTAAATAGAATTGATGATTGCAACAAACTAAATTATTGTACAAATTAGCTTGTATGTCATGAAAACACGTGTATTCCTTGAAAACATTACATATATGAAGTATCCAAGTTGCTAATATGATCATAAGTAGAAAATTTCAATCAACTCATTAATCCTACTTGCAATATGATGGTGTTTTCAATGCTCAAAGTTCAAGGAATGCATCAAAAATTTGAGGATATTCCACTTATATCCAACAACTAACTCATGGTAGCTTAACATCCAAATTCAAGAGTTCTTTGTCATAAAGTGTGAAGAAGTGCTTGTATGTAGCCTCCTATTTGTCTTGTGAAGTTCCTTGTGTGTATATGTGTGCACATGTTCACACACCTCCATGTTCTTGGTGTGGGGAGTTAGTGAGGATCTCACTTACTTTGTAGACTCTGAAGGTGAAGAGTAAGCATATGAGAAATGGAAAAAATTATAGCTGACTGCACACTAGTGCTTGGGTGCACAATCAGCTAATGCAGGCTCCTTCAAACCCAAACCATTATCAGGTTTGTGCAACTTAATGTTCTACAATGGAAAACTAAGAGAAGGTTGTAAACATCATAATGAGAAAAGATTTTGGCAAAAACTCTTGTGCTAGGTTATGAGCTCAAATATTCTTTGCTTGAATAACAAGCATGTGTATGGAGTCTAGGCCATTTACCAACCTCACATATGAATATCGCTTGAATGAAAAACATTACACAGTGCTTAGGCATAATAAGAAATGTACTTTGAGACTGGAGAGAGCAAACAATTATAGATGTCAGGGTTTTTTGTTCTGTAGCCCTCACGGATGGATGAGGCTACATTGACATATATGATTCAATTTGTGTTTTGCACCAGCTTAGTGCCTCAATTAGTAATAGATGTAGAGTGTAAGAAATCAGAGTAGTATTCACATGTTTACATACAAGCTAGACCATCAAAGAATTCACCTATAGTTAAGACAAGCATTCAAAGCCAGCATTCAATCTGCTCCTAAAAAGAAAATAAACAATCTAGCTACCCTTGTAGTGTGAAAGAACAATAAAAGATCAGTATTGTGCTCTAGAGTGAAGATGTTTTAAAATTTATTCAAATGTTAGCTTCAATATAGCTGCCACTTGAACCTTCTTACCAAGGTATCGATTGAGAGCATACCCAAGGTAAAGACGTGTGTATAAGAGCATGCATATACCAGGGGACTCGTGTATAGGAGCTTGTATATTCAGGACAAGATACTAGCAGACCAAATTAAATGAAATTTTTATTAAAGACACTAATTATATTTGGTGGACAAGCACATGGAAAAATGCAATACATCATGTTTGAACATAGAGATAGAGAATCATAACTCATTCATGACACACTTAGAGTACACACTTAGAGTATAATAGAAGATGCTTCCATGCATATGCCACTTGAGTGAAAGCATCATCTCAATCTTTCTATAGAGCACCATGCATCAACCACCATTATCAAAGTGTGCATTACAATCTCCGCAAATACAAAGCTATAGTTGGGTGAGGGTACACATAAGTTTATAAATGTGTGCTCAATAATGGAATCAACATAAGCACATGACAAAGGAAGACGATACATGACTCAATAGTAAGCTAGATGGGCTTAATCCTCATGAGACAATTAGTCAAGCAGAACTATTGAAAAGAGTTGTAGACTACATGAAGAGTACATGAGGTGTGGACTGTGCTCGATGATATATTTTGGGGAAAACCTAACTTCAAAAGGGTGGAGAGATAATGCATACATATTCTCCATATTAGTCAAGGGGGAGCCATATGTGAGATTGTGGTATAGAGGAGACTAGAGTGCCAAAGACTTCATGAGGGGATGTAAGTTACGAGTCTTATAAAGAGGTGATGAAAGGTGGGTCAGAAGATCCATAGTAGGGATTCAATAGTGCTTGGAGAAATGCTTAGGTACAACACCTAGAAAACATGTACATTCTATGAGTTTTGGTTACCACTTGGACACTAGAGGGCTAAACAAAAAGCTAGGAACACGTTGACCTTCACAAAGAGCATATACCATTAGCATGTGTGTTGAGTTCACCAACTTTCCCTCCTAGTCCTCACACCCTTCTTGAATTGAAGAGCATCAAATATATGAGAGCTGAAGTTTCTAAAGCTGGGCACCTTTTTTTGGCATAAACCCACTTTTTAAGGTTTTTTAAACCTATCTAAGAAGATTCCTAAATAGGAACAACAAAGCATTTAGAAATGATATAAAATATAAGAATGTTTTGAATACTTGTAAAATTTTTGGGAAGAAAAAGCATTTTGCACAAGACTCTCCATTAGGGAAATAGGTTGATAAGTGAGGAAAGAAATTTAAGCACGAGTAACAAAGAAGATAATAGACATGAAGAAAAAGGAAATGAACAGGTGCAAAGGTTGCTAAGGAAGTAAGTTGTTAAATAAGGAGGGAATATTAAGGACAACAATAAGGGTAGTTTTGAACAAGGGGAAGTGTTTCTAGAAGGGAGTGACCTAGAACACAAAATATTAATACAAAAGAGTAATATGGAAGTGCAGGGAGATATC
The DNA here is from genome assembly GCF_047967505.1 of Dipteris shenzhenensis. Lineage (NCBI taxonomy): Eukaryota > Viridiplantae > Streptophyta > Polypodiopsida > Gleicheniales > Dipteridaceae > Dipteris > Dipteris shenzhenensis. Next base: position 178,327 of record NC_141599.1, read on the forward strand.
AAATTGTACACCTATAGGAGGGGGGAATCCATCTAAGACTTGGTAGAAGGGACAATTCCATCCTTTATGTCTTGCAATATTTGTTTCATCCCTCCACTTGTATCTCGCATCTTGTCTTTTCTCATTAGTTAACTTCATTGTAAAAGATATGGTGTCTTGAAAGGTTAGAAAAAGGGAAGGAGAAGCCTTTCAATAATAGGCTACGATATCACAGCCCATTGGAAGGCCTCTCCTCCCCTTCTTTTCCCCATTGAAAATGTCATGTGTGCATTATTAACTCAAGTAGAAATTGGATTGTAGAATTGCTTAAAGCCCACAATGAGTTGTACCACTGGTGTAGCCAATTTCTTGGGCCTCTAAAGGGCATACATGGAGCTCTATATGGGAAATCTCTAGACCATTTATATAGGAAAAAAATGGCTAGATGGAACTCATAGGAGGCTACAATATCATGGTCTTTGAAGAGTCCCCTTTTCCTCCATTTGGTTTACCTTCATAGGTCCCAAGCTTAATCTTTTAAAAGGTGGATGCATTAGACACATGCCATATGACTTGCTAGTAGGCATTTCATGCTTTTTGAAGCTCATAAAAGGCATTTCAAGCTCTGGAGAAGCTTAGTCAAAATTGAAAGGTGCAAGTTCACACGATTGGGATAGTTAGAAAGTGTGCCCTTCTATTTGCTCGAGGAAAAAGGCCTTAAAAAAATGAATAGTGATCATAGTTTCATGGAGATTAATTGTTATAGGTCAAGAAAGATAGTTTTAGAGGAGGATAAAAGAAGGGAGGATAGGCTTCCCCGTGATATTATGGCCTATTGGGAGAGCTATACCCCCATTCTCTTAGTTGAAAAAATCAATTCCCTGCTTGTTGGGAGGGCTATTGTCCTTTTTTTGGGGGGGAAATGCAACTTTGGCCCTACATATGTTGCATATCCTCTAACCATATGTGATGAATTCTATCTAGAAGATTTCTTTCCATCTCATTTTTGAGTAGAAATAGAGGAAGGGCAATGGGATTCCTCCCACTGAGGACATTGTACTTGGAGTTGAATTCAACCTCGAGAGTAGTGTTACAGGTCACAAGTATAAACTACACTCATGACTTATTTAACATGTGCAAAAAAGGGTTTAAAAAAGGGGAGAGGCCTCCCAATAGGCCACAATATTGCAGCCTATTGAGAGCTACTCATCCCCATTTTTTTGCTACCAAACCTTTGAAAGTCTGCAAAGCAAATGTTTGTGGAACAAAGCCAAAGCAACTAGCTACACACTTATTGACACTTTGACTTTGACTAGGACCCAACAAAAAATCGCCCAAAAGTTCTCTCCAAAATGTTGTCACATTGTTGGGCATACACTAGTGTCTATTTATAAGCGAGAGGATTTGTCAAACAATTAGTGCAAATGTGTTGCCAATCTATCATTGCTCAAGTACTAGAATGAATTCAAGCCATTAAGTCCTGTAAATGTTAAGGAGAATTTTCTAGTGAGAGACAACATTCCTATGCAATGTGTATTGATATGCGATTGAGAGGAGTAGAAGATGAGTATGATGCAACTCATGTGAGAGCTTAATGACTTGAACAAAAAAAGAATGAAAAAATCTTGCAAGAGGAGCAACTTTGGCATATGAATGGAGTATGAACTAAGAAGTAGAGAGCATATATGGATTACATGCTCATAGAGGCCCATTTGGGCACCCACATGGGGCGTGGGAAAGAACCCATTAGTTTGTGTCTTAGGAGCATTGTTCAACAAGAGGGAGGAAGGGTTGAGAGGAAGAAGATGGGACTCATGAGATGGCTCACATGAAGCATGTTCAATGTAAGATGTGGTAGAGGATACAAAAATGTGGTGGATGTGGATATACACAAGTGTGTGGGGTTTATGACCATTATGGGTGAAATTTGTCTTGTATCAAAAGGACTAAGAGAATCTACTATGTATGCACATTAATACAATATATTAACACTTTTTAGGTTTGACTTTACCTCATGCACCATCTCCACATAGAAAGGCATCTTTGCTTGTAGATCCTTTGTGGGAATCATATCACTAGAACATGTTTGCATCCACTTTGTGGCCCTCTTTTTTTTGGATAAATGTGTAGAGGCTATGTACTTTTTTTTGGTCCAATTTATATTCCAAATCCACAATTTAAATACAACAGAAACATTTATGCCCTTCATGTGAAGATAGTGGGAGAGAGGGAAGGAGTCTCACTTGAGCCTTTCTCACAAGCACAATGGGGGAATACACACAAAGGTGGAGGCTGAAAACAGTTTTCCTCTTCTTAGTTGTGAAAGCCAAAAGAACTCAAGTACAAAGAAATAGAAGAACCCTATATGTGGGTCTCAAACCAAACTCAACGAACTAAGGTGGCATACTAACTGAGCCACGAACTAGTGTAGATAAGGATAGCTGTCATCCAGCTATTATTCGTGGGTGGTGTACCAACCACATCTGTAGCTAACAAGTCAGTGACATAAATGCACAACGGTCACCCTGGCATATTGCGAGTGGAGCTCGATATCTCAACACTCCCCCTCGAGCTCAATCCCAATTCTTGCACACCAAGCAGGTCTCTGAACTTGCGCAGCTTCTCTGTGCCCAATGCCATCATGAATATGTCAGCTACCTGATCCTCTGTGCTGACATAAACTAGATCAATAAGACCTAGTAAAACCTTCTCCCACACATAGTGATAATGCACCTCAATGTGCTTTGTTCTAGCATGATAGACTGGGTTATTTGCCAAGTGTATACTGCTCATGTTGTCACAATAAATGACAACTAGCCCATCTGTATATTGATGCATATCATAGAGTAGCTTATACAACCAAGCTACCTCACATGCAGCCATTGCTGCACCCCTGTACTCAGCCTCTATGCTTGACAAGGCAACTGTAGGTTATTTCTTGCTGCTCCAAGTGACTGCAGCACTCCCAAAAGAGAATACTTATCCACTGGTAGATCGTCTATCAGAAATACTACCAGCCCAATCAACATCAGTGTATCCATGCACTGTATCTGAACCCCAGCCTCATAAATTATTCCATACTGCAATGTGGACTTCACATACCTGAGTATGCGTCTAGCCACATCCAAATGCGGTTTCCTTGGAGCCTGCATAAACTGACTTACCAATCCAACAGCATAGCTTAAATCTGGCCTGGTAATAGTCATATAAATCAAAATTCCTACTATGCGTCTGTACATAGTAGGGTCTTACAGAAGCTCACCTGCATCTGTGCTGAGCTTCACATTTTGCTCCAAAGGAACTGAAATAGGCTTACATTTGGATAGCATGTCCAATCCATACTGTCTCTGCAAGAGTTGTATCCCACTTGGTGATCTAATCACCTTAATGCCCAAGAAATAACGTAGCTCTCCCAAATCCTTCATCTCAAACTTTTGCTTCAATAGCATTTTCACATGAAGGATGTCTTCATCACTATCACCTGTGATGATCAAATCATCAACATAAATGACAAGCAGCATAATACCTTTCTCTGTGTTTCTCACATAAAGTGAGAAATCTGCCTTGGAAATCTAAAAGCCAATAGTAACAAGATACTGTCCTATCTTGTCAGACCATGCTCTAGGTGCTTGCTTCAAGCCATACAAGGCTTTCTTCAACCTACAAACAAACTCAGGATGAATAGCGTGCACATAACCTGGTGGCTGCTCCATATAGACTTCTTCTTGCAAATCACCATGCAAGAAGGCATTCCTTACATCCATCTGATGTAAAGACCATCCTTTCGATGCAGCCATTGCAATGACTACTCTTACGGTTGCCATCCTTGCAACTGGACTAAATGTTTCTTCATAATCAATGCCATATGTCTGTGCATACCCCTTGACAACTAATCTTGCCTTGTATTTGCTCACAGAACCATCTGCATTGTGCTTAACCTTATAAACCCATTTATAGCAAATTGCATTCTTGTCTTTAGGCAAAGGCAACAATTCCCATGTTGCATTTGCATCCAAGGCATCCATTTCTTCATCCATGGCTTTCTCCCATTTTTCTTTTCCCATGGCTTGCTCAAAAGAAATGGGTTCTGGTTCCTGAATCACTTTGACCGTATAGGCATAGTGAATGGCTATAAATCCATCATATTTCAGCCTATCCACAGGATACCTAGCTCTGGTAGACCTGCGCAAAATAGGCTCACTTCCAAGTGCTCTCAAAACATCCCTGGTCTTCCTTACTCCATGTGTAACAATAGAAGGAATACCCAACTCATCATCAATGCTCTGTTCTGAGCCACTGGATTCACCATCCACATAAGAGTGACCTGCATTCACATTAAACATGGGCTGATCTACCTTCTCTTTTCCTTTTCGTGATACCTACATACCACTCTCTGCATAGCTTTGAGGAGATTCTCCTGATCTCAATCTGCCTATCCATGGCGAATTATGTGAACCACTGCTAGAGGACACTCCAGGTCCACTAATATTGTGATTGCTGCTGTGAATTCTGTGCAGCATTACCATTTTGTGCATCTACATCATCAATCACATTTACTGGTTTATACCAGTTGCTCATCTCATCAAAAACATCTCTGCTCACTGTAAACTTACGAGTAGAAGGGTTATAGCATCTATACCCTTTCTGCTGCAGAGAATAACCAATAAAGATGCACTTCTCAGCTTTTGGATCCAACTTGGACCTCAATTCATCTGGCACATGAACATAGGCTATGCAACCAAAAATTTTCAAATGAGAAATATCTGGTTTCCTACCAGTATACATCTCCTCTGGTGTCATGCCATGTATTGCTGCTGTGGGAGTCCTATTCATTATGTAAACTACTGTAGCAATTGCTTCAACCCAATAAAAATCTGGCAGGTCTTTTTCATTGAGCATGGCACGAGATACCTCTCCAATATGCCTGTTTTTCCTTTCTGCAAGTCCATTTTGCTGTGGAGTATGACTGCATGAATATTGTTGCTTTATGCCATGCTCCTGCAGGAACCTTGCAAATTCATTTGAGAGGTACTCTCCCCCTCCATCTGACCTTAGGCATTTTATTTGTAGGCCTGTTTCTTTTTAAACCATAGCTTTAAAAGCTTTGAAGTGCCCAAACACTTCACTTTTCTTTTTCATAAAATACACCCAAACTTTTCTGCTGTAGTCATAATAAAAGTGACAAAGTAATGACATCCTCCAATAGATGCAGCTTTAGTAGTCCACACATCAGAGTGGATTAATCCCAATGGCTTCTTACTCTCTTGAACATGCCTAGGAAATGGTTTCCTTGCCTGTTTTCCAAATTGACAGGCTTCACACACCTTATGCATTTCTGCAACCTTGAATTTAGGAAATCCTGCAACAATATTTTGGGCTTGCATTGATTTAAGTCGTTGTACATTAACATGACCAATGCGTTTATGCCAGATATCAATATCTGCAACTATACCGGTCCCATGTGCAAACATTGCTGCACTCAATTCAGGCATGTCCCAATCCAACGTAAACATCCTGCCCTTCTTCTTTCCTTTTGCTATCAAGCGACCATTATTCTTCATATCCTCAACAAAGCATCCATGAGGATTAAATCTGACCTGCAAGCCCTGCTCAACCATTTGACCAACAGAAACCAGGTTCTTGGTGATATTCGGGACATGAAATACATTAGACAGGTATTTCTTTTTCCCATCTTGCATAGACAAAGGAATTTTACCAATCTGCACAATAGGATGTGCAGTATCATCACCAGTCTCCACAAATCCTAGTCTTTCCATTTCCCTTGCATCCTGCATCCATTCTGCATGACCTGTCATGTGGTTTGATGCACCTGAGTCAACATACCACACATCATTAGTTTCTTCTGCACTTGTCACAGAATTGGTCATATGCTGCACCATAAACAAATGCTCATTTCTGTCATCACCCTGTCTACTAGATGATGCATAATTGCCTTGCTGCAATTTTCCATTCATAATGTCATTCTGCTTTTTGTAGCAGTCTTTAGCCATATGCCCCATTTTACCACAGTAGTAGCATTCAACATTGCTGTTTGCATTTTGGCCTCTCTGCCATCCACCACGACCTCTTTGGCTCCCCCTTCCTCTAGAGTTACCACGTCCTCTTGCATAGGACTGGTTTTCTTGAGTTTGCTACATATTTTGATTTCTACCATGGCCTCCAGATCAGCCTCCTCCACCTCTGCCTCTACCTCTTCCAACATTTGAGTAGAAGACAGTTTCTTTTGAAGTTCCTCCTGAAGAAGATGCACCACCATTTCTCTGCTCTTCAGAAATTAGAAGAGCAATCAACTAAGAATCAACTCCTCAAAATCAAGAAATTTTTCACGGACGGCAATGGATGTCCAAAACTGTGCATAATCCTTTCCTAGACCATTCAAGGTCACAGAAACTAAATCGTCATCATCCACTGGCGACCCAATGGAAGCAAGTGCATCTGCAATTTTCTTCACCTTCATGTGGTAGTCATTGATGCTCATATTTTCTCTCTGCACATTGTGCAGCTCCTGCTTGAGCTGCATTTTCGTGGTCTGTGTATTTGTGCTGTACATTTTTGCCAAAGTATCCCACGCCACCTTTGGCGTACTTGCATCCTGAATATGCACAATCATAGAACCTGAAATACTGATAGACAGCCAGTACATAACTTTTCTGGCTCTCTCATGCCATCCTTTAAATGCTTGCATTTCCTGTTGATTGGGAACATTAGGAAGAACTGGTTCTTCTTCATTTCCTATAATGAACTCCCAGTAGCCTTTTCCCATAAGGAAATTCGTCATTCTAAACTTCCATGCTTAGAAGTTGTTCTTGTCAAGCTTTTCAGTGACAACCTATGAAAGAGAATCACACGCCATTACAGAACATTGCAAAATATTCTGTCACCGCAAAAAACACAGCTTTTGCCTCACAAGGGCAAATCTACAAAACTGACAAAAGTGGTTTTTGACCACACAGTCACTTCCTAGTGACGATTTTACATCAACAAGCAATAAGGATGATTCTACAACTCCCAATATCTCTGCACACAGGCATACGATGCAATTTTTATGGCAACTTTTCACCGACCTGCAGAACAGTGGTCGCACAGCAAAGACAGGGCTTTTTTCTGAGTGCTTGCAGAGAACTTTCGCCTCCAAAACGGGCCCCGAAATGGCCTCGAATCAGAAAAATAAAGTCGCCTGTAGCATATACTGTCCTCTCACCACACCGCGAAGGGTGTCTCAATCTGAGACAGTACACTCTTGCACTTCCGGCTGTGCTACCTATAGAGATTTGCTCCCAAACTCGAAAAAGGAAAGCAACACTGGTCCTCTTACCAAGACACTGCGAACTTGCTTTGCTTTCTTGAGCTCCTTACCATGAACAAGGCTCTGATACCATGTGAAGATAGTGGGAGAGAGGGAAGGAGTCTCACTTGAGGCTTTCTCACAAGCACAATGGGGGAATACACACAAAGGTGGAGGTTGAAAACAGTTTTCCTCTTCTTAGTTGTGAAAGCCAAAAGAACTCTTGTACAAAGAAATAGAAGAACCCTATATGTGGGTCTCAAACCAAACTCAACTAACTAAGGTGGCATACTAACTGAGCCACGAACTAGTGTAGATAAGGATAGCTGTCATCCAGCTATTATTCATGGGCGGTGTACCAACTGCATCTGTAGCTAACAAGTCAGTGACATAAATGCACAACGGTGACCCTGGCATATATTGCGAGTGGAGCTCGATATCTCAACACTGCATACCCACCTTCACTAATTGCTTTTCCATTTCTTTGATGCTCAATACTTATTCTTATTCTTTTTTTCAAATAAGCATTCACCACTTCATAGCTTTTGATAGACCATATTTACTATCTCATATGTGTAGTATCTCAATGAGATGTACAAAAGGATAGACATTACCCTTGTGTTCCCCCCTTTCCCCCCATGTCCAAGTGACTCAAACATTACCTCACCAACCTTGCATGTGAGGTATACGTCCACAACATATTGGAAGACTTGTTCACAAAATACAATGTATGTGTAGTCCTTGTATCTTGTAATGATTGTCTCCAAATCTTGGGTGCTTGGCAAAACATCGTGGCCACACTTGTCAAGCATTTGTAAAATTGAGCCTACCTTCCCAAGATCTCTCTAGTGGGCCTCTTTCCCTTTGATAGTTTTCTTCTTGCACTCCACACAAATCTGCCTTGATTTTAAAAGACATTTTGAAAGGGTTACTTCTTAGGTTGATATTCCTCATTGCTCAACCTCACAACTTCAAATATGTATTTTGAGATATTTGCAAATAGACAAATGTGCACTATGAATTTTTCAAAGCTTTGTGTATACTCCACCATTTTAATGCAATGAAAACATTCATGCCCCGTACACTAGACCTTCACTAGTTGTTGGTCAATTCTTTGAGGTACATTCCTTCAATTTTTTTCACAAAGAAGCACCCACCACATAATAAATTTTGGCAGAGTATTTTCACTATCTTATATGTATATTATCTCAATGGCCTCTATGAAATGATAGATGATACCCTTGTCCCCCTCCCCCCCCCCTCCCTTGGCTATGAATTCCAAGTGACTCAAACATTACCTTTCTAGACTTGCATGTGAGCCACGCGTCCATGACAAATTGAAATATTTCTTCATGAAACATAATGTATGTATAGTCCCTGTATCTAGCAATGACTCTCTTTAAATCTTGGGCACTTGGCAGAATATTGTTGGCCACACTTGTTAAGCATTTGTAAATGAGCCTAGCATCCCAAGGTCTCTCTATTTGGCCTCCTTCCTTTTGACAATTGTGACTGCACCCCACACATATCTCTCTTGATTTTAAGAAACTATATGAAAAGGATGATTTTCTTCTTCTTTTGAAATGGCTCATTACTCAGTCTCATAGATTCCAATATGTATTTTGAAACATCTACAATTAGACGTGTCTGCTATGAGTCTTGAAAAGCTTTGTGTGTACTCCTAAGATGGCAAGCTCCTCTTTCTTGCTTCCTTGCATGTATCTTCTTTACGATCAACCTTGAGCATATGCCACAACCTTAAATTACAGATGTCTTAAAATTTTGAAATAAAATATAAGTCTCAAGTTCCTACACATAGTTCACAACATACAACTCATTGAAAAAAAAAAAAAACCAATTGATACCATGAGTCCAGTAATCTCAAATCTTGAGTGCATGTCAAAGCTTAATTTAGAGATGTTTCTACTTCTTGAAAAAAGTCAAAATTTCTTATAGCTCCCGATGTATGCCACACTTGAGTTACAAATGTTTCTTATTTAAAAAAATGTCAAATCTCTTCCCCTTTACAAGTCCAATCTTTAGCACCACACTGTGATTTAGAGAAGTTTCTATTGAGTTAAAAAAAGAAAATATCTCAAGCTCCCCTTTATAACTCCACCACATTAAGCATATACCACACCTTGAATCAGAGTTTTTTTTTCTTTGAAGTTCACACTCACAACTAAAAATATTAAGTTTGCACTCACAACTACAACCTTGAGTGTACACCGTATCTTGAATTAGACGAGTTTCTTGAAAATAAAAAATATTTAAAAATCTCATAATTCCCCTCACAACTTCAACCTTTAGTGTATGATACAACTCCAACAGAGAATTTACAATTTTAAAAAACTCACAATCTCAAGTCCCCTCTTAAAACCCCAACTCTAAGCATACACCACACCTTCATAAAGAAGAATTTAATTTTTGAAAAAATTCAAAACCTCATGTTCTCCTAAAAATTCCAACCTTGAGTGTACATCACACCTTAAAACACTGAAGTCTTCATTTTAAAGGAAAAACGCAAAACACCTTGTTTTCACATGCTAGCATATTGCTTCTTTTTGGAGGAGATTCTAGATCTTGAAAAATGTTAATTTTTTCCAAGCTCAAATCTTGGGCACTTGTTAAAACATTGTTGGCCAGACTTGTCACACATTTGTAAACTTGAGACTACCTTCCCAAGATCTCTCTAGTGGGCCTCCTTCCCTTTGACAATCATGGCTTCTTGCACCCCACACATATCTCCCTTACTTTTAAGAGACATTTTGAAAAGAAATCAAAGTCGCATATTTTGGACATGTCTCTCCTTTACATAGTGATAAAATCTTAAAATGTTTTAAAATTTTGGAGAAATTTTGATTCTCTCAAAATATATTTCCATAGTTTAATTTGATTGGTCAATTTGATAATTAAAAAATGATGGTTTAGGGGTCTAGGGTTTATGATTGATTAAAACAAGTTGTTTCCCAAATCATCAAAATCTCTTAGAACAACACAATCACTTACTCAAATCTTATATTTCAAAATGTTTTGAAATTTTAAAAAAGTATATTTAAGAAGTAATGATTTATGTTTTCATTGCCAATCTACTATCCTTACATATAATTTCACTCTAAAAGAGAGTTTAGATGTGATGTTCTATGGAGTACTGAAGTGGCGGCCTTTAGACAAATAGATACTCATGATCCCATTGGTGAAGATGTATGGTGACAATCACCAATGTAATTTTCCCTAAAATAGAATCAAAATATCAACATGGAAATGTTGAAATAGTGGGTAATTTATTACAATGTGATATCATTGATATGCAAGCACAAAGAGTCCTTTGGGATAATGATGAGACAATTCCAAAGACTTACCTAATGATATTACACAAAAATTTATCCAAGGAGAAAAAGTTAACATGTTTCCTTAGTCTAGAGAAGTATTATTAGTGGGAGACTTCCAAGGCTAGAGTTATACTATACTTTGTATTATTGAGGTCATTAAGTTGACATATGAAGGTATCATTAAAAGTGAAATGGATAACACTTCACAGTCATAGGTTCCTAAAAGGGATTGGTGAAGTAGGTGCAATGACAGGGATGCATGAAGTTCTTATTAGAGGGGAGGATATAGATATCATTTGAATGAACAAGTGATACGATAACATGGGTCAATGATAAAATGCATCACATTGGCCATAAAGTTACTAGTTAAAAGGAGAATATAGACACTATTTGTGGGTTAATTGATGCAATTGTAGAGATGAATGATATTAGTACCATAATTTCTTACTCGAGAGGAGAGTCACTTCCCAAGGCGTGTTGTAGGCATCTAATGCTATCTGAATAGAATATACAAGAAACTATCATGAAATTTTATCGTAAGAGACTTTGCATTAGAAGAGCTACAAATGATGATTGGGAGGACATATGTATGGGATATAATAGGAAATCCAAGGTCAAACATATGTAATTATATTATTTTGAAATTTCCTTGCTTCCTTCAACAATATATGACAACTTGAAGACAACTCTAGGCAAACCTTTATTGTTAATGGGATTATCACATGGTACATACTATTGCATTTGGGGTTAAAAAGGAAGCGATTTATAAAGTTCATGGAAATGTATGTAAGTTGAAAGGAAAAAGAAGCACCATGAATGCACTCGTGGTTTTAAAGCAAATATTTAAAGACAATGCACTGCCACAATCTCATCTTCAACAAATAATCTCAGTTGAAATTATACTATGCCCATGTCATCTTCCTTTAGTTATGACAAAGAGGGTTGTACTATAGACTGTAAACAAAAATTTACAAGTAAAAGGCATTAAAAGTTTCAATTTCTACATTATACAAAATTAGGCATGTATGATTTTGCAATGTGAAAACACCATGAAAGCAACAAATGTCAAAGTGCAAGCTTTATGATGAATTGAAAAATGATGTTGAACATAGAAATGTGAGAAATATTGAGGAAATTATATCAAATAGTGGAAAATCCATTTGCACCACATGCACTATGCTAGAAAAGAATATGATTATTGGACAAAGGAAGCCATATAATATATGGATATAGTGTATATAATTGATGGAATGGATCATATAGCGTACTCATAGCATATGATTATTGGAGGGAGGAAGCTATATCAAATATGAATATAGTGTATTACCATTGATGGAATGGATCAAAAGACAAAAACTTTGCCATGGTATAGGTGCACCACAAGACTAAAGAGGCACTTTATGTGGAGTATTAGTATGTGGATACTATCTCTTTGTGATGTAAGAATTGATAGTTTGCATGAGCATGATAATAACGAAGTGGCATTGAAGGGATGCGTCAATTTTAGGAGCAAAAACCTATGAGCAGGTTTATCCGAGCGTGTTTTTCAAGAGATTAAAAAAAATGTATTTCTTTAGGAAACATGGTTTTTACACTTTTACTTTCACTAGAACTAGATCCCTTTATCATAAAAATATACAGAGTAGTCACTCATTCATTTTTACACAACATAATTTTCTTATTTAGAGACATCCCTTTGTACCCCTGTTATTACCTTAAAAAAGTGTTGATTCCTTTAAGAAACATCCCTCATAATCACTCTCAATGTAATAATACTATGCATAGATAATTACTTATTAACACATTTATATCATATGGCACTTGGGCTTATATATCACTCTCATAAAATACATGTAATATTTAATACTATATATGCAAGATTTTTCAAAATATAACTCCATAGATGTGCTCAAAGGGGGTGTTCCGATCAATTTGAGTGGTTGAATGACTATATTTGGACATTGGATATGAAAGTTATGTCACTTTTAAAAGTGCTGTCCAAGGTAGTTTCGCCAGCGAAACTACCTTGGGAGACCTGCTTCAAAGGGGTTTCGCCAGCGAAACTACCTTGGGAGACCTGCTTCAAAGGGGTTTCGCTGGCGAAACTACCTAGATGGCTTGCTTCAATGAGTTTTCTTTGAAGAAACCCTTTCATGAAGATAGGTTGAGAGAGGGTTTTCAATGTCACCCCCTATTAAGTAAAAGTTGTAAGAAGGATCATAAGGGAATTTTCATAGAGAAGTCTACTCTACATGTGGGTTTCTTCAAAAGCCACCCCATTCTGCTCTCACCACTCCTAAAGATTCACCTAAAGATTTTTATATAAAATAGGCATTGCTATAATACTTTGCATATTTCTAAGTGAAACTATGTTTTCTTCTGATCGATTTTTGCCATATTTATTCATAGTTGGAAGCTTTTTTTTTCCTTCGCTCGGACGCTCGGAGGATTTCGCTCAAAAAATGCTCGTCCCCGCATTGAAGGAAATATGAAAATTCAAAGACGCTTGTGAATTTTTACCTTGCATCTTGAAAATACAAGATGATAGCTATTTTACAAAAAAGAAGAATAGGTAGAGCACATTGGTTTGTGCTCATGAAATTGGTTTCTTTGAATATATTTGGAAAAATGGAAATAAGTTTTCTTTTGTAATCCACACACATGAAGACATAGATCCTAGATATAGTGTCATATCTAGAGAGACTGAAGTCAATGAGTTTTTAAACTATGGAAAAAAAGTGCTTAAATTGGAAAAAGAGTGGGTAACGCTTGAAAAGAAGAATCAAAAGTAGCTATCTTGGAGAGGATTGTAGGCTAGAGGACATTCATAGAGCTACATTTGAAATCCCAAAGCCTTTGCCAAAGTTCAAACAAAATCAAAAACCCTTCTTTAGATATACTATAATAGGCCACACTCACAGCCTATTCAACTAATAACCACAACACGAATGGGTGAGCTTGGTGTTAATACAGCTTTTGTATTTGAAAAAAACGCTCTTTAGATATACAATAGGAAGCCAATATCATAACTTTAGTGTGCAGTAGTTGACAAACAACTCCTCTTCTTGGGGAGCAGCCAACAAACAGGAAGGTCATCAACCAAGAAGAATGGGCTGAAGTTTGAAACTAAAACCAAAGATGAGAATCTTGGCTTGAAGCTCGGGCACAAACGTGGAAAGAACAAAAATGAGAAATCACCCTCTGAATCCGCACCAAAAGTGCGTATGTGAAGCCGTCACTTTTGATATACCATGGAAGAGGAAAAGAGGGAAGAAACATGATACTAGGAAATGAAGTACTTGAAGCACTACTTAGTAGATGGAGTTGGCATATAGACTCACCATATGCTTTATTAAAGAAAATAATACCATTGGAAGAAATTGGATTTGTTCTCATAAAAATACATAAAATATATAGATGAAATGAAAGGTTTGCAAGCCTTCATTTGTCATATCAGAAGTATGATGAAAGGAACCCAAAGTAGTAAAATAAAAATAGGGAGATAATCAAGTCAAATAAATATATTGTTGAATATATAATAGATCAAAAATTTTATCAATCATGGATACTTAGATTTTTTTGGCCAAAACAAGACGAGTCTATTTTTCTTAAAGATACTTTAATTATAGATAGCAATTCCTTTTACCTCATAAATTTTGTGGTAGGAAGTGTGATAAGCCCTTACTAGAGTTTGTACCACTTGAGGAAATCCAAAAGGTATTTTTTTTTACTATTTGGGGAAATGATAATGAAAATGAAAACTATTTTGATGATGAGAACATGAGGTTTTGAATTTTTTCAAAAATTAACTTCTTCTTTATGAAGGTGTGGTGTATGCTTAGAGTTGGGGTTTTAAGAGGGGACTTGAGATTGTGAGTTTTCTTAAATTGTAAATTCTCTGTTGGAGTTGTATATCATACACTAAAGGTTGAAGTTGTGAGGGGAATTATGAGATTTTTAAATATTTTTTATTTTCAAGAAACTCGTCTAATTCAAGATACGGTGTACACTCAAGGTTGTAGTTGTGAGTGCGAACTTAATATTTTTAGTTGTGAGTGTGAACTTCAAAGAAAAAAAAACTCCATGGTATCAATTGGTTTTTTTTTTTTTTCAATGAGTTGTATGTTGTGAACTATGTGTAGGAACTTGAGACTTAAATTTTATTTCAAAATTTTGAGACATCTGTAATTTAAGGTTGTGGCATATGCTCAAGGTTGATCGTAAAGAAGATGCATGCAAGGAAGCAAGAAAGAGGAGCTTGCCATCTTAGGAGTACACACAAAGCTTTCCAAGACTCATAGCAGACACGTCTAATTGTAGATGTTTCAAAATACATATTGGAATCTATGAGACTGAGTAATGAGCCATTTCAAAAGAAGAAGAAAATCATCCTTTTCATATAGTTTCTTAAAATCAAGAGAGATATGTGTGGGGTGCAGTCACAATTGTCAAAAGGAAGGAGGCCAAATAGAGAGACCTTGGGATGCTAGGCTCATTTACAAATGCTTAACAAGTGTGGCCAACAATATTCTACCAAGTGCCCAAGATTTAAAGAGAGTCATTGCTAGATACAGGGACTATACATACATTATGTTTCATGATGATGAAATATTTTATTTGTCATGGATGCGTGGCTCACATGCAAGTCTAGAAAGGTAATGTTTGAGTCACTTGGAATTCACAGCCAAGGGAGGGGGGGGGAGGGGACAAGGGTATAATCTATCATTTCATAGAGGCCATTGAGATAATATACATATAAGATAGTGAAAATACTCTGCCAAAATTTATTATGTGGTGAGTGCTTCTTTGTGAAAAAAATTGAAGTAATGTACCTCAAAGAATTGACCAACAACTAGTGAAGGTCTAGTGTACGGGGCATGAATGTTTTCATTACATTAAAATGGTGGAGTACACACAAAGCTTTGAAAAATTCATAGTGCACATTTGTCTATTTGCAAATATCTCAAAATACATATTTGAAGTTGTGAGGTTGAGCAATGAGGAATATCAACCTAAGAAGTAAACCCTTTCAAAATGTCTTTTAAAATCAAGGCAAATTTGTGTGGAGTGCAAGAAGAAAACTATCAAAGGGAAAGAGGCCCACTAGAGAGATCTTGGGAAGGTAGGCTCAATTTTACAAATGCTTGACAAGTGTGGCCACGATGTTTTGCCAAGCACCCAAGATTTGGAGACAATCATTGCAAGATACAAGGACTACACATACATTGTTTTTTGTGAACAAGTCTTCCGATATGTTGTGGACGTATACCTCACATGCAAGGTTGGTGAGATAATGTTTGAGTCACTTGGACATGGGGGGAAAGGGGGGAACACAAGGGTAATGTCTATGCTTTTGTACATCTCATTGAGATACTACACATATGAGATAGTAAATATGGTCTATCAAAAGCTATTAAGTGGTGAATGCTTATTTGAAAAAAAGAATAAGAATAAGTATTGAGCATCAAAGAAATGGAAAAGCAATTAGTGAAGGTGGGTATGCAAGGCATAAATGTTTTTGTTGTATTCAAATTGTGGATTTGGAATATAAATTGGACAAGAAGAAAGTACATAGCCTCTACACATTTATCCAAAAAAAAGAGGGCCACAAAGTGGATGCAAACATGTTGTACTGATACGATACCCACAAAGGATCTACAAGCAAAGATGCCTTTCTATGTGGAGATGGTGCACGAGGTAAAGTCAAACCTAAAAAGTGTTAATATATTGTATTAATGTGCATACATAGTAGATTCTCTTAGTCCTTTTGATACAAGAAAAAATTCACCCATAATGGTCATAAACCCCACACACTTGTGTATATCCACATCCACCACATTTTTGTATCCTCTACCACATCTTACATTGAACATGCTTCATGTGAGCCATCTCATGAGTCCCATCTTCTTCCTCTCAACCCTTCCTCCCTCTTGTTGAACAATGCTCCCAAGACACAAACTAATGGGTTCTTTCCCACGCCCCATGTGGGTGCCCAAATGGGCCTCTATGAGCATGCAATCCATGTATGCTCTCTACTTCTTAGTTCATACTCCATTCCTATGCCAAAGTTGCTCCTCTTGCAAGATTTTTTCATTCTTTTTTTGTTCAAGTCATTAAGCTCTCACATGAGTTGCATCATACTCATCTCGTCTTAGCAAGGGCTACATTTTTTAATTCTGATTTCCAAATCCTGCCAAATGTGGATGTGGATAGGCTCTGATAACCACGTTGATTAAGTGAAGTGTTGACCTCACGTAGGACGTCTACCTTCTTATACACTTCAGGTATCACTTGCTGTGTCTCTCTAGAACCATCCTACATGGTTCTACTCTTGTGAGGCATATGCTCTATGCTATTATCCACAAAGTGTTGAATGAGAGCCCTTCCCATACCTATGTGCTCCCTGCTCCTCCTCATAATCCCTGAATTGCCATGCACATATCGCTGCACACCACTCTCAAATTGCTCCCTGTATTGATAAAATGATGTCCTTGGAATTCCATGCATCTCATACCATGCTCTACAACAGACATCCCAACCATTTATCCTGAAGTTGTAGCATATCCTCCCTGTGTAGTCATGATGCCAAGCCGTTGACAACACATCGTATATAAAGTTTGTACGAGACTCCAAGGAGCTGCCCCAAAAGTTCTTCCTTAGATTCATTAAGAGATCTCGCTCTGCATGTTGGCAACACCTACTCCCACAACAATCGATGGAAGAAACCTGCTGCACCGAATCTAGTGACATTTTGTACATTGTTGTTGGAGGCTCTCTTTGTTTAGGCACCCTGTTAATGAAAGTGTACCTTCTTTTCTTTGATGTTGGATCATCCCTTTTCAACATTTGATCATTGACCAACTCATCTATACCAGCAACGTGGTCCATGGGCACATATTGTTGCAATGGGCTTCCTTTAAGTAAGGTAATCTGCTTGATGGGCCACTTTACTAGACTTCCATGGACAAGAATGCAGGAAGTCCTATGACATCGCTTGGTCCACTTGGCATCGTAATGCCATCAGACTGTCTCTCTATGTTATCATGAAGGTTGCTCAAGCCCTCATGTCTTAATCATTTCATAATCGGATCTTCCTCAAACATACGATCCATAAGCAAGGGTTCATCAGTTGACACTCGATCTTCATTCATTTTTGCTATAATGGATGGTACTTTGACTGGTGCTCTATTAGTTGAGTATTTCTAATGTTTTGGGAACTTAATGTCAACCAGCACTCTGGGTTCTACCTACATTTCTTGACATTCTTCTACTAGAGCCTTAGCCTTCACCAAATTCTCCTTTTCATCAATAGGATTAAGGTATTCGTGAAATCCACTTGGTGTATTTGGTCTTGGCTCTTCTACCTCTTCTCCACTTAGACCTCCGTCTCCTTTACCTCCTTGACTAGATCTTCTTTCTAAACTCCCTATGGTCTCTAAGGTTGCTACAGTGGCCATGTCCTCATCAGAACCACTCTGCACTATCACTTTATCCTTCCCCTTACCCACTTTAATCGCTTGCTTTTTGATTGGGTTGTTTTGAGGTTTTGGATTCTATGATGTTCCAGCTTGACCTCTCTTTCTCTCTTATGCAACTCTCGTGTGATTGCCTTGGCTTGCATTCGAGTAATTGCATTTAAAGAAACTTGAGCAATGCATTCGTGTTCAATCCCTAACAAGTTGAGGCTTGTCATTCTTGGGTTTGAAGCATCTATAGGTGCTCTTCACATTGAACAATCTTTATATAAATGGTCAATACCATAGCCACTGCACAATGGGACATTCGTAGCAACTACAGTAGGCCCTGCACACCCATAACATTGGACAGGTTGTCTCGCTTGCGCTTTTTATGGGCACTCATTTGCCTTATGTGGTCCATTGCACTTGTAGCATTGAATTGGAGGTCTTGGATTTGTGTTATTCATATCCCTAGCTTTAGCATTGACTGGCATTGTTTGGTATACTGGGATATGCTGATCTCCCTAAACAACATAATGACTAAGGTAACTTATGTATTCACCTTCCTCTTGAGTGGATAATGGTTGTTCAGCATAATTCTCTGTATTCCTTGGATCAGGTTCATTCCAACCCTGAGACATTTCTTCCACCTTCACTTGGTTCATTGGCATAATTCTTGGCAGAGGTGGTTGAGGTCCTAGGATTGACTATAGTAATGGCACATTCTATGCTTGATATGGCATTGATCTAACATTGTTAGCTCCTTGAACAAATTGATTCTTTTGTAGCGGTGGAGCTAGTAATGCTAGTTGTTGCAGTCTAGGTTGATAAGTCTGTGTTTGCACTAGCGACAACATTCTTGGGTATCTGCACTGGGAAGTCTCGTGGTTTCCCCACCTATTACAATGTCCACACCACAAGGCTAGTGGCCTTGCTCATAACCTTGGACACTCATTTGAGGGATGATTCCCTGAGCATACGTTGCACCATACCATATCTCTTCTTGGATACAAGTGTGCATTTCTTTGGTGATCACGATGAGCTGCATTCTTTGCTTGAGGACTATTAGGTTAGCAAGTGTGAAGATAGTGGGAGAGAGGGAAGGAGTCTCACTTGAGGCTTTCTCACAATCACAATGGGGGAATACACACAAAGGTGGAGGCTGAAAACAGTTTTCCTCTTCTTAGTTGTGAAAGCCAAAAGAACTCTAGTACAAAGAAAATAGAACCCTATATGTGGGTCTCAAACCAAACTCAACTAACTAAGGTGGCATACTAACTGAGCCACAAACTAGAGTAGATAAGGATAGCTGTCATCCAGCTATTATTCGTGGGCGGTGTACCTACCACATCTCCAGCTAACAAGTCGGTGACATAAATACACAACGGTCACCCTGGCATATCGCGAGTGGAGCTCGATATCTCAACACTCCCCCTCAAGCTCAATCCCAATTCCTGCACACCAAGCAGGTCTCTGAACTTGCGCAGCTTCTCTGCGCCCAATGCTTTCGTGAATATGTCAGCTACCTGATCCTCTGTGCTGACATAAAGTAGATCAATAAGACCTAGTAAAACCTTCTCCCGCACATAGTGATAATGCACCTCAATGTGCTTTGTTCTAGCATGAAAGACTGGGTTCTTTGCCAAGTGTATGCTGCTCATGTTGTCACAATAAATGACAATTGGCCCATCTGTAGACTGATGCATATCATAGAGTAGCTTATGCAACCAAGCTACCTCACATGCAGCCATTGCTGCACCCCTGTACTCAGCCTCTGTGCTCGACAAGGCAACTGTAGGCTGTTTCTTGCTGCTCCAAGTGACTGCAGCACTCCCAGAAGAGAACACATATCCACTGGTAGATCGTCTATCAGAAATACTACCAGCCCAATCACCATCAGTGTATCCATGCAACTGTATCTGAACCCCAGCCTCATAAAATAGTCCATACTGCAATGTGGACTTCACATACCTGAGTATGCGTCTAGCCGCATCCAAATGCGGTTTCCTTGGAGCCTGCATAAACTGACTTACCAACCCAACAGCATAGCTCAAATCTGGCCTGGTAATAGTCATGTAAATCAAACTTCCTACTATGCGTGCAGGGTCTTCCAGAAGCTCACATGCATCTGCGCTCAGCTTCACATTCTGCTCCAAAGGAACTGAAATAGGCTTACAGCCTGTCATCCCATATTTGGACAGCATGTCCAATCCATACTGCCTCTGCAAGAGCTGTATCCCACTTGGTGATCTAATCACCTCAATGCCCAAGAAATAACGTAGCTCTCCCAAATCCTTCATCTCAAACTTCTTCTTCAATAGCATTTTCACATGAAGGATATCTTCATCACTATCACCTGTGATGATCAAATCATCAACATAAATGACAAGCAGCATAATCCCTTTCTCTGTTTTTCTCACATAGAGTGAGAAATCTGCCTTGGAAATCTGAAAGCCAATAGTGACAAGATACTGTCCTATCTTGTCAGACCATGCTCTAGGTGCTTGTTGCTTCAAGCCATACAAGGCTTTCTTCAACCTACAAACAAACTTAGGATGAATAGCATCAACATAACCTGGTAGCTGCTCCATAAAGACCTCTTCTTGCAAATCACCATGCAAGAAGGCATTCTTTACATCCATCTGATGTAAAGACCATCCCTTTGATGCATCCATAGCAATGACTGCTCTTACGGTTGCCATCCTTGCAACCGGGCTGAAAGTTTCTTCATAATCAATGCCATATGTCTGTGCATACCCCTTGACAACTAATCTTGCCTTGTATCTATTCACAGAACCATCTGCATTGTGCTTGATCTTATAAACCCACTTACAGCCAATTGCATTCTTGCCTTTAGGCAAAGGCACCAATTCCCATGTAGCATTAGCATCCAAGGCATCCATTTCTTCATCCATGGCTTTCTCCCATTTTTCATTTCCCATGGCTTGCTCAAAAGAAGTGGGTTCTGGTTCCTGTATCACTTTGACCATATAGGCATAGTGAATGGCTGTAAATCCATCATATTTCAGCCTATCCACAGGATACCTAACCCTGGTAGACCTGCGCAAAATAGGCTCACTTCCAGGTGCTCTCAAAACATCCCTGGTCTTCCTTACTCCAGGTGTAACAACAGAAGGAATACCCAACTCATCATCAATGCTCTGCTCTGAGCCTCTGGATTCACCATCCACATAAGAGTGACCTGCATTCACATCAAACATGGGCTGATCTACCTTCTCTTTTCCTTTTCGTGATACCTGCGTACCACTATCTGCATTGCTTTGAGGAGATTCTCCTGATCTCAATCTGCGTGTCCATGGTGAAGTATGTGAACCACTGCTAGACAACACTGCAGGTCCACTGATATTTTGTGATTGCTGCTGTAAATTCTATGCAGCATTACCATTTTGTGCATCTACATCAATCATCACATTTACTGGTTTATACCAACTGCTCATCTCATCAAAAACAACATCTCTGCTCACTATAAACTTACGAGTAGAAGGGTTATAGCATCTATACTCTTTCTGCTGCAGAGAATAACCAATAAAGACGCACTTCTCAGCTTTTGGATCCAACTTGGACCTCAACTCATCTGGCAAATGGACATAGGCAATGCAACCAAAGATTTTCAAATGAGAAATATCTAGTTTCCTACTAGTATACATCTCCTCTGGCGTCATGCCATGTATTGCTGCAGTGGGAGTCCTGTTCATTATATAAACTGCTGTAGCAACTGCTTCAGCCCAATAATAATCTGGTAGATCTTTTTCATTTAGCATAGCCCGAGATACCTCTCCAATATGCCTGTTTTTCCTTTCTGCAATTCCATTTTGCTGTGGGGTATGACTGCATGAATATTGTTGCTTTATACCATGCTCCTGCAAGAACCTTGCAAACTCATTTGAGAGGTACTCTCCCCCTCCATCTGACCTTAGGCATTTTATTTGCAGGCCTGTTTCTTTTTCAACCATAGCTTTGAAAGCTTTGAAGTGCCCAAACACTTCACTTTTCTTTTTCATAAAATATACCCAAAGTTTTCTGCTGAAGTCATCAATAAATGTGACAAAATAGTGACAGCCAACAATAGATGCAGCTTTAGTAGTCCACACATCAGAGTGGATTAATTCCAATGGCTTTTTACTCTCTTGAACATGCCCAGGAAAAGGTTTCCTTGCCTGTTTCCCAAATTGACAGGCTTCACAAACCTTGTGCATTTCTGTAACCTTGAATTTAGGCAATCCTGCAACAATATTTTGGGCTTGCATTGATTTAAGTCACTGTATATTAACATGACCAATGCGTTTGTGCCAGATATCAATATCTGCAACTACTGCACTCAATTCAGGCATGTCTGCATCCAACATAAACATCCTGCCCTTCTTCTTTCCTTTTGCTATCAAGCGACCATTATTTTTCATATCCTCAACAAAGCATCCATGAGGATTAAATCTAACCTGCAAGCCCTGCTCAACCATCTGACCAACAGAAACCAGGTTCTTGGTGATGTTCGGGACATGAAATACACCAGACAAGTATTTCTTTTTCCCATCCTGCATAGACAAAGGAATTTTGCCAATCTGCACAATAGGATGTGCAGTATCATCACCAGTCTCCACAAATCCTAGTTTTTCCATTTTCCTTACATCCTGCATCCATTCAGCATGACCTGTGATGTGGTTTGACGCACCTGAGTCAACATACCACACATCATTGCTTTCTTCTACACTTGTCACAGAATTTGTCATATGCTGCAGCATAAACAAATGCTCATTTCTGTCATGACCCTGTCTACTAGAGGATGCATAATTGCCTTGCTGCAATTTTCCATTCATAATGTCATTCTGCTTTCTGTAGCAGTCTTTAGCCATATGCCCCATTTTACCATAGTAGTAGCATTCAACATTGCTGTTTGCATTTTGGCCTCTCTGCCATCCACCACGACCTCTTTGGCTCCCCCTGCCCCTAGAGTTACCACGTCCTCCTGCATAGGACTGGTTTTCTTGCATTTGCTGCATATTCTGATTTCTACCACGGCCTGCAGATCGGCCTCCTCTACCTCTGCCTCTACCTCTGCCAGCATTTGAGTAGAAAACAGTTTCTTTTGAAGTTCCTGTTGAAGAAGATGCACCACCATTTCTCTGCTCTTCAAAAATTAGAAGAGCAATCAACTCCTCAAAATCACGAAATTTTTCACGGACGGCAATGGATGTCCGGAACTGTGCATAATCCTTTCCTAGACCATTCAAGGTCACAGAAACTAAATCGTCATCATCCACTGGTGACCCAATGGAAGCAAGTGCATCCGCAATTTTCTTCACCTTCATGTGGTAGTCATTGATGCTCATATTTTCTCTCTGCACATTGTGTAACTCCTGCTTGAGCTGCATTTTCCTGGCCTGCGTATTTGTGCTGTATATTTTAGCCAAAGTATCTCATGCCACCTTTGGCATACTTGCATCCTGAATATGCACAATCATTGAATCTGAAATACTGATAGACAGCCAGTACATAACTTTTCTGGCTCTCTCATGCCATCCTTTAAATGCCTACATTTCCTGTTGATTGGGAACATTAGGAAGAACTGGTTCTTCTTCATTTCTAGTAATGAATCCCAGTAGCCTTTTCCCATCAAGAAATTCGTCATTCTAAACTTCCATGCCTGGAAGTTGTTCTTGTCAAGCTTTTTAGTGACAATCTGTGAAAGAGAATCAGATGCCATTACAGAACACTGCAAAATATTCTGTCACTGCAAAAAACACAGCTTTTGCCTCACACGGGCAGATCTGCAAAACTGACGAAAGTGGTATTTCACCATACAGTCACTTCCTAGTGATGATTTTGCATCAACAGGCAACAAGCATGAATCTGCAACTCCCAATGTCTCTACGCATAGGCATACGATGCAATTTCTGCGGCAACTTTTCATTGACCTGCAGAATAGTGGTCGCACAGCAAAAACATGGCCTTTTTCTGAGTGCCTGCGGAGAACTTCCGCCTCCAAAACGGGCTCCGAAATGACCTCGGATCAGAAAAATAAAGTCACTAAGGGCTTCGCCCTTGTCCCGCAACATATAATGCCCTCTCGCCACACCGCGAAGGGCGTCTCAATCTGAGACAGTGCACTCTCGCACTTTCGGCTGTGCTACCTGCAGAGATTTGCTCCCAAACTTGAAAAAGGAAAGCAACACTGGTCCTCTTACCAGGACACTGCGAACTTGCTTTGCTTTCTTGAGCTCCTTACCACGAACAAGGCTCTGATACCATGTGAAGATAGTGGGAGAGAGGGAAGGAGTCTCACTTGAGGCTTTCTCACAATCACAATGGGGGAATACACACAAGGGTGGAGGCTGAAAATAGTTTTCCTCTTCTTAGTTGTGAAAGCCAAAAGAACTCTAGTACAAAGAAAATAGAAGAACCCTATATGTGGGTCTCAAACCAAACTCAACTAACTAAGGTGGCATACTAACTGAGCCACAAACTAGAGTAGATAAGGATAGCTGTCATCTAGCTATTATTCGTGGGCGGTGTACCTACCGCATCTCCAGCTAAAACAAGTCGGTGACATAAATACACAACGGTCACCCTGGCATATCGCGAGTGGAGCTCGATATCTCAACAGCAAGCTCATCAATGTTCAAATCCTTGGCTTCCTTGGATTGCTCCTTAGAAACCCATGATGAACTCCCATCAGGATCCTTGGATCCCACAATCGAGGGTAGAGATGTCATAATGGTCTTGTTGCCCTCTCTCATAACTTCTTAACCCCAATAAAAATCGAGGCAAGAGTTGTTCATCACTGAGCCTTTCATGAGGCTCACACCTTGCATTCAGATGCTTGATTTGAGCGATATAATCCCACAAGGAGTCTTTACCTTGTTTGACCTGATTCAATTGATTTATAGGGCTCCACTTCAGACCTTTTGGAGAATACTCCAAAATGAATGACCCTCTTAATGTATCCCATGTATCCTTCTCCTCGTTTTTAACTGCTCGATACCACGCACCTGCCTTGCCATCCAATTGAATTCCAAAGGCTCCAATCTTATCGCCATTGGACACATCTCCGAATGTGGCACACACTTGCTCAAATCGCTCTACATAGGTGATCAGGTCACTCTCTCCTTGGAATTTTGTGATTAACTTGGCAATGGCGATGGACCTATTTTTAGACCCATGGTTTTCTCTAGCTGCAAGAAATGAAGCTAGCGCTGGCACCCCCCTTCCTATAGCTTGCACTAATGCCCTAAGCACTTCATCCAACAATACCGTCTAATGAATAGGAGGTGGTTGTTGATATGGCATTTGTGGTTGCGTTAGATATGGATATGTCGGTTGTGGGGGAACATAGGCTTGTTGGGATTGGACCGGTCTTGGGTATTGCCTCACATTAGGATCCACATAATAGGATGTGCACGATGCGTCTTGTGATGGATTCACTGTTGGATGCAATCGGGTGAACATTGGTCCTATTGACACCGGATTAAACCTAGGTGTCGGCCCTTGATAAGCCATTGTCATGACTAGTGGTCGTGCAATTTGAGGTCTATCATGAAAATATGGTACAGGTCTCGGTGGTTAAGGCGCTCTCTGGGCATTTGCCTCCATCTACGGTATGTCAGGATGTGATCTATAATCCCCTCATATCTCCGATGGTCCTGCTTTCGAATGAAATCGAAAGACTGGTCTGCCTTCAGCATGTAAGTTCTGAGAATGTAGATCATTTTCAAAGGGTGGTGTCATCACCCTTGCCATGTGTTCTTTAACAATAGGTCTTGAAGTTACTGTGTTTGTGCGAGCCAATAGATTCATGTCATCTGTGTTATCAAAAAGCTGAGCTCGTGGGTCAAACCTTCCAAAGTAGTTGGTTATTCCTTCATAAATTCTATTGGAGGTTGACTGTGTTGGGGACTGAGTCCTTGAGTTTGGAGCAATGGATACTTGTGTATCATTTTGATTTGACATGTTATCCTCCATGCCCAAAGTCTCAGCTATACTTGACTCGTATTCAAAAGGTGGTCCTAGCACAGATGATGTACTATTCAAAGAAGACCTTTCCCTAGCGGTTAGACTTGAGCCCTAGACTTGAGCCCAAAATGGCCTCTAGATCTTCATTGGAAGCACTTTCTTCTGGGGCAATTTTAGGTCCTAAGATGTGATCAGACCTAAGGTGCATGTATATTTCTAAGGTTCAGGTTGAATTGGAATCTGCTATCAAGGTGTTCAGTCTGGCAGGGTCACAATTTGCAGTTCTAATGCACTAAATTATTGTAGCGTGCTGCAATAATTAATGCAACACCCTGGTATGTTTTGCTCCTAGCACTGAATCAACTGATCACTGCACTTCTGGTATAGCAATTCAACTTTTTCTAGTGATAATGCAGTGTTCATGCAATAATTTTAATGCAATGCCATGGAATTTTTAGGCACTTTGACCTTCTGATCTAAATGTTGACTTCGACAATTCATGCAAACATCACTCAACCCCTCAGGATGGATCAATTCAATGTAGCACGTTGCAATAATTATTGTAGTGCCGATGCAATAACTGACACTCTAACTAAGTTGGTGCCTAATTTAATGTTTCTGAAATTTGTGCTCACTAATTCAGATATTCTTGAAAAAAGTCAACTCTTAATTAATGCAGCATTGATGCAATAAATTCTGCTAGCTGGTGCATTAATTTTTCTGACAGGTGGTTGGTGACAGCTATCAGTGACTGTTGGAGGCTAATGTAGTGGCCTAGAACACTAATGTGGCATGCATGAACCCGACCTTAGTTTTGAACATTTTGCTCATTTTTTTGTGTTTTTTCAAGACTGTAATTTATGTACAATGCTCTATGGGTGATCTTCTAACTATGTAAAGCTTAAAAACAACAAAAACAACAACTTTAAAAACTCGAAATGAATATGTTTGGTTTTTGACCTCACAACCACTTCCTGGGTCAAAACTAGCCCAAAAGATGACTGTGATAAATCGATTCAGATGAGGAGGAACTACTTTTCATAAATCTAAACTTTTTATAACAAAAATATAGCACGTTTTCACTACTCTTTCTTCCTTACTTGCATTTGCAACCAACTAACGGTTTTGAAAGGGTAATAACAAGGAAAACAACAGCAAGAACCAAGTAAGGTTGCTTACCTCACCGGAAATAGTGCCAAAATTTATTAAGTCTTTTTGACGGAGACCAACGTGTCGTGGGGATCTTCAATCGAGCTGCTTCAGAGAGCTCATTTTCCAAGCTACTTCCTTGTGGGAGTTGGTTGACTTGCAGCTATGCAGTCTTGTCATGGGCACCGTCCTCGGATTCAATCTAAGCTAGTATGTGATCGTAGGGGGTAGGGAAATGAGAAGAATAGAAGGAAGAAATGTGAGCATGGTGAAAGGGGAAATCGATCATATGCGTAGCAACAAGCAAGAGTAAAGGAAAGGAGACACCCATAGGCAGCAAATTTCAGCAACTTCCCACGATGGAAGTGCTCTACCTACCAAGCACTTGCTATCTATGGCCTAACTGGTGCTGGTCCAACTCCCCTGGCTCAAAACCCATACGTTTGGCAACTCTGGCAAGCTCCTCTGGCTCTAATTCTGCTCCCTTCAGTTCTCTTCTATATGGCACGCTGAAAATGACCTCTTTCTGCTGCCTTAACCCACTCCCTACTTTCTTGAAACAGTATGCATGCTCTCCAGCTGACATCCACCACCTTGCATGTCCTCTAGTGGTTGTGTAACTGACATCCAGTGCCTCTACTACCTTCCTTTTTATGTGGGAGTGACACACTGCTTGGATTGAAGCTCCTTCTAACATGTGGCAATCCAATCATAGCCCACCATCTAGCCACATGCCATCATATCACCCAATCAGTGCTCCATCATTATACAGTCATACCCTCCTCCAAAAACTTAAAAATAGAGTTTTTAATAAATGTGCACTCTCTCTCTACTTTCTCTCTCTACACACTTTTGCACATTGAATTTTATCTTCCTTGTTATACATTACTGAGTGAAACTGAATATATATATTCTGGATCCTCACTCAGCGGCCTTCACTACCATGTGTCTAGTAAATTTGAGAGGTTCCCAGTAAAAGATATTTTTATAGTTACCTCTACCTCTCTCTACCTTCTCTCTCTAATCTTTTTTTAGTTTTTTTCCAGAAAGCCTCAAAAACTTCACAAAAACCCTGCCAAGCTGTACATGACCCTCTCCAGCATCTCTTCTCTGTATAGTTCTTTATTTACATAAATACTTCATACAATGTGCAAGCTGTAAGAAAACAATAAACGTCTGTGCTCAACAGATAGCAGGATCTCGTATGCAAAGGAGACAAACTGATAGTATGGAGAATTTAAAAAAATGATTACTATAAATTGTATATAATAGATGGCGGTGCCTCCCAGCCGTGTGCTCCTTTTGAGGGAGCTTCAATGGCATGCTGGAAAAAATGGAGGACACACGCTATATGCTGAAGGCTCAGGGTTTCTGTAGCTTGTGTTGATACTAGGCTTTCACGGGTTTACTCTTATATAGCCACCATAGCATGGTTGGTTAGGTCTAGTCAGGTGCCCGACCCAGTCGGCCTAGAGCAGCCGCTTGGTGGTCGGTCAAGGACTAGGCCCTCGACCACCTGTTAGAATGGTGGCACGTAATAGAGTAACTAACCTATGTTCTGCGTTCGACTCAAAGCCATTCGGGATCATCTGGGGCCCCAAACGGGCCTTGTAACCCGAGTGGGCTACCTCGGGAAATGCTCCATTTACCCTTAGTGCGGTCAATCATGGGATTCTTTCTTGCACTTGCATGTAGCGTAGTTAGTAGTGTACCAACTCTATCTAAAGTCATCCAGCCATCAAGCCACACATGGCCCCCATCTGGTGTCTAAACTAGGACCTACCGGATAACCTAGCTACTCAGATGCCTTCTCCTCATATGGGAGGCTCACAAGTAGAGCTAGCTGGTTACCGCGTAGTTACAAGAGAGTGAAGCATTGATATCTAACATCCCCTCTCAATGTCCACCTTGAAGTGAACTACCTTTTTTGGCCCAATGCCAAGTGATGAAGATGTCTCTCTAGCAAGTCTCTCCCAAGAGCCTTTGTGAAGAAGTCCATAGCATTCTCTGTAGTCAAACAGTACACCAAGTCGACCTCTCCATCCATGATGAGCTCGTGCACAAAGTGATACTGAATCTCAATGTGTTTTGTGCAAGCGTGGAAAACAAGGTTCTTTGCAATTGCCTTGCAACTTAGATTATCACACAACAACTATGTAGGATCGCTCTGCGATGCACCCATGTCTCCCAAAATCCTCCTCAACCATACTGCCTCACCGGAGGCAAAACACGCTGATTTTTACTCAACCTCGGTAGAAGAAAGAGCAACTGTAGGCTGCTTCTTACTGACCCATGAAACAACTCTAGATCTGAGTGAAAAACAGTAACCTAACATGGATCTCCTATTGTCCACATCTCCTACCCAATCCGAGTCATAGAATCTAGTTAGGGTGTTGCCCTTGGTATAGGTGATGCCATATTCTAGCATGCCTTTGATGTATTATAGAACTCACATCTCTACCCTCCAATGGTTCTCTTGGGGCCTATTGGAAAACTTGCTCAGTATACCAATTGCAAAACTAATGTCCGATCATGTGTTGCACAAGTAGATTAAGTTGCCCACAAGCCTTCTATACTTTGCTTTGTCCACCAATGGTAATGAGTCTTCAGTTGAAAGCTTCACATCAACCTCCATAGGGATGCCAAATTCCTTCAGTATCTCTCTAGCATACTTCTGCTATGAGATGAAAATCTGATTTGGCTCTTGCCAAACCTCTATCCCCAAATAGAAATGCATTACTCCGAGGTTTGTCATTTCAAACTCTCTTTCCAGCATCTGCTTTGTTTGTGAGATCTTCTCTTCATGGTTCCCTGTCATGGCAAGGTCATCCACATAAAGGACCATGATCATACACTTGCCTCCTTCTCTGTAGATATACAAAATTGCATTTGATGGGCTCCTCTTGAACCCGTGTCTCAGAAAGAAGGGATCAATTCGCTAGTACCATGCGCATGGGACTTGTTTCAGCCTATAAAGTGTCTCCTTTAGTTTGCAGAATTTACCTTTTGAGCCGAGGATCACAAATCCTGGTGGTTGCTCCACATAGACCTCCTCCTTGAGATCTTCATTCAGAAAGGCGGATTTCACATCCATCTGAAACACGAGCCAACTTTCCTGTGCTGCTAAGACCAAAACACTGTGAATTGTGGTGAGTCTAGTTGTGGGAGCGAAGGTATCTTGATAATCGAAACCATGTACCTGCATGAAACCATTCGCCACGAGTCGCACCTTATACTTATCCAACGTGCTGTCGAGCTTGTACTTGGTCTTGTAAACCCACTTGGTGCTGATTACCTTGCACTTTAGTGGTAGATCCACAAGGTCCCAAGTGTTGTTCTTCATTATGGAGCCATACTCTGACTCCATAGCCTCCATCCACCTATCGTCCCCCTTTGCCTCTGTAAGACATTTGGGTTCTTCGACATGGATCACTTCCATCATCAATGGATAGTTGACTAGGTGTTCCTATACTCTTCTTTGCTCCTCTAGTCTCTTCGACTGGCGGTGTCCAAATTGTTTCTCCTCAATAGTTGGAGGTCCTCTGCCATCCAAAAGCTGCTTTACTCACTTCAAAAATGGCTGTTACCATTGTGGTTGTGCAGGCTCATTCTCTTCTTTTTCTTCATCCTCATTCCTCCCAAGCACCATTGGGGTATGTCAGTCTACTTTTGGTGGGTGTATTGGATGAATATCCTCATCTTGGTTGTCTAGAAAGGAAGCCTCCTCCTTCAATTGATGCGATCATTCATTGAAAACCACATCGCAACTCACTATTACCTTCTTTTCACTATATCCCAAGAAAATACATTTGTTGCTCTTTGGATCCCACTTGGTCCTATTCATTAGGGGAGAAGTGAGGTCTCAAAAGGGCCTCCAATTAGTGTTCCTAATTTCATGAGATTAGGGAGGAATTGAAGTGTACCAATGAGAGTGCTCCTTTTAGTGGGGCAATGCCATGTTGAGGTGGAAGGTCCAAGTAGCCTCTATTGGCTAGACCTCTTACACATGGGACCCTCTCCTTCTCCCCATTGGTTGTGTCTCTTACACAATGGCCCACTAGAACCCAACCCACTCCGCTCTAACCCATGTCTAACCCTCCTCCCATGTGTACCTTCCTCTGTTAATACCCACTTAGCATTCAAGAGGTCGCAGGAGCCAGCCTTTCCCTCCCTCCACATTTTGAACTTGTGGATCCCTTTCCACATCTCCTCTCCCTCCTGCTACAGTTCTGCCTCCATTCTTGCACCTCTGCCCCTCTCCTGGGCATCCCTCTTCCTGCTCTTCCCACTACAGCTGCTTCTACTCCTCCCCTCATCCATGCCCCTCTTGCATGCCCCTCTCTTGCTGCTATTGCTGCTTCTACTCCTCATCATCACTCCTCAACCATCTCTTTGCTAGACTTGTTTCTCCATAGGATCACCCCTCTGTTGCTGCTGCTCTTCCTTCTAACATACAGTTGCCCTGCAATCATGGTGAGGGGAAACTCCACTAGGCCATCCAACATGGTGGCCTCATTTGTGCTCCACAACACCAAAGATGCAGGCGATGACTGGCTCCCTTGCACATACAGCTTGAACGACTGGATAATCATGAAAGGATCTGCCAAAGGTCCACATAGGCTTCCAAAGAACAAGATAGGTGACCTCTTACATGAGTGGAAGGGACGCATCTTGATATTCAAGTTGGGGAAGAAGGGATGGCTTGCAAAGGTGAACATGTGTACATGGCAAAGGACATGTTATTGCCCCCATCAACAAATCAAAGATAGATGCCTTTGCATTGTAAGTATGTTTTTATTAGTTTGATCTTCTGTCTCTTCCATATTCACTTTGGATGGCTTGTTTTCCCATGATAGATATATTCCCTTTAGACTACAAAGAATGGGAACCACTTGAGTCGTTCATTGGAAAGTTTGATGCGGTTCATGAAAATATAGGCAAGCTCTTGCATGATGGAGAGTCCTCCTCTTCTTTGCGACAAAGAAATATGTATGGTACATTGCACGTTACATTACTCCCAAAAGAAAAGCATCGTTTGGCCATCTTGAATCCATTGCAGCACCACAACTGGACGAGATTCACTATGGCATGGAGGATGCCAAGACATTGACAACTTTCAAGGAAAAGATCAGAAAAGATATGGCCATGGCAATGAAGTTCACATTTGGATCCAAATGGTCCAGGTTATCTTGGTTTATGCCTTTGCACATTTTTGCTCAATGTTTTAAAACTATCCAAATGCATTGGTATTTAAGGATAGGTCAATAGAATGGTGATCTGTTTCGGTGTTATGCATGCAAAGATAGTGGTGGCAAGATACCACATCACACGGCAAGTATTCTATTTGGCATTCCAATATAGGCATTGGAAAAAGATAGGGGACTCTTGGTTACCCCTTGATTCCAATGCGGAAGACACCAATGTGACTTTATCTATTGAACTTGATCGTGAAGATTTGAAGTATGTGAATGTCACCTCACAATGGACACTCAAGGACGTGCGGGAATACCTTCTAGTCATGGAAGTCCTTCTGGAGTCTTTTATCTTTTTGTTGGATGGTAGAAGGGTGCCTAAGTGCCAAGAGAAGTGCTTGCGTAGTGAGAAATTCATCCCTCCTGCAAAATTGCAGATCACAAGTCATTTTGTGGGGAGATAATGTATCAATATTCAATTGAACAATGGATTTACTCTCTTGAAAGTCAATTCAAATTGTCTCTTTCCTCTTTGTTCTTTGCATTGGTTATGAGAGTTAATTTTTATAATAGTTTTTTTTTAATTCTTTTTTATACATATAAACGAGCCTTCATACTATTGATCCTCACTTTACCTTTTCACCTTCCACACCCTCCACTCATCTTCATCCAACCACTCACTTTCTTAACACATTCTATTACCCTCTTGACTATGGACTCTGCAAGGCCTGCCTTCAATGAGTTCCTCTCCCGGACCCCACTCAACCATAGGGAGGATGAGCTCTTTGAGGTCTTTGACAAGACCTTCGATGTGCTCAGCACATACATGGGACCTAGGGAGGACTTTGAGGAGCTCATCGTCTACATGCAGACTCATTTCAAGGATTTTGCATACCAGCTTGATGAGTCTGCAAAGAGATGGGTTCCCATTGACTACCTTTTGTTCATCCATGATTATGACTCCCGGTTTGAGAAGCGGTTGCAACGTTTCTGTGTGCAACTCCTTGAAGATGGGTTTAGGGCTGTGGACCTTGATGTCCTCATAGATCTAGGAATTGTAGGAAACACAGGCACAAAGTTCATTTCCTAGGAAATGACTTTCATTTTCCTGCTCCAGGATGGACACACGGATGAGGAAGGTTCATCCTCAAAACCTCCCACTTCCGCTACTACCTTACATGTCCCTGCAGAGGACTATGCCTTCTTTGAGGAGCTGCCAGTTGATATGCAAAGGAACCCCCCCTGATGTCCCTTCGATGGACATAGTGGAAGGTCAACAGTACCTCTTCCTCCACGACATTGAAACACTTTTCAACTTACGTGAGGATGAGGCACTGGGCATGTTATGTGGGTTTGATGTGGACACCAGCATGGAGGAGCCTGGTACCTTGGGTTATTCAGAGCAATCCCTAGAAGAATACCTTGCTACAATGCTGGCGATCATGAAATCCATAGACACAGCTATCTACCATGCCTTGCCAAATGCTATCCCCACACCCCCTCCTCAATCAGCCAAACCCCATGCCTCGTTCCAAGGTTCCATCAACATCACGCAAGAGGAGGCTATGGATTGGGACCAAGCTGATTCATGTTGAGATGTCAAGCTCAGAGTCCCATCGTATCCAGGAGGATGCCAAGTGACACGTGGTTGGTATACCACGCTAGTCTAGATTTCTTTTTATCCATGTATGGTGTGGTAGGACTTATGGCTTGGACTTAGCCTATGACTTCCTTATGCTAGTCATAGTAGGTGTAGGGTTTTATCATGTTGGTGTGTGAATGAGATGTTGTTGTTGCCTCCACTACTTGTATACTCTATCCTCTCTCTCTTCTCACCTAGATCCCCCTCCCCCGTTTACATGGTATCAGAGCTTGTTGGCTAAGGAAGAGAGAAGAGCAAGGAAGCAGTACCTGGGAGAGCAACCCCTCCGCAGTGAGGTGAAAAACCAAATTGTCTCGGATTGAGACGTCCTTCTGGGAGAAGGAAGTATACACGGATATACTTGTCTTTGACTGAACTTTTGCGGCCAGAATTCCGTTTCGGGAGCGTTTCGGGCACGTTTTGGGCCTTGCGAGTAGAAATCAAGCAGTTTTAAAAATATGCTATTTCTAGAAGGCGTGTTTGAACACTGGCTTCTTCAACATAGAGACGCATTTTTTAAGTGCACACAGGGTGCACAGAATCATTGTGCTTATGTTCTTATGTGTGGATGTTCATACATTCACCATCGACATTCGCTGTAGCTGCTACATTGTGTAGAATTCCGTAAAATTGTAAGTGTTGTTTCCTGTGTACAACCTTCTACATCTGTTGTTTTCCACGAACATTGTGGTACTACTACAGGTGCAAGTACATAGTTTCGAAGCTCATTTAAGGCAAGATGTCAAATAATATCACTCAAATTGTGGGTGAAAAGTTGGATAAAAGCAACTTCCAGGCATGGAGATTTCGCATGACAAACTTCCTAATGGGAAAGGGAGTATGGGACATTGTGACTGGCAGTGATGAAGAGCCACATTTGCCAGTGCAAAATGCAACTGTGGCACAAATAAAAGCATATAAGGAATGGCATGAGAAGACATGCAGAGTCTTGCATTGGCTCAGTGTTTGTGTTTCAGATGCCATGATTGGTCACATTCAGGAATGCACAAATGCCAAGGATGCCTGGGATACACTTGTGAAGTTGTATAGTACTACAACTCTTGCATGCAAGATGCAATTGAAGCAAGAACTGAGTAATGTTAAGAAGGGGAATCTTAGCATTAATGACTATGTTCTGAAAGTGAGAAATATTGTTGAAAAGCTGGGATCTATTGGTGTTACAGTGGAAGATGAAGATATGGTGCTGGTTGTTTTGAATGGTCTTGGTAAAGACTATACATCCTTTCAGACATCTATTGGCGTTCGTGAGACATTTCCATCTTTCAATGACCTGGTTGCCATGTTGATCAGTGAAGAGCTTCGTATTGGAGCTGATAGCTCATCCAACAAAAATGAAGAACAGGCTTTTTACTCCAATCGCAGTCGTGGACGTGACTGGGGTCACTATGGCAGAGGCAGGGGGAGAAATAATAATGATGCCTATGCACGTAATGCAAATAATGATGCAAGGCCTACACGAGGATGTGGAAGAGATTGTTTTTATTATGGCAAAAGTGGTCATTATGCTAAGGACTGTTATTAAAAACAAGCAGATATTAGAAATGGAAAGTTACAACATGGGAATTGTGCATCTAGTACTCACGATGATTGTTCAGAAAAGTTATTTGCGATGCAACAGAAGATGCACTCTACTACTATGCAGGATGATATGTGTGATGATGTATGGTATGTGGACTCAGGTGCATCAAATCACATGCCGTGGGAACTGTTTTAAAGAATTGGATGCAATGCATACACTTGGTTATGTTGAGACAGGTGATGATACACTCCACCCTATTGAGCATATGGGTAGAGTACCACTTGTAATGCAGGATGGAAAAGTTAAGCATTTGGAAGATGTGTTGTATGTGCCCACGATCACCAAGAACCTTGTGTCTGTAGGTCAAATGGCTGACCAAGGGTTGCAAGTATGGTTTAATTCTCATGGAGTATTTGTGGAAGATTTGAAAAAAAAATGCAAACTTGTGACCAAGGGGGAGAAGAAAGGCAGATTATTCACTTTGGATGTGACTATGCCTAGTGCAGAAACAGCCATGTATGTTGATGAATCGAAGGTGATAAATGACATAGATATTTGGCATAAGCGGATTGGACATGCAAACATGAAGAGGCTGAAATCTATGCAATCTAGTGGTGTTGTGACAAGACTACCCAAGTTTAAGAACAATGCCATAGTGAAGGTGTGTGCAGCTTGTCAATTTGGAAAGCAAGCAAGGCATAGATTTATGCATCATGAGATAGAGAGCAGCAAGCCTCTAGAGATTATTCATAGTGATGTGTAGACTACAGATACTATGACCATAGGTGGATGCTATTATTTTGTGACTTTCATTGATGATTATAGTCGCAAAGTTTGGGTGTATTTCATGAAGGCAAAGTCTGAGGTGTTTGGATACTTTCAAGAATTCAAAGCCATGGTTGAGAAGGAGACAGGTCTACAAATCAAATGCCTACAATCTGATAATGGGCGAGAATATACCTCACATGCATTTTCAAATTTTCTAAAAAGGAATGGTATTGTAAGGCACAAATCTTGTAGGTATACACCCCAACAAAATGGTGTGGCGGAGAGAAAGAATTGTCATATTGCAAAAGTTGCTAGAGCTCTCATGAATGAGAGACAGATACCAAATGAGCTTTGGGGTGAGGCAGTGTCTACTACCATATATATTATCAATCGCACACCAACTGCAGCGGTACACAATATCACACCAGAGGAGAGATATAGTGGCAAGAAGCCAGATCTATCACATTTGAAGGTTTTTGGTTGCATATGTTATGTGCATGTTCCAGATGAGTTGCAGACTAAGTTGGATGCAAAGGCTGAGAAATGTATCTTTTTGGGATACTCATTGGAGCATAAGGGGTACAGATGTTAGAACCCCATCACATGCAAGCTAAGGATCAGCCATGATGTGGTTTTTGATGAGCTTGCAAGTTGGTATGCATTGCCTCCTATAGTAGTTGATGATGGAAAGCCTGCAGAGAATGTTGATAGGAATCCTATTGCTAAGAGTGTTACAATTTCAGGGCCTAGTGAGGCTAGTTCTAGCTCTTCCACTTCACCATGGAGTGGTAGTCTGAGAAATTCAGCAGATAAGAGTGGATCAGCCCATGCAAATAGCCCAAGGAAGGGCAAGGAAAAGATTGCAGAACAGGGTGGTACATCACGTGTAGGGGGAGAGTCAAGTGACTCAAACATGAGCTTGGATGAGGAGCTTGGAATTCCCAAAGTTACTACACCTGGTGTTAGGAAATCCACAAGGGTACGATACCCAGTGGATAGGCTGACATATGATGGGCTCAGTGCCATACATTATGCTTATATGGTTAAGGTACTTCAGGTGATAGA
Organism: Dipteris shenzhenensis; assembly: GCF_047967505.1. Taxonomy (NCBI): domain Eukaryota; kingdom Viridiplantae; phylum Streptophyta; class Polypodiopsida; order Gleicheniales; family Dipteridaceae; genus Dipteris; species Dipteris shenzhenensis. Next base: position 215,725 of record NC_141599.1, read on the forward strand.
GCCTTAAATATTTGAGGATGCTATGGGTAATGCAGAATGGGAGTCTTCCATGGACGAAGAGATGGATACCTTAGATGCCAACAAAACATGGAAGTTGGTTGATTTGCCTACAGGAAAGAAACCCATTGGCTACAAATGGGTTTACAAAGTGAAAAGAAACTCAGATGGAAGTGTGAGCAGGTACAAGGCACGACCTGTTGCAAAGGGATATGCACAAGAGTATGGCATTGACTATGAAGAGACTTTTAGTCCTGTTGCTAAGATGAGTACAGTGAGGTGTGTCATTGCTTTAGCAGCGAGTAAGGGCTGGTCTTGGGGTGAGGCAGTGTCTACTGCCATATATATTATCAATCGCACACCAACTGCAGTGGTACATAATATCACACCAGAGGAGAGATATAGTGGCAAGAAGCCAGATCTATCACATTTGAAGGTTTTTGGTTGCATATGTTATGTGCATGTTCCAGATGAGTTGGGACTAAGTTGGATGCAAAGGCTGAGAAATGTATCTTTTTGGGATACTCATTGGAGCATAAGGGGTACAGATGTTATAACCCCATCACACGCAAGCTAAGGATCAGCCGTGATATGGTTTTTGATGAGCTTGCAAGTTGGTATGCATTGCCTCCTATAGTAGTTGATGATGGAAAGCCTACAGAGAATGTTGATAGGAATCCTATTGCTGAGACTGTTACAATTTCAGGGCCTAGTGAGGCTAGTTCTAGCTCTTCCACTTCACCATGGAGTGGTAGTCTAAGAAATTCAGTAGATAAGAGTGGATCAGCCCATGCAAATAGCCCAAGGAAGGGCAAGGAAAAGATTGCAGAACAGGGTGGTACATCACGTGTAGGGGGAGAGTCAAGTGACTCAGACATGAGCTTGGATGAGGAGCTTGGAATTCCCAAAGTTACTTCACCTGGTGTTAGGAAATCCACAAGGGTACGATACCCAGTGGATAGGCTGACATATGATGGGCTCAGTGCCATACATTATGCTTATATGGTTAAGGTACTTGAGGTGACAGAGCCTACAATATTTGAGGATGCTATGGGTAATGCAGAATGGGAGTCTGCCATGGACGAAGAGATGGATGCCTTAGATGCCAACAAAACATGGGAGTTGGTTGATTTGCCTGCAGGAAAGAAACCCATTGGCTACAAATGGGTTTACAAAGTGAAAAGAAACTCAGATGGAAGTGTGAGCAGGTACAAGGCACGACTTGTTGCAAAGGGATATGCACAAGAGTATGGCATTGACTATGAAGAGACTTTTAGTCCTGTTGCTAAGATGAGTACAGTGAGGTGTGTCATTGCTTTAGCAACGAGTAAGGGCTGGTCTTTATATCAGATGGATGTTAAAAATGCCTTCTTACATGGTGATTTGCATGAGGAAGTGTACATGGAGCAGCCACAGGGTTATGTACATCCATAGTATCCATAGAAGGTATGCAAATTGGTGAAGGCATTGTATGGCTTGAAGCAGGCAACAAGGCAATGGTTTGAAAAGATAAGTGGTTATTTTATTTCTATTGGATTTCAGGTTTCACCTGCTGATCCCTCTTTATTTGTGAGGAAATCAGCCCATGGCATGATTGTGTTAGTACTTTATGTGGATGATCTCATATTGGCAGGTGATAGTGTTGTTGAGATCTGTGAAATCAAGCAACAACTTGGAAGCAGGTTTGAGATGAAAGACTTGGGAGAGTTGCACTATTTTCTTGGTATTGAAGTCATTAGATCCACAGATGGAATATGGCTTATGCAAAGGCAATATGCATTGGACATGTTGTCTAGATTTGGCATGACAGGTTGCAAACCCATCACCACGCCTTTGGAGGTGAATGGGAAGTTGACACAAGATGGGGGAGAGTTGATAGATGATGTTACCATGTATAGATGCATGGTTGGGAGCTTGATATAGATGACTATTACAAGGCCAGACCTCAGTTATGTAGTTGGGTTGGTTAGTCAGTTCATGAAGGCTCCATAGAAGCCCCATTTGGATTCAATCAGACGGATTATGCGATTCAGTCAGTATGGTTTGTTTTATGCTTATGGTAGTGATTTGCATTTGTCTGGCTATACAAATGCTGATTGGGCTGAGAGCCCTGATGACAGGAGATCCACAAGTGGTTATTCCTTTACACTTGGTAGTGGTGTAGTGAGCTGGAGCTCAAAGAAGCAACCCACTGTTGCTCTTTCTACCACTGAGGCAGAGTATAGAGGAGCTGCACTTCGGCATGTGAGATTGATTGGCTATGCATGCTCCTACATTCTCTTGATATTGTGGTGGATTATGCAGTTGTCCTTTATTGTGACAACATGAGCAATATAAAGCTCTCTAGCAATCCGGTTTTTCATGCCAGGACCAAACATATTGAGGTCCATTACCATTTCATACGGGAGAAGGTCATTGCAGGTGAGATTGACCTTCAACATGTCAGCACTACTATGCAGCTGGCTGGCATCTTCACAAAGTCCTTGGGTACAGAGAAGTTCCAACAGTTTAGGAACTCACTTGGTGTTATGTCTATTGATGTGAGCTTGAGGGGGAGTGTTGAGATATCAAGCTCAGAGTCTCGTCGTATCCAGGAGGATGCCGAGTGACACGTGGTTGGTATACCACACTAGTCTAGATTTCTTTTTATCCATGTATGGTGTGGTAGGACTTATGGCTTGGACTAGGCCTATGACTTCCTTATGCTAGTCATAGTAGGTGTAGGGTTTTATCATGTTGGTGTGTGAATGAGATGTTGTTGCCTCCACTACTTGTATACTCTATCCTCTCTCTCTTCTCACCTAGATCCCCCTCCCCTGTTTACAATATGATGAGTATAATTGAATCATTCTTGTGATATCTTCTAGCTTACGCCATTTCTTTTGGTTTGCTAATTGAATGTTGTTACATTGCCGCAGGAAGTGGTGGAAGTGGATGAATTTTGTGCTTGAAGAGGCCAAACACGAACTGTGTTTGGTCGTGATGAAGCACTGGCACACTATCTTGGCCAAGCACCTGGCCAGATAGTTGTGTTTCATAGAAAATTTTCCCCAAGAGGACAATCGGAGCTGCTTAAGTGCAAAGCCCTTTCGAGGGTGATAGGGCATTCCAATATTAATCGGAATGCAAACAAAGTTATTCTAGTGCATCGTGCGGCAGCCCTGAATGCATTTGCTATCAATATCCATGGAATGGGATTAACAGCAAGTGCAAAAGTGCTAGGCACCGATGGAAGTTGCGAAGCCCTCACATCTAATTTTTGGGATAGGAGATTATTAGGGAGATCGAAGGAAATAGTTGCCAATGCCATGAAGCACAAGAACAGATTGTAGTCCAATGTATATCTTTTGTAATGGATACTATTTTGTAATAGAAACATTCTTGTAAAGGATACTCTTGCAATGTATATTCTTGTTCAATGGAGACTTTGTTGTATTGAATACTTTGTATCAATGTTTGTACTTGTGTGCTTTAAGTCCTATCTCATTTTCTTTACTCTGCCAATGAATATTACTTTTCTATACATGCAATTAGAAAAATGCACTTGCATATTCCTTTCCCAATCTTGAAATTTTGCTTTACAAATTGTGTCTAGTAAAACAGTAGAACGGGAAAGTGCTAGTAATAGGTTTTTCTTCCCAGAGAAGTCAAAACCCACCACGGCGTGACCAGAACCAGTCCAAGGCTGATGGACTGGGTCTGGTCGTGCCGTGGTAGGTTTGCATGTTTTTGGCTTTTTCATCCCTTGGTGAACATTTTTTCATTCTATCACAACTCCTAGTTATGCATAGAAACTATGATACTTTAAATTTTTACAACAAATCATTGATCAACACCAGTGAGTGAAAATAACTGAGATTGAAAATTGAAAATATATTGCATGAAAAGAAAGGTGATTTATATTACATGAAGAATGCTAAAAATAGTTTATTGTACCTTAAAAAAACTGAAATTTTTTTGCCTCTTTTAACCTTGGTGAACATTTTTTTATTCTATCACAACTCCTAGTTATGCATAAAAACTATGATACTTGAAATTTTGACAAAAAATCATTGATCAACAGCAATGAGTGCAAATAACTGAGATTGTAAATTGAAAATATATTGCCTGAAAAGAAAGCTGATATATTTTACATGAAGAATGCTTAAAATAGTTTGTTGTACCCAAAAAAATCATAACCCGCCACGGCGCGACCAAACCCACTCCAATGCTAGTGGAATAGGTCTGGTCATGCCATGGTGGGTTTTCCTTTTTTTGTCTCTTTCAAGCCTTTTTTATTCTATCACAGCTCCTACTTATGCATAAAATCTGTGATACTTGAAAATGTGACAATAAATCAAGAATCAACACCAATGTTTTCAAATAAATGAGATAGGAAACTGCATATATATTGCATGAATCAACACCAAGAATGCGAAAAACTGAGATATGAAATTGCTTATATATTGCATGGAAAGAAAGTCAAGATTACAATGCCTCCAAGGCAACATAGGATGAAAATGATAAATAAGAGGCCTCCAGGGCATCATTGGGAAATAGTGATCCTAATCCTAATGCCTAAGGGTAGGGTCAGAGCGAATGCGATTCACTAGGTGGAGGTCCCTGTCCATCAGTGTCACTCGCTTGGCATGGATGGCACACAAGTTTGCATCCTCAAAAATACTTTTGGCCATCTGCTCTACAGCTTCCTGTATCGCCCCTAGTGCAACTGCACTCCACCGCACTTCCCACTTCAGTGACTGGGAGATCTCACGCACTACACGTTGGAATGCAGCACAGGGGATAACATTGTCGACAGTCATCTGAAACTTCCTGATTTCTTGAAGGGCCTTCACACCAGGCTTCCTTCGTCTCTTGACCTTTGGAATGAGGGGTGGCTTTGGTGTGTTGGTCCATGGCCTCTTGTTGTTCTTGAACTTTTTCCTGCACTCTTCTCTTCCCTGCACCTCAGCCGTTTCCTGAGCTTTCTGTGCCATCTCCTTCTCGTACAGCTCCCTACAGTTAGCAGGAGTGGTCTTCGTCCTAACATGCTTCAACTGCACAGGTACAGCTGGTTCTAAAGGAGAGGCAGCAAGGGATGCTGCAACCTGAGCAGCAGCCTGAAAGGTGAGTACTTCCACTGTTTGCTGGAGAGTAGGAAGAACTGGTGCAACAATGGACTTCCTTGTTGTCTGCTTCGTGGGCACGGTGGAACCAAGGTCCTGAATGTCTCCTAGGCCTTCAAATAGGTTCTGCTCCTCATTTTGGGAGAGGGGAGTCAGGATTGGGTAGTGGGGGAGGGGATTGAGGAGGAGGATGGGGGACAGTGTGGGAGTCAAGACTAGGCAAAGGGGGAGGGAGTGGACGAGGAGAATGTGGTGGGGTGGTGTTGGTCTAAGGAGTCCATAGTAGAGGAGGATGCAGAGGTGGAAGAGTTTGCTGTGGAGTATGAGGATGTGGCAGATTGATGATGTTGGGGAGAGGAAGGAGGCTGGGGAGCTAATGGTCTACCAATGAATCTAATTCTAGCCATAATAAGAAGTATGGGGCACAAGTCCCTTTAAAAGACCATTTAACCCCTCTTTTAAGGACCCCATGCACAAAACCTAATTCAGATGGACGTTTTGGCCCCTTCCTGCCCCCTCATCCTACCGCCAACCCTTCCCATGACTATGCTTGCGACCTCGCCCCCCCGTCACGAGTGCAAACACAATTTTTTTTTTGCACATTCTCGTTTGAACTATTCAGAATATGAACCATTGCATCACAGAGCCATGTACAAACACTTAATTCAATGCAAGAGCATGTAAGAAAATCCATTTTATTCATGAGAGCGCCAAATACAATTCATCCTCAAGAACATCGAGGGATCCATTTCGAGCCTTGCCTAGACCTACTTTGCAACCACCGTGGAACTCCAGCAGTCCCAGTAGATGCCTTCCAAGCACATTGTCTTTTGTTCTTGGACACCTCCTGAACTGCTCGAACAAGTTCCGATTCCCTTGCTTTTCTAATGTTCAAAGTCCTTCCTATTATAGTTCTGTAGAACCAATCAAACATCTCGTGCAATGCATTGCTACGAGTGAATCCACCTCCATGCCTCGTATTCCTAAAGTACGCAGCCCTGGCACGATAATGTGACTTCTCCATACCTTGTGTGTTCCAAATAGATAAAGGCCCCCATCTTTTCAAGAACCATGGACCATGTGTGAAAAGAATGTGCTGCAAACATGAAAACATATTAAAACCAGAATTCGCACATAACATCAACAAAATGTGTCAATAAAAAGATGATTACCATGTAATGTGTTACATGTGTCTCTCCCCATGCTTTTACCATTAGCTGTGTAAATTCTGTCACTGCCATCCTGAACTTTTCATAATACATTTCATCCGATTGACTCTGGCAAAGTAGTTTCACAAAAGCATCGAGTTTGGGCCACACTTTTGCTCTCAAGGTCATTGTTGAAGGGTGTGAAGCATTATTGGTGGTACAACACGATGAAAACATCATTGCGCTAACTTCACATTGCCATGTTCCTTGCAGTGATTTAGCAAAGACCTCCAACCAACAATATTGTGTCCAAATGGTATGGTTTGGAGTAAATGCTCTGCCTCATCCAAATGTTTGACACGGACAAGAAGGTTAACTACACAAATGTAATGATCAATTGTTGGTGATATGCCATGGTCATTTGTCATCAACTTAAATAGACAACCTTCATTTGAAAGGCCTACATGACTGCATGCTGAGAGAAGACAAATGAAAGTCACAGTATTCGGCTTTTGCCCTTCTCGCTGCATTTCACCAAAGTACTCTAGAACCAGCCTGAAATTGCAATTCTGAGAACACCTCAAAATAATTGCATGCCAAGTTACTACAGATCTCTTTTTCAATCTGTCAAAAAACCTACATGCATCCTCAAGGCTTCCACGTTTCGCATAGAGGTCTATAAAGGTGTTGCCAACAAACTTTTCCAATTGCAGGCCACTCTTGATGATGCCAGCATGAATCCTTCTTGCATGATCAAGGGCAACTATACAAATATGACCTGGTGTCAGGTTCTGTGCCAGTATGCTGCATCTGTGCAAAAAGTTGGGAGGGCATCATTATCATAGCCATTGTCAAAGCACGCCTCTATCATTATCAAATATGACTGGATGATAAGAAAGTCTACATTCTTATCACCCGGTCATGAATAGCAGAACATCTCATTGGGGCATGTGTACTTGAACCATCCACATCCCTAACTTTTTTAACTTTGCATGAATACCATCAATTTGAGGGTGAATTATGCTTCCAACATGAAAATCATGGACCATGTTCTCTACCTCAACAACAGCCTTTGCTGGTTTCTTCCATGCATTGGCACCTTTTCTTTAATATTCAACATTATTTACACTCCCCTCCAGACTGACTTGGCAATAGGTCTCCAACAGAAGCACATACCCAGCAGCTTCTCTTTGATCTGCTGTTACAACATGATGAAAACATCGGTGTGCTAACTTCACATTGCCATGTTCTTTGCAGTGATTTAGCAAAGACCTCCAACCAACAATATTGTGTCCAAATGGTATGGTTTGGATTAAATGCTCTGCCTCATCCAAATGTCCGGCACGGCCAAGAAGGTTAACTACACAAATGTAATGATCAATTTTTGGTGATATGCCATGGTCATTTGTCATCAACTTAAATAGACAACAACCTTCATCTGATAGACCTACATGACTGCATGCTGAGAGAAGACAAATGAAAGTCACAACATTTGGCTTTTGCCCTTCTTGCTGCATGTCACCAAAGTACTCTAGAACCAGCCTGAAATTGCAACTCTGAGAACACCCCAAAATAATTGCATTCCAAGTTACCGCCGATCTCCTTTCCAATCTGTCAAAAAACCTGCATGCATCCTCAAGGCTTCCACATTTGGCATAGAGGTCTACAAAGGTGTTGCCAACAAAGTCTTCCAATTGCAGGCCACCCTTGATGATCCCAGCATGAATCCTTCTTGCATGATCAAGGACAACTATACTGCGACATGCTTTCAAGATGCATACAAATATGAACTGATCAGGTTCTGTGCTGGTATGCTGCATTTGTTCAAAAAGTTGCAGGGCATCATTATCATAGCCATTGTTAAAGCACGCCTATATCATTGCACTCGAGGTAACCTCCTGTGGAAAACAGTCAAAAATCTTACGTGCATCCTCAAGGCTTCCCCATTTGCCATACATGTCAATAAGGGTGTTTCCCACGGAAACATCTGACTCAAATCCACTTTCAATAATAAGATCATGAACCAGCCTGCCTGCCTCATGCTCTATGCTGAAACATGCTTTGAGAAGACATATAAAACTGATCTTGTTTGGCATAGCTCCTTCCTGCTGCATTTTTCGGAGCAGAAGTAGGGCCTCCTCACCACAACCATGCTAGGCACATCCTCCAATCATTGCACTCCAGGTGACGACATTTCAAGATCGCAATCTGTGAAATAATTTCAGAGCATCTTGGAAACTTCCACATTTCGCATACATGTCAATCAGGGAGTTGCAAACAGCTATATCTGAGTCCACACCACTCTCGGTGATATGGACATGGATAATTTTTCCCTCTTCCAGGGATGATAAGTCAGAACATGCTCTCAAAATACAAACAAATGTGACATGATTTGGCTCCATGCTCTGTTGTTGCATCTGTTGGAAAAGTCGGATTGCTTCCTGGCCATGGCCAAACTGAAACGAGTATAAACCCCTTTAGGCAGCCTTCCAAATACTTGATTTGCCTCCCCCAAACTCCCACACAATGCAAACAGGCGGATGAGGAGGGTGACTCATGCTTTGATTTCACAATTAAGCGATAAATGTCCCTGTCAGCTACTAAGTCCTTCCTATTGATGCAGTTCTGCAAGATGCAGGAGAAGTTAGTTATGGAGGGACGACATGCTTGCTGCTCCATAAAACTTTTTTGTCAAGTAGTGGAGCATCGACATAATTCTTCAAAGCAGAGAAGACACAAAGCATAGGCCTACCAATGTGGATGCTTATAAAGGCATGGCTGGTACGCATCAGGATTCATAAGAAATTAAACCCCTAGGTAATTGTTACGGCGGCGCTTTGGGTCACTCTTGGTGGGAGACAAAGTGAACAAGAGGTGAATCGAATTCAGTGGGCCTGCCTGCGGGCAAGTGTGACATGGTGTATAGAGTCGTCTCACCACTACTTTTTGGAGCGTTTCAGTTGAGATGTTTGTCCAAATCTGGTGAGTGTTGTAATTGTAGTGTCATTAATTATTACACATGAATTGTTGGAGTTGTGCTATGTTTGGGGTCATTTTCTTATAGTCAATGTTGAAGTCTCCCCATGTGTACATTGGAGTCGTTGAAGGCATTGTTTGCAATCCTTCAAGTAAGGCTTGTGTTTTTGCCCTCGGTGATTTGTAAACATCGATTATTGTGTAATGTTGGCAATTTGGAGTCTCAAATATGGTTAGCAAGCATTTTGAGCCCTTGTGGCATGACAACTTTGTTTGTGTAGTGCGAGGTCTTCCATGTAGTGAGTGATGATTCCTTGCCCCTCATTGCATGAGGTGCTCAAAAACTGTGTCAATGAGATGGTCTAATGGCACACTGTGGGTTTCTTGAAGGCATATTATTTTCATGTTGAACATGGTTTTGCAACAGAGGAAATCATTTACGTGAGATTAGAATGATCTTGTGTTTAAGCTTTGTAAGGTTGGTGTGTTGCAGGGAAGGGCAAATTTGGTTTGGTCAAACTTCCAATTGCAAGTGGATTGTAGGCATCCAATTTCTTGCAAGACGTTTTTGTCGACCTTGATGTTTTTTGGCTCTATTTTTTTAAGCAAGAAGAGGTGTGAGGGGTCCCACACACGAGAGAGGGCTGTGTAAACAAGCCCATGGGATGTGATGTGTGTCGGGTCGAAGGATAGTAAATCTAGGCTAAGTCTACGAGAGATGGATTGTTCTCGCTGAGTGTGTGCATGAAGTGAGTTTTTAGGTGAGTTTTTTTTGGCAACCACCTAATTGTTGTTCCACTTAGTACATACTCTCTCTCTCTCTCTCTCTCTCTCTCTCTCTCTCTCTCTCTCTCTCTCTCATGCTTGCAAACATGTCTCTCTAGGCACCCTAATGCCAATTTTTTTTTACAAAAATGATGCCCTCCTCTAGGTGTTGTTTTTGTTTTTAAAGAAAGCTTTGTTTTTTTTAAAACCTAATTAATAGGTTATTAATGCACGCACACATGCATGTAGGCACACACACACACATTTCATAAATAGATTACACGATGATAGCATTACCCCATTGTCTCATGAGGTGCTCTTTTAAGGATGATGAAATATTATAAGAAGACGATTTTAAATGCTTTTCTTGATGATATGATGTCTTAGATTGTTGAAATGTGATTGTGTAAAGACACTATTATAAAGTTGATAGAATTTTACAAAGCTAGAAATAAGTGGCTTTATACATTATTAATTATGATTGATGAACACTAAAAATAATTGAATGTGTACATTAATCACTATGATTGACCAAAACACACCCTTATACCAAAAGTTCACCCCCAAAAATTTTAAATTAAACTTTAACATACTTCACTTTCTAGGAAAATTGACCACGCCTTGTAGACCCCCATTGTTCTAATAATTTGAGTATAAACATGTAATGGCTGGATGCTTACAGGACGAGACCATGCAAACCTCTCAGATGGTAGACCCTTTGTCATAAGGTCTATAGGATTGTCATCCGTATACACCTTGACAAGCTCAAGTTGCTTGTCCTCAAGTACCATTCTGATGAAATGATGCTCGACCTCTATGTGCATGGTCTTCGCATGAAAGACCAGATTTCATGCTAGCTGAATAACACTCATACTGTCATTATGCAACACCGGAGTACCAACTGTAACTCCCAAATCTCCCACTAGCCGACTAAGCCAAATAGCTTCCTTGCAAGCCTACAACATACTCAGCCTTTATGGTAGAGAGTGAAACACACTTCTATGCACGTGACATCCATGACATTGCACCTCCAACAAAAGTAAACACATAGCTAGAAGTAGACTTTCTCGTGTCAACATGACCTACATAATCTACATCTATGTATCCCAATACACATGCATCTTGTCTACCAAAGCATATGCACATCTCTTGCATACATCGCAAGTAACACATCATACCCTGCACTGCCTCCCAATGCTTCTTGCCTGGATTTACCATGTACTTGCTAACAACTCCCACTGCAAATGCAATGTTGGGCCTAGTAGCTATCATAGCATAAATGAAACTACCAAGGTTCATGCATAAGGAACCTTAGCCATTGCATCCTTCTCACCATCTCACTTTGGACTATGTTTCTAGCTGAGTTTCACATATGAAGGTAGAGGAGTACTCAATGCCTCCCCCCTACCATATTGAAACGCTCCAAGCACTTTGCGGACATACTCTTTTTGGGATAACCATAAGAGTCCTTGTTTTCTATAACGTGTAATACGCATGCCCAAAATGTGTCTTGCAATACCCAATTCCTTCATGTCAAATGCCTCATGCAACTTGGCGTGCATGCCATCCAGCTTCCTACTAGTAAGTAGCATATCATCCACATAAAGAATGAGTATAACCAGGCTGCCATTTGTGGCCTTCTTGGTGTAAAGACAGTGATCTGACTCATTCCACCTGAAGCGTTGAGATCTCACGAATGCATCAAACTTGTGATACCATCCGCTCGATGCCTACTTAAAACCGTATAGGCTCTTCTTAAGCTTGCATACCAACTTCTCTCTACCTTTTTGCACAAAACCCTCAAGCTGCTACATGTAGATGTCCTTATGTAAGTCACCATGAAGAAAAGTAGTTTTGACATCCATGTGCTTTAACTCCATGTCCTCTTTCGCCACCAAGCCAAGCACACATCTGAGTGTAGTCATCTTCACAACTAGTGATAAGATTTCATCAAATTCTACACCCTTTTCTTGCTTGAATCTTGGCAATTAATCGCACCTTATACTTAGGCATTGCATCACCTGTGACTTTCATCTTGAACACCCACTTACATGGAAGCACATGCTTCTTGCTTGGCAAAGAAACAAGATCCCATGTGTCATTCTTCTCTGACTGCATATAGCAAGCTCCCACTTGCACTTGTCATCACGAAGCATAGCTTCCTTATAGCACGATGGTTCTCCACAATTAGTCAACATAACATAGTCTGTGCCTAGCACAAATCTATCTGATGGCCTTGAATTCTAGTTGACCTTCTCAAAGGCATGTCAACTTGTTGTCCATCGTGCATGTCAGGCATATTGGGCTCATCATATCCATTGATTGATTAACTATCATTTGCCCTTTGTTATGAACCACTGGGAGTACCTAGTTATACCATTTGATCCACATTGGATGCATGAACAACTTGCCTTCTACCATGATGTGTTGGCGGATTAACATCCTGAATACAGGAACCCAAATGATAGATAGAGGTTACTCAACACATTCATATTGCCAAATAGATGATCAAATTTGAAAGGAATGCTAGGTCCTACAGATTCCATTCTTTTGTCCCTCAATTTGGATTGTTGGGATTTGCTTGGATGGTTCCAATAATTGAGAGCACAGTGCATTAGCTAGCAAGTTGAGCTGAATGGACCACATTGGCTCCAAAGGATTTAATTAACAATGTTTCTAACTTGTTTTAGATGCTCGCTCTACCACTCACCATATGATTCCTCTATCTATGTCTGAAAATACAGTCTGCAAAATTTTGACGTTGTTCCATAGCAACATCACTCTCTTTTCGTGAAGGTGCTGCTAATTGTTGATGAAGAATTCATGGCTCACAACCATTTGGTCAATCTTATGATCAACCTGGCACAATTGCAATGGAGGCAGGTGTAAATCATTGAGTTTTTTAACATGACATCAATGATTTGTTGCAACATGTCAGGTTTCCCTACAAATATTGGGGGCAAAAGTTTTCACACTTCCAAATATCCATTAGTTTTGCATGCAATCTCAAATTGGGCATGTAAATCTATATCTAGTATGATGGCGATTCTTCTTAGATTTAATCCTTGCTTTTAACTTCCACAACAAAACTATTATTTACTAGTTCTTTGATGATGGAATGAATGCATCTTGTAGTCTCACAAAGAACTACCTCTACGCACACCCCAAACACATTGCTACATCTTCCACCAAAGGTAATATCCAAATTGTTAACTAGGTTCGGAAGTTTTTAGTTTGGAACTTTGCCAATCTTTGTTCAAGCTTTCCCTTTGTTGAAATCCTATCACAAAAACTTCGCTTCTGCTCGAAATGTGAACGATCAAAATGCAACAACTTTCACCAACCACAACATTGATGTGTTTACAAGAAAGACACTAGATGTGGAAAGATATGGGTATGACAATGGGCTAATTTCTCAGGAAGCTAGAGCAACTATGGATCCAGATTACTAGATTGCCCATAATTATTGATCTACATGTGGCCGCATGAAAAACATAGTCTCTTGATGTGTCTTGTATGATTCTTGGTAAATCATGATTCTGAGCTCATAAATTCTGCACTCATTAACTTCTGTTTTGTAGATCATCGTAGTATGGATATAATTTCGCCCTTGAAACAAAAATTTTCAAAGGCATCTCCATAGTCACTGACACTCCAGTTGCTTTCACGTATATTGTGCCTACAAAACTTGGCTTTTCTAGTGTTTCCTTTCCTTTGTGAAAATCTATTTTACAATTAATTCGATGGAGAATCTACCCATAAACAATTGCTCATTTTCTCCATTGAATCGCTAATCTACCACAAACAATCGAGACTCCATGCAATCGTTAATCTTCTCCCTCAAATGTGCATCGAATGCTCACTACAAAATAATTTTTGGGCAAGAATTTACCACAGGTGGCACTGTGCATGAAAGCTCATTGGTCATGTACTCATAGACAATCAATTTTTTGTCATTGTTTATTTGGCAAACATGTAATATTATCAACGGTCTTTTTACAGCTCGTTTTTGCGGCCTGGTACCTTGATCGAAGCATTTTGAGAAATCTCAACCACGAACACTTTGCAAGATGCCACTTACAAGAAGAAATGGCAAGAAGAGAACAACTTCTTAGCCAGGATCACTTGCTAGGGCCACATTGCATGCTTGATTCCTTGTTGAATACTTGGACAACATAGGATGGGCATGGGCCACCACCATCTGGCTGCCATGCATTTGGGCATTAAGAAGCCACTTGTCCTTCATGCTCACATGAGCAGTACGTCATGGAGCATTTTTGTTCTTTAACAAAAAAAGAAAACGGTCAAAGCCTGAAATGAGCCATCACCATTGCCCCTTGGGCAATGCTAACAAAAAATCCCCTCTAATGATCCAAGTGCTTACATTGTGCCACGTGGCTTTGCAAGAATCGAGAGAGGCATGCTGCTGGCCAAGTAGAAATTTAAAAGAAAATAGCTGTACTTGTTCCTGAACGTTTTCTTGGTCCAGCGATGTCGAAGAAGTGTGGAGGGGAGGAGATGGAGGCGGCAATTGTGCAAGGCCTCAATCGAATCTGGAGGTTTTCTACAGGGATGCATGTATCGAAAGCTATCGCTCTGGTTGCGGGCGAGACAAGCACAGACGCCAAGGCTTTGGTCATGGAGGAAGAGGTTGTGCAAGATGAAGGGCCGCTAATATCGCTCTCACATGCAGCAGCTTTACTCCCAGGCCACCGATACTAGATTAGGTGGAGGAAGATACACGCTCTTTTACAACGGCGCTTTGGGGCTGGCGTTTCTGTGGTATCGGCCCTCTACTACTTTGTTCCTCCTGATATAGATGGTCTTCTGTAGGATTTGAGACAAGGGAAGTATTGTATTCTTTGTGGATCCCGTCAAAGTGGAAAAACTACTTCTGTCCTTGCTTCCAAGCAGCAATTAAGCAGTGAACCCGAAGCAGCTACCGTTGTCTATCTGGGCAGCCTTACAAGCGCTGATGAAAGCTGGGACAGACGTCTACTTTGGAGCTACTTTTGGGACAGTCTGCGCTTGAAGTGCCCCCAACTTTTTGGCCCCAGGAATGCGAAGGAATTTTGTGGAGAACTAGAGATCTTGTCGTTGTTTGCCATTGAAAATCTGACGAATCCTGTCACAGTGATCCTCGATGAAGTGGACTTACTGCTTAGGTTAACCTGCATTGATGAATTCTTTCGTGTGATACGGTTAATGAAGAATGAACCCTACAGTTACAATCTCCGTGGCTTTTTATTAGTCGGAATAGAGCGTGTACATGACCTCCTTGAAGAAGCTCACCATAACAAGCGCATTGAGGAAGCAGAGCAAAAAGGAGAACCCTACATAGGAGGATCCACACCTAGCATGTTGTCCACCTTTCCACACGATCATGTATTATCAGCGACAAAGTTCAGCCTTGAGGATGTAAAATCTCTTCTTAATCAGGCTGCTGCAGACCGACCAGGTGTTGACATTGATGTGGAGGTGATTTCAGACTCTATCATGCAGTGGACATGGGGCCATAAGGGTCTGACTGGAACTTGCTTAGCTAATCTTGTCCAAGAAGAATTATGGAAGTTCAAAGATTGGATCAAGCGGGCTGACTCCTACCGTCTTGGAACTTATATTTTTGGGCAGGCGACTTACAACAGAATTATGCAGTATGTTAGGGCACGTGTACGCAATGATGACGTCTACAATCTGCTGTTGAAGCTTTTAGAAGCGGGGGAAATACTTTGTGAATCTGAGTCAGTGGTTGAGTTGCGGGAATTTATCGCTGAAGGGGTTCTTGTAGCCTTTGAAGAAGAAAATGGAAGGCAGGCTATCACCCTGTCTTCTCCACTCCTACGTTTGGCCATCCTTCGAGGATGTGTTATTCTGGGGGCTGACGTGGATCCACCTCCTCATCCTGCTCGTGTAGATAGAAAGTGGGTCCTTCTACAAGCGATCGCGTCCCTTGATGGAGATGTAATGTGTAGGCCAGAGGTCTTGAATACTCGTGGTGAGCCATCAGAGTATGCCTATCAATTCCTCTTTATGTGCAGGATTAAGGTTGTGATGAGTCAAGCATATCCTACTGTTGGGGGTAGGGTCCTGCCGGAAGCTAAAGAAGTCAAGGTGCAGAGCGGGAGGCATAGCCAGCTTCGACTTGACACCCTTGTTCGTGATGGCGATAACTTCTCAAAGTTTGGCATTGAGTTGGTGGCACATGGAAGGAGGAATGCCATAGCTGAACATCTTGAAAGGGCTGTGAAGTATCACCAACTGCACACAGCTCAAGTATTTGTGATAAATTTTCACTCCAACAAGGCTCGAGAGGAACTATTGTACCCATCCCACGACTCTGTTGTTTTTGTCTCAGTTTACTTCGATACCCACAATAATATAGTAGAGGTAACCTTTCTTGACATCCATGGAACTATACAAGTGGAAAATGTGCCACTGAAGAGGTGGAATGGAACATTATCTTTTGCACACTTGTAGGGGACACACCAAGAGGTCACTGTTCATATTACGGCATGCCTTTGCCTTTGTCATGGGCTGAGGGTTTTCCACACAAAGTCACGACTGGGTAATATGGGGTAAAATCACACCTTTTCTCTTGGTCTCTGTTTAACAGAATGTTTTGAAGGTATAAACACACAGAGATTGTCATGGTTAAAATCTACAATTGCTTGCTTTATGTTCTTGGGAAGTCGAACATCTGATTTTTTTCATTTTGTTTTTTTCTTGTTTGGAAGAGATGTGAGAGTCGAAGGGAGCAGAAGCGCGCACAGGCAGAGAGAGAGAGAGAGAGAATGTTTTGAAGGTATAAACACAGGCAGATTATTATGGTTAAAATCTACAATTGCTTGCTTTATGTTCTTTCGAAGTCGAACATCTGATTTTTTTCATTTTACCTTTTTTTTGTTGGGAGCTGTGATAGTGGAAGGGAGCAGAAGCACAGGCAGGTAGGCAGGAGGGAGGGAGGCAGGGAGGAAGGGAGAGAGAGAGATTAACCTTGGCAAAAGCCCTGACAGGGCTATGCGACAAAACACACATCCAAAAAGGAATGTCTCATACCAGCCACAAGGGGTTAAAAAAGGAGGCAAGGGCCAACTAAGCCCAAGCCGAGTACTATAAAAATAGTTAATCTAAAGTACTAGTTACTGCATAGCAATGTACATCATGGGATCCAGCATAGAGAAACCGGTGCCTCTAGTATAGTGGCCTGATGGGATGTGAGGATCTCTTGAATCTGTAGCTAGTGGGGGGTGGTACGTATCAGTGGTGGGTGAGGCCTGCGTGCTCGTCGTATCTGGTCAGCCATATCAAGGCTGACTCCTCGGATAGGGTGGGTCCCACTAAGGAGAGTAGTGATGGCGAGAACCTCGATCGTGCGTGCTCGAGTCTGTCAACGTGGGCTTTGAAGTCGTTGCTTGCCTTTGATCCAGTCGTCATGGCAGTTTGCTAGCTCCTCATCTAGCATCTCTCTATATCATGGGGCCTCCTCAGAGATGGTAGATGAGGAACTAGCAGACGAGAGAGAGAGAGAGAGAGAGAGAGAGAGAGAGAGAGATTATTAAATTCTTCGAAAAACCATGAAAGCCCTATGAGACTAAAGCGAATCTAGTACAACAAACTAGGTGGGTATGGTCTCAAAACGGACCCACAATCCTACAACATACAAAAAAACATGTCAGCTCAAATCTAAGTATATACATATACATCCATATGCATCCATGTATCAGCTATCATTAAATCGTCAGCTTAGGTTCTCAATCTCCAGGGCCAGACAAGGATAAAGAAAACCAATAATGGAAGACTATCCTCTATCGATCTGTTGTTTAGGTCGTCGGGAGGTGACTTGCCGTCGGATAAGTGCTATGGTGTCCCCAGCCGGATTGGTATTGGAGTGGGTAAACAGGGACGGTAAGTCCCGAACTTGAAAGTCTAAGTCAGTTTGTTGCCATGTCTGTCGAGGCTCTGGCTCTCCAACTCGTCCAGATGCCTGGTAGGCTGTGATGCTCGATCTGCGATCTAGAAGAAGTTGGTGATAGCTCTATCATTGACATTTGCTGTTGCTGCTTGGTCACACCGCTGTGATCGGAGTGATGTGTCCCGGTGTCAAGTCAGCTCGTGCAAAAAACTGCAAGGAACCACTGATGTGGATAGTGAAGAAGCCATATGAGGGGGCCAAATCCGTAGTTGAAGAGGCAATGATATTGGCCTCATATAGCATAATAGATGGGGCATCTAAGGGCAAAGTGCTCCTTTGACTCAAGCTACTGTAAATCACAGAGAGTGCAGATGTGGCCCTCTCGTGGTATGACCTCTGCTCGTCCACTCTCAATACACAGTCGATGTGAGGAGACATGGAGTTGACCAAGAGAAATCTGGAGCGCATGTGGCATATGGAGTTGTAGGTGTCCTGGTGGGATAATGAACCCCTCAGGCGAGATCTGAAGGCATTGTCCATGGTAGAGCTCCAGCTTCATTGGAAGTTTGGGGTGTGCAGCCATGTCCTGAATGTGTGCAGCTGCAGTATATCCTCTCATATGATCTGGTTGACCTCTTGGCTAGTGGGTTACGCATATGTAGATGGAGCATCCAGGCTATATTGGAAAGGGGGGTAGCCGATCAATATCAAGGCCCAGGTGAGCGAACTAACTAGAAATGCATCTATACCAGCATCTCCAGTCTCCCTTAGAGGATAGAGCCCTAGAAGAGGATAAAGCTAGCCAAGGTAGCCGAAGGTGGCCATCTGACAAGGAGACGAACTCTTTGACTCTGTGGAGATAAGTGATAACTTGAAATGTCGCATCAAGCTGTAGTGGTGATGCACCAAAATCAGCCAGGATAATTTGGGCCAATCTGGTGTGCTGTGTCTATCTTGAGTAGGGGCAATCTAGCCTCACCTTTGTGTGAATTGTATTTAGTGTGATCTGTGATGTTGTGAATAAATTGGTAATTGAAAATATCTAGTGTTTGAAGTGAGATAAATCTAGACTATTAATGGTTAAATACCTTGAGAATACCGGAGGCCGGTTTCAGGGTTCTGTTGCGGGGATATTTCTGTCATTCTATTGAGGAGAGGCTTGGTTGAGCTTCGGGAAGAAACCTAATGGCTGGAAGTTGTTAGTACAGCTCTTGTTTATTGGATAACATGGATCCGGATAATCAGAATCCACAGGGAAACATGCAGCCTAGAGAGGGGTATCCAAATGTTGATGAGCAACACAATGATTTTATGCCTCATCCAGATGACATGTTTGATGTGCAACCTCTAGGCCTAGCAGGTATGTAGGCATAGATGAACACCATGATGCAAATGTTAAATCAGTTGACTCAGAATATGGCACAGATGTGACCACTATGCAAGTGTAGAATTAGATGCCACAAGTAACACCTAAGTTTCATCCACCTTTGCCATAGGAATTACCACCAACACCACCCCCATCTACCTGTAGAGCCAGTGCCACTTGCACCGGTAGTGCAAGGTAACAATGGGAACAACTCGCAAAATGTTACTCACATGCAAGCCGCTGTAGGCCCTCCCTTGGCACAACCATCTTTAGAGGCAGAAGAGAATATGGATGTGGATATGCATGCATAGCAGAATTCCATGTATGGGAACCTTGGTATGCAACTTGGGATGCAAGGCAGTTTGATAGGGGCTCCTGGAATGATCAATAATGCACTTTGAATGCAGCAAGGGCAGCAATCCCCTCTTTTTCCCACAGGTGGTAGTGCACAACCCTCGGGAGTAGTGCCTCAGCGACAGCAGGTTCCTTTCTTGCAAGCTTCTGTGTATGATGGTTTGGATGCCCGCACCCAAATCAAGGATTATAAGGAGGGTGGTTCCTTTGTTAAGTTTGAGGTGTTTCATGGGCATAGTGATAGATCAAAAGCTTTGATGTTTATTCAGTAGTTTGATATTGCGTTCATGGGAGGAATCTATTACGAGTCCTCAAAGATCCGTAAGGCTGCCACGTTCCTCAAGGGAAATGCTTTGCAATGGTGGTCTAATATTGTTATGTAGGAAAAAGCTCCTACTACTTGGGTTGGCTTTAAGAAATTATTTGCAGCCCATTGGTTGACTTCCACTTTTGAAGTCGAAGTCATGATTGAGTGGCACAAGTTGAATGCTGAAGGATGCTACAATTTGGATGAGTTCACCACAACATTTTGGAATGCATTGCTACCTGTTGAGTCTTACAGGATTGTTCCCCTCAAGGAGCAGGTTGAAAAATATTGTTGTGGGCTGCCATCCGAACTGCGTGACTATTGCATTAAGACTAAGGTTGCCAACATGTCACACGTGATAGAGGTTGCTAATACTGCTTACCAGTTGATGCAAGGGAGAGGATCTGGCTTTAAGGGCAGCAACAGAGAAGAATCTAAGAAGCCTGCCAGGGAAGAGTCTAACGAGGCAGCCAAAGATGTGAGTGAAAAGCCCAGTGGTGGAGTCGTCAAAAATTTTAATAGACCAAGGAGTAGGTTGAAAAATATTGTCGTGGGCTGCCATCTGAACTGCGTGACTATTGCATTAAGACTAAGGTTGCCAACATGTCACACCTGATAGAGGTTGCTAATACTACTTGCCAGTTGATGCAAGGGATCTGGCTTTAAGGGCAGCAACAGAGAAGAATCTAAGAAGCCCGCCAGGGAAGAGTCTAACTAGGCAGCCAAAGATGTGAGTGAAAAGCCTAGTGGTGGAGTCATCAAAAATTTTAATAGACTTGGCAGATTTGGTACAGCAAAGAGGAGAGACATTGGCCGTGACAGAGCCAAAGAGGAGGAAAGGAAACAATTGTTTAAAGGGGGAAAATGTTATTTATATAAGTAGGAAGGTCACAAGCTCTATGATTGTCCCAATTGGAAGAGAATCGACACTTTAGCTAATAAAGGAGGAGATGCTAGAAAAGGGGATGAATGGGAGGAAGTTGTAGGCAAAAAGAATAGACCTAGTGTCGGGCTAGTGCCAGACATAATTGGTGATGCCAAAGATGAGAAGAGAACTGAATTATGTAGGGCAAGGGGCAAGCTAAGAGATGAGCACTGTTTGTTTTTCTTGGAGCCAAGGCCAATTTCATCACCTGAATTAGCAGCTACACTTGGTATCCGACTCGAGGAGATGGGTCCTACTTGTGAAGCCAATATGGCTAATCCTGATCAGAGATTGCTTTGCCATTGCATGCCTTGTAGAAAAAGACAATACCTTTCCAGTGGGGACCAAAAGAGATTGCAGCTTTTAAAGAACTGAAGAAACGGTTGTGTTCTGATCCGGTAATCATTCTTCCTGTTTTAAGGAAGCCTTTTGTGCTTCAGTGTGATGCCAGTGGCCACAGTATTGGCGCTGTATTGATGCAAGAGGGAAAGGTTGTTGCCTATGAGAGCAGATTGCTCTAGAATTTTGAAATCTTTATGAATGTGTATGAGCAAGAAGTTTTGTCAGTTATTCATGCCGTGACAGTATAGAAACACTATTTGCTTGGAGCTGATTTTTATGTGCAGACAGATCATCAGTCTCTCAGGTATTTTCTCACTCAGAGGAAATTGTCTGAGAAGCATATGTGATGGGCAAACTTTCTTTCCATGCTCCATTTTCAGAGTGGCAGTGCTAGGAAAGAAAAATGTAGTGGCTGATGCGTTATCCAGGAAGCCTCAGATAGAGGCTATGTCTAAGAACCCACAAGTAAATGCTGTTTCGATAGCCTATCACTGTGAGTTGGATGCCATGAAAGATCAGTATGCCACTGACGATGCCTTTGCGAGGATTTATGATCAGCTCATTGAAGGACATAGGCATGAACATTACACTCTGAAAGAGGGGTTCCTTATGATGCATGGTGGGTTGTGTGTTACACGCCAGTTAAGGCAAAAAGTTTTGACCGAGAGTCATGTACCTCCATATGCAGGCCATAAAGGCATTGATTCAATAGTAAAGGCAATAGAGCATTATTCCTAGTGGCCTTCTCTTTGGAAGATGTTGAGGAATATGTGAGAGCATGTCTTACCTGTCAGAAGGCCAAGGATGATAGGCAAAAACTATCAGGGTTGCTTCAGCCTTTGCCTATTCCGAATAGACCCTGGCAGAGTATAGCAATGGATTTTGTATTTGATTTGCCAAGAACTCTTACCGGGCATGATGGGATATGGACTATAATTAAAGCACATCATATGGCCCACATGTTTATGCAGCATATTTTCAAGTACCATGGCATGCGTGAGTCTATTATGAGTGATTGAGACCCACATATGATCAGCTTGTTTCGGAAAGGTTTATTTGACAACTTGGGTACGATTCTCAAGTTTTCTTCAGCTTACCATCTTGAGATAGATGGGTAGTCAGAGCAAGCAAATTCCACAGTGTTGGATTTGCTGAAATGTTATGTGTCTGAGCACAAGGCAAAGTGGGAACAATTTCTTCCTTTGGTAGAGTATGCATACAGTAACATAGTACACTCTTCCATCGGCAAGGCTCCTTTTGAATTATGGAAGGTGACAAGAAGGTACCACCTATCTTGCTCACAAAACAGGAGATATTCAAGGCTGAGCGCTTCGCAGAAGATTTAAAAACAGGATATGCAAAGGTTAACTATGCACTCCAACGTAGTTAGGTAAAACAAAAGAAAGCTGCTGATCAATGCAAGCGTGGATTGGTCTTCAAGGTAGGAGACTTGGTATTGTTGCATTTCAACAAGGCAAGGTTGCGTACGGAAAAGGGAGAAGTTCGCTTGTATATCAAGCTGAACATGAGGTATTATGGGCCCTTCTAGGTACATGAAGTTATTAATAAGGTTGCCTACAGGTTAAAGTTATCTCCAACATGAACTATCCATGATGCTATTCATGTGAGCTTGCTTAAGCACTTTTATGGTGAGGTACCAGAAGATCCTCAAGACATAGAGCAACCCGAGGTTGAGGAACAGGAGGAAGTCATTGTTCTTGTGCAAATTATTTCACATCATGAAAGGAAGGTTAAATGTAGAGTGGCAAGGCGCTACATGGTAAAATTCAAGAACTATTCAGCTCTTGATGTGCAATGGATGGGAGAGGAAGAGCTGGCAAACTCTTGGAAGAGGAAGAGCTCATAGACTCTCCAAAGGTGTTGCAACTCTACCGTGAGGCTTTTAACCTTCAGCCTACTTCATAGGCTAGTTCCAGTTTAGCTAGGAAACCGCCTTGAGTAGTATTGGATGCTTAAGATGGGGGGTTCTTCCACTCCCTGGATATCGGTAGTTTCCATAGGTTTAGTCTTGCGATTGGTTCTGATCCAGGGTACTGAGCTGACAATACTTTTGCCTATAAGGTCTCTTGACACATGTTGAGTGGTTGCTCCACTTGAGTCTACACTTTGATATGGGGATGGAGCTGCAGCCTTATCCATTGTTCAGTTTCTATGATATGCAACAGTGTCAGAAGTCTCGGCGCATCATCTGGCGGTACTTCTAGGCAGTTTCAGCACACAAATTTTCCCTATTTCGCATATTTAGCTAGCTTCAGAGTGGTCAGGTTTAGGTGATTTCACAGAGAGAGAGAGAGAGAGAGAGAGAGAGAGAGAGATTAATGTTGGCAAAAGCCCTCATGGGGCTATGCGAAAAAATACACATTCAAAACGGAATGTCTCATACAAGCCACAAGGGGCTAAAACAGAAAAAGAAAGAGGCAAGGGCAAGCTAAGCCCAAGCCCATTTTGAAGGCATTTAACCACTCATTTGCGTGCAGATTAGCTTGGTAAGCACAGTTTTGTGCAGCTTGCATTTGGAGTTCATTTTCTTCTCCATTGCTCGCATTTGTTGGCCCTCGTGCCACTGGGATTTGCTTTTCAGGTGCACTTAGATTTTCATGAGTGGGCAATGATTTTCAAAAGTTGCCTTAATCCCAAGGAGGGATTCTTTTGAGTGCAATACGCTTCCTAGCAAGGGAATTCAGTGGACATTTTGTTGTGCATTTTCAGAAATGGCTGAGGGTGCAAATGCAAATGAAGGCAATGTCCTTGGATTCCTAACACAAGAATTGGATGGAACTAGTTACTCATTGTGGAGCTTCATGGTGCGCAATTTGCTTGTTGCAAAGAAGTTGTGGGTGCGTGTTACGGGAGATGAGGAAAGGCCTCCGAATATTGTTCCAGCAACTCCCTGGCAAGGTGCAAGCAGGGCTGCACCTGTGGCTACTACTCCTGACCAGAGGAGATGGGATTCACATGATGCACAAGCGCTCTTCTTGATTGCACTTTCAGTTAAGAGGTCCATCATTCCGCATATTTAATCATGCATGACTTCAAAAGGCAGCCTAAGATATATTGGAAGGCATGTATCAAGCACGCAATGAGGCTAGGGTTTCATTTTTTAAGCATGAGCTTGCACATGGTCAAATGGGTGAAGGAGCTTCTATGCAAGATCATCTCACATATATTCAAGATCATCTCACATATATTCAGGACTTGAGAAAGCAGCTCCTAAATATTGATGAAGTCAATTATGCAGAGATGGTCACCACGACCTTGAACTCTCTTCATTAGTCCTATTAAGGTTTTCACACCTCCTTGAATCTGTCCATGAGGGGAAATCCAGTTCCTCTCACCTTTTTGGAGTTAGTCCGGCTCTTATTGCAGAAAGAGCAAACGCGTAAGAACTTGGCGCAACGTGGTGGTGAAAGGGTTTTATTTCCAAGTTTAAACCTAAAAGGAATGCTTAGGTTGGTGGTTTTCAGCCAAGGGCTGATTCAAAGCAGCCATCAACAAGTGGCAAAGCAAGTGCAGATCAACCCAAGAAGAAGGGCAAATGTCACTATCGTAAGAATTCAGGACACCATATTAATGAATGCTAGAAACGCATTGACAAGGAAGCCAAACGGAAGAGAGAGAGTGGTATGGTAGTCAAGGATGATGTTACAAAAGATGATGACTTAGCCAACCTTGTGCAGGATGATTGGCCTTTAGTTACATGCAGTTATGATCCTTCTAAAGATGTCTATGCTCTCAATGTGAACGATTTTGTGGTACTTGGTACTTTTGATAGTGGTGCTTCTAGGCACATCACCTCCAAGAGGGAGATGTTTGGGAATGTGACACTTGCCCTCAATGGTAGACGTGTGTCATGTGCCAATAATTCTTCTTATCCAGTTAGAGGAGTGGGGGAGATTATGCTTACAACTGTGGATGGTTCAGATTTGCTTCTTCAGGATGTTCTCTTTGTGACTGGAATCGAGAAGAAGTTGCTCTTTGTATCCTCTTTTGCCATGAGGGGTTTAGATGTTACTTTTGAGAGCAATCGCTGTACGGTATGTGATAGAGTCATAATATGCTCGGTTGATGCTTTGGTCTTTTAAAATCATTATTGTTCTATTCACTTAAGCATATCTTCCATCTTGAAAAATAAATTCATTATGGACTTTGTAACTATGATTTGAAACATGAGATCATGCTTTGTTGAAATACTCAAAAGTGCAGAAGTATGAATGTGTGTGACTGTTTCAAAGAAGCTATCTTGTAACATGTTTGGTTTAGATAGCATGTCTTGTCACGATACTTATTGAAGAGTGTAATTTTCGGGCTGAAATTGTTGTCTTGAGAAACGCTCAGGATAGAATGTACATATTTTAGTTCTCTCTCCCTCCCTTTGTCAATGCTCTCCTCTTTCATCTTTAGAGATCTCAAATAGTTTAGAAAGATGCGTGATTTGGACCAAAGTAATAGCAATTGATATGCATATTATGAATAGAACCTCATTGCATCTATCCATGGCATGACACTTAAGGAAAAATATGCAAGTAGGAAACTATTTGGTAGTATAACTTATGTTAATGTTTCTCATGAGAGGAGAACAAGCCAAATCCAGAGGCAGAAAAGTGCATCTTAATTGGGTATTCTCTATAGCAAAAAGAGTATCGTTGTTATAAACCATCCCCTCACAAAATGCAAGTGTGCACATACATTTTTTATGAAATGAGTTACTGGTACGGATCAACAAACGTGATAGAACTAATGTAGATGTAGGAAATGGTAGTGCTACTGCAATTATAAAGCAGGAAACACAAAGTTTGAGTGGACCTAGTGAGTTCTCAAATAGTGGATCCAATGCATGGACAGGGAGACTACGATTTAGTGGATCGTCTCATGGCAACCCAGATAGTGTTACGCGAGTATCATGCAAAGGAAATGAGAAATGGATCTTGCACATGTATTTGGTGTTTCATGTGGTCACTCCTATGCTGATGGAGAGTCCAATGGCTTAGAAATGAGCCTTGATGAGGAACTTGGGATTCCTTCTTTTGTGACTTCAGGTGCAAGGAAAAAGTAGGAATGATGTAAAGACTCTTGGAGGTGATGTAGCTATATGTACGCCAATACATGTAAAGTATTGAGTTGATAGGCTAAGATATATACACATGCAGAGTCTATGTGTATCTAATGTATGTGTATGGATGTGTGCATATGTCACTACCCATGTGTATGTGCATGTGCATGTGTGCCTATGCACCTCTATGTGTGTGTGTGTGTGATGGTTATCCAATGCAACTAAGCATGTGAAAAAGTAAAACTCCATGTGTATGTATTGAAGGAGGTGCATGTGGCATGTAGGCATTGAGGGCAGTGCAATCTCCTTGTACTTATCTCTCCTCTAGGCTTCTTTCCTTTCTCTCTAAGAAGCTTCCTTGCTTTTCACATGGCATTGCCATTGGTTGTCAAGGCACCATTTCTTAAGTAATGTTTAATTATTTGGAAGAACCCTTATCGAGAGAGAGGATTCTACATGGTGCTTTTTTAATATAT
The DNA here is from genome assembly GCF_047967505.1 of Dipteris shenzhenensis. NCBI lineage: Eukaryota > Viridiplantae > Streptophyta > Polypodiopsida > Gleicheniales > Dipteridaceae > Dipteris > Dipteris shenzhenensis. The sequence continues at coordinate 242,469 of NC_141599.1, forward strand.
TCATAGGTAGGAGAAAGAAAGAAAGAAAGATATATTAACGTCATCAAAAGCCCTCTCGAGGTTATGTGACATAGAGTGTAATAAGAGATCTCATACAAGCCACATGGGGTTGAAACTGAAATAAAAAAAGGGGGTAACAGTAAGATAGTAGTACTATAAGCATCTACTGCTTGCGTGGGTATAGAGAGCAATATACAAGATATCATCAGAATGTATCGTGTCGATCGGGTGCTAAAGTAGCTTGATGAGTAGAGAGGATCTCCTATATCAATAGCTGTTGAGTAGAGCTACGAAGTGGGGGTGGACGAGGTCTATATACGGCGGATCGTAAGAGACATATTGGTAGTGACACCACGGCTAGAGTGATGCGTTCCAAAAGAGAGGGGATCATGCGAGCTCGAATAGTGCAGGCAACAGGCTTGTGATGTCGTCTCCAGTCGACATGGAGCTTAGAGATCACCTCATCAGTTGAGTCAAAGTGATCCAGTATAATCTCAAGTGTGAAGAAGTCTGTAATACGTCGTCGTCTCCTATCCGTCTGATCTGATGTAATCTCTTGCTATTGTTGTCTCGTCTGTCGTATGAGCGTGTCTGTGTCTGCTCATCTCTAGGAGATAAAGACCAATACAAACCTGGTCATAGAAATGGATCGGTCGTGTGAGTGGACCAAAACTAGAGCCCTCTAAGAAGAGGCAATGGTATCATCCACATATCTCATAGTAGACTGGGCAAAAACATAAGAAGTGCTCCTCTGCCTCGATCATCCTTGTGGTGCATAGTCTACAGAGTCGTCTCTCTCTGGGAATCCCTCCTGCTTGCCCTGCCTTAATCTCAAGCTGATGTGATGTGACGCGCATCTGTCTGATGGCAATCCTCAAGGCATGTGATACCTATTGGTTCTCAAGGTACTGCGGTTTAGTGACGAAGCCCTGCTCACATATCCTCAGGAAGTGATCACAATAGAAGCGAGTTTTGGTAGGAAGCTCATGGGCTTCGATCCAAACTCGGGATGTATGTAGCTGGAGGAGATCTAACAGTATGATATAGTTAATCTCATCTCGTGAGGGGAGTAGTGGGGGAGGGGCATCCGGACTATATTGAAAAGGAGGCAGCCGATTAATATGTATACCATGTCTAGTAAGCCAAAGGGAGACACGTGCACAGAGAGAGAGAGAGAGAGAGAGAGAGAGAGAGAGAGAGAGAGATTTCCTAGCAGTGTTTATTTAATAATATATTAAAATAAATTTGCTAGTTTTCTTTAGAAATTTTATTGAACATATTTTTGTTTGAAATTATTTATTGAATTGTATTTTTATATAATTTTTAAAATTTAAGAAGAAGAGAGAGAGAGAGAGAGAGAGAGAGAGAGAGAGAGAGAGAGAAGCTTGAGAGATTTTATTCATGCTTATGTTTAATTAATAATATTTTTAGATTTTCACTTAAAATTTTACCTTTCAAGTTTTGAAATTTTTAAAAAATGCTAGGGGGGGGAGGGGAGAGAGAGAGAGAGAGAGAGAGAGAGAGAGAGAGAGAGAGAGAGAGAGAGAGATATTTTGAATGGTTTTTGCCCTTACTAATGTTTATTAAAAACATTCTTTTATAACTTTTCAAAAAAAAGACAGCTAAAGAAAACTTGCATTCTAGCTACATTATTATTCCCAACAGGAAGGCATGAGGCTTAGTCATGCACCATGTGGCACAATGGTTGGCTGCTGATTGAGTGCACTAATACATAGAAAGAAGAAGTATATATTTTTGGTTAGTTAAATAGAAAAAAGAAAAAAGTTGTAAGTTCTTAATATATAGAAAGAAGAAGAAAAAGTATAGAAGTATATAAGAGTGAGTCTTAATATATAGAAAGAATAAGAAGAAGAAGTATAAAAGTATATGTTTTTCAAAACTAACTAGAGGGACTTGGCTATTTGGTGTCGTGTGTTGTGAGATAATTTGTTTTGTGTTTGTAGACTCTCTCTCTCTCTCTCTCTCTCTCTCTCTCAATTTCATGCAACATAGTCTTATTTTGTTTCCTTATTCATGTAAATGCATAGCTTTTACTAAAGCCATATTAGTTACTTGTTTTTAAAAATTGCAAATAATGACATTTTTAAGAGCAAAAAATAATAATGGAGTGGCATTACTTGTTCCTGTGGTAACAGAATGAGATTGTCAAGTGTATGGTCATATATCAACCTTGCAAACTCTACCAAAAACATAAGAAATTCAAAGGCCATTATTACATGTCTAGTGTAATGATTTTGCAAATGACAACTCAAATGAAATTACATGCATGTTACACCCTGTGGCATGCTCAGACTAATTTTGTATATTCCTCATTCTTTATGGCCAAGGGTCCATAGTTGTAAATCTCTTAGTTCTCAATGTATATAGATTGATAGGTTGTGGGCCAAAGGAATTGTAATGGAGAGGACTAGAGAGAGTGTTAAAAGAGCTAGGCCCTCCCTTCAAAAGAATGGTTGTATATAAGCCAAGTCAACTATTTTGGTCTTCATTCTTTTGTGTTAAGCTTGAGGAATAGAGAACTTTGGAGCTTCCTTCACTTGTGTTGTACTTCCCATTGTTTTCTCTTGCACTCTACTACCTTGTTACATCGCTACGATTGTGATTTCTCATTCACCATGCTCATGACTCCCTCTTCTCTACTCTCTTTTTCCCTCTTTTGCCCTTCAAGTAGAATGCATCATGCAAAGAATCCAAGGACAATGGAGTGTCAATGTTGCATAGCTACACAATTGATGGCTCTCACAAGGAAGTAGTGTTGGAGGTTGAGCTCTTAATTGTGGCTTGTTTGGATGATCCTCACGACACATTAATTCACCAACCAAGTGTAATATTTTTTGGCACCATTGTCGAGGAAGTATGTCCATTTAATCTTGTCGATTGTGCTTCCATTTTGTTGTTATACCCTTGACCAATTGATAGATTTTCGATTGGAATAGGTGTTGGTTGAAAAGTGGCTAGTGGGTTAAAAATGTGCTAAAACGTGTGAAATCTTTGTTGTTTATGTTTTAAAAAGTTTAAATTGTTGTTTATTAGTTTCTCTACATAAAAAATGACCTATCACATGCTACTATGAAGGTTGATTTGACCCGTGAAGTGACAAGAGTGGTTGAAAAGTCAGAACTTTCATTTTGTGCAAAAATGTTTGTTTGTTGCACATAGCTAGGATAGTAGCTAGATTGCACTTTGCATGCATCACAGAAAAAACAAAATTTTATTTTAGGGTTGAAATTTAGCATTCTAGTGTCGACAATTCTAGGACGTTGAATTAAGAATAACCCGTCGCCACCGAATTAACAACGTTGGATTAGTCACAACAACTCTTTGGCAAGTTGTCACCTACCTCTTCATAGAATAAAATTTTCCAACTGTCTAACCACCTACCCCAAGATTAATCCAGTGTGCCAAATTATTTTTTAACTCTAATTTTGAAAGTGAATAAATTTTGTGAAAATCAGCCAAGAATTGATGTAAAATCCAAGGCCTGAATCACTTAATCTTGTGTTGGTACTCTAATACCGTTGAATTAATTTCAACTATGGTCAACTTGAAACCTTTAAATTTTGCCAAGAATAGGGTTATCTTTTAATCTTGCATTTCAACTTGGGACACGATCCTATAGAAGACAAAACATTGAATTAATCTACAGAGCCATCGAATTAAACTCTAGCATCTAATCCTGACCTAAGGTAGTAACAGTGTTCTAATAGATACAAATCGATGAAGCATTCTTACCGGACTCAAGTTTGTCCAGTTGTGAGGCTGATTTGACCCAAACGCTAGACTAACCTTAATTCAGCGCTACTGAATTAATTCTTAAACTAAAGTCATGTTTGAGTAGCATAGTTTATACTAGCAGATTGCTAGCAGGTCTTGCTAGCAGGTCTAACCAAACTTTGAACTCCAGAGTCATATATGCACCTCAAATCTGGAAGAATCTTAGGATCAAAAGTAGCTTTGAAAGATGGTGCATTGAACATTGATTTAGAGGCCATTTTGGGCCCAAGCATTGGAACACTAAGAGAAAAGTCTTCTCTAAATAGCACATATTTTTTATTAGGGCCTTACTTCGAGTACAACTTAAGTATAGATGGGACCTTTAGCATTAAGAGCAATTCACAAAATCTTAACGACACTCAAGTGTCCATTGCTGTAGATTTAGGAACTCAGTCTGCAACCTAGTCAACCTCCAATCGAATATACGAAGGAATATCTAGTTTCTTTGGAAGATTTGACCCTTGAGCACAATTGTTCAAAACTAGACAACCTTGATCCATTTGCTCATGGAAACTTAGTGACCTCAGGACCACATGTTGTCACAGAACCAACTGCGAGGGTGGTGACAACACCCTTTGAAATAGAATTACAATCTCAAATCTTGCACGATATGGAAGGAACAACCTTTCGATTTGATTCGGAAGTAGGATCATCCGAATTGCCAAGAGGCTATCATGAGTATCAAGGAGAACAACCACCTGCAAGGTTTGCTTCAAGGTTTCCACCACCGCTAATCAAACTAAGACAATCAAGCCATGGTGGACCTTAAATCCCAAGACTCCAATAACAACAATGGCATATTAAGGGCCAACATCGAGGTTTAATCATGTAACTTCGAATCCTACATTTCTTCTAACACCTCAAATGATAAACCCATCAACTGGTGTGCAAAATGCGTCATTCTTTGCGGATCCTCATGTGGGATAATAAATAATGTCGATTCCACCTCAATGACCATTTAGACCTCAACAACCACCTCCATATTATGGTCAACAACAAATGCCATATCCTTAGCCACCTCCTATTCATCAGATGGTGTTTCCTGATGAGGCATTGAGAGCATTAGTTCGAGCTATAGGAAGGGGGGCTCTAGTGCAAGCTATAGTGTGTGTAGCAAGGGATAATCATGGTTCTAGGAATAGATCCATAGCCATCGCAAAACTGATAGTAGAATTCCAAGGAGAAGGTGATCCCATCACCTACATGGAACTCTTTGAACAAGTGTGTGCAACCTTTGGAGATGTCTCCAATGGTGACAAAATAGGAGCATTTGGAATACAATTGGATGGCAAGGTAGGAGCTTGGTATCGAGATCTTAAGCTTAAAGAGAAAGAGACTTGAGCCATATTCAGAGGAGCATTTATTTTGGAGTACTCTCCAGGAGGCTCAAAGTGGACATTTGTAAATCAGTTGAATAAAAAAACATGAAAAAAGTTTATTGCGAGATTCTATCGTGAAATCAAACATTTAAATGCAAGATGCGAGCCCCAAGAAAGGTTCAGCTTACCTCGATTCTTATTAGGCTTAAGAAGTCGTAAGCTGAATGATCAACTCACAGTGTTGAACATTACATCTTTTGAGGCATGCAGTAAGAAAGAAATCATGGGAGATCTTTTAGACATCTATTGGAATTCGTGAGACATTTCCATCTTTCAATGACCTGGTTGCCATGTTGATCAGTGAAGAACTTCGTATTGGAGCTGATAGCTCATCCAACAAAAATGAAGAACAGGCTTTTTACTCCAATCGTAGTCGTGGACATGGCCGCGGTCGCTATGGCAAAGGCAGGGGGAGAAATAATAATGATGCCTATGCACGTAATGCAAATAATGATGCAAGACCTACACGAGGACGTGGAAGATGATTTACATCTTCTAATGATTCAAGAGATTGTTTTTATTATGGCAAAAGTGGTCATTATGCTAAGGACTGTTATAAAAAACAAGCAGATATCAGAAATGGAAAGTTACAACATGGTAACTATGCATCTAGCACTCATGATGATTGTTCAGAAAAGTTATTTGCTATGCAACAGAAGATGCACTCTACTACTATGCAGGATGATATGCGTGATGATGTATGGTATGTGGACTCAAGTGCATCAAATCACATGACCAACCGTGGGAATTGTTTTAAAGAATTGGATGCGATGCGTACACCTGGTTATGTTGAGACAGGAGATGATACAATCCACCCTATTGAGCATATGGGTAGAGTACCACTTGTAATGCAGGATGGAAAAGTTAAGCATTTGGAAGATGTGTTGCATGTGCCCATGATCACCAAGAACCTTGTGTCTGTAGGTCAAATGGTTGACCAAGGGTTGCAAGTATGGTTTAATTCTCATGGAGTATTTGTGGAAGATTTGAAAAACAAATGCAAACTTGTGACCAAGGGGGAGAAGAAAGGCAGATTATTCACTTTGGATGTGACTATGCCTAGTGCAGAAACTGCCATGTATGTTGATGGTTCGAAGGTGATAAATGACATAGATATTTGGCATAAGCGGATTGGACATGCAAACATGAAGAGGCTGAAATCTATGCAATCTAGTGGTGTTGTGACAGGGCTACCCAAGTTTAAGGACAATGCCATAGTGAAGGTGTGTGTAGCTTGTCAATTTGGAAAGCAAGCAAGGCATAGATTTATGCATCATGAGATAGAGAGCAGCAAGCCTCTAGAGATTATTCATAGTGATGTGTGGACTGCAGATACTATGACCATATGTGGATGCTATTATTTTGTGACTTTCATTGATGATTACAGTCGCAAAGTTTGGGTGTATTTCATGAAGGCAAAGTCTGAGGTGTTTGGATACTTTCAAGAATTCAAAGCCATGGTTAAGAAGGAGACAAGTCTGCAAATCAAATGCCTACAATCTGATAATGGGGGAGAATATACCTCACATGCATTTTTAGATTTTCTAAAAAGGAATGGTATTGTAAGGCACAAATCTTGCAGGTATACACCCCAAAAAAATGGTGTGGTGGAGAGAAAGAATCATCATATTGCAGAAGTTGCTAGAGCTCTCATGAATGAGAGACAGATACAAAATGAGTTTTGGGGTGAGGCAGTGTCTACTGCCATATATATTATCAATCGCACACCAACTGCAGTGGTACATAATATCACACCAGAGGAGAGATATAGTGGCAAGAAGCCAGATCTATCACATTTGAAGGTTTTTGGTTGCATATGTTATGTGCATGTTCCAGATGAGTTGCGGACTAAGTTGGATGCAAAGGCTGAGAAATGTATCTTTTTGGGATACTCATTTGAGCATAAGGGGTACAAATGTTATAACCCCATCACACGCAAGCTAAGGATCAGCCGTGATATGGTTTTTGATGAGCTTGCAAGTTGGTATGCATTGCCTCCTATAGTAGTTGATGATGGAAAGCCTACAGAGAATGTTGATAGGAATCCTATTGCTGAGACTGTTACAATTGCAGGGCCTAGTGAGGCTAGTTCTAGCTCTTCCACTTCACCATGGAGTGGTAGTATGAGAAATTCAGCAGATAAGAGTGGATCAGCCCATGCAAATAGCCCAAGGAAGGGCAAGGAAAAGATTGCAGAACAGGGTGGTACATCACGTGTAGGGGGAGAGTCAAGTGACTCAGACATGAGCTTGGATGAGGAGCTTGGAATTCCCAAAGTTACTTCACCTGGTGTTAGGAAATCCACAAGGGTATGATACCCAGTGGATAGGCTGACATATGATGGGATCAATGCCATACATTATGCTTATATGGTTAAGGTACTTGAGGTGACAGAGCCTACAATATTTGAGGATGCTATGGGTAATGCAGAATGGGAGTCTGCCATGGACGAAGAGATGGATGCCTTAGATGCCAACAAAACATGGGAGTTGGTTGATTTGCCTGGAGGAAAGAAACCCATTGGCTACAAATGGGTTTACAAAGTGAAAAGAAACTCAGATGGAAGTGTGAGCAGGTACAAGGCACGACTTGTTGCAAAGGGATATGCACAAGAGTATGGCATTGACTATGAAGAGACTTTTAGTCCTGTTGCTAAGATGAGTACAGTGAGGTGTTTCATTGCTTTAGCAGCGAGTAAGGGCTGGTCTTTACATCAAATGGATGTTAAAAATGCCTTCTTACATGGTGATTTGCATGAGGAAGTGTACATGGAGCAGCCACAGGGTTATGTACATCCATAGTATCCATAGAAGGTATGCAAATTGGTGAAGGCATTGTATGGCTTGAAGCAGGCAACAAGGCAATGGTTTGAAAAGATAAGTGGTTATTTTATTTCTTTTGGATTTCAGGTTTCACCTGCTGATCCCTCTTCATTTGTGAGGAAATCAGCCCATGGCATGATTGTGTTAGTACTTTATGTGGATGATCTCATATTGACAGGTGATAGTGTTGTTGAGATCTGTGAAATCAAGCAACAACTTGGAAGCAGGTTTGAGATGAAAGACTTGGGAGAGTTGCACTATTTTCTTGGTAGTGAAGTCATTAGATCCACAGATGGAATATGGCTTATGCAAAGGCAATATGCATTGGACATGTTGTCTAGATTTGGCATGACAGGTTGCAAACCCATCACCACGCCTTTGGAGGTGAATGGGAAGTTGACACAAGATGGGGGAGAGTTGATAAATGATGTTACCATGTATAGATGCATGGTTGGGAGCTTGATATACATGACTATTACAAGGCCAGACTCAGTTATGCAGTTTGGTTGCTTAGTCAGTTCATGCAGGCTCCACGAAAGCCCCATTTGGATTCAATCAAACGGATTATGCGATATGTGAAGAGCACTGTTTAGTATGGTTTGTTTTATGCTTATGGTAGTGATTTGCATTTGTCTGGCTATACAGATGCTGATTGGGCTGGGAGTCCTTATGACAGGAGATCCACGAGTGGTTATTCCTTTACACTTGGTAGTGGTGTAGTGAGCTGGAGCTCAAAGAAGCAACCCACTGTTGCTCTTTCTACCACTGAGGCAGAGTATAGAGGAGCTGCACTTGCGGCATGTGAGATTGATTGGCTATGCACGCTCCTACATTCTCTTGATATTGTGGTGGATTATGTCCTTTATTATGACAACATGAGCAGTATAAAGCTCTTTAGCAATCCGGTTTTTCATGCCAGGGCGAAACATATTGAGGTCCATTACGATTTCATACGGGAGAAGGTCATTGTAGGTGAGATTGACCTTCAACATGTCAGCACTACTATGTAGGTGGATGACATCTTCACAAAGTCCTTGGGTACAGAGAAGTTCCAACAGTTTAGAAACTCACTTGGTGTTATGTCTATTGATGTGAGCTTGAGGGGGAGTGTTGAGATATCAAGCTCAGAGTCTTGTCATATCCAGGAGGATGCCGAGTGACACGTGGTTGGTATACCACGCTAGTCTAGATTTCTTTTTATCCATGTACGGTGTGGTAGGACTTATGGCTTGGACTTAGCCTATGACTTCCTTATGCTAGTCATAGTAGGTGTAGGGTTTTATCATGTTGGTGTGTGAATGAGATGTTGTTGTTGCCTCCACTACTTGTATACTCTATCCTCTCTCTCTTCTCACCTAGATCCCCCTCCCCTGTTTACAATACGATGAGTATAATTGAATCATTCTTGTGATATCTTCCAGCTTACACCATTTCTTTTGGTTTGCTAATTGAATGTTGTTATATTGCCACAGGAAGTGGTGGCAGTGGACGAATTTTGTGCTTGGAGAGGCCAAACACGAAGTGTGTTTGGTCGTGATGCAGCACTGGCACACTATCTTGGCCAAGCACCTGGCCAGATAGTTGTGTTTCATAGCAAATTTTCCCCAAGAGGACAATCGAAGCTGCTTAAGTGCAAAGCCCTTTCAAGGGTGATAGGGCATTCCAATATTAACCGGAATGCAGACAAAGTTATTCTATTGCATCGTGCAATAGCCCTAAATGCATTTGCTGTCAATATCCGTGGGATGGCATTAACAGCAAGTGCAAAAGTGCTAGGCACCGATGGAAGTTGCGAAGCCCTCACATCTAATTTTTGGGATAGCAGATTATTAGGGAGATCGAAGGAAATAGTTGCCAATGCCATGAAGCACAAGAACAGATTGTAGTCCAATGTATATCTTTTGTAATGGATACTATTTTGTAATAGAAGCATTCTTGTAAAGGATACTCTTGCAATGTATATTCTGTTTAATGGAGACTTTGTTGTATTGAATACTTTGTATCAATGTTTGTACTTGTGTGCTTTAAGTCCTATCTAATTTTCTTTACTCTGCCAATGAATATTACTTTTCTATACATGCACTTAGTAAAATGCACTTGCATATTCCTTTCCCAATCTTGAAATTTTGCTTTACAAATTGTGTCTAGTAGAACAGGAAAGTGCTAGTAATAGGTTTTTCTTCCCAGAGAAGTCAAAACCCGCCACGACGCGACCAGAACCAGTCCAAGGCTGATGGACTGGGTCTGGTCATGCCGTGGCAGGTTTGCATTTTTTTGGCTTTTTCATCCCTTGGTGAACATTTTTTCATTCTATCACAACTCCTAGTTATGCATAGAAACTATGATACTTTAAATTTTTACAACAAATCAATGATCAACACTAGTGAGTGAAAATAATTGAGATTGAAAACTGAAAATATATTGCATGAAAAGAAAGGTGATTTATATTACATGAAGAATGCTAAAAATAGTTTATTATAGCTTAAAATGTTTTTTCCGTGAACATTTTTTTATTCTATCTCAACTCCTAGTTATGCATAAAAACTATGATACTTGAAATTTTGACAAAAAATCATTGATCAACACCAAGAATGCAAAGAACTGAGATACGAAACTGCTTATATATTGCATGGAAAGAAAGTCAAGATTACGATGCCTCCAAGGCAACATAGGATGAAAATGACAAATAAGAGGCCTCCAGGGCATCATTGGGAAATAGTGATCCTAATCCGAATGCCTAAGGGTAGGGTCAGAGCGAATGCGATTCACTAGGTGGAGGTCCCTGTCCATCAGCGTCACTCGCTTTGGCATGGATGGCAAAGTTTGCATCCTCAAAAATACTTGTGGCCATCTACTCTGTAGCTTCCTGTATCGCCCCTAGTGCAACTGCACTCCACCGTACTTCCCACTTCAATGACTGGGAGATCTCCCGCACTACACGCTGGAATGCAGCACGGGGATAACATTATCCATAGTCATCTGAAACTTCCTGATTTCTTGAAGGGCCTTCACACCAGGCTTCCTTCGTCTCTTGACCTTTGGAATGAGGGGTGGCTTTGGTGTGTTGGTCCATGGCCTCTTGTCATTCTTGAACTTTTTCCTACACTCTTCTCTTCCCTACACCTCAGCCGTCTCCTGAGCTTTCTGTGCCATCTCCTTCTTGTACAGCTCCCTATGGTTAGCAGGAGTGGTCTTCGTCCTAACATGCTTCAATTGCACAGGTACAGCTGGTTCTGAAGGAGAGGCAGCAAGGGATGCTGCAACCTGAGCAGCAGCCTGAAAGGTGAGTCCTTCCACTGTTTGCTGGAGAGTAGGAAGAACTGGTGCAACAATGGACTTCCTTGCTATCTGATTCGTGGGCACGGTGGAACCAAGGTCCTGAATGTCTCCTAGGCCTTCAAATAGGTTTTGCTCCTCATTTCGGGGCTGAGGTAGAGGCTATGGGTCAAGGAGAGGGGAGTCAGGATTGGGTAGTGGGGGAGGGGATTGAGGAGGAGGATGGGGGACAGTGTGGGAGTCAAGACTCGGCAAAGGGGGAGGGAGTGGACGAGGAGAATGTGGTGGGGTGGTAGTATGTTGGTCTGAGGAGTCCATAGTAGAGGAGGATGCAGAGGTGGAAGAGTTTGCTGTGGAGTATGAGGATGTGGCAGATTGATGATGTTGGGGAGAGGAAGGACGCTGGGGAGCTAATGGTCTACCAGTGAATCTAATTCTAGCCATAATAAGAAGTATGGGGCACAAGTCCCTTTAAAAGACCATTTAACCCCTCGTTTAAGGACCCCATGCACAAAACCTAATTGAGATGGACCTTTTGGCCCCTTCCTGCCCCCTCATCCCGCCGCCAACCCTTCCCAGAGCTATGCTTGCGACCCCGCCCCCCTGTCGCGAGTGCAAACACAATTTTTTTTTTGGCACATTCTTGTTTGAACTATTCAGAACATGAACCATTGCATCACAGAGCCATGTACAAACACTTAATTCAATGCAAGAGCATGTAAGAAAATACATTTTATTCATGAGAGCGCCAAATACAATTCATCCTTAAGAACATCGAGGGATCCATTTCGAGCCTTGCCTAGACCTACTTTGCAACCACCGTGAAACTCCTACAGTCCCAGTAGATGCCTTCCAAGCACATTGTCTTTTGTTCTTGGACACCTCCTGAACTGCTTGAACAAGTTCCGATTCCCTTGCTTTTCTAATGTCCAAACTCCTTCCTATTATAGTTTTGTAGAACCAAGCAAACATCTCGTGCAATGCATTGCTACGAGTGAATCCACCTCCATGCCTCGTATTCCTAAAGTACGCAGCCCTGGCACGATAATGTGACTTCTCCCTACCTTGTGTGTTCCAAATAGATAAAGGCCCCCATCTTTTCAAGCACCATGGACCATGTGCGAAAAGAATGTGCTACAAACATGAAAACATATCAAAACCAGAATTCACACATAACATCAACAAAATGTGTCAATAAAAAGATGATTACCATGTAATGTGTTATATGTGTCTCTCCCCATGCTTTTACCATTAGCTGTGTAAATTCTGTCAGTACCATCCTAAACTTTTCATAATACATTTCATCCGATTGACTCTGGCGAAGTAGTTTCACAAAAGCATCGAGTTTGGGCCACACTTCTGCTCTCAAGGTCATTGTTGAAGCATGTGAAGCATTATTGGTGGTACAACACGATGAAAACATCATTGCGCTAACTTCACATTGCCATGTTCTTTGCAGTGATTTAGCAAAGACCTCCAACCAACAATATTGTGTCCAAATGGTATGGTTTGGAGTAAATGCTCCGCCTCATCCAAATGTCTGACACGGCCAAGAAGGTTAACTACACAAATGTAATGATCAATTGTTGGTGATATGCCATGGTCATTTGTTATCAACTTAAATGGACAACCTTCATTTGAAAGGCCTACATGACTACATGCTAAGAGAAGACAAATGAAAGTCACAGTATTTGGCTTTTTCCCTTCTGGCTGCATGTCACCAAAGTACTCTAGAACCAGCCTGAAATTGCAATTCTGAGAACACCTCAAGTGAGAGTGCTCTCAATGGAAGCAAGAATGGAAGAAGGAGAGAGAGAGAAACAGAGAGCCACACAAGTTTTGGTGGGTGCAAAACCACCCTAATCTTCTTTTTCATTCATTTATATATGTGTTTGAGTATTGTACATAACCGGGGTTAAGGCACAGTGACCTTTAACCCCCACAACCTCCCACTTAAAGGACAATGTGCCTTTAAGGGAGAACAACCAGTGAGCATACTATCCAATGCCCATCAATACACGACAATACTCAAACCGCTGACTAGGTAGACTCTTCGTCAGCATATTTGCAGGGTTATCATCTGTATGAACCTTGACAAGCTCTATGTGTTTGTCCTCAAGTACCTCCCTGATGAAATGGTACCTGACCTCAATGTGTTTGCTCTTTGCATGAAAGACCGGATTCCGTGCTATAGCTGAATAGCACTCATGGAATCATTATGCAATGTTGGTACACCTGTATGAATCCCCAAATCTCCCACTAGCCGATCAAGCCATATAGCCTCCTTGCAACCCTCTGTGGCTGCAACATACTCAGCCTCTGTGGTAGACAAAGCAACACACTTCTCTGTGTGAGACATCCATGACACTGCACCACCTGCAAAGGTGAACACATAACCAGAAGTGGATCTCCTACTATCCACATGCCCCTGCATAGTCTGAATCTATGTACCCAAGTACACGCATGTCTCCTTTACCAAAGCAAATGCACATCTCCTTAGTACCCTTCATGTACCTCATGATGCACTTAACTGCCTCCCAATGCCTCTTTCCTGGATTAGCCATATATCGGCTAACAACTCCCACTGCAAATGCAATGTTTGGTCTAGTAGCTATCATAGCATACATAAGACTCCCAACTGCTGATGCATAAGGAACCTTGGCCATCATGGCCCTTTCCTCATCTGATTTGGGACTATCTGTATGACTCAGTTTCACATATGGAGGCAATGGAGTACTCACTACCTTCCCCCCCTCCATATTGAAACGCTGCAATACTTTTGTAACATACTCTTTTTGTGAAAGCCAAAGGAGTTTCCTACTCCGATCACGCGTGATGCGCATACCAAGAATATGACCTGCAAATCCCAAATCATTCATATCAAAGGCCTCATGCAACTTGGCCTTTAAGGCATCTAGCTCATAAGTATTTCTGCTAGCCAATAGCATATCATCCACATATAGTGCCAAGATTATCAGGCTACTATCCTTAGCCCTTTTAGTGTAGAGGCAGTGATCAATTTCACTCCTTTTAAAACCCTGGGACCGAATGAAAGCATCAAACTTCTGATACCATTCTCTAGGTGCTTGCTTAAGACCATAGAGACTCTTCTTCAGCTTGCAAACTAAATGCTCTTTGCCCTTTTCTTCAAAGCCTTCCGGCTGCACCATGTAAATTTCCTCATGCAAATCCCCATGCAAGAAAGCTGTCTTGACATCCATCTGCATAAGCTCCATATCCTCTACTGCCACTAGTCCAAGCATGCATCTAAGTGTGGTCATCTTCACAACCGGAGAGAATATCTCATCAAAGTCCACACCCTTCTCTTGCTTGAACCCTTTTGCGACCAAACGGGCCTTGTATCTAGGCATATCATCACCTGTGACCTTCATTTTGTAGACCCATTTACATGGCAAGGCTTTCTTTCCATGTGGCAAAGAAACCAAGTCCCAAGTCTTATTCTTCATAAGTGAACTCATCTCTGATTGCATAGCATACTCCCACTTGTGTTGATCCTCACGCATCATAGCCTCTCTATAGCAAGAAGGCTCCCCGCAATTAGTAAGCATCACATAGTCTACCCCTGGAACAAACCTATCAGGCGGTCTAGACACTCTAGATGATCTTCTCAAGGGAATTTCAGCTTGCTGTCCCACCTGCATATCAGCCACATTTGGCTCATCATTTCCACCAATAGATGATGATCCATCATCTACCCTTGATTGTATACCTGTGGGAGTACTTGGTGGTACCATTTCCTGCACATTTGGTGCATGGACAGCTTGCTGTCTATCAACATATGCAGGTGGATTCACATCCTGGAAAGTGATTCTCCTCATTTCCACATCCCTCACGGGTGCCTTATGCATCTTCTTCTCATTGAAGACCACATCATGGCTGCGTATGATCTTCTTTGCTTCTGGATCCCAGAGACGATAGCCCATCTCTCCACTTTCACCATAACCCAGAAAGATGCATTTCCTAGACTTAGGATCTAGCTTCTTTCGAAGCTCTTTTGGCACATGTGCATATGCCTCACACCCAAATATACGCAAATGAGAGTAAGAGGGCTTCTTGCCGCTCCATGCCTCTTCAGGAATACCACCATCCAAACTCTTACTAGGTGATCTATTGATCACATGCACTGCAGTCCTCATTGCCTCAGCCCAAAAACCACCAGAAAGACTTGCATTGGAAAGCATGCATTGCAACCTTTCTTGAATGGTACGGTTCATCTTTTCTGCAACTGGATTTTGCTCTGGAGTACGAGGGGATGTGAGCTCCCTCTTAATCCCACGTGTATCACAAAAATGCTGAAAGTCATGAGAGAGATACTCTCCACCATTATCAGTCCGTAGGCATTTAAGTGTTCTACCTGACTGATTCTCAACCAAGGCCAGCCATTTTTGAAATACTTGGAACACATCACTCTTTTGAGCTATAGCATAAGCCCACACTTTCCTAGTTGCATCATCAATGAATGTCACATAGGTAGTCTTCAGCCCCGCCTAATGACCGTGTAGGCATGGGACCACATACATCTGAATGCACCAAATCAAGCTTTTCAAACTCTTTCTTTCCCCTTCTTTTATGGGCTGATTTAGTCTGCTTCCCATAGAGACAATGCTCACAAAATTCAAAATGAGAGAAACTCAAATCCGGTACATAACCCAAATGGCATAAGAGTTTCATTCCATTCTGGCTCATGTGCCCCAACCTGCAATGCCACAAAGAAGTGCTTGGCTACTCGGTTATTGCAACAACATGATCAAATACCCCTGATACATGTAAGGGATACAAAGTCCCACACTTGGCACCCCTGGCCAAAAGCATAGAGCCCTTTTGAATTTTCCAACTCTGAAAGCCAAAAGTGGTGTGAAAACCAGCATCATCTAGCTGACCCACTGAAATAAGACTCTTGGTCAGCTTAGGCACATGTCTCACATGTTTCAAAACAAATGCAGACCCATTTGCAAAAGAAAACTTTATGTCACCTACTCCCACTATGTCACATGCATAGTCATTTCCAAGATGCACACAACCTGTCTTTCCACTGTCATAAGTGGAGAACCATTCCCTATGGGGAGTAACATGGAATGAAGCACCAGAATCCAAAATCCAATCCTGGGAATATGCATCATCTGAACTGGTAAGCAACTCTATAGATAAACTAGACATGAAGAGAACGTCATTGTCACTATCATGTGTGACTGCATTGATCTCCTCGATCTTCACTTTTCCTTTGTCCTCCCTTGGACTCTCTTCCTTTTGATTTGCACCCCAATTTGCATTCTTTTTTTAATCCTTTTGCTCTCTTTTCAGCTTGTAGCAATACTTTTTCATATGGCCCTTCTTGCCACAATGGTAACACTCAATGTTTCATGCCCTGGATTTGCTACGAGACTTCCCTCTTTCTTGGGACTTCCCCCTGAACTGTGATCTACCCCTTTGCACATTTAAGGCTGCATCCTGCTTGTTGCCATCCATAGACTTCCGTCTAATCTCCTCGGCCAACAAGCTACCCACAACATCATCCAATTTCAGTACTCCACCAGGTGCAAAGTTACTGACAGCTGTACGGAAGGTATCCCATGAGGATGGCAATGAACATAAGAGAAATATTGCCTTAGTCTCCGCATCAAAATTCATCTTCTGAGCCTGAAGCTGGTTGAAAATAATATTGAATTCATTCAAGTGAGAAGCAATGGAGACCCCCTCCTTCATCTGCAGCTCAAACAACCTCTTCATGAGGTAAACTTTATTAGAGGCAGTTTCCTTCTCATAAGTGGCACACAGTTTCTTCCACAAATCTTCCGACCGTAGTCTGCTCAGTTACTACTGTGAAATAAACTGACTCTGGAAGATGAAGTCTAATAGTAGACTTTGCTAATGCATCCAACTCATTCCAATCATCCTCAGACATATTTGCAGACTTAGCTTCAATCCCTGCCAAGGGTTTAATCTACTTCTTTTGAATAAGCACATCCCTTATCTGTTCTTTCCACAAAGAAAAGTTTGTCCCATCAAACTTTTTAATGTTGAAAAACTCCTTTTCAGACATGGAAGAGGATGCCATAATGCAAATAAAACAAAATCCCAAATGCTAGTACCTGCAAGAGAGAATCACACCAAATACCAGGTGCACCCAAATGTGTATGCCACAATAGAGTGAAATATCACCAAAACTCAAAGCTCAAAGCATGTGAATCATGTGCATTTACTATGCATCCATATGAGCAAATTTGGCCCAAAAGAAAATGCCAATAACTGCCAAATGACTCAAGCATAAACACCGTCCACTGGCATATGCATCAATAATATCTCATCCAAGAGAGCATAGCACTATCAGTGCATCATCTGCAATGTGTCAAAGCTGTCCCTCAGCATAAAATAGCATCCATGTGCAAAGCGTCCATAAAAAATAGCATCCCACAAGGCAATTTGGGCCTATCAGCACATCCAATAAGGACCCAATGCATCCAAATGGCCTATAAATCATCCACTGCAACCCAATGCATACCACGAATGAGCGCACACTGCTCAAACTGCAACCAGAGTGATTTGCATAAGGTATGCTCAAGAAATCATAGTCCCACGGTAATGAGCGCTATTGAAAATAGAACCTGAGATGCCTCAAAACATGGGCGCCATTACTCAGCAAGAAAATATGCAAATATCTCTCTTCTGCTAGAACTCCAAAATCCCAACCAATGAGTGAGAAATGGGATTCAACACTTATCCACTGCAATGTGGCATAAATCTAAGTTTTCAAAACCTTAGAATGAAAAATGCATAACAGAGAGACGAAATTGAATACACAGAGATCTATAGCTCTGAAAATCCTCCACCGAATCGTGCAAGAACTGATAGGTAGGGGTTTTTGGGCATCTGGAACGCAATGGGACAGACAGTTTTGGAAACCGTGGTCTCAATCACTGGGTCCAACACACGGACTGAAAAACGTTTTTGGAAACAGAGCTGTTTGTAAACTCCACCGGAGTGCGAATGATGAGCAAAATAGAAGTTTTAGGACCTCCTGAGTCCACCGGAACTGACAAATCTGCAAATGGTTGCTCCAAACTTGAGTTCTAACACCCGGGCAAAAAACACAGAAACTGACACAGTGAGTCAGAAATCCAATGGAATGATCCCAGATTCAAGAATGAATGTGTTTCCAAGCTCTTGAAGTAATGTGGACACCAAAAGCAAGCAATAGTTGCCTCTACAAGTCAATACGGAGTCTCTGTCCGTCGAACGGAACAGGGAAAAGCTCAAAAAACGACTTTTTCTTTGAAACCACTTAACAGGCTCTCAAAACCACTTCGCAAAGCCAAAGTGACTTTTCCAAAGGTTCCTCCAAGGTCTCTGCACACTCGGATGCAAGTAAAGTCACCCACAAAGCTTCCCACAGAGCTTCTCCTTCTTCCCACAGAGCTGCTAAGCTTCAAGCATTCATGCATGCTTAGCTAGATCACTCGGGCTCTGATACCAGTTGAGAGTGCTCTCAACGGAAGCAAGAATGGAAGAAGGAGAGAGAGAGAAACAAAGAGCATATATCTACATATATATTTAAGTAGTAGGATTTGAAGAGGATTGGGATCTCCCAAATGTCAAAAGCCTACACTACCAGTGGGCTACTAGCTAGGGGTAAGTGATTTAATTGGAAGGATATTGCTTATATGGTGAAACCCTTGGAACCATAACTTTCTAACCATGAGGAATTTCCTCTTGATGTAAAAAGCAAAAGTGCTTCATTTTATGTGCTTTGTTCATGTGTTGAAAAATATTTTGAAAATTTTCAAGATCGTTGCTTCAACGCATGTGACACGTGGAGGGTGAACTCTCATGTCACTCCTTGCTGAGTTCGAAGACTTGGTGCTTGGGCCCCAGTATGTCGATGGAACCAACTTGCGCAAATTGTTCCTGAATCTCCACATTGACCTCCAGCAAGTAATAATTGAGCACCTTTTCCATGGAGATGATGGTTGGGACTACATGCCGTGGACGGTTCGTGATGGTGAGCTCGTGATACACTGGGAGAACTTCGACTTCTCGTCTACTCATTGCACCATCATCGAGCTTCTTGCAGCCTCCAAAGTAGTCAAGCAGGTAACCTTTTGCCAAGGTTGGAATGATCCTGAAGATTGGAGTGAGATCTTGTGTATTTGCTTGTTAGTTCCTGTGGACAAGCTTATGCTAGATGATATAGAACTTCTTCAATGAGTGGCAATCTTTAGAGTTGCATTCCTTGATCAAGTAAAAGATAGCTCCTAGAAATTTTGGCATTCTCTCCATTTTGATTAGTATCTTGTTCAACATGTACAAGTGATGTCTGGTTATGCGCAATAGAAAGTCAAGAACAATTTTTATTGCTTGCGACGAACAAGAATTTATGCAAGTAACTTTTGAAGCCAAATAGACTCCACTCTAGTTGTAAAATCTGCTCTATACTCATCTTCACAACTAGATGTGGCAATCGTAGCGTGCTTGTTGCTAAAACAAAAAATGCATGAAGAACCAAGCATGAAACAATTGCCACTGTGGGATTTGCATGTATTCATGAGCAACTAGCCCAATCACTATCAGTGAATCCATGCATGACAAGTAATGTGTCAGCCTTGTAGAGTAGGCCCAAATGTTGAGTGCCTTAAAGATATGTGAAGATGCACTTCACTACTTGCCAATGGTGATGAGTTAGACTGTGCATGTATCTACTCAACTGGAAAACCACATACTGCATATCTGACCTAGTATGACACAAGAGTACTTAATATGTAACACTTGGTTCAAGGTAAAGCATTGAAGATCCAAGTGGGATACCTTGTGGCTGACATCGTTATTATTGGTGGAATCTTAACTTGCGATGTCATAGTGAGAACAATTTGCGCAAGATCCTTGAGCATCGTCTTTGTATCCTTGATAATATTCGGTTCAGCATGCCCTTCAATCCTTGCATTGTCATGTGGCAAGACAGGTTCTTGTGGTTCTACGTCCATTGTGAAAGTAGGTTCTTGTGTATTTGTCTTCTTTTCCACATGTTGTATGTCATTCTTTGGCGGACTAGTTTTACCCATGGTAGGTTCTTGTGTAGCTACCATCTTCGTCTTCTTTGGTGCTTTCTGCTATGGCTTGTCTTGATGTGATATGTTTGTTGTAGTAGCCTTCTTCCATTTGGGCAACCACATCTGATCATTGCCTTGGCAAAAACCTTGGCCTTCCAATAACTATACTGGTACCCATTGTCGATGCATTTTGGCTCGATGTTGCACTTTCTTAGCTCGGGGTTGATGAGGTTTGGATCACGAGGGAAATGCTGGCTTTTGATGTTGAGGTGGACGAGGTAACCATACATTACTTTCACCCTTGAAATAATATTGAGCTTGTAACAAATTCCTGGGAATCCACCTTGTCACTGATGATGTCGTTGCGTTTTGTGAACAAGGCGTAATCCTTTGGCGAGGTTATGATTGATGAGGTTGTGTTGTGGAGGTTGTAGGTGCAGGATTTGGAGGTAGAGAGGTTTTTGTGGATAAGGTGTCTTGTGCTAGAGTTTGTTTACCTTTACCCATTTCCATGGTCAAATCACCACTTTTTGTTGTTGGAGATTGCGTCGATGTGCCTTCATGTAGCAATGGCACTTGAGTAGCATGGCCCTTGTACACCATTTTTGCTTGCTACTTGTGCCAATCAATTTGACAATTTGTCAAATAACACCACGTTCGTCCAAGGACCACATACTTCTCCATGGTACCTGCAGGTAATACATAAAAGCGTACTTGCAACACATGTTTAGCAATGATTACGTCTAATGTTACATGTCCTATTGGCTTCGTCTGTGTGCGAGTTATTGCCCTAACCATCGCATTGGTTGGAACCATGTTTCCCTTAGGCAATGCTTGCCAGACTTCGAATGATATAAAATTATGACTTGCACTTGGGTCTATTAGTGACTCCAAATCAAATGTGGTTTTCTTTGTGATTTTCAAGGTTATGGGGATTCTAGTTGGTTCAATCTGTGGTTCATCCCCTCTAGGTCGTCATCCTCTAGGGTGCCTTTGTATAAGGTCATTCTTTTGGATTTCTCCTTAACAACATGGAAATCTCATGGAAATTTCAACATTTCTGCTTGTGGGCACCTAACTGTGCCTCTAGCACTCACACATAGAAACATAAGGTGTGCCTGAGGCATACACCTTGAGATATCCCAACAAACCCCCCCTCAAGGAAATGCCTCAGGCTATGTCATGGATACATCTAGTCTCATAGTTTCTCATGCCATCTCATGGTGGTCAAGGATAAATCTATGGCTAGGTTCTCATGCTAGCAAGGGTTCCCTTGGGTGTAAGGTAAACAGAAAGGGATACAAACAGACCTTCCAATGGTTATCTCCTTACATGTACATGCACACAATGTCTGCAGGAGGTACCATGGAACAAAACATACACATGGCCTCCATCATAAGGTGACCAGAGGTGTTTACAAAACACACAAAACACAATAGTTTATTTTCATTCATTTTGGAGGACTATCCAGGCTGAGTACCTTGACATAAAAAGAGAGATCTGGAGCATACATAGAGATGAGTTCAAAATGCATAATCTTCATGAGATGCCTCATCTTGTGGAGGCAAATTTACTGTAAGTAGATTTGCATTTTGTGTCTTTGCTTTGTCTCTGCAAAACTTCTCACTATGGTTGTTTTTGCCACAGTGCTTGCATGGATTAACTTTGAAGCAGTCCTTTGAAAGGTGATTTGTCTTTCCACAGTGATTGCAAGGAGAATACTTGCCCTTCTGGAATTTCATAACATAAGCAGTGTCATTGCCTTTCCTTAACTCCATATGTCTTTCTTCTTCTTGGAGAGCTGAGATAATGCCTTCAAGGTTTGGATTGGGAAGATTCTTCAAAGTGCTAACAATGTGATCAAAACTTTCAGGCATACTCTTAAGTAGTACTGCCATAGCATCATCAGGGGTGATAGGAGAGTTGATAGAAGCTAACTGAGTCATAAGACTCCGCATATAGTTGACATGAGCAGCTAAAGTAGTATCACTTGCCATCTTTAATTCAAAGAAAGAGATTTTAAGTGATAGTTTAGATATGTGAGAGCTTGCACCAAAAATCAAATCTAGCTTCTGCCATGCTTCCGATGGAGACTCCAAGTCAGATATATGATGTATGTAATCATCACCCAAAGCTAAAGCAATTATACCATATGCTTTCTCTTCTCTTGCTGGATCCCTTGCCGGTCGTGTCGGAGCTGAAGATTGTCCAGCATTGGAGGCCGTAGAAGAAGCAGTAGGAGTAGGTTTGACAAGTCCCCATAAGTTCTCCCGCATCAATGCAAATTTTACCTTCATTTGCCATGTATGGAATCCCTTTCCATTGAACTTCTCAAGATTATATAAGGTAGCCATGAGAGGGTCTAACCCAGATATTGGGCAGTGTCTATCTCTCTTACAAGGCAAAAATAACTTAAATGCTTCCAAAGTATAGGCACTTGATGTAGCAAATAGTAGTGACTATTTTTCAAACAATGATGCTACTTTTGCATGCTTCATAGGAGTAGATGAAATAAACACTTTCCAATCACAACCAGGTCTAGCAAGTCAAAACAAAACTGAAG
The DNA here is from genome assembly GCF_047967505.1 of Dipteris shenzhenensis. Taxonomy (NCBI): domain Eukaryota; kingdom Viridiplantae; phylum Streptophyta; class Polypodiopsida; order Gleicheniales; family Dipteridaceae; genus Dipteris; species Dipteris shenzhenensis. Next base: position 265,366 of record NC_141599.1, read on the forward strand.
CAACACTTGTAGTGAAGTTATTGAAAACTTCAAAAGACCAGAAATGCTAGAGTAGCATTTTATCTAGCATCATTTTCAAAAGTATGTCAAAACTGTCAAAACTAGAGAGCTGAACTTGGAGGGCTCATATCACACTCTTCAAAGCAAAAGAAAGGGGGCTTTCTAACGCAAAAGAAAGCTGGTATACCACAGTAGATCCTCTGGGAAGAAGAGGCAAAAATATGCGTCAGGTCGCCTTCACCTTCTTGAACAAATAGGTAGGAACTGCTGCGCCGATGTGGTATCCAACCCTACCTGGAATACTAGGTAGTGCATCATCTAACCTTGAGGGATCCACTGAAACCCAAGGAAAATACTCCATTGTGAGATAGCTCCAGGATTTGTGAGAAAACCAATTGACTTATGCCAGTTGATTTTCGCCCCTGCTACTAGACAAAACACCTCTAGAGCTAGGCTCCTCACTCTCTCAAGAGACGCTACATCATCCTGAACATAAAGGGCCATGTCATCTGCATACTTTGAGTCTAGGAGCTTTGTATCATCCCTGATAGGTAGGCCCATTCCTCGAGTTTGGTTGTGTGGGCTCGAAGGAAGTGAGCCATGGCCTCCATGAAGAAAAGGAAGAGATATGGTGCTAGTGGGCACCGGTGTCGTATCAAGCGCTCGAGGGTAAACCTCTCTCCCATTCAGCCTCCGATAATGACCCGATTGGAGGCAAACTTGTAGAGGGCAGCAATACCTCTAATCCATGCCACTAGGAAACCTAGTCAAAGTAGCGTGCCCTCTAGAAATGACCAGTCCACCCTGTCATAAGCCTTCTCAAAATCGAGGAGTACAGCTAGGTGCTGCCCATTGTGCTGAGCCCACTCTATCGCCTCTGAGAACGTGAATATATTGTCCAGAATGCTGTGATCCTAGATAAATCTAGTCTGTGTGTTGTGAATCAGATCAGATAAAAGGGGGCGGATGCAGCCAGTGATCATCTTGGCAAGGATTTTGTAGGCTGTGGGGAGGAGGATGATGGGGCACCACTATCGGATCTCCTGTCAGTCTCCCCCTTTGGAAAGGAGACAAATCAGTCTTAATGCGAGGCTCTCTGGCATTTTCCCACTGGAGAATATATGCTAAAAGGCTGCGAGGAGGGGCTGGTGGACCTGCTCCTAGAATGTGGTGAAGTTTGGACAACCTGTCCTCACCTAGACATTTCTGCCCATCTATGTCCCTCACTGCCTCCTGCATCTCTGTGATTGTGAATGGAGCAAGAAGGGCTTGAGTGGTGATGGAACTACTTCTAGGTTTTCAGAAACATTGAGAAATCCAATAGGAAAATGGAGTTTCATTATTGTCATAAGATATGTTCAAAATGGAGTTTTGAACATTTTCCTGCTATGTTAGAATAGGAAAATACTTTTTGCTATGGAATAAATACATGTCACAATGCAATCCTGCTATGGCTTCAATTTTGAACTATTGGAAATGCCATTATTCTTGCTATGATATCTCATTGAGAAAATACTATTGAGATATCATTTCTCCCTATTGGTAGTATCAAAAAGTGGCATTTCCAAAAGTATGAAATGCATTGCCTTGAAACATTCCTAGACCAATACGCATAGTCGCTGCATTACCCTCCAGTCATATGCTCAATAGTATGAACGTTCACAACTTTTTGTCCCCACAACATCCAAGAAGGGCTTGAGTGGTGATGGAACACATAAAGATGAAAATTCAGTGGGGTTACAACACGTGTCAATTTGATTGTAATTTACATGTTCGTATGAAATAACATTGTAAAAGGAAACCTGAATGTTACCAGTATGGTGGTCTTCCATACACTGGATAAGTGTCTCCAAACAATGGCGATGTTGGGCCATAAAAATTTCATTTTCAGGCATAAAAGAAAAGTTTCGAACAACATTTGAAGCAGCCACTGCACACTATTGCTGCTCAGCACAGCCCTCTTCATCCAAATTAAAAAGACATTCATCGTCAAGCCAGCAATCCACATCTTTCCTCTGCCCTTCCCTATCTGCTGCTGCATCATCAGCATTAAATCCCTCTTGGATTGACCTGCCACACCAACACATTTGGAAAGCAAGTTTAATATAATGACTATAATGCATCCATTAACTAACTCCTCTTCACTTTCTTAGAGAAGTCTTAATACAATGACTTTCATGGAGACACTAGAAGGAACATGCTACTCTATGATTGGCACCCTCATTTAATCCTCCTATATGCAAACAATGTAGTCTTACTTCCATCTTCAATAGAGGGCCCTCAATGACACTTGGATTCATTTCTTCTTGGCTCTTCAATTGTTGTTCTAGCTGCTACATGTAGCTTTGCTTTCTCTCAAAAATTTGAAGGCCCTGTGTTTAGAAATGAATCAGAGTTTTGAAAAACTCCCGTTCTCTGTCTGGTACATCAGCATGCATCTCTCTATACTTCTGGTATGCTTGATCATTCCTTGTAATTATCCGATGTGGTTGAAGCCATTGCCTGCAATGCCTTGAATGCGTTGTCCTCTTGTTGTTCTTCTTGAGCTCTAGCTCTCATTGTTTGCATCAAAGTTGATGCTAACAAGAGGCTATTAAGTCTTGTTGTATCGATATCCTGTTGTGTCGGCATCTCAAACTCGGGCATGTCTTTGTATATATCTTCTTCTTGGACCTTTTCCTTCCCCTTGCTTTGTTCTCTTAGTTTTCTCTGCTGCTCAGCTTCTTTGTCCCTGTGATGTTCCTAGGAAATCTTCTTCCACTTGGCTGCAGCTTCTTCTCCCTCTTGCTTTCGTTGTTCTTCATGTTGTAATGCCTCTTCCTACCCTTGACTTCTAGTAATCCTTCTAGCTGGTATTTCGGTCTTGGGCTTCTTGAGTTTAGGTTGTGGTGCGAGGTGTTGTAGTTCTTCTCTGTTTTTGTCGGCAAACCCGAACCGTGCTCTTTCCAGCTTCCATGCTGCTAGGTGGTAGATCAGTTGCATCAACAGCATGGGGTGCTGTATGATATTGTTATGCTGTGCACATACCTTGTCTAGCTTCTGATAGAAATAATCTGCCCAATTAGTAATGTGTTGTTGCGGCTTATGTAGGCGCAGCAGATGGTTTGCTAGTATTATGTTATGATGGTCGGAGGGTTCTACCCTGGTGAGTAAATGCAATACCCTTGTGGCCTTCTATAGGTGGGGTGAGATATTGATGAATTTCACACTCCCCGTTGTTTATCACTTTCATAGGTGGTTGCTCCTTCTAACTTGTTGCCCAACTTCTGCAGATCTATGTATGGCTCAACTATGACGTCCAGGGCAAATGTGTTACAGACGGCATCAATGCTGAGTGTTATGGTTTTTTCCTATCCATCATTAGAGATTATCCTTGATTGCTTCGTGTTCCTATTGTAATTCTTGACGAATTGTACTACTGCATAGTTCATGTTTAGGAAACACAGCAATTTGTATCTCATTTTGCCTAAGCCGCATGCCTCAAGATGGGGAATGACTTCCTTGTCCTGTAGTGCATGGTAGCACTCTGAAGTATGATAGCATATCTTGAACCTGGTGTTGGAGTTGTGGACATAAGTCGAGTGCACCACCATCCCTCTCAACTGCTCCACCCACTCTTGACCCAAGGGCGAGCGTGTGGTGATGGTGATGTTACGTTCTAAGCTAGGACTTGAGGCACTAGTTTCAGAACTAGCCTTCTTTTTCTTAGGTGTTGCACTTGCTGTGGAAGGCTCACCTATTTCATGGGGAGTTCTAGGTGGCAGCTTTCCCTTCTTTTTGTGTCGCTCCATGGCTTCTTGTGCTAATAATCTTAAGGCTTCTTCTAGCTCCCTTGCCTCCTCCTCTTCCAGCTGTCCTGGCAGCTGTGAGTGGGTCTCCAATTGCCCACTGGTGAATTCTACCTCTTCCTCATCGAGAGCACTAAAATGCTTTCGGATGAGTTCTTCCGTGTCAGAAGACATGGTGAGAGGTTGGTTGGGAGTGATTCTGGGAGTTGGTGTTGATTGAGGGTGTAAGTTTTCAGTAGAAAATCCAGCAACATTCAAATGGAAACGGTAATGCAACGCCTGGCAATTTTGACAAATATAGAATTAATGTAGCTCGCTGCATTACCCTGTTAGCAACTTTTTGTCACATGAACATCCAACGGCTTACCCTCTTTTCCTACTGATGCTAGTTTGAGTGATTTTCCCTCAACCATGATCAATAGCTCATGGTTGCACCGACGGCTACATCCAACAGCCTCGCATCGCAACTGCAGGAATGGAATCAAAAATATCAAGAGGTCCCTCATCCGACCGGCGTTTGTAGCCACTAGCCATTTTAATAGGCTAATCATTTTGCTTCTGGACACCATGCTAGAACAGTCACCAATTTTGGAGTAGCAGGAGCTAGGGTTGTGGCATGAAATAACTTTCAACCCCGACATCGGCCCAGACCTCAAACAAATCTGCATAATCCTATGAAGACCTGGATGGTGTCTGTTCTTCTGAGACCCCCTGGAGTTCCCCCTTATTCCCTCATTGCCCTTGTAGATACAGGTTTAGGCTTTAACATTTGTAAGTATAATGCCTTACCACAGTACTGTTGGGAACCTCTTAGTGATGCTAATTTAATGCACGGCTCCACTATGGGTGGTGGCACTATTGCGTGTAAAAGATACGCGGCCAATATCTCTATCTCCTTAGGTGATCAGCCTACTGAGATCAGCTTCTATCAATTAGAATCTCAGGGAATTGACCTCGTTATTGGCAATGATTTTTTGAATCGCCACCTCCCTTTTGGTTTTTCCACTAACACTATGGCACTCACCTCCATGCTTGTCATATACGCACCTTTGAGGATATGGTAGATACACATTTTTTGCCACCTCACCCCTACTTCAACGGACTATCAAAAAAATTGTTTGCTAGACACGCTCTTATTAAAGCATGCCTGACAACCAATATTTTGAAGCCCAAGCCATTGTAACAAAATTCCAAGGATGGAATTTAGATCAGGAAGGGGGGCATGTTACGCAAGTAACATCATCCATCCATTCATTTGTATTTCATCTATTATAGGCCGTGGGCCAAAAAGGGGATTAATTAGAAGATAAAAGGGCTTAGGCCAATTTTAGGGTTGCACATCCCTTCAAAAGGTCTATGTATAAAAGGCAAGTCATTTGACTTGGTCTTCATTCTTACTTGCTTGGAAGAGTGGAATAGAGAACAAAGCTTCCTCCCATTGTGTTGTGACTTGTTTCTTCATCTCTATCCTTCTTTCATTTGTTGCTACGCTTACGATCATTTCCCCCATTCACCACGCTCACGATTCTCCCCTCTCTTGCTCTCATCCCTCTCCCCCTTATGATCACGTAGTTGCATGAGAGAATCTGAGGATGGTGCTTGTGACAACGCTACAACGACTTCGAGAACCAGCTCTCACAAGGAAGTGGCTTGGAGGTTGAGCACTCTCAAGCGGCAAGTTGCAAGATCCCCACGACACTTGAGTCTCCGTCGAAGAAGGCTTAACACCTTGGTCCATCTGGCATTTTTATGCCATCAGATTATCTATCCATATTGTCATGACGGTTATGTAGACCCTCATGTCTCAACCGTTCCATGATCGAGTCTTCTTCAAACATACGATCCATCAACAAAAGAATTTCATTGGACAAAATATCCTTATTTTTCTTTGCTACTATGGAAGTTATTTTGACAACTTTTTTCTGGGTGGGGTATGATGATGATGTGGAAACTTTGTATCAACCTTTGCCTTGGTTTCCAAGCATGCGTCCTGACATTCCTCTAGTATAGTCTTGGCTTCATCCAATCTCTTTTTGTCTTGGATAGGATTAGGGTACTCTTGGAGCCACTTGGCATGTTAGGTCTTGGTTCTCGCATGTTTTGGTTAATATGACTATTCTTTTGACTAGCCCCCTAACTAGATTCTGTCTTGGAACACTTTGGCATCCTTGAGGTTGCTATAGTAGCCATCTCTTTATTAGATCCACTCCAGACTATCACTTTATGTTTCCCCGTACCCAACTTAATCGCTTGCTTCTTTAGTAGGTTATTCGATTATTTGGAAGCTTGTGAAGTTTCAACTTAACCTTCCTTCTCTCTCTTACGCAATTCTTGTGTTATCACTTTCACTTGCATGTGCATGATTATATTCAATGATACTTGAGCAATGCATCCACGTTCAATCCGTAAGAAGTTAAGACTTATCATTTTTGGATTGGCGGTATCCACATGTGCTCTTCTCATATAGAACAATCCTTGTAGAGATGGTCTATTCCACAACCACTACACAACCAAACATTGGTAGTGATTGTTGTGGTAATTAGTGGACACTCGTTTGCCTTGTGTAGTCCATTGCATTTGTAGCATTGTATCAGTGGTCTTTGAGTCATGTCGTTCATATCCCTAGAGCATGGACTGGAGTTTTCTGATAGATAGGAATATGTTGATCACCTTGAACAACAAAATGATCAAGGTAGCTCATGTATTCACTTTCTTCTTGAATGGGTAACGGTTGCTCAATGAATATTTCTATAATCCTAGGATTAGGTTTCAACCAATATTAGGGCATCTCTTCTACCATTGCTTGATTCATCAGAGTCATTCTTGGTGGAGGTGGTTGAGGCCCTAAAACTAGTGGTGGTAATGGCACATTCTGTGTTTGGTATGGCATTGGGTTAGAGTTGGTTTCTCCTTGCATCATTGGTGTCGTTTGCATTGGTGGAGCAGGTAATGCTAATTGTTATGGTCTCAGTTGATATGACTGTGCTTGCGCTAAATGTAACATTCTAGGATATCTACTTTGAGATGTTTTGTGATTTTCCCATCTCACACAATGTCTCCACTACAAGGCTTGCTGCCTCGCATGTAATCTAGGACACTCATTTGATGGATGATTTCCTATGCACACTCCACACCAAACCATATCTCTTCTTGGATATAAATGTGTGTTACCTTGGGTATCTATTTGAGCAGTACCTTTGGCTTGAGAATTCAATCTTGCTATTATAAGGTCTACGAGCTCATCTACACTCATATCCTTCACATCCTTGGATGTCTCCTTCAAACTTCTAGATGAAGCTACATTCGAGTCTTTAGATTCCATGATTAAGGGAATTGATGTTATGCTAGTTTCATCACCCTCTCTCATGGGAGGGTTTTACCCACTAAACCCCCTATGTGTGTGTGTGTGTGTGTGTGTTGAGGGGGCGGGGGGGGGAGGGGGGCTTCGTATTAGTGTTTGTATTAAGGCTTTCTTTTCATGGGTGGATGTATTTCATTTGGAGATTTTTTTTGGGGATTTATCATGCACACTTGCAATTCATGAAATTTTGAATTTTTTGTAAATTAAACTAACTATAATGTATGTGGATAGGAGTAGAAACAATTAATAGACAAAGCTAGCTCTCTCTCTCTCTGTCTCTCTCTCTCAGGGGGTTCAATATATAGATATCACCCACATAACATGTGTAAGCAAAGCTATATAGAAAAGCACTTACTTAGGCCCTCCCTCGGGGGGTTCAACATAATGGTATTTTTAATAGCCAAAAATCACAAATTTTTACAAAAATTTACTTATAAAATGGATTTTTCAATTAAGGTGTTGGATAGAAAAAGTGATTGCTTTAATGTCTCAAGGTTTACACATTTAATGGGATTTAGTAACGAGTTAGTAACGCCCCTTGAATGCACATGCTATATAGGGTTTTTAAGTAATGGACACCTAGAGTGCCCTACCAAATGATAAAATTTCCCTCTACCCCCCAACATATACATTTTCGCATCATAAAAGACCTCCCCATTAGGCGAGAAGTAGACTTAAAAAAGGGCCCAACACTATTGTGTATAAAGTGGGTAGCATTGTGCACAAACAAGAACTAAATGGAATATTCCATTTTGGAATGCATTAATTTGAGACTTTTTAATTCAATTCGGAAAATAGTGTTGTACAATATCATCATGAAAAAAAAGTTTCCATAAAAATAGTCCTAAATTGTAACTTTATTTTCATAGCAAAATTGAAAATGATCAATATTTATGTAGTTATAAAAAGTGAGGCAGTTCTCTTTTACAATGATGCTTTAAAAAGGCCATCATTTTTTACATAGCTACAATACCAAAATATATATATATGCATTATGAGTGTTAAGCTCACTCCATCTAGTCGATCAATGTATTGCATCAAAGCATGCATTGCCCTTGTATCCATCTTATTCGTCATAGGTATTGGGGGAGACCCATTTCTCCGATGTCCAAAATTCAAAAACAAGATCTTTCACCTCCTGTGCGATGATAGCACTTATAAGCTATTGTCTATGGCATGTTTGCAAGGGCAAGACTCCAACCTCTTCCAATTGTAGACGAGCATTTGCTGCACAGAGGTTTTTCTTGTGTACACCCAAAACCTTTGCCATCTTTGACAAGCTGATAGTTTTTGGTTGCTAGCTTGTCCATTCGAACCTTTACCATTAAGTACCATCATTAGAGATGACCTCTTCAAGACAAGTTTGTCTTTTGACTGAGGCACCTTTACTTCTATCAAAGTTTGTTTTTGGTTGTTAGCTTGTCCATTAGAACCTTTACCATTAAGTACCAGCATTAGAGATGACCTCTTCAAGAAAAGTTCATCTTTTGACTGAGGCACCTTTACTTCTATTAAAGTTTTGTGAATGTTGGCCAGCACAACTTGTGTGTAGCCTAGTTCTTCAGGTAATACATCCCTAAAGTTGGGATGGAGCAAGAGTTTCTTGAATATGTGCCCATTGTCTGATCATACCAGGACTTAGCTACAATACTACAAATCTTCTTTCTTCCCTTCTCATCAACAAAGCTATTATCTTCAAGCCTTTGCTACTCCTTCACGTTTCTCGATGTACTTTTTGTTTTATAGCCCAATACTTCCTAATGGATGTGATTCCTCCCTAACCAAAGACAACCATGCCTCTATTTGCTTGTGGTTCTGCTTCTCCTATTTCGTGGTTATGTAAAAATTGATCATCGCCCATTGCATGACCATCCATACTATGCTACTCCCTTGAACATGAAAAGGTGCAAGCACATAAGTGGGAACAAACTCCTAATTTGTTAGGTGTGGTAGGATCATGTGGTAAAAAATTTTGTTTCTTCTAGAAAATTTCCCAGAATGCCTTCGCTCACAACCCCACAACCCTAGGCTTAGATCAACCCTTCAGAAGAATAGAAGAGAAGGACAAAGAGAAGACAAGAAAGATGCAGCAAAAGAAAGAAAGAAAGCTCAATTCTTGCAACGTGATTTGCAGTACCCATACACACACACACACACATACAGATGATGACATGATGGCAATTTAGTTATGAACATGAATAACGGTTGCCCACTATGTGTAACAAACCACTATGCATTCTTTATACACTACATGTGTTACCTTCAAAATCCACTTCTTCACACCTCACAAAGCAGTGTCAATGACACTACCATTTTTGACCACCTAGCATATATTTCTTTCACCAGCACATGTAATCCTTCTTAGCTAAGAGATACTCTCAAATCTTTGATGTTGTGGTGGCAAGAAATTATTTGGAGCTCCTTGCATGTGTGTTTGGGACAATGATGTCTTTTCTATTAAAAGCCATCATAGGGGTAGGAAAGACATATGTAATGCATGTATAAATATGTTACATGTATGCATATATATGAAATGAATGTAATATGTGTACCATGTTTCGTTTTCAACATCACATGTAGTACTTCTTAGCTTATGTTTAGTGTGAGACCTTGCATGCCATGGTGGAAAGAAATAATCTAAATAATGTTACGTGTGGTTTGTATGAAGATGTTTTTTCAACGAGAAGACATTCAAGGGACTTCTTTGGAAAGGTTGTCGCATACATGAAAATACTTGTGTTATAAAAGCTAGGCTTGGTAACATCAAAGATGTAGCACCAAGCTACTTAATAACCAATGTAATTTATAATAACATTTGTTCATTAATATTCATGATCCTTATATATATGATGTGCATACATTGACAAGGTTAGTGTGCTACATTTTCTCTAAGATTTTTTTAGCTCAAGCGTCCACCAAAAGACATTGATAAGGATTACAAAAGTAAAGTACAATGAAAGCAATACTATGAGTGGAATTATATAGGTGCCATGCATTGATCATTTTCTATATAGTAAATCACAAACCAAATACTATAGTTTTCATCACTATAAGTGCATTTCTATAATTCCATTTCACAAACACTCTAGAGTGACCAAATCCAAATTTGTCCTTGCTATTATGCTTCACTCTACACTACAAGACAATGCTTCCATACATGTGATGAGTTACGGGCGCATGTATGGCCATGCATGTATTTGAGTTATATCAGGCGTGTGTGTATCTGCAATTAAATCCACATGTATATTGACTTAAAAAGTGCATGTAAAAGCATGTGCATACACACATAAATATTGTGTCATAGACACACAATATACACACTCTATTACACCTGATATTAGGGGAAAACCATTTAAAAGGAAAGTACCGTATGTTTTATAAAAAACCATGTTTTTTAAACCAATCTCATACTACATTACAATATATGCCATTACACAATCCCATTACATGCATTTACAACAATGTGTATTAAAAAACAAATCATGAGATGACGATTGTAAGACAATGCATACATTAGAATTGTCATCAATTTAGAATGATACAATGATGGATTGGTTAGCATTCGATCTCATCTTCAATAAGATCCATCCTTGTCAAATGATCAACATCAATATCCATTTGATCAATTTGTAAGGCTATGAATAAATTTAATTCACTATCAATCTATCCATAAATAATGGAACTGATGCCTTGATCATCCACATCAACATCACCAATGGTAGTGTCATCTTCATGATCATGAGAAATGGCTTGCTCATCCTCATTATCACGATCCTCTCTTATTTCTTGATCATCAACATCTTCATTGTCATGTTTGACATCATCTTCATTGCGCCTATTGCATCCTCCATATGCTTCATATCAGTTAATGTATTGTACATCACTTTGGAACGTGGTGCAATAGGGATGACGTACCACCATTTGTGTCATGCACCATTGGCTAATAGATAACCTACTCAAATACACATATAATTAATTAGCATATCAAAAGTCAAGGGGTGAGTTTAGATATATATGTGTAGGAAACACATTAGTAAAAATGTGCATACCTGCTCACATTGTTGTGGCAATACGAGCCTATCTTTCTTTGTTTGCCAAAAATTTGTAGATTCAATAGTTACATAGCCACTTTCATGGCATTTTATTATTGCATTAGGCCCTTTTTTCACCACATTCATTTCCATTTGACATCCAAAACATACCAAAGAAGCAACAAAAGTCAAGCCTAAATATATCTTGGATTGTGCCACAATAATCATCTATTTTTCCATTGGCTCCCTCAAAGCTACTAATGACACCACAATCTTGTGTATTCCTCTTATAAATCAATTGTGTGTTTGAAAATGCTTTCCTTCATACCATATAGCATTGAACATAGTGCACTAGACTAAAATAAAAGCAATTGTGTAAACAATGTGAATCATTAAAAGCAAATAAATTACAACTAATGCAAAACATTAGTTCTATGTACCTTTAACATGCATCCTCGTGCAAACTCCCATTCTTCCATCATGATATACATCCTCTCGTCCCTCTCTGACTCTCTTCATTTTCTCATGCAACCAATCAACATGGATATCATTCAAAAGTGTTGCTAGATGCTTAGGGTATGCCTTACAAGAGCCATGTTGCCTTTGAAATTGAGCTCTTTTTACTTGCCTTCCTATCTTTTCATCCTCATATCTTGTAACCCATCTGCTCATCACATCACTATTAAGGATGTAAGTGAAATTAATATCATCAATCAATGCTCTGTTAATTACTTTGATATGTCTTTTTCCTTGAGGCACAATAAAGGTCATCCTTAAGTCCTCTTCATTACTCTATAGTTGAACAAATAGCTATCCACTTGGCTAAGAACTTTTGAAATATATACAAGATACTCTTGTATATTCAACCAACACTTGGCCATGCTTCCTTTGGACCTTGCACTTTGCCTCACAAAGTCTTTTAAAGTCTTTATGAAGCACTCTAGGAAGAACATCTAGGGTGCATGCACAGTGCCACATAAAGCAGTCTCATCCAGCAAATCCAAATGAGATTTAGTTGGCCCATGAGAATGGTCTACAGAAAGGTTTCCTCTACCAAACAAACTACCTCCACTGCCATAGTGTGCATAGCATCCAACATGGTAGGATCTATTGCTTTGGAGCTCACATACCTGAAAACCAAATAAATAGTACATTATACATTGTGTTCATTTTGAAACTATCAAATCAAAGTGCAAGGTATAATGAAGGGTATGGTGTGGGAAATATCTCATAAGCTCTCCCATTTTATAAACACATTTCTTTAGGCTCTTGTTTGCACAATGCTCGATGCTAGTAGGTAGTATGAACTATGCACATAAGAGCACATGTATATAATTTGAGGTCTTCCAAAATTTAAATTGAAAGTACAAGACTTGGGAAACACTTAATTGGAGGATCTTTTGCCAATCATGGAACTTCAACCTATATAGTTGCTTAGCACCTCTTTTCTTAGTGGTTGTAAAGGCTCCCATCAATGATCTCACACATCCAATGGAAGTACACAAAGTAGTGATGGCTTCACCTGCTTATCCTCCTACTTTGATATAATCCATGGTGCACGTAGAAGATGAAGATGCCCACCCTCCTCTCATCATCCAAGCTTGACACATCCATTCTACAAACCACAAGTCCTCCCTTACACTGACATTGTCTCATTTACCAATAACATATTTCCAAATACCAGATGCCACATTCTTGAAGATGTGCATGGGATTAAGAACATGCATCCAATATGGTAGCTGAAAAAAGATGGAGTACCTACACGAGATGCCAAACAAGATTACTCTATGTGATCTTTAATCCAATAGTCTACATAAACAAGATTGAAAAACATTACCGTACATGTTCATGCCATCTAGAGAACATTTGCAGACTCCCAAATGCACTTCCAATCTTTTGCATGAAGTGTTTGTGGAGGAATAGTACTCTTACTCACAACATAGTAAGATTTGATGGGAGAAATCTGATGATGATTATGGAATATGGTCTTACACAACTTGTGAGCCACTACAAGGGATTGGGCTCATACAAAATGACGTGAACAAAAAGCAGTGTGTCCACATATTAGCACATGTATGATTGTGGCCATAGACATGCATGTAAAAGCATGTGTATGATGAAGTACAAATGCGCTTATACACGGGTGTATACATGCATTTTACTAGTGTTGCTGCACTAATACATGCATTCACACCAGAGCTTCCACACTTATACACACGATCTTGACAGACTTTACATGCATATACATGCGAACAAAGAGCAAAAATAAAAATTCCGGAGAGTGCTACTTGGTGCTTGAATGCTATTCTAACATTCCAACACCAAATAGCACTCTCTGGAAAAAAAAAATGGGTGCATGGCACCATCCACAGATAACATTTTGTGCATTGTGAAGACATGAATCAAGAACATCACGAATGTAAACATTATCAATACACGATTCAAGACAAACATGAATGCAATAATGTCAAAATTTGAGGTGTGGTAAAATAAATCCATGGATTTCATTATGCAAAAGCATGTATACAAGGGAATCCATATGTCGAAATAGCCCATGGTTTAAAATATAAACAAATATATATATAATCAAATTGGTTTGTCCAAAAAAACCCATGGCTTCAGTTTCAAATATATATATACAATCACATCCACAATACAGATATGATACTATGAGTCTAAGTGCTACTCAAACTCAAATGATGACAAGCCACTCCCTCCACTATCAGATGTGCTCACATCATTATACATGCCAGATGTGTAGTGCAGAATAGGAGTAGGAGTAGAGCAAGAGCAAGAGCAGTGGAGGCAGGTGGATCTTCAAGATCCGAAGCATCAGTAAGTGCAACAACTTGTGTCTGTTCAAGTAAGATATCATATGTAAGTATATCTATGTGTAATTCAAAATTTAATAAACCAAAATCATTCATTTATATTTTTCAAGTACCTTTTGACCATATGGTCTCATGGCCTCCTCAAACTAGGCATCTGTAATACATCCCTATGTTCTGAAGAGGGCACACGTGTTGCATCTGCTATGATGGCGAGCATACATAGTTTCATGGGCTCTGGGCTTCCTCCCCATAACCCGTCACTGTAACATGATCAACACAATCATAATCAATAAATTAAGTAAAAAATAAATAAGGTAACAAGATACTTACGAACTCTACCTCCCACGACTCAACACCTCCAAATCCAAAATGCAAAGATCCAATGGTCTCCATCTGGATACATTGTGCCTCCACATGTTGCTTGCTCTTCACACCACCCTCTGCTCATTTCTTTGCCTCCTTCCACTCGTTTTTTGTGCAGTGGCAAGTTTATCCATGGGATACCTACCTACCTCCCAATTTGCCCAATCATCGTACGCAAGTTTCTTACTCCCTTATTCACATCCTTCCCCATACATCCGAGAATGTTGCATGTGGGGGATTGGGGTACCGACTATGTACAGCCTCTATCACCTTTCCAACTAATCGACTAATTTGATCATTGAATTTAATAAAATAATTTCTGTACAAATTTGACACTACCCCCCGCATGTACTCCATTACATCTTTCCCCCTTGTATCCATCACTATCCTGTCCCTATCCATCACATCATAGTATATTATGGCCTACATGTCTCTCACCTCCTCCTCATCCTCATTGTCTCCTTTAACTCCTTTCCAACCGCATGCCCTACCACTTCACCCACCAAAGCACTTGCTGCATCCTCCACTCCCACTCTCCCTACTATGGTGTCTTCTCTACTCTGTACTATGGGTGGAGTCACAATTGGGAGATTGTGCATGAGATTGTGGATGTGACACAATTTGTGACAATGATTGTGAGGGAGTACGTGATGGTGGTTGTGAGCCCTGACATGACGGTGCTTGGGAGGGGGTGCGTGAGGGTGTCTGGGAAGGAGTATGTCTCCTTGATGGGGGTGGGAGAGGAGAAGCATGCCATCTCACTGGAGTCACAGGCATAGATGGTAGTGGAGTGACATTGGCACTCAGGAAGGGAGGGTGAATTGGAGGAACTATGGAGAGGTATTGTAGTGGTGGACGTAAGTAGGCCTCCCTCCTTTCGACACTTTGACTTGAAAGCAATGTTGATGTGGACAATGCATGACTTTCCAAGATACATTAATTGTTCTAGAAGAATTCAAATCACCTCTCTACTCTAATACTATTGGCTATATTAATTATAACTATTGACTTTAATATTCTAACTTTTATTTATATTCTAATAGGTCTGAAAACTTTGGGTAAACATGCATGTCTTGTTTGTGGCCCTTTATTAGTACATGAGTATGCTGACGATTTATGTAAGACCATATTTGATAATCATCATCAATTTCTCCCATCAAATCATCCTAAATACGTTACTAGTAAGAGTAACATTCCTCCACAAATACTTCATGCAAAAGTTTGGGAGCGCATTTGGGAGCCTACAAATGTTCTTTCTCCAATTGGCATGAATAGGTATATTAATGTTTTTCAATTTTGTCTTGTGTAGTCTCTCATTGGATTACAGATCCCATGAAGAATCTTGTTCAGCATCTCTTGTGTAGATACTCCATTTTTTTCAAGCTACCATGTTGGACCCATCAACCATCTTCTTGATCCCATGCACATCTTCAAGAATGTGGCATCTGGTATTTGGGAACATGTTACTAGTAAATGAAAAAATATTAGTGTATAGGAGGACTTGAGCATTATAAGACGGATGCATCAAGCTTGTCCACAAGAGGAGGATGGGCACGTTCATCTTCTGCGCCATGGATTATATCAAAGCAAGAGGAGAAGCAGGTAAAGCAAGACATCACTACTTTGCATACTCCCACTGGATGCATGAGATCCCGACGCTGCCACGCCCCCACGATGCCCTGCTTGAAGAGGTGTTGAGAAACTATATGGCTTGAAGTCTTACGATTGGCACAAGATGCTCCAAGTAAGTGTTTTCCAAGTCTTGTATATTGAAATTATATTTTGTAATGCCATCAATCATATATACATGTGCTCTTATGTGTGTAGTTCATACTACCTACTAGCATCGACCATTATGTAGGAGAGAGAGAGAGAGAGAGAGAGAGAGAGAGAGAGAGAGAGATGTCTCATATCCTAGATTCCTACGACTTTCAAGTGTGCATGCATGCAAATTCACGCATGTTGATGTGGTATGGATGTTAATGATGTGTCATCACACCCTTGTGATGTGACACATAACATGCATGGACATTTCAAGCAATGAGTGCAAAATCATGTGGCACAAAGCAAATGATGATGTGTCCTTGATGAGATATCACCTTGTACAACATGGCATTTGGGGCCTTGCATGGAATGATGTAGTAGGAAATTCATTAACACTGGTCTTGTATTTAAATAGGTTGAGGATATCTATGTGGTCCAATCACCAAGTTGGGCTCAAAGAATATTAATGGTCTCCTTAATCGGCTTTTGAGCCTTGTAACACTAATACAGGGGAATAATATGCTCACATCCACATGCTTGTCTATAAATATCTAGACTAATGAAGGAATAATAAATCACAAGCAACTAACCAACATGCAAGTTAATTTGGGATGAAAGTTCTTTTTTATTTTTTTGAAATAAGGAGATTGTGGACTCTATAATGAACCCAAAAGATGTAACAAAGTTCCCAAAGTAGCTTTTTCTAAAATGACATGAAAGTCAAATATTAAATGGCAATGGTCCCATCATCTTGGCACATGTTATATATGATCTTTGCCAATTGGAGCGCAATGTAGTATAGATGAAGGATGACGTTGAGTGCTTGGTGGTCCCGTGTCACACTTGTTTGTTGTCGCAATTGCAACTGCCTCATGTAAAAGTTGATGACCTTGAGAAACCATCATTTGGTGCTTGACTCTTGGGGTTCACTATGTATAAGACTTATGTATTGTGTGTGTTCAAGGCACATTTATAAATCCCCTTATTTGTGAATTTTTTAAAAATAAAGAGCACCTTTTTTTAACTTCATCTCTAAGACTTTTTCCCAAGTTGTTTTAATGGAGTCTTTCTATCACTGAAAATGTGAGAAAAAAATTTAATTAAAAATATCTTTTATGTTGAATTCATTGGAAAGTTAGATATAATACTAAGTGGATACCCCTAGGTGCTTGACCACAACTAGGATTTTAACGAGGCCAAGCCCTTCATCACATTGCACACACGTCCTTCATCACATTGCACACAAATCCTGCCTTGCAATGGAGTCTTACTGATCGAGTGTCGATTGGATTCCCAACAAGCCAGCAATCTGTCTCCACGAAGGTGATAATCCCTTGGAGCTACAAGCACCTCCTTTCAAAAGAGGAATGCTCAGCCAATCACCCTGCTGACCATTGGGCTTCCTCGTCGACAATCTTGGATGCCCTCCCGTTTGCAGATGAACCCAACACACTTTCATGGAACTCCCAGGCGAAAGCCTCTTCTTCACTGCCATCATGAATCGCGTCATCGGTTCCACAATCAGCTCCGAATCCCTCAACCTTATCGTGAAGCAATTACAGCGCCTCTTCACGTATGCCACCTCCTGCACCTTGTAATCATGCACAATATGGCTGGGTTGCTCCCTCAAGTGCTCCACGAGTTGCAAGTGGTTCAAATTCTGGGCATCCTCTTGCCTGCAATCGACGGAGTCCTGGATGTGTGTGGAGGTTGTGGAGATTACAACATCCACTATGGTAGCAGTAGCAGCAGTAGCGGCAATAGTGACAATGGCGGCAGCAGCAGCAACAACTACAACCATGAAATCAATCTTCCTAACCTTGGAGGGTTAGAGTCTCTAGTTCTTACCTTGCCCATGTCTAACAACATGATGCCTAGCCCGTTGTTGCGCCCTTGCCCATGGCTGTCCTCTTCTCTCTGCTCACAACTGCAGCCGAGTTGAAATGCATTCCGGCCCTGCACGTGAGTGTTACCACTACTGGTAACTACAGCACCATGCGTGTTGAGGATTTTGTAGACTCTACATCAACCATCTGCACTAATTTCAGTAGAGACCTTGACAAAGGCATGGTGCATGTCATCCAATCCAACTGGAACTTCTCAGCTATGCTAGACTAATTTCGCATACAGCAAGTTTCAACCTTTCAAAACTGATTAAGCAAGTTGGTGAAGCAAAATATATGTAAGAGCTAATGAACCCACTAGAATTTCCGTTCGCACCTCTTGGATAAGAAGACAGCGGTCGTTGAAGAAGAATTGTAATTCTCTTTTAAGGAGACCTCACAAATTTAGGTGATTTGGGCAACGATGGAGAAAGCTAGGAACAAGTGGAGCTCCCCAAGGCCATAGTAACCAACGGAGGTAAAAGCTTGCTATTTAGTGATTACATTTTTGGAGCTTTTCTTGCCATCCCCAATCTCCATGGGGGAAAAGTTTGCTATTTAATGATCATGTTTCTTGCCGTATTATGTTTTGGAGCTCTTCTTATCAGCTTTTTTTAAATCATGCTCAATCCAATGAATTCATGACACTTGACTTATTTTCGGTCCAAAAGTTTTGAATCTGGTTTGGGCTGGTCATGTAAAGATAGATAGAGCAAGTACATCAGAACATATACAAGTACATAAATGAATCCATTTGTGACAAAAGTACTATTCGCAGGAATGAAACAATATCTAAAGTGACTGATTGCACTCTTTGTTAATTTAAAAAACTGATGCTTTCATGCATTTGTTTTGTGTGTCATTTCAACCATGCACTTCTGTTGCCAAATTTTAAGTGTGGGTTTCGTGACATCTACTCCATTGCAATTGTTGGATGACATTACAATTGTTGATTTCCATTTCCAAATTTAAGGTGGTGTAGAAACACATCCACCCGGTGTAGAAACACATCCAACCATGTGAGAAAAGGTACTACTACATGAAGGGACAAAACAATATTGTTATACTCATGGATCCATATTTTGCAATAAAAATTCATCCATCAGTCATGTATAAACCCCATCAGATGCACTAATACACAGCCTTATACATGGCACTTTTTACTAGTTTTACTGCACCTATACACGTGTTCCTAACAGATGTTCCGCGCTTATACATGCGTTTTTGAATAGAGTACATGCACATGAACAGAGAGTAAAATAAAATTGAGAGAGTGCTATTGGGTGCTTGAATGCCATTCCAACATTCTAGTAACCAATAGCACTCTCTAGAGTTTGATACCTGTTCATGCCAACTGGAGAAAGAACATTTGTAGACTCCCAAATGCGATCCCAATCTTTTGCATGAAGTATTTGTGGAGGAATGTTACTCTTACTAGTAATGTATTTAGGATGATTTGATGGGAGAAATTGATGATGATTATCAAATATGATCTTACATAAATTGTAATCATACTCATGTACTAAAGAAGGGCCACAAACAAGACATGCATGTTTACCCAAAGTTTTCAAACATGTTAAAATATAAATAAAAGTTAGAATAATAAAGTCAATAGTTATAATTAATATAACCAATAGTATTAGAGTAGAGAGGTAATTTGAATTCTTACCAAAACAATTATTGTATCCTAGAAAGTCATGCATTGACCACATCAACACTGCTTTCAAGTCAAAGTGTCGAAAGGAGGGAGGCCTACTAACGTCTACCACCGCAATACCTCTCCATAGTTCCTCCAACTCACCTTCCCTTCCCGAGTGCCAATGTCACTCCCCTACCATCTATGCATGTGAGTCCAGCGAGATGGCATGCTTCTCCTCTCCCACCCCCATCAAGGAGACATACTCCTTTCCAGACACCCTCACACATGCCCTCCCAGGCCCGTCATGTCAAGGCTCACAACCACCGTCACGTACTCCCTCACAGTCATTGTCACGAATTGTGTCACATCCACGTTCACGTGCACAATCTCCCAATTATGACTCCACCCATAGTACAGAGTAGAGTAGACACCATAGTACGAAGAGTGGGAGTGGAGGATGCGGCGAGTGCTTTGGTGGGTTCAGTGGTAGGGCACACGGTGAAAAAGGAGTTAGAGGAGACAATGAGGATGAGGAGGAGGTGAGAGACATGTAGGCAATAATATACTATGATGTGATGGATAGGGGCGGGATAGTGATGGATACAAGGGGCAAAGAGGTAATGCAGTACATGCGTGGGGTAGTGTCAAATTTGTACAGAAATTATTTTATTAAATTCAATGATCAAAATAGTCGATTAGTTAGAAAGGTGATAGAGGCTATACATAGTCGGTACCCCAATCCCCCACATGTGGCATTCTCAGATGTATGGGAAAGGATGAAAATAAGGGAGATCTTAAGTAATAAAAGATCTCACCTTAAGAAACTTGTGTATGATGATCGGGCAAATTGGGAGGCAAGTAGCTATCCCATGGAGAAAATTGCCATTGCCCACAAACACGATTGAAAGAAGGCAAAGAAATGAGCAGAAGGTGGTGTGAAGAGCAGGCAACATGTGGAGGCACGATGCATCCAGATGGAGACCATTGGATCTTCGCATTTTGGATCTAGAGGTGTTGAGTCACGAGAGGTAGAGTTTGTAAGTATCTTATTACATTATTTAATTTTTTACTTAATTTATTGATTGTATGATTATTTTAATCTTATAGATTGTGTTGATTATGTTACAGTGATGGGTTATGGGGAGGAAGCCCACATCCCACGAAACTATGTATGCTCGCTAGCATAGTAGATGCGACATGTGTGCCCTCTTCAGAACACAGGGACGTATTACAGATGCATAGTTTGAGGAGGCCATGAGACCATACGGTCGATAGGTACTTGAAAAATCTAAATGAATGATTTAGGTTTATTAAATTTTTAATTACATATAGATATACTTATATATGATATCTTACTTGAATAGGCACAAGCTGCTATACTGCTCTTGCTCTTGCTCTACTCCTACTCCTATTCTGCACTACACATTAGACATGTATACTGATGTGAGCACATCTGATGCTGGAGGGAGTGGTTGGTCATCATTTGAGTCTGAGTAGTACTCAGACTCATAGTATCACATCCGTATTGTGGATGTGATTGTATATATATTTTTGAAACTGAAGCCATGGGTTTTTTTTGACAAACCAATTTGATTACATATATATTTGTTTATAATTTAAACCATGGGTTATTTCGACATATGGACTCCCTTGTATATATGTTTTTGCATAATGAAAGCCATGGATTTATTTTAGCACACCTTAAATTTTGATAGTATTGCATTCATGTTTGTCTTGAATCATGTATTGGTAATGTTTGCATTCCTGACATTCTTGATTCATGTCTTCACAATGCACAAAATGTTCTTTGTGGATGGTGCCATGCACCCAATTTTTTTTCTTAGAGAGTGCTATTTGGTGTTGGAATGCTAGAATAGCATTCAAGCACCAAGTAGCACTCTCTAGAATTTTTATTTTTGCTCTCTATTCAGATGTATATGTGTGTAAAGTCTATCAAGATCGCGTGTATAAGTGCGGTAGCTCTAGTGCGAATGCAAGTAATAGCACAACAACACTGGTAAAATGCATGTATACACCTATGTATAAGCGCATTTGTACTTTGTCATACACACGCTTTTACGTGCATGTCTATGGCCGCAATCATACACGCTGATGACACAGAAGACATATAGCTATATATGCCTTTATAGAGTGTCACACTTTCACATACAGACACAACACACCCAAAAATACCACACCTGAGAGTATCAACAATCTTTATTTCAAGTCTCTTTACAAAAAACTCAGTTTGAGCTTGGACACATTACACAAATCACCCCAAAAAAACTCTTCTAGTATGCTCCCACACAGGAGTTTATATCCGGCTCACAACTCAGCTCTATTTTATACATTTTTGGCATCAAAAGATCTCAAATTTCAGTGCCACAACAGGGCTATACAATTCAGTGTGAAGATAGTGGGAGAGAAGGAAGGAGTCTCACTTGCGGCTTTCTCACATACACAATCGGGGAATACACACAAAGGTGGAGGCTGAAAACAATTTTTCTCTTCCTAGTTGTGAAAGCCAAAAGAACTCAAGTACAAAGAAATAGAAGAACCCTATATGTGGGTCTCAAACCAAACTCAGCTAACTAAGGTGGCACATTAATTGAGCCACAACTAGAGTACATAAGGATAGATGTCATCCAGCTATTATTCATGGGCGGTGTACCAACCGCGTCTACAGCTAACGAGTCAGTGACATAAATGCACAACGGTCACCCTGGCATATCATGAGTGGAGCTCGATATCTCAACACTCCCCCTCAAGCTCAATCCCAATTCCTACACACCAAGCATGTCTCTGAACTTGCGTAGCTTCTTTGCACCCAATGCCTTCGTGAATATATCAACTACTTGATCCTCTGTGCTGACATAAACTAGATCAATAAGACCTAGTAAAACCTTCTCTCACACATAGTGATAATGCACCTCAATGTGCTTTGTTCTAGCATGATAGACTAGGTTATTTGCCAAGTGTATACTGCTCATGTTGTCACAATAATGACAACTGGCCCATCTATAGACTGATGCATATCATAAAGTAGCTTATGCAACCAAGGTACCTCACATGCAACCATTGCTACACCCCTGTACTTAGCCTCTATGCTTGACAAGGCAACTGTAGGCTATTTCTTACTGCTCCAAGTGACTGCAGCACTCCCAAAAGAGAACACATATCCACTGGTAGATTGTCTATCAGAAATACTACCAGCCCAATCAGCATCAGTGTATCCATGCAACTGTATCTTAACCCTAGTCTCATAAAATAGTACATACTGCAATGTGGACTTCACATACCTGAGTATGCGTCTAGCTGCATCCAAATGCGGTTTCCTTGGAGCCTGCATAAACTGACTTACCAATCCAACAGCATAGCTCAAATCTGGCTTGGTAATAGTCATATAAATCAAACTTCCTACTATGCGTCTGTACATAGTAGGGTCTTCCAAAAGCTCACCTGCATTTGCATTCAGCTTCACATTCTGCTCCAAAGGAACTGAAATAGGCTTACAACCTGTCATCCCATATTTGGACAGCATGTCCAATCCATACTGCCTCTGCAAGAACCGTATCCGTGTTGGTGATCTAATCACCTCAATGACCAAGAAATAATGCAGCTCTCCCAAATCCTTCATCTCAAACTTCTGCTTCAATAGCATTTTCACATGAAGGATATCTTCATCACTATCACCTGTGATGATCAAATCATCAACATAAATGACAAGCAGCATAATACCTTTCTCTATTTTTGTCACATAAAGTGAGAAATCTTCCTTGGAAATCTGAAAGACAATAGTGACAAGATACTATCCTATCTTGTTAGACCATGCTCTAGGTGCTTGCTTCAAGCCATACAAGGCTTTCTTCAACCTGCAAACAAACTCAGGATGAATAGCATGAACATAACCTGGTGGTTGCTCCATATAGACCTCTTTTTTCAAATCACCATGCAAGAAGGCATTCTTTACATCCATCTGATGTAAAGACCATCCCTTTGATGCAGCCATAGCAATGACTGCTCTTACAGTTGCCATCCTTGCAACCGGGCTGAATGTTTCTTCATAATCAATGCCATATATCTGTGCATACCCCTTGACAACTAATCTTGCCTTATATCTATTCACAGAACCATCTGCATTGTGCTACACTTTATAGACCCACTTACAGCCAATTGCATTCTTGTCAAAGGCACCAATTCCCATGTAGCATTTGCTTCCAAGGCATCCATTTCTTCATCCATGGCTTTCTCCCATTTTTCTTTTCCCATGGCTTGCTCAAAAGAAGTGGGTTCTGATTCCTGTATCAACTTGACCATATAGGCATAGTGAATGGCTATAAATCCATCATATTTCAGCCTATCCATAGGATATCTAGCTCTAGTAGACCTGCATGAAATAGGCTCACTTTCAGGTCCTCTCAAAACATCCTTGGTCTTTCTTACTCTAGGTGTAACAACAGAAGGAATACCCAACTCATCATCAATGCTCTGTTCTGAGCCACGGGATTCACCATCCACATAAGAGTGACCTGCATTCACATCAAACATGGGCTGATCTACCTTCTCTTTTCCTTTTCGTGATACTTGCATACCACTATCTACATTGCTTTGAGGAGATTCTCTTGATCTCAATCTACTTGTCCATGGCAAAGAATGTGAACCACTGCTAGAGGACACTCCAAGTCCACTAATATTTTGTGATTACTGTTGTGAATTTTGTGCAGCATTACCATTTTGTGCATCTACATCATCAATCACATTTACGGGTTTATACTAGCTGCTCATCTCATAAAAAACAACACCTCTGCTCATTGTAAACTTACGAGTAGAAGGGTTATAGCATCTGTACCCTTTCTGCTGCAGAGAATAACCAATAAAGATGCACTTCTCAGCTTTTGCATCCAACTTGGACCTCAACTCATCTGGCACATGAACATAGGCAATGCAACCAAAAATTTTCAAATGAGAAATATCTAGTTTCCTACCAGTATACCTCTCCTTTGGAGTCATGCCATGTATTGCTGCAATGGGAGTCCTGTTCATTATGTAGATTGCTATAGCAACTGCTTCAGCCCAATAAAAATTTGGCATTTTTTTTTCATTGAGCATGGCACGAGATACCTCTCCAATATGCCTGTTTTTCCTTTCTGCAAGTCCATTTTGCTGTGGCGTATGACTGCATGAATATTTCTGCTTAATGCCATGCTCCTACAAGAACCTTGCAAACACCTATGAGAGGTACTCTCCCCCTCCATTTGATCTTAGGCATTTTATTTACAGGCCTGTTTCTTTTTTAACCATAGCTTTAAAAGCTTTGAAATGCCCAAACACTTCACTTTTCTTTTTCATAAAATATACCCAAACTTTTCTGCTGTAGTCATCAATAAAAGTGACAAAATGATGACAACCTCCAATAGATGCAGCTTTAGTAGTCCAAACATCAGAGTGGATTAATTCCAATGGCTTCTTACTCTCTTGAATATGTCTAGGAAATGGTTTCCTTGCTTGTTTTCCAAATTGATAGGCTTCACATACCTTATGCATTTCTGCAACCTTGAATTTAGGCAATCCTGCAACAATATTTTGGGCCTGCATTGATTTAAGTCATTGTACATTAACATGACCAATGCGTTTATGCTAGATATCAATATCTGCAACTACACCGGTCCCATGTGTAAACATTGATGCACTCAATTCAGGCATGTGCGCATCCAATGTAAACATCCTACCCTTCTTCTTTTCTTTTGCTATCAAGCGACCTTTATTTTTCATATCCTCAATAAAGCATCCATGGGAATTAAATATGGCCTACAAGCCTTGCTCAACCATTTGACCAACAAAAACCAGGTTCTTGGTGATATTCCGGACATGAAATACATCTGACAGGTATTTCTTTTTTTCATCCTGCATAGACAAAGGAATTTTACCAATCTGCACAATAGGATGTGCAGTATCAGCACCAGTCTCCATAAATCCTGGTTTTTCCATTTTCCTTACATCTTGAATCCATTCTGAATGACCTGTCATGTGGTTTGATGCACCTGAGTCAACATACCACACATCTTTGCTTTCTTTTGCACTTGTCACAGAATCGGTCATGTGTTGCACCATAAACAGATACTCATTTCTGTCATCACTCTGTCTACTAGAAGATGCATAATTCCCTTGCTGCAATTTTCCATTCATGATGTCATTCTACTTTTTATAGCAGTCTTTAGCCATATGACCCATTTTACCACAATAGTAGCATTCAACATTGTTGTTTGAATTTTGACCTCTTTGCCATCCACCTCCCCCTGCCTCTAGAGTTACCACGTCCTCCTCCGTAGGACTGGCTTTCTTGAGTTTGCTGCATATTCTGATTTCTACCATGGCCTCCAGATCGGCCTCCTGTACCTCTATCTCTACGTCTTCCAGCATTTGAGTAGAAGAAGACAGTTTCTTTTGAAGTTCTTCCTGAAGAAGATGCACCACCATTTCTCTGCTCCTCAGAAATTAGAAGAGCAATCAACTCCTCCAAATCAGGAAATTTTTCACGAATAGAAATGGATGTCTAGAACTGTGCATAATCCTTTCTTAGACCATTCAAGGTCACAGAAACTAAATCATCATCTTCCACTAGCTTCCACTAGCAACCCAATGGAAGCAAGTGCATCTGCAATCTTCTTCACCTTCATGTGGTAGTCATTGATGCTCATACTTTCTCTCTACACATTGTGCAACTCCTGCTTGAGTTGCATTTTCCTGGCTTGCATATTTGTGCTATACATTTTTGCCAAAGTATCACATGCCTCGTTTGGCATACTTACATCCTGAATATGCACAATCATAGAATCTGAAATACTGATAGACATCTAGTCATAACCTTTTTGGCTCTCTCATGCCATCCTTTAAATGCCTCCATTTCCTGTTGATTGGGAGCATTAGGAAGAACTGGTTCTCCTTCATTTCTTGTAATGAAGTCCCAATATCCTTTTCCCATAAGGAAATTCATCATTCTAAACTTCCATGCTTGGAAATTGTTCTTGTCAAGCTTTTTAGTGACAATCTGTGAAAGAGAATCAGATGCCATTACAAAACACTGCACAAAAGCACAGCTTCAGCCTCATAAGAGCAAATCTGCAAAACTGACGAAAGTGGTATTTAACCACACAGTCACTTCCTATGATGATTTTGCATCAACAGGCAACAAGGATGATTTTGTAACTCCCAATATCTCTGCATACAAGCATACAATGCAATTTCTGCGGCAACTTTTCATCGACCTATAGAAAAGTGGTTGCATAGCAAAAACAAGGCCTTTTTTTGAGTGCGTGTGGAGAACTTCCGCCTCCAAAATGGGCCCTGAAATGGGCTCAAATCAGAAAAATTTAGTGACCGCATTGCGAAGGGCGTCTTAATCTGAGACAATGCACGCTTGCACTTTCTGGCTATGCTACCTGTAGAGATTTGCTCCCAAACTCGAAAATGGAAAGCAACACTGATCCTCTTACTAGGACACCGCGAACTTGGTTTGCTTTCTTGAGCTTCTTACCATGAACCAGCAGGCTCTGATACGATGTGAATATAGTGGGAGAGAAGGAAGGAGTCTCACTTGCGGCTTTCTCACATACACAATGGGGGAATACACACAAAGGTGGAGGCTGAAAATAGTTTTCCTCTTCTTAGTTGTGAAAGCCAAAAGAACTCAAGTACAAAGAAATAGAAGAACCCTATATGTGGGTCTCAAACCAAACTCAGCTAACTAAGGTGGCACACTAACTGAGCCACAACTAGAGTACATAAGGATAGTTGTCATCCAGCTATTATTCATGGGCGGTGTACCAACTGCATCTACAACTAATGAGTCAGTGACATAAATGCACAACGGTCATCTTGGCATATCATGAGTGGAGCTCGATATCTCAACATTCAGCTCCAAAACAATCCACAATACTTGCATATAATTGACTCCAGACTCCACAAAACTCCTCCTGTTTGACCCCTTCTACTACTGTTTCGTTGCAGCCAACTTAGAAATTCAGAAAACACCCCTTTTCATGTAGCTCATGGCTCGAACACCTCGAGGACACCTCCACAAAAATATAGCAAATCAAAACACCCAAAACAGATCTGAAATTCTTGAAATTCAGTAACTTTTCTGGCCAAAACCTCCTCTTGTGGCTTCTCCCATGGTCCACACAAAATCTAAACTGAAAATTCTTTAAGAACCCAGCAAAACATAGCCCAAAAACACGTGGAAGCAACTCGTTTTTGCTCAGGGTAGATTTTAGTAGCCTCCTACACGCTCTTTCTATAGGCCACCCTCTTTTTCTAGCTCTTGGCACCTGGGAAATATAAAAAAATAGCTCGTTTTTACCTTTCTTGCTCCCAAAAACCTCCAACCTGGCCCCAAAACTAGTCGCCCTACTTCTCCTAGCCTCTTGCCTCTGGAATCTTTAAAAATCACTTGTTCCTCGTGATGGAAATGCAATTCTTGACTCTCTCTTACTTCTTGCGGTGTGCTCTTAGCAAATTGAGCAACTCTTGCTCACAATCTGCTCTCCGGGCATCCATAGCAAGCTCCACAACTGGTCTCCTCTGCATCCACAGCTTCACAGCTCCTCCAAGCTCTCTTTCTTCAGGCGTGCTGAAAATGACTCCTCTCCTATTTTAACTCACTCTCTCTAGCATTATTCAGTAGGCAGGCTCTCCTACTGATATGTAGCACCCTGCATGCCCTCTCGTGGCTATGGAACTAACATCTAGGGCCTCCACCACCTTCCTTCTGATCTGGGAGTGACACACTGCCTGGATTGAAGCTCCTTCTGACATGTGGTAGTCTAGTCATAGCCCACAATCCAGTCATATGCCATTTCATCACCCAATCAGTGCCTTGTCACTGTATAGTCACACCCTCTTCCAGGAACTCAAAAACAGGGTTCTTAATAAATGTGCACTCTCTCTCTCTACTTTCTCTCTTTGCACCTATCTTGCACATTGAATTTTATCTTCCCTGTTATCCATAGCTGAGTGGATCTGAATATATATTCCAAATCCACACTCAGCGACCTTCACTGCTATGTATTCGGTAAATCTAGAAGATTCCCAGTAAAAGAAATTTTTCTACTTACTTCTACCTCTCTCTACCTTCTCTCTCTACTCCTTTTTTAGTTTTTTGCCAGAAAGCCTCAGATTCTTCACAAAAACCCTGTCAAACTACACATGGGTCTTTCCAACTTCTCTTCTATGTACAAATCTCTATTTACAGAATTATTTTACACATCTTTAGCAACCCCATTTGTCTGTTGAAACATTTATGTCCAGCAATTGTACAAATAGTGATGTGATATCTAAGTCTTCTTCTTTACTCTCATCTTTCTGACACTCATTGCATGCTTCACCATCTTCTTCTTTTATGGCTTACATCAGACGAGCAAAGTATTTCTTCAACCTGATTCCATTTACTCTTCTTTTATGCCTGTTTCCATCCAAATCTGTCAGTTGGTAGCTCCCATTTTAAAACTTTTTCTCCACTTTATACGGACCCTCCCATTTTGTCTGGAAAGCAGTATGAAATGTACTATCTAGCTTACTGTTATATCGAAGAACAAGATTGCCTTCCTCAATCCCTTTTTCTTTCATCTTCTCATTTTCTGCCTCCTGTCTCTTCATTTGCACTCTAGCATAGTGATCAAAAGCTAAATCTCTGTCCAACTGAATTGTCTGCAAGGCTAATAATCTCTCTTTGTAACAATCCACCGGCTCATACCCTTCTTCAGCCAAAAACTTCAAGGCTGGAATTTCCACATCCAGGGGCATGATTGCTTCTTTTCCATAAACCAAATGGAATGGAGAAAACTGTATGCTAGACTTCACTGCAACCCTGTATGCCCATAACACACGGTTCATTTCTACATCCTAATTCTTCATATGGCTTTCTGTCATCTTGGTCAGCATTAGCTTGAACTCTCCATTAAATCTTTCATTTAATCCATTACATTGAGGGTGATAGGGTGTGACATACTTATGATTGATTTTTAGCCTCCTGCATAGTAAATCAATCACTTTCCCTCGAAATCTAGGACCGTTATCTGATAGCAGCTCTAGTGGTATGTCAAATCTGCAGCATATATGCTCATATACAAAATTAGCAACTTCCTTACTATCCACCTTTTTTACTACCTTCACTTCAGCCCATTTTGTCAGATAGTCCACAGTAGTAAGCATATAACACTTCCCTCTAGCCATCCTGGGAATGGTCCAATTGCATCTATACCCCATCTTTCAAAAATATCATACACCAGCATTATATTTCTTGGCTCCATTTTTAGAGTTCTTCTTCCAATTCTTTGACACTCATGGTAGGACTTACACCAGTGTTGTACATCTTTTTGTATAGATGGCCACACATAGCCCTCCAAAAGTATCTTTTGTAATGTAATTCTGAATGCATAATGACCTCCACAGGCTCCTTCATGATTTGCAGATAAGACATGATATATTTCCTCCCTCTAGGGAACTCTCCACAATACTTTATCTGCTCCTTGCATATACAGTTCATCTCCAATCATCACATATTGCTTACTCTTCCTGATGAAATGATATTTTTGGGCTTTCTTTAACTCTCCAAGCAAACATCCTATAAGCAAGTAATCCACAATCTTTGACAAGTATTCTCTTCCTTTGAAGAGTGGCTCTTCAATCTTTGCAATCACTGAATCTTGGTCAATCACCTTCTGTATTAACTCATGCACTTCTTGATTATCTTCCCTTCGCACATGCTGAATATTCCATGCTATAAACTAACGTAGTAGCTTTTTAACTTTAGCCAAACACTCCTTCAATCTTGGATTTTTTACCTGCCAACTCCCCAGGACTTGTTTTACTACTAACAGAGAATCTCCCTTAATTATAAGTTTCTGAATTTCCTGTTTTAGAGAAGCATGTAGGCCTTCAAACAATGCTGCGTAAAGCTCTCTTTCTTTAGGTGTGCTGAAAATGACTCCTCTCTCCTGTTTCAACTCACTACCTTCAACCTTATTCAGTAGGCGGGCTCTCCTACTGACATGCAGCACTCTACATGCCCTCTGGTGGCTGTGGAACTGACATCCAGGGCCTCCACCACCTTCCTTCAGATCTGGGAGTGACACATTGCGTGGATTGAAGCTCCTTTTGACATGTGGCAGTGCAGTCATAGCCCCCAATCCAGTCATATGCCCTTGTAAAGTGGAGAGATATATAAGATCACAAATCTTATATATCTCTCCACTTATCAATAAGCCTGCACAATGCTTGATGGGATTCTTGAATGTCGTACATGGTGAGGTGGGGAAACTTCAATATAAAGGCTATGTACCAAGTGATCTTGCAAGAAGCATAACATATTTCTATGACTCATTTTATACCTTGCCCACTCAATCGAGGCAACATGGAAAGTTGGAACGTATTTCTTTGCCTGCACTTGATAGTCTTGAGTGGCCACTGCTTGATATAGAAGTGATAGAGTCATAGAGGACCAAAATGTTTAATGATATTAAATGTGCTATGAAGCCTAGCACTGGTGCAAGAAATGTCCACTTAAGTTTGTTTGTTCCAATTGCATGCTTTGTTGATTTATTTTTTTATTGTAAACAATTGAGAAAAACTAGAACAAATTTTATGTGCAAATATATAGACGAAGCCTCACTTGATAATATGGCTTCCATATAGAACTCCAGGGAATATGTTTACATTCAAGAATATGTTTACATGTAAGCTATTCTCAAAACTTTATATATAATATAACTTTTGAAGGCTAGTTTTGTATGTATATAATATATAAAACTCTCGGGAGTGTGGCCCTTGAATAGCTCACAACATCCAATTGCACGTGCTCCTCAATGTGACATGTATCATGCTATTTACTAAGTTTTGAACAGAAATCCAATAGGAAAATGGAGTTTCATTATTTTGACTATAAGCAATGCTTTCTTGCTTATGTTCAACTCGCATGATAGTCACACATACTATGCGTATTGGTCTAGGAATGTTTCAAGGCAATGCAATCTAGGAAGAATGAGGTTCAAACTAGCATCAGTGTAATCAATACAAATACACTGAATAATGAAGTTTGAATATCATAAATGAGAACTCAAAATTCATAGGTTCCATCATGGTATAGTAATAATGAATATGGATACTAAGATATACTATAACATATATCTAAAGTATGGGACCTAACTCAAAATTCATAGGTTCCATCACTTATATATTATAATTGAATAATAAATATATGTACAATAATAAACATTTAGTATTTAATTATTTGTAGCGATATTAAGTTATATCTTGATACTATAAGTATATTATTTTGTAATAGATATATCTTATAGTTATTTCATATTCATATAAATATGTAATATTTATAACTTATATGACCTACTATGAACGTGAGCCATAACTTTTATGTAATATCTTATTTATTATTTGTATAAATAACTAATAACAAATAATGTTTAATAAATAATAAATATAAGCTATATAAGTATATCTTAGTATATCATCACTCTTAGTATATGGATACTAAGATATATGTTCATATGCTACTAAATGAATACTCTAAATTTAACTATAACATATAACTATATGTTATAGTTAAATTTATATACATAGGAATATAGTTGCAGTATGTATAAAATGTATGATCCAAATTTATACATGCGTTCAAAAATGATACATTATTTGTTGGATATCTCCGAGGAAAAATGATATAAAACGCGTTCCTGCTATGGCTTCAATTTTGAACTATTGGAAATACCATTTTCCTTCTATTGAACATACTGTATATGCAGTCTACTTCATACTATTGGTCTAGGAACTCATGCATGACATGCAAGCTATTGATTTGAGCTTGAGGGGGAGTGTTGAGATATCAATCTCTACCCCTGATGTATATCTTGGGTGACTATCATTTATGTCACCATCTTGTGTTAGGTATACTTGTGGCATAGTTGGGATTGGGTTCACATATGAACCGTGTATTCTAGGGTTACACATATAGTGTATACCCATCTTTCATTGTATTATTGTTGTGTGCAAAAGTGAAGATAAGCTTCAGCCTCCAACCTTGTGTCCTCTCTCTTTTGTGCGTTGTGAAGAAAGTTGTTATCGAGTCTCCTACCTCTCTCCCTCATTCTTTACATGATCATCATCATCCTCCAATGCATTACCACTAGATGCATACCAACTGCTCATCTCATCAAAAATGACATCTCTGCTCACTCTAAACTCACCTGTAATAGGGTTATAGCAACGATATCCTTTCTACTCCAAAGAATATACAATTAAGATACATTTTTTAGCCT
The DNA here is from genome assembly GCF_047967505.1 of Dipteris shenzhenensis. Lineage (NCBI taxonomy): Eukaryota > Viridiplantae > Streptophyta > Polypodiopsida > Gleicheniales > Dipteridaceae > Dipteris > Dipteris shenzhenensis. The sequence continues at coordinate 298,351 of NC_141599.1, forward strand.
TTGGGTCAAGCTTCTTCCGCAACTCATCTAGCACATGAACATATGCAATACAGCCAAACACTTTCAAGTGTGACACATCAGGCTTCTTACCTATAAACCGTTCTTCAGGGGTCATTCCATGAATTGCAGTTGTGGGGGCTCTATTCATAATATATACAAAAATATGAATAGCTTCGAACCAAAGATGCTTAGGCATACTCTTTTTAGCTATCAAGGCCCGTGCAACTTCTGCAATATGCGTGTTTAACCTTCTATAATGCCATTTTGTTGTTGTTAGGCCTTAAATGTACACTTAGGACCTAGAACCTAAAATACATTTTGAACCATAGTTATATTGTGTGATCTGAAAGGGTGCATATGAATGGTTGTACCTGTTTTTGTAAGAAGAGGGCTGTGAGCCTATTTTTGTAAGAATCACATGTACGTAATGAAGTAGATGAAAAACAGCAATTTCAGTATAGATACGCTTCCCTCTATTTTCATGTCTTTTGAGAAAATATCTGTTCCGTAATAAAACAAAGCATTTATCTTTTGATAAGATGTGTTGAATATCGTGAAGCATGACACTGTGAGAATTGAAGATTAGATGTTACATGAAATCAAGTTTGAAGTTAAAACAGAAGTTGCGAGAATGATAATCTGTTTAAGGGGATTAGGGATTAAATAACGCCCTAACACTTGGCAATCCTACCAATACTCTTTGGGACACGGGCAAAGACAGACACGGGTATGTAGCATAGGCTACAAATGTGGAAAAGATAGAGCAACTGCTACCCCCTAAGCAATGGACATATGGTTGCAAGATTTTGTTATCGGAAAACAGAAACGCAAGAATGCGAAGAATTTGCAGTAACACTTTGTGAGGAATTTGCCAATTGGACAACAAAAGAAGAAGAACATCAAGCATTTGCTTCCGTTTTTTGTGAAGAGTTTAAACATTGGACAACACAACAGAAAGAGCAGGAGGCATATGCACGGAAGTTTCTAGAGACCCATTTTGAAGAATTACCTATGGATATTATCGGGGTGATAAGATAGAAAGTGTGGCAGAAACAGGTGAAAAGATTTAAACCTGTTTTACCATTTGGCTTTAATCAGGCTCCAGCTATATCTAAGGGGTGTTTCCAGAACTGGTACTATTATCAGTTTTACAAGTGCAAAAAGTGTAAGACCAAAAGAACCTGTGTGAGATGCAAATACATTGTGCATCAAAATTGAATGGTGCATGTCTGGGGAGTATAGAGGAGAAGGATTAGGTGTCTATTATACAAGATTAGAAGCAAAGAAGGAAAAGGAAAGAAAGAAAAGACACGAGCAAAGAGGCAAGGATAGTATAACACAGGTAGGCAGTCTGGAAACAGGGAATTTGAGTGATCAGGAAGCACAGACAAATGAGACAGACACAAGTAGAGCAAATGAGGAGCTAGGATCTCCTGATTCTATTGATAGTTTCTTACAAGACCCATCAAAAAGGAAACTAGATTTCGCAGCTTGCCAGCAGCAATTACAAACACAACAAAGTCAAAAGCGAGTACAGACACCACAAATACAGCAGTAAACAAGAATATAGCAGCAAATAGGAATACAGCAGCAAACAGGTGCACAACAACAACAACCACCAATACCACAACCAGGAATGATGGCTAACCCACCAAATCTAGCAAACCTAAAGGTAAAATTTGCCACATTCAAGGGCAAATCCAAAAAGGATGACCCTGATGCCCATGTAGCCCAGTTTGGCACAAAATGGGAGGCAACTTGCCTAGCAGGACTGTATGGTGAGGATGTGAAGAAGCAGCAATTCGCTACTACACTAGAAGGAAAAGCTATGAATTGGTACCAACACTATGGAGCAGCACATTTTCCAGATACAGCGGCACTACAAACAGCTTTCCTTTCTAGATTTAGAAAGGAGAAAACCCCAAATGATATTTTAAAAAAGATCAAAAAAATGAAGCAAAGATCCCTATTAGTAGAGGACTTTGCTCAAAAGTTCCTGGAGATTAATAGGAGGCTGGCAGTAAATGAAAGACCCACAAATAAAATGTTGGGTGAATATTTTTGTAAAGGCTTGAGAAAGGCATTAAGAACTGGTATGGCAAGCACTAATATTCCTGCAGGTGCAGGAGGGTTTAATGATTTTGTGGCAGCAGCAAGAAGAGCAGAAAAGAGGCTTGGTACAGCTGGCTTTAGCTCTTCAAGAAGGAAACACAGACACAGGCATGATAGTGACTTAGAATTAGATTCTGAGTCAAACTCCGATACAAATTTAGAGGAGAGTGATGATAGCTCATCTGACTCAAACTCAGACAGTGAAACAGATGATTCAGATGCAGAAGATAAAAAGAAGAAAAAGAAGAAGAAAGCAAAGAAGGAGAAAAGAAAAAGTAAGGAGAAGGAAAAGAGGGACAGGAAAAAGAAAGGGAAAGAAATTGAGGGAGCTACAGACTTGAATAAGCAGATAGTTGCCACATTGAAGAGCATGGGCATGTCTTTACCACAATAGAAGGAAAGACCATTCTGTCAGATTTGCAGGCCATGTAGATAGTTATTGTTGGTACAATCCCAACAATAGGGCAAATCCAGGACAAATTGCATCTAGAGTTAACCATCCAGTAGCTAATCTAGTTGCTATTGATACAAACAGGAATAGGGGAGGACCATCAAGGAGATTCTAACCAAGGAATAACTAGGGCCCACTACCACCACCACCACAGGGAGGATGTAATATGAATGATGATCCGTGTACTTATTGTGGGGAGTTGAATCATAGGCAAGGCCCAAATTGTCCTCTTTAGTGTAAACATAGGAATGAAAGGGGTATTCCTATTGTTAGATTCAATGATAATCAAAGACAACCAGTTCAGAATACACATCAACAAAGTAGACCTCACAAGCAAATGTTGTTCTAGTAGAAGAACAAGATGTGGCATCTGCATCGAAAATTAAAGAGCAACAGGAGAAAGATTTTGGTGTTATGCATGTGCAATGTGATTGTGCACACTGTACACAGAAGGAAGGAGTTTTAAAAGAACAGGTTACTGTGTCGACAGTAACAAGATCAGGCAAACAGTATCAAACAGGAAAGAGAGTGGAAGATAAAGTGATGAAAGATCATAAAGTTTGGGAGGAGCAAAAGAAAGTAAGACACGGATGCGTTAAGGAGATTTAGAAGCTTTAGAAGAATGTGGTCTCAAAACGGGATGTATTGCCTTTACCTCTGTTATCTCAAAAGGAGGAGAACTTAGGCAATACAGATAAAGAAGAACAGGGCAAGAGTATTAATCTCCTAACAAAAACAATGATCAGTCTGGATCAAATTCTGAGCTTAGTACCATAATTTAAGAGACAGATTTTGCATAAGTTAGGAGTGGAAGATGGTGTACAATAAGAACCAGAAATTTGTAGTACAACCAGAAGATGTTAACTACAAGGTACCCAAAATACATGTTAAGTATCAAGAAGAGGAGATAACAGGAGCATTAGTGGATGGAGGTTCTGGAGTCAACATTCTACCAGAATTTATGCATAAAATGTTGAAATTGATAGAACTGGAAGAAGCTCATTTTCAATTGAAGATGGCTAATCAAAGGAGGATCCAACCTTTGGGCATACTCAGAAATTAGGAAATAAATATTTCAGGTTTGTCATTTTCCACTAATTTTGTGGTTCTTAAGATGGATGAAGGAGACAATCCCTGTCCTTTATTGTTGGGAAGACCTTGGCTAAAGACAGCTAGAGTTAAGCGAGATTGGGGAGCACAAAGGATCACAATCAGAAAGGGCAAGAAGAAGATGAAGTCGCACATGGTGTCAACAAAAATTCTACCCAAAAGTGCTAGAGCTTTGTATGCTTAAGGCATTAACATGGTGGATGAAATAGGAGATGATGAGGAGGATGAGTTTCTTAAAGTTAATAGTTCAGTGGTTCCAGTCTTTGAAATTGATGTGGAAAAAATTGTGGATCAGTACAAATCCAAGAGAAAACATGATAGTTTGGTGCAGCAGGAAGAAACAGTGGAAGAGCAAGAAGAAGAACAACAGGAGGAATCTTTGATGTCAGAACAGGATCAAAATTTTCATATTCAATAGATTTTAAAGGCTGAGCAATCTTTTGAGGAGCATTTGTCTAAATTATCAAGAGTTAAGGAAGATGACTTACAGGAGCTAAATTTGGGTACAGAACAGGAGCTAAAGACAGTAAAAATTAGTGTACATGTGGAAGGTCAGTTTAAATAGGACCTAACTAATCTATTACAAGAGTTTAAGGACATATTTGCATGGATGTATACACATATGAAAGGAGTAGATCCAAGGTTTTGCATGCAGAAGATCAATTTGAAGAAAGATGTTGTTCTCGTTGTATCTCAAAGATACAGAATGAATCCTAATTATGCCAAATCTAATCTAATTGTGCTCCTGAAGATAGAGACAAGACAGCCTTTGTGACAAAATGGGGGGTTTATGCTAGTAATGTAATGACATTTGGCCTAAAAAATGCTCCACCTGAGAGTGCTCTCAACGGAAGCAAGAACGGAAGAGGGAGAGAGAGCAAGAGAGAGAGACAGAGAGCCACACAAGTTTGGTGGGTGCAGTACCACCCTAATCTTCTTTTTCATTCATTTATATGTGTGTTTGAGTATTGTACATAACTGGGGTTAAGGCACAGTGACCTTTAACCCCACAACCTCCCACTTAAAGGACAATGTGCCTTTAAGGGAGAACAACTAGTGAGCATACTATCCAATGCCCATCAATACACGACAATACTCAAACCGCTGACTAGGTAGACTCTTCGTCAACATATCTGCAGGGTTATCATCTGTATGAACCTTGACAAGCTCTATGCGCTTGTCCTCAAGTACCTCCCTGATGAAATGGTACCTGACCTCAATGTGTTTGGTCTTTGCATGAAAGACCGGATTCCGTGCTAGCTGAATAGCACTCATGGAATCACTATGCAATGTCGGTACACCTGTATGAATCCCCAAATCTCCCACTAGCCGATCAAGCCATATAGCCTCCTTGCAACCCTCTGTGGCTGCAACATACTCAACCTCTGTGGTAGACAAAGCAACGCACTTCTGTGCACGAGACATCCACGACACTGCACCACCTACAAAGGTGAACACATAACCAGAAGTGGATCTCCTACTATCCACATGCCCTGCATAGTCTGAATCTGTGTACCCAAGTACACGCATGTCTCCTTTACCAAAGCAGATGCACATCTCTTTGGTACCTTTCATGTACCTCATGATGCACTTAACTGCCTCCCAATGCCTCTTTCCTGGATTAGCCATATACCGGCTAACAACTCCCACTGCAAATGCAATGTCTGGTCTAGTAGCTATCATAGCATACATAAGACTCCCAACTGCTGATGCATAAGGAACCTTGGCCATCATGGCCCTTTCCTCATCTGATTTGGGACTATCTGTATGACTCAGTTTCACATATGGAGGCAATGGAGTACTCACTGCCTTCCCCCCCTTCATATTGAAACGCTGCAATACTTTTGTAACATACTCTTTTTGTGAAAGCCAAAGGAGTTTCCTACTCCGATCACGCGTGATGCGCATACCAAGAATATGACCTGCAAGTCCCAAATCCTTCATATCAAAGGCCTCATGCAACTTGGCCTTTAATGCATCTAGCTCATAAGTATTCTTGCTAGCCAATAGCATATCATCCACATATAGTGCCAAGATTATCAGGTTACTATCCTTAGCCCTTTTAGTGTAGAGGCAGTGATCAATTTCACTCCTTCTAAAACCCTGGGACCGAATGAAAGCATCAAACTTCTGATACCATTCTCTAGGTGCTTGCTTAAGACCATAGAGATTCTTCTTCAGCTTGCAAACTAAATGCTCTTTGCCCTTTTCTTCAAATCCTTCCGGCTGCACCATGTAAATTTCCTCATGCAAATCCCCATGCAAGAAAGCTGTCTTGACATCCATTTGCATAAGCTCCATATCCTCTACTGCCACTAGTCCAAGGATGCATCTAAGTGTGGTCATCTTCACAACCGGAGAGAATATCTCATCAAAGTCCACACCCTTCTCTTGCTTGAACCCTTTAGCAACCAAACGGGCCTTGTACTTAGGCACATCATCACCTGTGACCTTCATTTTGTAGACCCATTTACATGGCAATGCTTTCTTTCCATGTGGCAAAGAAACCAAGTCCCAAGTCTTATTCTTCATAAGTGAACTCATCTCTGATTGCATAGCATACTCCCACTTGTGTTGATCCTCACGCATCATAGCCTCTTTGTAGCAAGAAGGCTCCCCGCAATCAGTAAGCATCACATAGTCTACCCCTGGAACAAACCTATCAGGCGGTCTAGACACTCTAGATGATCTTCTCAAGGGCATTTCAGCTTGCTGTCCCACTTGCATATCAGCCACATTTGGCTCATCATTTCCACCAATAGATGATCCATCATCTACCCTTGATTGTATACCTGTGGGAGTACTTGGTTGTACCATTTCTTGCACATTTGGTGCATGGACAGCTTGCTGCCTATCAACATATGCAGGTGGATTCACATCCTGGAAAGTGATTCTCCTCATTTCCACATCCCTCATGGGTGCCTTATGCATCTTCTTCTCATTGAAGACCACATCATGGCTGCGTATGATCTTCTTTGCTTCTGGATCCCAGAGACGATAGCCCATCTCTCCACTTTCACCATAACCTAGAAAGATGCATTTCCTAGACTTAGGATCTAGCTTCTTTCGAAGCTCTTTTGGCACATGTGCATATGCCTCACACCCAAATATACGCAAATGAGAGTAAGAGGGCTTCTTTCCACTCCATGCCTCTTCAGGAATACCACCATCCAAACTCTTACTAGGTGATCTATTGATCACGTGCACTGCAGTCTTCATTGCCTCAGCCCAAAAACCACCAGAAAGACTTGCATTGGAAAGCATGCATTGCAATCTTTCTTGAATGGTACGGTTCATCTTTTCTGCAACTGGATTTTGCTCTGGAGTATGAGGGGATGTGAGCTCCCTCTTAATCCCACGTGTATCACAGAAATGCTGAAAGTCATGAGAGAGATACTCTCCACCATTGTCAGTCCGTAGGCATTTAAGCGTTCTACCTGACTGATTCTCAACCAAGGCCAGCCATTTCTGAAATACCTGGAACACATCACTCTTTCGAGCTATAGCATAAGCCCACACTTTCCTAGTTGCATCATCAATGAATGTCACATAGTAATCAGCCCCACCTAATGACCGTGTAGGCATGGGACCGCATACATCTGAATGCACTAAATCAAGCTTTTCAAACTCTTTCTTTCCCCTTCTTTTATGGGCTGATTTAGTCTGCTTCCCATAGAGACAATGCTCACAAAATTCAAAATCAGAGAAACTCAAATGTGGTACATAACCCAAACGGCATAAGAGTTTCATTCCATTTTGGCTCATGTGCCCCAACCTGCAATGCCACAAAGAAGTGCTTGGCTGCTCGGTTATTGCAACAACATGATCAAATACCCCTGATACATGTAAGGGATACAAAGTCCCACACTTGGCACCCCTAGCCAAAAGCATAGAGCCCTTCTGAATTTTCCAACTCTGAAAGCCAAAAGTGGTGTGAAAACTAGCATCATCTAGCTGACCCACTGAAATAAGACTCTTGGTCAGCTTAGGTACATGTCTCACATGTTTCAAAACAAATGCAGACCCATTTGCAAAAGAAAACTTTATGTCACCTGCTCCCACTATGTCACATGCATAGTCATTTCCAAGATGCACACAACCTGTCTTTCCACTATCATAAGTGGAGAACCATTCCCTATGGGGAGTAACATGGAATGAAGCACCAGAATCCAAAATCCAATCTTGGGAATATGCATCATCTGAAGTGGTAAGCAACTCTGCAGGTAAAGTAGACATGAAGAGAACATCATTGTCACTATCATGTGTGACTGCATTGATCTCCTCGATCTTCACTTTTCCTTTGTCCTCCCTTGGACTCTCTTCCTTTTGATTTGCACCCCAATTTGCATTCTTTTTCTTATCCTTTTGCTCTCTTTTCAGCTTGTAGCAATCCTTTTTCATATGGCCCTTCTTGCCACAGTGGTAACACTCAATGTTTCGTGCCTTGGATTTGCTACGAGACTTCCCTCTTTCTTGGGACTTCCCCCTGAACTGTGATCTGCCCCTTTGCACATTTAAGGCTGCATCCTGCTTGTTGCCATCCATAGACTTCCGTCTAATCTCCTCGGCCAACAAGCTACCCACAACATCATCAAATTTCAGTACTCCACCAGGTGCAGAGTTACTGACAGCTGTATGGAAGGTATCCCATGAGGATGGCAATGAACATAAGAGAAATATTGCCTTAGTCTCCGCATCAAAATTCATTTTCTGAGCCTGAAGCTGGCTGAAAATAATATTGAATTCATTCAAATGAGAAGCAATGGAGACCCCTTCCTTCATCTGTAGTTTAAACAACCTCTTCATGAGGTAAACTTTATTAGAGGCAGTTTCCTTCTCATAAGTGGCACACAGTTTCTTCCACAAATCTTCAGTAGTCTGCTCATTTACTACTGTGAAATAAACTAACTCTGCAAGATGAAGTCTAATAGTAGACTTTGCTAATGCATCCAACTCATTCCAATCATCCTCAGACATATTTGCAGGCTTAGCTTCAATCCCTACCAAGGGTTTAATCTGCTTCTTTTGAATAAGCACATCCCTAATTTGTTCTTTCCACAAAGAAAAGTTTGTCCCATCAAACTTTCTAATGCTGAAAAACTCCTTTTCAGACGTGGAAGAGGATGCCATGATGCAAATAAAGCAAAATCCCAAATGCTAGTACCTGCAAGAGAGAATCACACCAAATACTAGGTGCACCAAATGTGTATGCCACAATAGACTGAAATATCACCAAAGCTCAAAGCTCAAAGCATCAAAAGATGCATCTGACTCATGTGCATATACTATGCATCCATATGAGCAAATCTGGCCCAAAAGAAAATGCCAATAAGTGCCAAATGACTCAAGCATAAACACTGTCCACTGGCATATGCATCAATAATGTCTCATCCAAGAGAGCATAGCACTATCAGTGCATCACCTGCAATGTTTCAAAGCTGTCCCTCAGCATAAAATAGCATCCATATGCAAAGCGTCCATAAAAAACATCCCACAAGGCAATTTAGGCCTATCAGCGCATCCAACAAGGACCGCAATGCATCCAAATGGCCTATAAATCATCCATTACAACCCAATGCATACCACGAATGAGCGCACACTGCTCAAACTACAACCAGAGTGATCTGCATAAGGTATGCTCAAGAAATCATAGTCCCACGGTAATGAGCGCTACTGAAAATAGAACCTGAGATGCCTCAAAACATGGGCGCCATTGCATAATCGGAACCAGCAAGAAAATCTGCAAATATCTCTCTTCTGCCAGAACTCCAAAATCCCAACCGATGAGTGAGAAATGGGAGTCAATACTTATCCACTGCCATGTGGCATAAATCTAAGGTTTCAAAACCTTAGTATGAAAAATGCATAACAGAGAGACGAAATCGAATACACAGAGATCTATAACTCTGAAAATCCTCTACCGAATCACGCAAGAACTGATAGGTAGGGGTTTTTGGGCGTCCGGAACGCAATGGGACAGACGGTTTTGGAAACCGTGGCCTCAATCACTGGGTCCAACGCACGGACTGAAAAACGCTTTTGGAAATAGAGCTATCTGTAAACTCCACCGGAGTGCGAATGATGAGCAACATAGAAGTTTTAGGACCTCCTGAGTCCACCGGAACTGACAGATCTGCAAATGGTTGCTCCAAACTTGAGTTCCAACACCCGGGCAAAAAACGCAGGAACTGACACAGTGAGTCAGAAATCCACTAAAATGATCCCAGATTCAAGAATGAAGGTGTTTCCAAGCTCCTGAAGTAATGTGGACACCAAAAGCAAGCAATAGTTGCCTCTACAAGTCAATACGGAGTCTCTGTCATCGAACGGAACAGGGAAAAGCTCAAAAAACGACTTTTTCTTTGAAAGCTCTTAACAGGCTCTCAAAACCACTTCGTAAAGCCAAAGTGACTTTTCCAAAGGTTCCTCCAAGGTCTCTGCACACTCGGATGCAAGTAAAGTCACCCACAAAGCTTCCCTCAGAGCTTCTCCTTCCTCCCACAGAGCTGCTGAGCTTCCAAGCATTCACGCACACTCAGCTAGATCACCCGGGCTCTGATACCAGTTGAGAGTGCTCTCAACGGAAGCAAGAACGGAAGAGGGAGAGAGAGCAAGAGAGAGAGACAGAGAGCCACACAAGTTTGGTGGGTGCAGTACCACCCTAATCTTCTTTTTCATTCATTTATATGTGTGTTTGAGTATTGTACATAACTGGGGTTAAGGCACAGTGACCTTTAACCCCACACCACCTACTTTTCAGAAATGGGTACAGGAGGTATTTGCCCCATTCTTGACTACATTCATGAGAGTGTTTTTGGATGATTTCAGTGTGTTTGGAAGGATGTCTGAACATTTGCTCCATCTCAGATTATGCTTTCAGAGATGTAGGATGTCAAGGCTAAGTCTGAATCCAACAAAATGTGCTTTTGCTGTGAGAAGAGGTGTTTTGCTAGGGCAGATCATATCTCAAGAGGGAATGCAGGTTGATCCAAGGAAAGTGGAGGTGATACAAAATGCCAAACCACCTAGAAACCTGAAGGAGCTGGCTAGGTTCATTGGACAGACTAAATGGCATAACAGATTTTTGAGATACTTGTCACATGTGTATGTTCCTTTGGCAAAGTTGACAAAGAAGGGTGCCAAATTTGTGTGGTTGGAAGAACATCAGAAGGCATTTAGAATATTGAAATAGATGATGTAGGTCACACCTGCCCTCCAACCACATGACTGGACATTACCATTTCACATCTTTGTGGACGCTTCTGACAAGGCAGTGGGAGCAGCATTGATGCAAGAGAAACAGTCTGGATGGTTAAGACCAGTATATTATGCTAGCAAGGTCCTGACAGCAGTAGAAAAAAATTATTCTATTACAGAAAGGGAGTGTTTGGGACTGATTTTTGCTTTGAAAAAGTTTAGGCACTATTTGTTGGGCAACACTATTATCATTCATGTTGATCACCAAGCGATAATTTATTTGGTTAATAAAGATCAACCAACAGGAAGAATTGCTAGATGGATTTTGCTGTTATAGGAGTTTGACTACTCTATCATGCATAGACCAGGGAGAGAGCATGCCATTGCTGATTATTTGAGCAGGTTGGATACAAGAGGGGATGAGCATTTTTTGAGCGAAATCTTCCGAGCGTCCGAGCGAAGGAAAAAAAAAGCTTCCAACTTTGCATAAATATGGCAAAAATCGATCAGAAGAAAACATAGTTTCACTTAGAAATATGCAAAGTATTATAGAAATGCCTATTTTATACAAAAATCTTTAGGTGAATCTGTAGGAATGGTGAGAGCATAATGGGATGGCTTTTGAAGAAACCCACATGTAGAGTAAACTTCTCTATGAAAATTCCCTTATGATCCTTCTTACAACTTTTACTTAATAGGAGGTGACATTGAAAACCCTCTCTCAACCTATCTTCATGAAAGAGTTTCTTCAAAGAAAACTTATTGAAGCAAGCCATCCAGGTAGTTTCGCCAGCGAAACTCCTTTGAAGCAAGTCTCCCTACCTTGGACAGCACTTTTAAAAGTGACATAACTTTCATATCCAATGTCCAAATATAGTCATTCAACCACTCAAATTGATCGGAACACCCCATTTGAGCACATCTATGGAGTTATACTTTGGAAAATCTTTCATATATAGTATTAAATATTACATGTATTTTATGAGAGTGATATATAAGCCTAAGTTAATACTTATTTATAGTAATTTAAACTTCTTTAGAAACATGTCCATAAATATGCTATAAAAACACTAAAAAGATATTGCCATATGATATAAATGTGTTAATAAGTAATTATATATGCATAGTATTATTACATTGAGAGTGATTATGAGGAATGTTTCTTAAAGGAATCAACACTTTTTTAAGGTAATAACAGGGGTACAAAGGGATGTCTCTAAATAAGAAAATTATGTTGTGTAAAAATGAATGAGTGACTAGTCTATATATTTTTATGATAAAGGGATCTAGTTCTAGTGAAAAAATAAAAGTGTAAAAACCATGTTTCCTAAAGAAAAACATTTTTAAAAATCTCTTGAAAAACACGCTCGGATAAACGTGCTCATAGGTTTTTGCTCGTAAAATTGACGCATCTGATACAAGAGACTCACCAGAAGGAATTGATGATAATTTACCTGATGTAGATTTGTTTCATGTCCAAACAGAATTTTTTGATAATTGGTATGATCAAATGTTGAATTATTTGCAAGATGGAGTATTTCCTGATGGTATGGATAAAGATTATAGAAGAAGGTTAGCTCTTAAAAGTAAGCCTTATTTGGTAATTGCTTGTTACCTGTATAAAAGAGGAGTGGATGACATTATCAGGAGGTGTGTGCCTAATCATGAACATAAGGCAATGTTGAGAGAAGCTCATGCAAGTAATGCAAGAGGTCATTTTTCAGGACAAATAACAAGCACGAAAATATTCCAATCAGGGCTTTGGTGGCCTATAGTTATAAAAGATGCATATCAGATGGTAAAACAATGTCTTCAATGCCAAAGAGATGGTTATCCTAAAAATGCAGATAGGATGTCACATAACCCTGTCTTGCCATTAGATCCATTTCAAAAATGGGGAATAGACTTCATGGGTCCTTTTAAGCCAGCAGCAAAAATGATAGAAAACAGATACATCTTAGTAGCGACAGATTATTGTACAAAGTGGGTTGAAGTTGTAGCATTGAGAGATAATAAAGCAATTAGTGTGGCAAAATTTTTTTATAATAACATCATTACAAGGTTTGGATGTCCAATTGAACTGGTATCAGATCAGGGAGTACATTTCCTAAACAAGGTGATCAAGTTGTTGACAGAGACTCACATGATAAGTCATAAAAAATCATCTACATACTACCCTCAAGCTAATGGCCTAGCAGAGAGTAGTAACAAGATTTTGGTGAAGACTTTAAAAAAGACAGTTTCAAAATATAGAAAGGATTGGGATACCAAATTGAATTCTACCTTATGGGCATTCAGAACAGCTTTCAAAGTCAGTACAAGTTTGACACCTTTCAAATTAGTCTATGGATTGGAAGTTGTGGTGCCTATGGAGTTTGTCACACCGTCATTGAGGATTGCAGTAACTGAAAGGTTGCTACCAGAGGAATCTTTGCAAAATAGGGTTGAAGAATTGTTGAGTTTAGAAGAGGATAGAATTCAAAGTTCTTATATTGCTTCAGTAGTTAGGAACAGGAGAACAGCATGGGTAAATAGGCACATAAAACAGAAGATTTTTAAAGAACAGGATTTAGTGCTTGTTTACAAATCTAAACTTGGAAAACATCCTAGTAAGCTAAGGCTTAGATATATTGGTCCTTTTAGAATAGCCAAAGATTTGGGCCAAGGCACATTTCAGTTAATGGATATGCAAGGTCAAACAGACCTCATGCATCCAATGATAGATTTTCAAACGCATCTAGATGTGGAGATAGCAGAGAATATTGACTAGTTGAAAGAATTGGGTTTGCATGACTTTGCGCAGTTGCCTTGGGAAAGATATACACAAAATATCTATGGCCCAACACAATTGAGTGTGTTGCAGACAACGTAGAAGGCGAACTCGATCACAGGAATAGAGAAGGAGATCACAGTTGAGTTTTTTGCATAACATTTTTTGTCACCTAATACAAGGGAGACTACTTGGGAGAAAGCAATAGACGATGTTATGCAAGCAGAATTTGGAAAATCTGAAACAACAAGGGGATATTATGTTCTGAAGAAAGTAGCAGATAATAACAGGAGAAATCAACTTACGTGGATGATGGAGAGAATTTTCTTACTAGTGAAGCTTGATTATATGAGTAGGGAGACATTTGGTTGTATAATGGCAGCAGAGTCTAGAAAGAAGTTGAATTGGGCCCATATTGTGTAGTCCAGATTTGTGATGGATGTGAAAGGAGTGGATAAGAGGAAGCAGTCAGGGGTGACAAAAATTTCACCTTTTTTATCCAGAATGTTCAAGATATCAAAGAATAATGAATGGTCATTGTGCTTACCATCAGTTAAGGTGCAGAAAAGCACAAAAGCACAGACACAGAAAGGGAAGAAAATAGTGCAGATAGAAGAAGAATTGGATGATGAACCACCTGCTAAGAAATCCAAGATAGGTAAGGGAATGCATGAAGAGAATGAAGATTCAGAGCAGTCAGTGAGGAAGGGGGACACAGGTATAATTGAGGATATGTTGAATATGGGCTTTAAAGTAATAGATGTGCAAGAAAGTATGCAAAAAAGTTTGGGAGGATTATTGGATAATGAAATCTTTCAGATGCCTTTGAAGATAGCAGTTTCACCTTCTGCTCCACATAATAAGGAGATAGGTGACCACAAAAGGACAATCAAAAAGTGAAAAAAGAAAGTTGAATCTGTTTCCAGTTATTCCAGGGAGTAGTAAGACTGGAGTAGTAAGACTGCAGATGCAGAAAATTGTGGATTTTCTTTTCCTAAACCAAGTTCTTCTCTGAAGAAGCATGAAGATACTTTGGGAAAATTGGATGCAGCACAACATTATACAGAAGCCATGAAGGGATTGGATACTGCAATGTCTTTCTTTCATCAAAGACAAGACTATATTAAAAATTTAAAGGAGCTGTAGCAATAGTTGCATAATGAGAAGACAGAATTAGCAGCAGCTTTATACAACAGTACTTCAAAATAGGTGAGTTTTCTCAAGTTGGAATTAGACATAGAAGAGATGAACAATAAAATATCTGAAGTCATACAGGCCAAAGATGAGGAAATTCAAGATGTTAAGAAACAATTAGCTAATGCTCAATTGAAATCATTTACAGTAAAACAATGGTTGGATGAAGATAAAAACAGGTTCATGACAGAACTGAATATTTTGTCAGAAAATAACATACCATTGCAAACTAGTTGCAGTGTGTTACAGGAAAGATTAAGAGTTCTCTGTACAGTGGAAAAACAACTGAAGAATTCTATGTCAGAAGATGTGGAAGTAGATGGAATTTTTGTGGCAGACAAGTTTTTTGATACCATGAGGAGTGAGGTGATAACAACAGGGTAGAACATATGGTAGGAAATTCAGCAGAGATTAGTTACTGTCATACAGAGGCCCTATCAAATGTTTCAGTTGCAGGATAAAACAGAGCAAGAAGATGTTGTCTTTGAAAATGGAAAGTATTAAGGCAAAATCTGAAAGACTGCAATTACAGCTTGATTTGGAATTGAAAGAGAAGGAAATGTTGAAGGAAAAACTTAACAAAATGCAAATGATGCAAAAAGAGGAGGAATTGAAAGTGAAGACAGATGAAGGGATAGCAAAGGAGAAGAATTATGATAAACTGGTAGACCTTTTGAAAGGAGTACGTCAGAAAGGAGAATAGAGTGAGAAGCACGGACTGGATAAAGCTTGGGATAAAGCTTGGAACGAGGCTTGGGATGAAATTTATGAAATACTAGACTTTTGTAGGGACAACCCGTTCCAGGAAAAACAATCAGTACAAAGAAATCGAAAAAGGAGAACTCAAAAGGAGATAAAATGGTTTCAGATGTTTCTGAAGGAGTAAGTGTACAGGAAAAAAAGTATCAGAGTGAGTTTATAGCAGAAGACCTGTTATTACTCAAAATGGATTTGGAAGGTCAGACAAGTGATGCAGTTGACAGAGAGGATGTCTTGAATGATATACTAAAAGATCATCCCGGGGATGATGATGTTTTTACAGAATAAAGCACATATACAGTTAGGAGTTCTCAGTTTTGGGCAAACACATCAGGAGATTTCTTTTTGTGGGTTCAGGTCTAGAATTACTAGCAAGTAATTCAACCACCGGGAGTGCCAGTGTTAAGCCTTAAATGTACACCTAGGACCTAGAACTTAAAATACATTTTGAACCATAGTTATATTGTATGATCTGAAAGGGTGCATATGAATTGTTGTACCTGTTTAGAGGGATGTGAGCCTATTTTGCAAGAATCACATGTACGTAATGAAGTAGATGAAAAACAACAATTTCAGTACATATACGCTTCCCTCTATTTTCCTATCTTTTGAGAAAATATCTGTTCCGTAATAAAATAGAGCATTTATCTTTTGATAAGATGTGTTGAATATCTTGAAGCGTGACGTAGTGAGAATTGAAGATTAGATGTTACAGGAAATCTGTTTGACATTAAAATAGAAGTTGCAAGAATGATAATCTGTTTAAGGGGATTAGGGATTAAATAACGTTGTTACGCAAGTAACATAGTCCATATCATTGTAACCCATTCATTATAGGCCGTGGGCCACAAAAGGGGTTAAGTAGAAGATAAGGGCCTTAGGGCAATTTGAGGGTTGAACCTCCCTTCAAAAGGTCATTGTATTAAATCCAAGGATGTTGACTTTGGTCTTCATTCTTTCATTTGCTTGAAGTGGGAATAGAGAAGAGCTTCATCACTTTGTGTATTGTCTCCTTTCTTTTCTGTACACTCTTGCTCGTTGCTATGCATACGATCGTTTCCACTTCATCACGCTCATGTTCTCCCCTCTACTCTCCCCTCTCTCTCTCCCCCTATGATTGCATAGTAGCTTAGATCGAATCCGAGGACGGTGCCCGTGACAACGCCGCCATAACTTCAAGAACCAGCTCTCATAAGGAAGTGGCTTGGAGGTGAGCACTCTCAAGCGGCTTGTTGCAAGATCCCCACAACACGTGAGTCTCCGTCGAAGGAAGCTTAACAAATTTGGTGCCATTGCCGGGGAGGTAGGAAACCTTGCTTGGGTTCTTGTTGTTGTTTTCCTCGTATTTACCCTTTCTAAACCATTAGTTGGTTGCAAAGGAGAGTAGGAAAATTGTAGTGGCCTGTGGGCTAAAAAAAGCAAAAACGAGTTTTTGAAGTGTTGTTTTTTGTTGTTTTAAGTTTAGATCTGGAAAAAGTAGTTCTAGTACATCAAAAACGACCTATCACAGTCAGCTTTTGGGCAAGATTTGACCAAAAAAGAGGCTTGTGAGGTCAAAAACCCACATTCACCATTTTGAGTTTTTTTTGTTGTTGTTTTTTGTGTTTTTTAGCTTCAAGTAGTTAGAAGAGCACCAATGTTGATATGTTGAGGTGCACACTCTAAAACACCTCAAAATAGCCACAAGGTATGCCATACCTTGTATATATTACCTAATATATTTTTGTATCTTAATATAACTAAGATATTATTTTTGTATATATTCCACTTAGTTAATAAGATATACAACTATTTTGTAATAGAAATATAAGATATACTTATATAACTTATATTTATACTATGAAATATTATATAATTTAGTATTTATACAAATTTATAGGTAACTTACTAAGATATATACTAAGTATATCTTTAATCTACATTTAGTAGCATTAAATATATACATAGGAATAACTATATTCCTATGTATATAAATTTAACTATATACAAATTTCTATATTATATATATTTCATTATATACATTATTTGTATTATTTATTTGATAAACTAAGTATCAAATAAATAATACAAATAATTCTATATATATACTTAGTATATATATAGAGATGTATGTATATATATAGATGAATGTATATATATATATATATATGATGAATGTGGGTAAAAACTCAAAATGTTATATATTATATCACTTATATAAGCTAAAGTGATAATTTCAAAGTCATATGCCCTTAGTTTAGTATGTAATAGATGATAGTATCCATGACCTTAGTTAATACTTACTAAATATTACAACAAAAATATTCATTGCGATATAACTTTCAAATATCTTGGTATAGAGCTGCCTTGTTCCTAACCCAATGCCTAATTTTCCAATAAAATGCTTATGTTCAATGCATATTAGGTGGGATTAGCATTAAAAATATGATGAATCATTGAAATGAACTATATAAGATATAACTTATATATGATAATGTAACCTTAACATTATATATAAGGTGAGTATATCAATGAATCTATATTATATAATATAACTCTTTAAATATATAACGTATATATATTGTTTATATATACGTTATATAAATGCTTAGTATATATATTCTTAGTATATAAATAATAAATACTTATAGTTATATGCTTATATAATAAATATGTTATATAACTATAAGTATTTATTATTTATAGCTAAACATGTATACTCATATATATTATATAACCTTATATATAAGGTTATATAATATATATATATATATATATATATACATATATATATATATATATATATACATATATATATATATACATATATATATATACATTATAGAGATAAATATCTTATTATAAATATAAGATATTCCACCTTAAGAGTAATATTTTATAATATATAAGCATTGATTCCACTTATTATAAATATATAACCATTCGTTATATATTTAAAGAGTTATATTATAAATATAGATTCATTGATATACTCACCTTATATATATTGATTCCACTTATTATAAATATATAACCAATCGTTATATATTTAAAGAGTTAAATATAAGTGATATAACACTTATAGATATATAAGTGAGTAAAATGCATTTATATATTCCACTTAGCTTACTATATAGTATCTTTTACTCCATGCATGTATATATATAAGTATAATGTATGATCCAACATAGTATATAGTGGATGATCCAACATATAACTTATTCATCTACATATATACATACATCTCTATATATATACTAAGTATATATATAGAATTATTTGTATTATTTATTTGATAAATACTTAGTTTATTAAATAAATAATACAAATAATGTATATAATGAAAATCTATATAATATAGAAATTTGTATATAGTTAAATTTATATACATAGGAATATAGTTATTCCTATGTATATATTTAATACTACTAAATGTAGTTTAAAGATATACTTAGTATATATCTTAGTAAGTTACCTATAAATTTGTATAAATACTAAATTATATAATATTTCATAGTATAAATATAAGTTATATAAGTATATCTTATATTTCTATTACAATGAATTTATTATAACTAAGATAGAGATATAAGTATTAAGATATAACTTGATAACCTGTAATAGATGATAGTATCAATAATAAGATGATAGTATCCATGGATATTTTCTTTTCTAAGTAGGAACCTTATAAGAAATAAGGTTCCTACTTAGAAAACAAATATCTTCCCAAAGTATTTGGATATTCATCACTTATATAGTAATATTCTTTAACGTAAATTTGTTCCTTAATGCATTGAGAAAATATGATGGCAGTGTAGGGTGGTAGAGTAGGTGTAGGTTTGCGGCACTTTTTACTCCAGTTATTAGAAGATTTTTCCCCAACCACGATCAATAGCTCAACCCTCATGTATATGCTCAATTTGACATTGAGAAAATGTTCAATTTTGAACTATTGGAAATACCATTTTCCTGCTATTGAACATATTGCATATGCAGTCTTAACGTGAAATGGTATTTCCCCCAAATCAATAGCTTACATGTCACGCATGAGTTCCTAGACCAATAGTACGAACTAGACCGCATATTGAACTGCCCAGAAGTATTAGAAATGGAGCAAGAGGGGAGAAATGCATAGTAGGGACTAGCTACCATGACATCCCCACTAACGTCATCAGCGCCCATTAGTGGGTGTAGAACTATGTATCAATATATGCTCTCACACAAAAGAGCATACATTCATATAAAGGTCTACGTAGTGAGTTTCTATCACATCTCCAAAGGTTCTGGGCAGACTCAGCCATAACAAAGGGTAGCACTTAAGAAAGAACGCTAATCAACCCATCGTCCAAATTTATTTCATTTTAGTCTCTCCCAAAAAATAATTTAAAAGACAGAAAGAATTATTACAAAACTAAGGGTAGCTAATACAACATATGCATCATTGAAAATACAAAGAATTAGATAAATCAATTGGCCATAACTTGGATGAAAATTTCACAAATGCAAATTTGTGTGTTTGCTATTACAGCAGAAATATATGCCTAGATGAATTCAATAACATGCCTAAACTCATCACATTAAAATCTAAAAGAAGTGCACTTAATAACTTCATGGTAGTCACCAATCGATTATAAACCATCAACTCCATTATGCATAATAGGGACTAGCTACCATGACATCCCAACAAACATCATCAGCACCCAGTAGTGGGTGTAAAACTCTATATCAATATATGCTCTCACACACACACACACAAGACCATACATTCATATAAAGATCTACGTCCTTAGCTTCTATCAGATCTCTGGAGGTTTGAGGCAGACTTAGCTAGTGAATGCTAGCATGTAAGGGAGAGCTAATCAACCCATAGTCCAAATTTATTTCATTTTAGTCTCTCCCAAACTTTTTTCAAAAAGATATAAAGTATTATTGAAAAAACTAAATGCAACTGATAGGGCAGACGCACCACTAAGATAGATAGAATTATCACAAATCAGTTGGCCATAACTTGGAAGAAAATTTCACAAATGGAAAATGCATGTCTGTTATTACAAAACAAAAATATATACCAAGCAGGAACATGCCCAAACTCATCACATTAAAATTTAAAAGAACTACAATTTATAACTTCATGGTAGTCATCCAATCGATTATAAACCATCAACTTCAGTAGGGACTAGCTACCATGACATCCCCACTAACGTCATCGGTGCCCAATAGTGGGTGTAGAACGTTGTATCAATATATGCTCTGACACACATGCGCATAGAGCATACATTCATATAAAGGTCTATCTACTGAGTTTCAGCCAGATCTCCAAAGGTTCTAGGCAGACTCAACCATAACGAAGGCTAGCACTTAAGGGAGAAGGCTAATTAACCCATAGTCCAAATTTACTTCATTTTAGTCTCTCCCAAATTCTTTTTAAAAAGATAGAAAAAATTATCACTAAGGGTAACTGATAGGGCATACACACCACTAAAGATAGAAAGAATTATCACAAATCAACCAGCCATAAGTTGGACAAAAATGTCCATATTCCGAACTGCTCTATCAAACCATTTACGAGTCAAGTCAATGTCGCCTCGACTTAAGTTGAGCTCTGTCTCACCACCCAACCCTCAAGAACTTAGTATTCTACTCATATGGTGGACCTAAGTAACCTTCGCTCACACACAAGCCACTTCCACCTCACACAAGCCCTCTAAACTACTAATACTACTAGCATGCTACAATCAATATAAGTAGGTCTGATTATCTCTCTCTTCTCCCTTCCCTTCCCTCTCCCTTCCCTCAATATGATTTCGTCTGATTTGGGGAAGCAATGCCTTTTGTGAATGTTGTTGAGCTGCCTTCTAGGTTTGATGCCTCTGTGGTCTCTTCAAAGGCTGAAGATGATATTGCTGAAGCCTCATTCCTTGCACCTACAGTTACGCTCAAGCTAAGGTAACATGACCTCAAAAGGGTCAGTGGACATTTTCCTTTAGAGAACCAACTTTTGTATTATGTTTATTGTGCTTAAAGTAAATGGTTAAAGGAATCATTTTCAAGGTCCTTGGTGAGGGTGTCACGGCACAAGACTAGGTGGATCTAAGGCTAAGGGACCTAAATGCATTGAATGTGCAAAATGTGCCAAGGGGCAATTGAATTAAATGACATCTCAAGAGAGGGGTAAAAAGGTGCATTTAGCTAGGGCAATTGAATTAAATGACATCTCAAGAGAGGGGTAAAATGGTGCATTTAGGTGGTTCCCTAAGATGATGGCATGTGGCATGCTAGATCCATATTAATCCATGTAATCTTCTTGAGGAGAAGTAAAAGGGGCACTGAATGGATGCATACTTGTAGGTCGGCCCAACAGAGATGGCTCGGAATGCATAGGAACAAAAAATTGAGAGCAAAAGGATTGTTTGACATCCTACAAGAAAGTGCTCTACGATACTAAAAAGGCATCACCCAAATCTGAAAATTCCCCATGCTAGGGTGCACGCAAAGATCCAAATAGTGGTGACTCACAAGACAGTAGGCATCAAATATAAACCCTCTATGTGGCCTAGAAAACTCATGATAATTGTCTGACTAATCCCCTTGTTGGTGTGTGGGCTGCTTGCTCTTATCCTGGATAGCAATGGAAGATGAAATTTCCTGGCCTATTTGTGCAAGGGTAGTGTCCTACCTAGCCAAGGCAGTGGTGAGCTACTAGCCCATTTGACCGAAAGCCCCTTGTAACATGGAGGCAAGTGCATCCAAAAGCTAGACATCTGCTGATGGACGGGTGCAAATGTGTATGGGGGCAGGTGCACCCTCTAAAAGAGGCATTTGTTCTTGTTGGGGAGCCTCATCACTATTATGGGGTGACTTGTCAACTCATAGTGTGCGTCAGAGTGCCATTTGTGAATTGTGCTAGATGCAATGTGATCCACAAACCTTTTACCAAGAAAAAAGCTGGAATGTAGCTAAATCCTCCCGAAGCAATCTTGAAACCTTAGACAACAACTAGGATTTTTTTAAAATTTTAGTGAACAAGTGCCACACACACCTAGGTTGCATCCCTAGCTAGGCCGCACACCTAACTAGGGTTTCTTTCCCCCTGAGTTCAATTTCCAACCAGTTATATAGGTTGACCCAATGGATTGGGAATCATGTGTGACCAAAGGGTTGGAGATCCAAGGAAAAAAAATGTGGCAAAATTAACAAGAACGATGGCGGAACAGTGGATAGTGAAATTGGGCTAGTCGGCGGTGCTGATTTGGGCAAGATCGCTTTGATGGAATAGTTTCTTGACTGCTTGCATGACTTTCCCGCCGTATTGGAACTACAAGTACTTGCTTATGGAATACATTGGTTCCCAGAGAATATGTTGGCATATTGATTCTTGTTGGAAATCACATATCCTCCTCGAATAACCCCTTGATTTTTTTGTTGTCCCTTCCTCTATTCAAATTGAGTGACCAATATTCATTCAAATAGTCACAACAATGGAAATTCTTTTGCGAGCAAGATGCTGCAATGACTCCCACGATGGGCTCAAAACCGGGCTAGAGGAAATGCATTGAGATTAAAATATGATGGCAGTGTAGGGTGGTAGAGTAGGTGTAGGTCTGCGGCACTTTTTACTCTAGTTATTAGAAGATTTTTCCCCAACCACGATCAATAGCTCAACCCTCATGTATATGCTCAATTTGACATTGAGAAAATGTTCAATTTTGAACTATTGGAAATACCATTTTCTTGCTATTGAACATACTGTATATGTGGTCTTAATGTGAAATGGTATTTCCCCCAAATCAATAGCTTACATGTCATGCATGAGTTCCTAGACCAATAGTATGAACTTATTGGAAATACTTTTTCTCAATGAGATATCATTTTCTTAACGTGACATGTAAGCTTATATAGTCAAAACTTTTTGCTATGTTTAAAATTCGCCCTTCTTGCTCCATAGCGACTATGCTATGGAGATGTTAGTACCTTGTCAAAAGTCTCATGTTCAGGTTGTCACAGTCAAATTGAGCTATTGATCGTGGTTGAGGGAAAATCAAGAAGGAGAGCAGGTTGAGGTAGCTTGAAGCCAAGCCACACAAGCTAGATAGCCCCAACACCCTAACAAGTCAATGACAAGCAAGGAGACTGAGGGAGGAGCTGTGAACAACAAGAAGAGGGCACGGGGATGGAAATTGTCAATTGAAATACTTATATGGAAGCCATATAAGTATGTATATAAACTAAGGATGTTTATATACATACTTATATACTTAGTATGTATACTTAGTTCAAGAAGATCATATATGTATTATTTGTATGGATCATACATTATAAATTTGGAATATGTATTATTTGTATGGATCATACATTATAAATTTGGATCATACATTATAAATTTCCATCCTCGTGCCCTCTTCTTGTTGTTCACCACTCCTCCCTTAGTCTCCTTGCTTGTCATTGACTTGTTAGGGTGTTGGGGCTATCTAGCTTGCGTGGCTTGGCTTCAAGCTGCCTCAACCTGCTCTCCTTCTTGATTTTCCCTCAACCACGATCAATAGCTCAATTTGACTGTGACAACCTGAACATGAGACTTTTGACAAGTTACTAACATCTCCATAGCATAGTCGCTATGGAGCAAGAAGGGCGAATTTTGAACATAGCAAAAAGTTTTGACTATATAAGCTTACATGTCACGTTAAGAAAATGATATCTCATTGAGAAATAAGTTTTGAAGGCTAATTTCAAAACTTATTTCTCAATGAGATATCATTTTCTTAACGTGACATGCATAAATTTGGATCATACATGTTATTTCATTGGATAAATATGTATATATATCTATATGTTATAGTTAAGAAAAATGAATATCTAATGCTACTAGGAATATTTACTAAGATATATTTAATGCTACTAGGAACAATATCTATTCCAATATATTTCTTAAAATATTTGAACTAAATATTTTAAGAAATATATATATGTAACACCCATATCCTCTAGGATATGATCTTCCATCTCTATACATTATGCAACTCCTGTTTTGTATTATTTATTATATAAATACTTAGTTTATATATTTATTTGATAAATATATAAACTAAGTATTTATCTGCAATGAAAATGGCAAACGTTTTATCAATCTGCAATTTGCAAATGCCAAACATTTAGGCATGATGCATGATCCAAATTCTGTTAGATGTACTATATGGTTCATCTGGGTTATAAATTTTGATTTCAGAATGGTGATCTGTTTCGGTGTTCATGCACATTTGCAAGCAGAGAGTTAAATGACGCAGAACAAAATTACACCACAACAGAACGAGAGGGTATAGCAATGGTCTATGCCATTAAGAATTTTAGGCATTACTTGTTGGCCAATAAGTTCGTGTTTTTCAGAGACCATCAAGCCCTACTGTACTTGGTTAACAAACCATGCTTGATTGATCGCATCACCATATGGATGCTCATCTTACTGGAATTTGACTTCACAATTGTAGTAAGAAAAGGCACAACTCATGTGTTGGCTGACCATATGTCACAAATAGCAAATGGGGGAGCTGCTACAGGAGTAGATGACGATCTTTCGGATGCCTCACTATTCCTCATAGATAATGTTCCAGGATGGGCGGACAAGATATGTCATTATCTTGCTAATGGACTACTAATAGGGATACCCTTGGACAAAGCAAGAGCGTGAAGATTGATTCTAAGCACCGTGCCTTGTCAACTGATTGCGGGTCAATTGTACAAAATTGAAAAAGATGGCATTGTTAGGAGGTGTGTAGAGAGGATGAGTTCTTAACCATTCTCGAAGAAGCACACTCCAGAATAGTAGGAGGTCATTTCTCCACTAAGACAACAGCAAGAAAAGTGCTACAGTTTGGATTATGGCGGCCAACACTCTTTGGAGATGTTGCAGAATTCACAAAATGATGTGATCCATGCCAAAGTACTGCCAAACCACAGAAATGGGACAGGATGCCTTTGACAGGAAACCTAGCTTCTCAACCATTTGAGAAGTGGGGTATCGACTCCCACCTCTGTGGTTGAATTACTAACAATGGATGATCTTACAACAATAGACCAAGGAAAATAAATGATATGGACTAGCAAGATGACAATAGCCCAATGCCTCCACAACATTCCACCTCTACAAGGAAGGTATGGGTAAGAAGGGACTTGCTTCAAGGACAAAACAACAAGGGGAAACTATGGATTCCCAAAAAGTCAACATCACCTCGTCAATACTAGCCTAATCGACCAACCCCAAAACCTCGAGCAAGGACCGCTGTAGCTCGATAAACCACAACAAGCACAAGGAGGTAGAAAGCCCAACGCATTAACAAAGACTTGTCAGTCACCCAAGGATATTATCAAGAACAAAATCTTATTTGGGTACCAAAGCCACACCATCAACTCCCTAAGCCCTCACCATCCACTCCAACCCTTAGGGCTAAGCCTCATCATCAACACCTACGAAGTACCTACAGAATTCTATGTACAATAAAGGTACAAGACAAGTATGGTTACCCAAGAATCAACCACTATTGACCTCTATCAACAAAACACCAAAATGGGTACCAAAGGACTGCAATAGAGTAGAAGTCACATACGAACCTTCTACTCACCAGGAAAAAGAAGAACAAGCTCTAGAAATTCTTCCATCAAAAGTGTAGCAACACAAGAACCTACCTTGACATCTCAAACAAGCAAAAGCAAGGGGTTTGCATGGGAATATACAAGAACTGGGATTGAAAAATCCTCCCAAGGGATAACACCACAAGGAGTCATCACGGAAGAAGGCACTCCATTCTTGGACAAAACAAATGGCCGTGCTTCAACAACCCGCCTTAAGGACATTAAATGAAATATTGTCCACTGACACTATTCAGGGTTTTACAACCCAACTAAGAGAGATAGGCACCAATGAAATTGTAAACACTAGCATCACAACAGCATGGCATACTTATGCCTCTTGGATGACCAATTCCACTTCCGACATCACCCAATAGCATGCACACACAGTGGAAGCCTAGTCACCACAAGTAGGCACTCACCTATTTCTCAAACACTACATAGTGCACCCACATTCTTACTCAATACATTTCACTATAATAGCATCCACACAAATGCACGTCATAGCAAAGACAGCGATACAAATGGCAAAAATCAGCAATGGGAAGCACTACGGGGCTACAACTTCACTACAGGGCCACAAAATTTTGATCAACAAGGAATGTGGCCAAATAGGATAGGCATGATCTTAACTTGCCTAACACAGGAAAGGACACTGAAACACTGAAGGAAGGATCAGTATAGGCTATGGACTTCACACTATAACTACAAGTGCACAACGGTGCCATAGGTTGACTATCGGGCTACAAAAGTAAAGTTGTTGTAGACCCCATATAAATAGACTCCATATAAATGACAAGGGAACCCCTAAAGATAGAAGCCAAGTCCTCTCAACCCTTGGGAAGTAAAATCTATGACCAAAACACTCTCAGCAACCACTACGGTGCTATAGGTCCACTACAGGGCCACAAAATTAAAAGTGGATAGAAGGGTACCAGACTCAAATATGAACTCCTACACCCAAGACCAGCCTCGCATCACTAAGAGAATACAATTGTGCCTTATAAATGCCCTCATATTCCACTACAGTGCTGTACTCTCACTACAAGGCTACACATTCAATATCTAAAGAAAGTTGGGTACTGCATAGTAACTACTAGGCAACACTCTACAACACTTTAGAATGTTGGAGACAGCTCAGAGACACTAATTTTGTGCACCAAGGTCACTTTGAGGCTACAGAATCAAATGGGAGAAAAGTATTAGAAATCATCAGAGAAGGAGGAATACACCCCCAAAGACCACATACAACAACCTAAGTCAGAGTAGCATCCAAAACGGGCCAAAATTTGGCTAAGGCAAAATTGTGCCACCACAGTAGCATGGGGGCACCATAGAGCTACACTACTTATTCTATAAAAGTAGTAGAGTAGGGCTATTTGGGGCACTGTGAGTCTATGAGCCCAAGAAAAAAATTCTGCCAAATTTCAACCAGACCGCCTTCTAACCTTCCAAAAGCCTCAAAAATTCTTCCAACAACCTCGAAATCTTCAACAATTCCCTTCCCTCCAAAATTCAATCTCCAACCCTAAAACTCCTCAACCATGGCATAAACCACCACCCCCCTCACTCTTGAGGAATCAGATGTACACCTCCAACTCTAAAAGGAAGGGGAACTTCAAGAGTATGACCTAACTGGAGAAATACTTGTCATTTGAAACCTCACCACCGAGGAACGAGAAGAAGAAGGGACCTCCTCCCAATAGGTCCACTCAAAATGGGTCTAAAAAAGGACTGAAGCAATCACTAGCTAGGATGATAGGCAAACTGCCTTCATCTTTAGACCAGAATCCAGCCCTTCTAAATGGCCACACTATCCACTGTGCTTATGATTACTTCACCTATCACCATGATAGTATGGAGAGGTGCTGTTTAACCTACCCTACTCTTGAATGCCTACAATCCCTGCATGATCCAGATGTCAAACCGTATTTAATTGAGATGGGGTTGGGGCCTGTGATAAAATTCCTATCGTGCAAGCTCGACTTGCAGCAGATATGCCAATTTGTCTCCCATTACCCAAAGAGAGGGGAGCCACTATATGACAGTGATGACTGGATTAACATGCTTCTATTTTTGGTCTTCTATAGAGTAAAGGATTTCAAATTCTAGCCATAAAGAGAGTTGGAATGTTCCACCTCATAGCATCATGAATGCACAACCCATAGCCTCATCTTTGAAGATTCAGCTTGACAATTACATGACTGCACACTTTATTCCTTCCTTGGCATGTTGCAAGAGATTGGATATAGGTGGCTATTGGTGTGGTAGGATAGAGAAGAGTGCCACTCACATGTTGATGTTCATGGAGTTGTTTTGTCCCAAGGGCAGATCCATACTTGAGTTGGGTGCATGTATATTTGAGGGTAACCATGTATCTAGGTGGTATTGTCATTCATTTGTTTTTTATATACAAATATAGGGTGTATGGTCTCCTCAATGATGGCATGCCCAACAAATTCTTTGGACCGATAAAAAATTTCAAATGATTCATACCATTATTCACAAAACCCTAGCAAATGAGGAGTATCTATGATATTGCATGTAGCTAAAATGAATGTAAAAAAGAAATTTCAAGGGGAATTTTTCATGAAGTGGGGGACAAG
Organism: Dipteris shenzhenensis; assembly: GCF_047967505.1. NCBI lineage: Eukaryota > Viridiplantae > Streptophyta > Polypodiopsida > Gleicheniales > Dipteridaceae > Dipteris > Dipteris shenzhenensis. Next base: position 327,149 of record NC_141599.1, read on the forward strand.
ACATTTATAAAAGGGCATGACCCCATGGATGACCATAATGCCTAATTGATGATAAGCACCACATGAGGAGCTCAAAGTAGCACAACAACTTGATGCACCAACTCTAATTTGGATTGTGTGTGCCATTACAAATGGAGAGCATAGGGCAAGTTCTTTTGTGTAGGAGCATGTGTGATGCATTTGTAGCATTACAATATTGTTGCATATGAGCCTTCACCAATCCTCAAACATTTAGCCCATCATCCTACTTCCCACTCTTCAAGAGTGCTTGCATAACTGCATACAATTATCTCATATTTACACACATGATGATCCAAGGGCGCATTCGATTATTTCGTAACTTCTCTTTGTTTAGGACTTTGGTTGACAATTTGTAACCTAAATAGAATTGATTATTGCAACAAACTAAATTATTGTACAAATTAGGTTGTATGTCATGAAAACACGTGTATTCCTTGAAAACATTGCATATATGAAGTATCCAAGTTGCTAATATGATCATAAGTAGAAAATTTCAATCAACTCATTAATCCTACTTGCAATATGATGGTGTGTTCAATGCTCAAAGTTCAAGGAATCATCAAAAATTTAAGGATATTCCACTTATATCCAACAACTAACACATGGTAGCTTAACATCCAAATTCAAGAGTTCTTTGTCATAAAGTGTGAAGAAGTGCTTGTAGCCTCCTATTTGTCTTATGAAGTTCCTTGTGTGTATATGTGTGCACATGTGCACACACCTCCATGTTCTTGGTGTGGGGAGTTAGTGAGGATCTCACTTACTTTGTAGACTCTGAAGGTGAAGAGTAAGCATATAAGAAATGGAAAAAATTATAGCTGACTGCACACTAGTGCTTGGGTGCACAATCAGCTAATGCAGGCTCCTTCAAAACCAAACCATTATTAGGTTTGTGCAACTTAATGTTCTACAATGGAAAACTAAGAGAAGGTTGTAAACATCATAATGAGAAAAGATTTTAGCAAAGACTCTTGTGCTAGGCTATGAGCTCAAATATTTTTTGCTTGAGTAACAAGCATGTGTATGGAGTCTAGGCCATTTACCAACCTCACATATGAATATCGCTTGAATGACAAACATTACACAGTGCTTAGGCATAATAAGAAATGTTCTTTGAGACTAGAGAGAGCAAACAATTACAGATGTCAAGGTTTTCTGTTCTGTAGCCCTCACAGATGGATGAGGCTACATTGACATATATGATTCAATTTGTGTTTTGCACCAGCTTAGTGCCTCAATTAGTAATATATGCAGAGAGTAAGAAATCAGAGTAGTATTCACATGTTTACATACAAGCTAGACCATCAAAGAATTCACCTGTAGTTAAGACAAGCATTCAAAGCCAGCATTCAATCTGCTCCTAAAAAGAAAATGCACAATCTACATTGCAGAAATGCTACCCTTGTAGTATGAAAGAACAATAAAAGATCAGTATTGTGCTCTAGAGTGAAGATGTTTTAAAATTTATTCAAATGTTAGCTTCAATATAGCTGCCACTTGAACCTTCTTACCAAGGTATCAATTGAGAGCATACCCAAGGTAAAGACGTGTGTATAAGAGCATGCATATACCAGGGGACTCGTGTATAGGAGCTTGTATATTCAGGACAAGATACTAGTAGACCAAATTAAATGAGATTTTTATTAAAGACACTAATTATATTTGGTGGACAAGCACATGGAAAATTGCAATACATCATCTCTGAACATAGAGATAGAGAATCATAACTCATTCATGACACACTTAGAGTATAATAGAAGATGCTTCCATGCATATGCCACTTGAGTGAAAGCATCATCTCAATCTTTCTATAGAGCACCATGCATCAACCACCATTATCAAAGTGTGCATCACAATCTCCCATGTGAATAGCCCATAGCTTCTCATATATGCAAATACAACGCTATAGTTGGGTGAGGGTACACATAAGTTTATAAATATGTGCTCAATAATGGAATCAACATAAGCACATGACAAAGGAAGACAATACATGACTCAACAGTAAGCTAGATGGGCTTAATCCTCATGAGACAATTAGTCAAGCAGAACTATTGAAAAGAGTCGTAGACTACATGCGGAATACATGAGGTGTGGACTATGCTCGATGATATATTTTGGGGAAAACCTAACTTCAAAAGGGTGGAGAGATAATGCATACATATTCTCCATATTAGTCAAGGGGGAGCCATATGTGAGATTGTGTTATAGAGGAGACTAGAGTGCCAAAGACTTCATGAGGGGACGTAAGTTACGAGTCTTATAAAGAGGTGATGAAAGGTGGGTGAGAAGCTCCAAAGTAGGGATTCAATAGTGCTTGGAGAATTGCTTAGGTACAACACCTAGAAAACATGTACATTCTTTGAGTTTTGGTTACCACTTGGACACTAAAGGGCTAAACAAAAAGCTAGGAACACGTTGACCTTCACAAAGAGCATATACCATTAGCATGTGTGTTGAGTTCACCAACTTTCCCTCCTAGTCCTCACATCCTTCTTGAATTGAAGAGCATCAAATATATGAGAGCTGAAGCTTCTAAAGCTGGGCACTTTTTTTTGGCATAAACCCACTTTTTAAGGTTTTTTAAACCTATCTAAGAAGATTCCTAAATAGGAAGAACAAAGCATTTAGAAATGATATAAAATATAAGAATGTTTTGAATACTTGTAAAATTTTTGGGAAGAAAAAGCATTTTGCACAAGACTCTCCATTAAGGAAATAGGTTGATAAGTGAGGAAAGAAAGTTAAGCACGAGTAACAAAGAAGATAATAGCCATGAAGAAAAAGGCAATGAACAGGTGCAAAGGTTGCTAAGGAAGTAAGTTGTTAAAGAAGGAGGGAATATTAAGGACAACAATAAGGGTAGTTTTGAACAAGGGGAAGTGTTTCTAGAAGGGAGTGACCTAGAACACAAAATATTACCACAAAAGAGTAATATGGAAGTGAAGGAGATATCAAAGTGTACACCTATAGGAGGGGGGAATCCATCTAAGACTTGGTAGAAGGGACAATTCCATCCTTTATGTCTTGCAATATTTGTTTGATTCCTCCACTTGTATCTCACATCTTGTCTTTTCTCATTAGTTAACTTCATTGTAAAAGATATGGTGTCTTGAAAGGTTAGAAAAAGGGAAGGAGAAGCCTTTCAATAATAGGCTACAATATCACAGCCCATTGGAAGGCCTCTCCTCCCCTTCTTTTCCCCGTTGAAAATGTCATGATTGTAGAATTGCTTAAAGCCCACAATGAGTTGTACCACTGGTGTAGCCAATTTCTTGGGCCTCTAAAGGGCATACATGGAGCTCTATATGGAAAATCTCTAGACCATTTATATAGGAAAAAAATGGCTAGATGGAACTCATAGGAGGCTACAATATCATGGTCTTTGAAGAGTCCCCTTTTCCTCCATTTAGTTTACCTTCATAGGGCCCAAGCTTAATCTTTTAAAAGGTGGATGCATTAGACACATGCCATATGACTTGCTAGTGGGCATTTCATGCTTTTTGAAGCTCATAAAAGGCATTTCAAGCTCTGGAGCTTAGTCAAAATTGAAAGGTGCAAGTTCACACGATTGGGATAGTTAGATTGTGTGCCCTTCTAGTTGCTCGAGGAAAAGGCCTTAAAAAAATGAATAGTGATCATAGTTTCATTGGAGATTAACTGTTATAGAGGAGAGTTATACCCCCATTTTCTTAGTTGAAAAAATCAATTCCCTACTTGTTGGGAGGGCTATTGTCCTTTTTTTGGGGGGGGATGCAACTTTGGCCCTACATATGTTGCATATCCTCTGACCATTTGTGATGAATTCTATCTAGAAGATTTCTTTCCATCTCATTTTTGAGTAAAAGTAGAGGAAGTGCAATGGGATTCCTCCCACTGAGGACATTGTACTTGGAGTTGAATTCAACCTCGAGAGTACCGTTGCAGGTGACAAGTATCACAAGTATAAACTACACTCATGACTTATTTAACATGTGCAAAAAAGGGTCAAAAAAAGGGGAGAGGCCTCCCAATAGGCCACAATATTGCAGCCTATTGAGAGCTACTCATCCCCATTTTTTTGCTACCAAACCTTTGAAAGTGTGCAAAGCAAATGTTTGTGGAACAAAGCCAATGCAACTAGCTACACACTTACTGACACTTTGACTTTGACTAGGACCCAAAAGTTCTCTCCAAAATTTTGTCACATTGTTTGGCATACACTAGTGTCTATTTATAAGAAGCGAGAGGATTTGTCAAACAATTAGTGCAAATGTGTTGCCAATCTATCATTTCTCAAGTACTAGAATGAATTCAAGCCATCAAGTCCTGTAAATGTTAAGGAGAATTTTCTAATGAGAGACAACATTCCTATGCAATGTGTATTGATATGCAATTGAGAGGAGTAGAAGATGAGTATGATGCAACTCATGTGAGAGCTTAATGACTTGAACAAAAAAAGAATGAAAAAATCTAGCAAGAGGAGCAACTTTGGCATAGGAATGGAGTATGAACTAAGAAGTAGAGAGCATACATGGATTGCATGCTCATAGAGGCCCATTTGGGCACCCACATGGGGCGTCGGAAAATCTTGGGTGCTTGGCAAAACATCATGGCCACACTTGTCAAGCATTTGTAAAATTGAGCCTACCTTCCCAAGATCTCTCTAATGGGCCTCTTTCCCTTTGATAGTTTTCTTCTTGCACTCCACACAAATCTGCCTTGATTTTAAAAGACATTTTGAAAGGGTTTACTTCTTAGGTTGATATTCCTCATTGCTCAACCTCACAACTTCAAATATGTATTTTGAGATATTTGCAAATAGACAAATGTGCACTATGAATTTTTCAAAGCTTTGTGTGTACTCCACCATTTTAATGCAATGAAAACATTCATGCCCCGTACACTAGGCCTTCACTAGTTGTTGGTCAATTCTTTGAGGTTCATTACTTCAATTTTTTTCACAAGAAAGCACTCACCACATAATAAATTTTGGCAGAGTATTTTCACTATCTTATATGTATATTATCTCAATGGCCTCTATGAAATGATAGATGATACCCTTGTCCCCCTCCCCCCCCCCTCCCTTGGCTGTGAATTCCAAGTGACTCAAACATTACCTTTCTAGACTTGCATGTGAGCCACGCATCCATGACAAATTGAAATATTTCATCATCATGAAACATAATGTATGTATAGTCCCTGTATCTAGCAATGACTCTTTAAATCTTGGGCACTTGGCAGAATATTGTTGGCCACACTTGTTAAGCATTTGTAAATGAGCCTAGCATCCCAAGGTCTCTCTATTTGGCCTCCTTCCTTTTGACAATTGTGACTGCACCCCACACATATCTCTCTTGATTTTAAGAAACTATATGAAAAGGATGATTTTCTTCTTCTTTTGAAATGGCTCATTACTCAGCCTCATAGATTCCAATATGTATTTTGAAACATCTACAATTAGACGTGTCTGCTATGAGTCTTGAAAAGCTTTGTGTGTACTCCTAAGATGGCAAGCTCCTCTTTCTTACTTCCTTGCATGCATCTTCTTTACGATCAACCTTGAGCATATGCCACAACCTTAAATTACAGATGTCTCAAAATTTTGAAATAAAATTTAAGTCTCAAGTTCCTACACATAGTTCACAACATACAACTCATTGAAAAAAAAAAAAAAAACCAAATGATACCATGAGTCCAGTAATCTCAAATCTTGAGTGCATGTCAAAGCTTAATTTAGAGATGTTTCTACTTCTTGAAAAAAGTCAAAATTTCTTATAGCTCCCGATGTATGCCACACTTGAGTTACAAATGTTTCTTATTTAAAAAAAGGTCAAATCTCTTCCCCTTTACAAGTCCAATCTTTAGCACCACACTGTGATTTAGAGAAGTTTCTATTTGAGTTAAAAAAAGAAAATATCTCAAGCTCCCCTTTATAACTCCACCACCTTAAGCATATACCACACCTTGAACTAGAGTTTTTTTTTCTTTGAAATTCACACTCACAACTAAAAATATTAAGTTCGCACTCACAACTACAACCTTGAGTGTACACCGTATCTTGAATTAAACGAGTTTCTTGAAAATAAAAAATATTTAAAAATCTCATAATTCCCCTCACAAATTCAACCTTTAGTGTATGATACAACTCTAATAGAGAATTTACAATTTAAAAAAACTCACAATCTCAAGTCCCCTCTTAAAACCCCAACTCTAAGCATACACCACACCTTCATAAAGAAGAAGTTAATTTTTGAAAAAATTCAAAACCTCATGTTCTCCTAAAAATTCCAACCTTGAGTGTACATCACACCTTAAAACACAGAAGTCTTCATTTTAAAGGAAAAATGCAAAACACCTTGTTTTCACATGCTAGCATATTGCTTCTTTTTGGAGGAGATTCTAGATCTTGAAAAATGTTAATTTTTTCCAAGCTCAAATCTTGGGCACTTGTTAAAACATTGTTGGCCAGACTTGTCACACATTTGTAAACTTGATTTCCCAAGATCTCTTTAGTGGGCCTCCTTCCCTTTGACAATCATGGCTTCTTGCACCCCACACATATCTCCCTTACTTTTAAGAGACATTTTGAAAGGAAATCAAAGTCGCATATTTTGGACATGTCTCTCCTTTACATAGTGATAAAATCTTAAAATGTTTTAAAATTTTAGAGAAATTTTGATTCTCTCAAAATATATTACCATAGTTTAATTTAATTGATCAATTTGATAATTCAAAAATGAGGGTTTAGGGGTCTAGGGTTTTATGATTGATTAAAACAAGTTGTTTCCCAAATCATCAAAATCTCTTAGAACAACACAATCACTTACTCAAATCTTATATTTCAAAATGTTTTGAAATTTTAAAAAAGTATTAGATCCATGACTTTAGATCAGTCCCTTCGGCACCGCATATGGCTTAGGTACATCTTATGCACTTTTAGTTGTATTTCAAGCTTCTAGGCCTATATACTGTCACCTCCACCTCGAGCCTATGATAGAGGCTACATCCCATGCCAATGGATATTTAGCCATGCCACATCAGACAACCTTTAGCTCATGACAGTTGAGCACACAGGTTTGACAGGTTGTCGTATCTTGTCATTTTTATGGGCCTCTGCATTAGCAGAGCAACGTATCATACTTGCACCTCCAGGCCCCACATTTTCAACCCCTGGATCACTCTGTCCACATCCACAATATGGGCTTCTTTGACCCCACATCATTCAATAGATATTGTAGCTCTACTGCAGCATATCTCACACATTGCTATCATTTCTTTTGGGTTTGTGACACCCTCGTATGTCACAACCTACCAGATTTACTTCGGCCCCGTCTTCTTGATTCTTCATCCACTTATGCGCCCATGCCTTTTCCTTAGCTGTGGATAAAGCGGCTATATGCTTCACAATATTAGGGTCAATATTGCATTGACCAATAGCAATTACTTTTTCTGCAAGCAAATATCTGATCGCACTATCCACTGCATCACGTTTCACCTGTACATTGATGCACTCCTCCATGCAATGATCTTTGTCCTTCCTGCCAAAAAACCATTCTTTGTTGAGGAGTTTTTCTGTTGCCATGGTTACATAGCTATCCGAAAAATACTTTACGGGCCTCCACATTCTTGCTGTCACCTCTTTTTTCTCAACCTTTGACTTTTGTGATAGTAAGAAAGGACCTTCATAACTAACCTCACCCTTCTCGTATGCACTACAAATTTCCACAACTTGCTTAAACACCTCATCAGGTTGAAAAATTATACTTGTGTATTCAACATATCTATCTCTTACTACCTTGAAGCTTGTGAGAGATTCTTCCCGTTCTTGACTTCCCCTTGGTACAACTGCACTTAAACATGTATAAAAGTTGACTATTGTGTCTACATCCACTTTTGTGGCAGTTCTTTTCAAATGTGTTGCTGGAGAACCAAGTGTAGTCCATAGATTCCTCACTTTCATTAGGATTTTCGATGTTGAGGTTATCTTACATTTTGAAAAATTATCATGACAGGCAGCTACATATATTTAGACAGAACATGATTGGACGTAAGACCGCATTAGAGACCACGGGTTTCTTGCTATCCACCAAAGCCTTGAATATTGGCATCACATAAGATATATCAAGATTTCTATTATTGGTAAAAATAGATGCTGACCCCACATCTCGAGCATTCACAGCATAGGGCTTTTGTCCCCATATATATCTGACATCATCTACTGTGACCATCTCATTGAGACGCAGATTGAGATTCTTTATTGACATGAGCTCATCTTGATCTTCCTCAACCTCTTGATCTGACTCTTCTTCCTATATATTTTCTCTTTGCTCTTGTACCTGAAGTTTCTGAGCGGAGGAACGTTGCCTTTTTTTCAAAGTAGCCTTCGGAATTGTGTCCTCTTTATCTTTTACCTAAACTTTCTGAACGAAGGAACGTTGTCTTTTTGTGAAAGTAGCCTTTGGAACTGTGGCCCTTGTTGCACTAATCTTTTCTATTTTGGGTCTTCTTTTCCTTTGATAGGTTGCACCAAAGTGGCCTAAGCTCATCCTTGCTCTTCCTCTATCTTTTATATTTCTTAAGGCCGCTATGGTTGTATCGCTTCTTCATTTTTCAATTGGAATGCAACATCTGCTTCTTCTTCTATCTCAAAGAGTTGCGTTCAAATTCTTGATGTGGGGCTCCTTGTCGCAATGTCTCCTTTTAAATCCAAGCGACTTTGTTGCTTTGGTGGCTCGAGCGGGTGGTGTTGCTCGAACTGTTGGTGAGGCATGGCGGCGAATGAGGTATGAGTGTTGTACACAACTTTCTCCGGGTAGCGAATGTGGGTGGAGGATGCGATCTTGAGGTGACCTGAGCTGTTGCTACATTACTGTTCTCGGGGCGTTGGTTCCGATCGAAGTGATGTTGGGCGAGAGGATAGCATCTTGTACTTGCCGCTCACGGATTTCTTGAGCGGATGATGGTAGCGTGGGTTTGGCCATTTATCGCTCTTATTGAGGCAACAGTGAGAATTAGGGGTGCATGTAGCTTTTCCCATACCTCTCGGGAAATGAAATTGTGGCTCGCTCCTGGGTCTACTAGTGCTTTGATGCGCAAACGCGATACCTATACAGCGCCAAATTTATGTAGTATCATGCTTTTTTTGCCCATGGCGACTCCAATCACAGTTGTACTAGAAATCCATTGTCTAGCTGCATGCTTGTTTGGGTACACTATCTACATTAGCAGGTATATGGACAATATATTTAGGCCTCGGCCTTGAAGGGTGGGTTGGTTTTGACTCAATGAGACAAACTTACATGCAGTACAGCCCGCAGGCTAGGTTTCAACAGATGCCAATTATGATGGATCAACCTGTATAGAGATTTGAAGCAGTTAAAGACCTAAGCAGAAGATTCATGTGCCAGCTCTTCACTTGAAATGGCAGCTTTCCTTGAAGTCCTATGATTAACTTCAAATCCTGCAAGCAGAATTGCTATTACTCCTTCCATTCACTCCAGTGCTATCGTGCAAGTTAGGCCTTTAATGATGCTTCCTAAACACTGGCATCAATGATGGTAGTGGTTGATTGTGGGCAGAATTAGAATCTAACCTGAAGTTAATGGTGGTGTTTAAACACCAGAGGTTTTATCGTCTCTTATTAATGAGCGAACATGTATCTATAGCATTGCTGGAATAGCTCAATGGGAGCCTCAACTAACCAGTGTCCTCAAATCATTCCTCGGCTCTATTTGTATCGTCATTGTTAAAATCCCAACCACACAACATTCTCCTAAGCCCAGTCCAGTGCACAGGACAGTCTGGATGGGTCTAGTAAAAGGCTGCACAGTTCAACTAATGAGTTCAATAGCTGTATATAGTGTCAAATCTATGTGTACAGCAGCATGGCATCCATATTCAGTAGTCAGGGTGTTCAGAGCAGAGTAACTTATTTAGTAGAATTCTGCTTTCCAAGAACGATATGCAGGAACGTGAGCCTCACTCAAGTTTGGTCTTGAATTGTGTAGAGCTTCACTTCCCCTTCGAAGGCTGAGACACTTCATTTGGCTGCCACCAAATGGCCTGTTAAGGTCCAGATTGCAAAAATTGCTCTATTGGTTTAACTCTCCAACTGAGTATGAGAGCAACCGTTTCGTCTGAGGTTAGCATACGCTCCCCAATGTATTGTTCCCCCATATCAACAATGACATGTAAGTTTCAGCTTTTCATGTACCTAGACGAATCCAGGAACATTCCCAAACTCATCCTCTAAAAACACAACATGATGAGTGAATCTGTCGCCTCTATTACTAAAGTTTTTACCAAAGGTTGTACATCGCACCAAAAAAATTTACTCTCAGCTATGGTAAAGATTTCGTACACTTTCCCTATTAATTTCACTGAAAAAATACCTCTGCCCAAGAACATTCCTTTGTGCAGCATAATTCATGAAATAAAAAAGACCTTCGACTAGCAAAGAGAAACAAGCTACTTTGTAGATAGTCGAGGAACATGCCCAAACTCATCCTCTAAAAACACAACATAGTGCAGTTTCAATCTCATGATAGTCACTTATAAGGTTGAAAACCATAAACTCCATCACGCATAGCAGAGACTAGCTACTATGACATCCCCACTGACATCATCAGCTCCCAACAGTGGGTGTAGACCATAGTATAAACATATGCTCCCACACACGCACACATACATGACCATCCATTTATACAAAGTCTTCGTACTCAGTTTCTGTCGGCACTCCGGAGGCAAAGGGCAGACTCAGCCATGACGAAGGCTAGCACTAAGAAGAAGGCTAACCATAGTGTAAGCGAAGCTCAAAAATACAAGGCTAGAACAAGCTTACTAGAACCCATGCTGTGTGCAGACCTACAGGTCTTATAGCATTAATACAAAAAGAAAACTACATCCCATGACAATTTGAAGACTACTAACCAAAACTGTCGATGTCCTTTTATCCAGTCACCACTGCCGTCGCCTATTACCATCTTGTGCAAGCCATCCAGTCAGAGAAGTCTAACCATCGACCTTGTCAAGCTCATGTCCATACACAATTTGAGAGGCCAGTGCCTTCTGGATACGATCAAAACTTGTAAAAGAGCCATGATCAGCTTGTAGTCAAGCATTTAAACCTGGCATGTATCCCAAATGTGTATCCATGGTGGCCAATAAGGGCCTCAGTCTAAGACTTTGAACCTCAAAGTCTGTATCAGAGATTTCTAATGCTTTTCAAATCTCAAGAAGTGACTCCAATCATGATTGCTAGAAAATCAATATTATAATTGCATGATTGTTTGTGTATGTCTTCTCCCGTCTTACATGTATACAGACAGCATGATTGTACTAGAAAACCAATGTTATAATTGCATGATTGTTTGTGTACATCTTCTTGCAGTTTACATGTATACAGACATCAAGCTCACCCGTAGGGCTAGTTGGTTCTAGCTCCATGTGCCACAGATTAAGTTAAACGGATTGCAGCAATGTCCAGTAACCGTTGTGTCATCTCTGATGCATCTGCGAGTATGTCTCTTACACCACTCACTAGCTCTAGCTCAATGGGAGCCTCAACTGGGACCTCGAATCATGCCCCAAGCCATAACTTCAGATCGCAGGGCTTTCACTGGTTCAAGACTAACTAGCCCAAGCTAGTCTATCAAGTAAAAGGGTTGTACTGTTCAAATGAAGGATTTGTATCGTCAAATCTATGCATAGGGCAACATGACAAGTATGTTCAGGATTGAGGGTATAAAGCAGAGTGAGTGACTTCGTAGAATTCTGCTTTCCAAGAATGATGCACAGGAATGTGAACCTCATTCAACTGACGACGTTGATTTCAAATCGTGTAGAGCTTGACATCCCTTCTCAAAGGCTGAGAACCTTGCTCTGCTTCCATCAAGTGGCCTGTTAAAATTGCTCTTTAGATGAGAGGTTTCGACCTCCATTTAAGGTACATGAGACAATGGGTTTCAATGTCTGAGATTGGCACAAGTAAAATCTGCATTTCTGTTTCTATTCACAAAGTTGAGGCAAACTCCAAACTATGTGCAACTGTAGCTCAGATATTCGCAGGTCCTCAATGATGTTTTCTAATCATCATCAAATCAGTAATGACAGTGGATAATTGGAGGCACAGCCTGAAATCTAATCTAAAGAGTATTGTTCGACTGTGCACAGGTAGTCACTTTGTCATCGCTGGTGCATCCACAAACATGTCTCGTACCTCCAAGTCCCTTGTGTACAGCTGGACTAGCTGTCAGTGGAAGCCTCAACAGACCAGTGCCCTTGATCTATGCCTAAGCCATGTTTGTAATTTATTGCTGCCACTTTCACTTTACTCCATGTTCAAGACTAATGAGACAAGGAAAGTTGCCCCAAACACAAGATGGGGATCAAAATGCAAAATAGGGATTCGTGACCCATGGGAAACGCAAGTGCCTACATGTCATGTTTTGGAATTGCAGAGGTTTTTCTTGGCATAAAGGAGTAAGCATAAATGCCTTCATTCACGATGCAGACATCATCCTTTTAGGAGAGACTTGGGAAAGTGAAACGTGCAAGATCCCAGAGTTACCTGGATACGTGGTGCACTCAATATACCAAAGGCAAGTGGGGAAAAGAGGACAAGGAGGTGTTGCATGCATGGTACAGGAACACATGGCAGAAAAAGTCAGCCTCCATAAAGTGGACAAATACAAAAGATACATGTTGCTGAAAATAGAGCTTGGTAAATGCCCTGTCTTTCTTGCAGGCTGCTACATACCTCACCATGAGTCACCCTTTTCAGCAGACACGGAGTGGTCCCTAGTGATGCGTTTGAAGCACTATGACTTGATGTGGCTGAACTCAGAGAAAAGGGTCAAGTCATAGTGATGGGAGACCTTAATGCAAGAATTGGTCACCTACAGTTTCAGCCCATCACACATGATGAAATGGATAAAGAATCAGTCATAGAAGTGGACACCATGTGGCAGATCCGAGGATGACACCATCAATACTCAAGGCACAGCACTCAGATGCATGATTAATGGGCTGCACATGCCAGTCTTGAATGGAATGCAATTATTCCCCAACACCCACAAGATGCCGTGTATCTCAGCTAGCGGAGGACAGAGTGTGCTAGATTATGCCTTGGTACATGTGGACTATACCTGTTATCAAAAGCTTCAACATAGGGATGAAATATCCGAAATCGGACATCTCCCAATATGGTTGGATCTTGACATACACATTGAACATAGGGAGCAGAAATTTTCAGCACATGCAGGAGGTTTCAAAGTAGACCCAAACAAACACCAAGATTATGCAGACACTTTGGATGCAAAGCTGAGAACAATGACCAACCCTAGATGGACAGCCCTGCAGGAAGCAATACTTGCCTCGACCACACAAACATTTGGAGCAGCATCAAAGGACTAAAGAAGATGGCTAATGGCAAAGCCTCAGATCACATGAAGATACACACTGAATTTGTAAAATGGATAGGAGACCGAGCAAGAACATGGCTCTCACACATCCTAACACATGCTCTACACCATGGTTTTCCTTAAGAATGGCAAGAAAATTGGGTCCAAATTCAGTCACAAATTATCGAACTATAATGGTCAGCTCTACATTGGCCAAGCTCTTCAGTACGGTGCTTGAAATGAAAATCAGCTCATGGGCAGAAAAGGCCCAGAAAAGGGCCACTCGACAAGCAGGCTTTCGCAAGGAGCACAGGACAGCCGACCACCTTATTACCTTGAGAGTCCTCATGGATGAGTGCAGATTGAGAGGACGCACTTTATTTTGTTGCTTTGTGGATTTCAAGAAAGCATTGGACACCATTCCAAGAGGAGGATTATGGAAGAGAATGCAAGCAATAGGAGTCCCATTGGCCTTGAGAGTAGGCATCTCTCGTATCTATGAAAAGGTATTATGCCGACTCAAACAAGCACAAGGTATGTCAGATATATTTGAGAGTAATATGGGAGTGAAGCAAGGCTGCCCTCTATCACCTACCTTGTTTGGAATATGCATTGATCAACTCGAGGAACTCATCGATGAACTTACAACAGAGGAAGGGTTTGCAAGGACCGCAATTGGGTCTATGGACACTGCTATTGTTGCTATACGCAGATGATGTAGTTCTTTTTGCATACGATCCGGACTCTATGCACAAACTTTTACGAGTGCTCAAGACTTTCTAGAGAAAGTGGGCTGCAAGTGAATGTCGAAAAAACAAAGATGATGGCAGTGTGTACCAATCAGCCAGAACATCCCCCTGAGATCACCTTTGATGGACAGATTATTGAGTATCTCAGCACCTTCAAATACTTAGGGGTTGATATCCCGGCAGATCACAGATGGTGGCAATGTATACACAGAAGGATGGACACTGGCTGGGGGAAGTACTACCAGTTTCAGAATGACTGCAGGCACACTGACACCAAGAACTGGAAAATTCGAAATGTATCGTTTGATGCATATGTAGTACAAACACTATTATATGGAGTGGAAGTATGGGGAGGCAGTATTTCAGCCTCTACATGCTGGGCCTTGGGCTACACTATGATGCAGGTGCGCATCCTCGACTCAATCCAGGATCAGACCTAGCACCTGGGAACGAGACTTGCTCCCATCGGCTCTCTAAGAACTGAACCTCTGGGCCCCTGATATAGACTCGGGCCCCAAGCGCCAAAAATAGCGAAGACCTCTAACTAGTTCGTACCCTTGCCACTCAACCCGAGAATCAAGCCTGCCTAACTCTAAGCCTCCCTAGGCTACCTGAGCTAGTCGTATAGCCAGTACACGTCAGATACCAATCCGTGCACATGACATACTTCCCCTCCTCTAAGAACTCACTCCTGAGTTCGCTAAAAAACCCGGGAATGTCCTCCGTAGGTTCTGTAATGCCTCCCATGTTGAATCCTCCTCAACATGATCCTTCCACTTGATCTTGTATTCCGTGATAGTTCTATTACAAATCTGTCTTTCACGAAATTCAAGAATACTCTCAGGTTCGTGTGGAATCTGTAACTTCTATTATCTCTTGAGGAGACACAAGTTGTTCATCTGCACCTAGTAACTCTTTCAGCCTACTGACATGAAATACTGGATGAACTTTAACATCAGGAGGAAATTCTAGTCCAATTCTTTTATAACCTTGAACGGACCATAGTATCTAGGGGATAACTTCGGAACCAAACCAGTACTTAGGCTCTTGGATTCCTTGGGAATTCGCAAATATACCATCGTTCCTTCAGAGAACGATGTCTATTAGCATAAAATCTGTCCCAATCGTTCCTTCACAGAACTCTCTAGGTGAATGATGTCTATTAGCATAAAATCTGTCCCGATCTTGGGCACTTCTAATAGACTCTTCGGCAAGCTGCAACATTTCCTACATGTCTAGCAAGAAGGTCTTTGCAGCATCATTTTGGATTCCCTTTAACCCAACCATAACTGGTGACTTAGGTTGAAACCCGCACATAAGCATAAAAGGACTGTAACCAATACTCGAATGCTTTGCACTGTTATAAGCAAATTCTATCATAGGTAGATAATCCTCCCATGAAGACTGTCTCTTAAAAACATATGCCCAAAGCATATCTTCAACCAATTGGTTGACCTTCTCTGTACTGCCATCGGATTGTGCATGATCTGAGGAACTCATACTTAGAGTAGTTTCTAACTTCTCAAAAACAAGTGTCCAAAAGTTACTTGTAAACTTCGAGTCCCTGTCACTGACTATGTCAGAGGGCAAACCATACAACTTAAACAAGTGATCCACAAACTCGTGAGCCAACTGAACAGCTGAAATAGTTGTTCTAGTAGGTAAGAATCGAGCCATTTTTGTCAGACGGTCGACTATGACCCAAATGGAGTCATGACCCTTGCGGGTTCGAGGCAAACCAGTAGTAAAATCCATGGAAATACTTTCCCATTTATTACCTGGAATTTGCAATGGCTGTAATAAACCCACGCTTCTAAGATGTTCTGCCTTAGTAACCTGACAAACCCGGCAACCTACCACATAGTTTTCAATAAATGCACGCATCTTAGGGCAATAAAAGGTATGCTTCACAAGAGACAGAGTCCGATGTATACCCGGATGTCCAACACTAGGAGCATCATGACACTCCTAGAGAATCTTGGATCGAAGTTCCAAAACATATGGCACACAAATCTTTCCATTCCGGAACAACAAGCCGTTCCTAATCATCCACTGACCTCCCGCCGCCTGTACCGTAGGTGGCACAATCCTTGAGTCTTGGTCAACCATGGAGCTCCCATCATGGAGTTTCCGCCAATAAGAACTCAAATCAGTTGCGCAAAACCCTCTCAAGGATTGAAATAGGTCTGAGAATATTTCCGTAAATGACATAGCATTTACAAACTTGACTTGACTTAAGGCATCCGCCACACTATTCAACGAATCCTTTCGATAACGTATTTCAAAATCAAAATCTTGCATTAATTCTGACCATCTAGCCTTTCGTCCCCTCAATTCAAACCCATCACACACATACTTGATTGACTGATGATCGGTCAATACAAGAAACTTCGAACCATACAAGTAGTGTCTCCAAACCTTCAGTGCATACACGACTGCATAGAGTTCTTTTTCTAGTGTAGGCCAACGATATTGGGTGTCGTCTAGCTTCTTACTCTCAAAAGCTACAGGTCTGCCCTCTTGAAATAAAGCTGCCCCAATCACAAAATCACTCGCATCGGCCTCTAAAACATAAGGCCGGGCAAGATCGGGTAATACAAGAACGGGTGCTTCCTTGATAGCTAACTTCAAGGTTTCGAAAGTGTATCATTCCAAGAGATCGGCTGGGTAGACCTACGTCCACGACCTTTCAATATGTTTATCAAGGGTGTCGTGATGTGTGAATAATCACACACTTTCGTAGAAATACCGTAAATCCTAGAAAAGAACGAAGTTAGGGATAGGCCATTCTAAAACCTTGGATACGATCCAGATCAATGCTAATATCTTCAGAAGAAATCCTGTGTCCTAAGTAAATGATCTCCTTCATAAAGAAGTCACATTTACTCATCTTGGCATAGAGCTTATGCTGCCTTAGAATAACCAAGACAATCCGAAGGTGTCCCATGTGATCCTCTAGTGTTCGGCTATATACCAAGATATCATCCAAGAACACAACAACAAATTTGCCCAAAAAATCTCGAAACAAATCGTTCATCATTTGCTGGAAGGTAGCAGGAGCATTGGTCAAACCAAAAGGTAATACGAGAAACTCGTAGTGGCCATACCTAGTTCGGAATGCGGTTCTATCTATGTGTTTAGCATAGATACGGATTTGGTGATATCCCATACGCAAATCAATCTTAGTGAAATACTTCGCTCCAACCAAACGGTCTATCAGATCATCGGAACGAGGTAGAGGGTATCGATTCTTAATTGTCACTTTATTCAGTCGTTTATAGTCTATGCACATTCTCCATGAAGTATCTTTCTTCTTTCTTAAGAGGACAGGTGCTCCCCAAGGTGATTTACTTGGGCAAATATAGCCCATATTCAAATAATCATGTAGCTGTGAAGCTAACTTATCCTCCTCAAGCTCGCTCATCCTATAAGGTGGAACACTAATAGGTTGAGCCCCAGGTACTAAGTCGATGCGATGATCTACTGCCCATTCTAAAGATAAACCTTCCGGCAGTTAAGCAAGGAATACATCCATGAAATCATCTAAAAACGTTCTCAATTCACGGTGTTCAAATACACTTAAATCAGTCTTGTTATTGAGAGAGACAACAAATGAAGAAAGCGGAATCAAAACACACTAATACACATCATAATGAGAAGTGTTTAATATATTCCGAAGTTGCATCGCAGATACAATAGGTCCCTGAGAAGAGGGAATATTATCACACTGAATACAAAATTAGATGTCCTTATCCAAAACAGAAAGAGTACGTTCCTTCCATCCAATCCGAATATCGTGGGTTTTAAACCACTCTATTCCGATTAACACGTCCACATGCTTCAAGTGCATGACATAGCACGTAAGAGCCACTGTGTAGTCTTGAATCCGGATAGAAAGCGCTTCAATCTTGCAATCCCAAAACTGCTTCCCAGCTGTAAGCTGCACCTCATAAGTGTGATCGCTAGGTATCATGGACAACCCCATCTTCTACACAAGTTTGTAATTGACAAAGTTGTGAGAGCTGCCCAGGTCAAAGAGAATGTGAACTCTTTGGTCCCTAACTTCTCCATAAACTCGTAAAAGATCATGGGAACCAAATAACGAAGTATTAAAAGTGCAATTGAGGCAGATAATGACATTTACAGAAATACTTGTCATCAAAACTTAATTAGCTCCTTTAGCTTTGGTACCCGGATCCGCACAGAGCTTCGGTCCCGACGCTTGCTTTTGGTTCTTGCGCTTAGGACAATCATTCCTAGTGTGGCCCCGCTCCTCGCAGATGAAGCAACATCCCTCTTTCTTTAGCTTCAAGATACGAAGGAAACGGACACGACCATTCTTTGCCTGAGTAAATGTTTCTTGGAGGCGTTGTCTATAGACTTCGACTCCCCAATACCAGTGGTAGACTGAAAGAACTTCCTTTTGTTCTTCCCACCTGTGTCGGCAACTGTGGTTCCCTTTGCACTGGCCATGGTATCATCATAAATATACAAAGAAGGAGGCAGGTGTATGATTGTGGTCCTTTATGCGGACAACCTTGTCATAACAGGGAACCATGAAGAAAAGATCTCACAGACAAAGCAGTTGCTAGGAAGAGAGTCTTGCAACGTGGTGCACTTGTTCTTGATCTGTAACTTGTAGGAGTCAGGCAAACCATCCACAAAGAAACCTAGCAAGGTCACTGAAATCCTTCTTCAACGCTGCTCCTGTGAGCCCTTCTCCCCTCGCCATAGCCTCTACCTCCCTAGCTTCCTCTCCGCCTCGCCTCGCCCCTCGCTCAGCGCTTCGCCTCGCCACCGCCTTCGTCCCCGCCTAGCTTCGCCGTCGACTCGCCCTTCACCTCGCCACGCCATCGCCTGCGTCCTTCGCCTTCGTCCTCGCCCTCGCCCTCGCCACGCCCCCGCCTTCGCCTTTACCCGTCGCCTTGCCTCGCCACCGCCTCTTCTTCCGGCTCGCCTCGCCTCGCCTCGCTCCGCCTATCCTCTTCCGCCTCACCTCGCCCGCCACAGCCCGCCCGCCCGCCTCGTCCCACCTCGCCTCACCTCCTCCTCCGCCCCGCCTCGCCTCGCCACTACCCCCGCAGCCTCGTCTCGCCACCGCTTCGCCGTCGCCTCGCTCGCCTTTTTCTCATCCACACCCAGGCTCCATCCCTCGTCTAGCCCCCCCTCTTTTTGGTGGCAGCCTCTTCCTCATCGAAGCTCTCGCAGTTTGTCTTGGCGGTATGGCGGCTCCCTACCCGGAACCGGAGGCCCAACCGGACCCCCCCTCTCCAGAAGCCTACCGCGTGATCTTGACGGAGCAACAGTCGTCCCGGGTACAACAGGTTGCCAATGACTTTGCCCACACTTCAATCTATGGCAGAGTCATTGGACACTCTCCCTCCAGGTCAACCATCAGGGATTGGCTTCAAGCCACTCTTATGTTAGAGGATAGCCACATCGAGGAGGTGGCCCTCATGGGAAGGGGCATCTTCTGGCTTAAACGATCCACTGCGAAAGCTGCGAGCAACCTGATTGCTGGTTCCCCCACATCTGTGGATGGAAAGATCATCATGATAGTCCCTTGGTACCGAGGATTCAGTGCAGCAGACTTTGATGCTCGTTTTCGCATACCTCGCCACCCAATGACGCTAGTATTCCCAGGCCTTGCTTCTGAGTTACGGCCGATAGTCAGGGACCTGGGTTCCCACTTTCGCTGGGTGATGCATGACACTTTTGTCGACGCGGTTGCTGCGGCAAGAGCTCCCAGAGTCCGTGTGGCTGTGGCAGATCCTGCGTCCCTCCCTACACTGATTGAGATTGTGACAAATGCTGGCAGCATTACTCATAGCATGGCAGTCACAGGACAGCCTGGCCAGTGCCTGAGGTGTCATGGCTTTGGGCACCTGGCTGCTACTTGTCCGCGCTTCTCTAGCCCCTCTCGGCCCCCCCCGTCCCCCCCCGCAGCCCCCTCTCCCTCCCTCCAGGCAGCCACGTCAGGCAAAGCAGAGGCAGCCGGAGTCCGGTCCAGAGCTGGCTGGCGGCTGGACCGAGGTCAGAAGGAAAAGAGGAAAGAATAAGAAGACTTCTGACAAAGGCAAGGAGGCAGAGGTTACCCAGCCTGCAGCAGTGCCTCAGAGACCTGACAAGCAGCCGCCCCAGGGTCCAGGGAGAGCTTCTTCCTCGTCTGTAACCCGCCCTCCGCAGCCTCAGGTCCCCCTCTCTCCCGATCCCCTGCTCCCCCCCACCCAACCCCAGCTCCTACCCCAACCGCAGTCCCCTTCTTCCGACCCTCAGCTTCAATCCCCGCCTCTTCCTCTTCAGCCCCCGCCTCTTCCTCTTCAGCCCCAGTCCCAGCCCCAGCCCCAGCCCTCCTCCCCCGCCCCTCTCAGCTCTTTCGCAGTGTCAGCTTCACCGGTGATTTCTCAACCGCGTGCAGCCCCCACTCCCCCACCTCCGCCCCCTCCCCGCTAATCGCTTCCGTGGAGTCTGTGTCTCCTACCCCACAGCCTCCTTCCCTTTCCTCACCACAGGCAGGGCACCCCGAGACTGTACCACCCCTGGAGCAGCCTTCCTTGTCTGCTAGCCCGGCCCCCTCAGTTGCAGATTCTGGCGGGCCTCAGCTCCAGGAGAGAGAGCTCCCTCGCGACTTATACAGATCCAGTCCCTGGGACTACTTGGATGTGGCCGACCTCGGGACCTTCCCAGCCTGCCTTGACATCAGTATCTTCCTGCTCCGTAAAGGGATGGATGAAAAGATCGCAGCCTTGGCCCCGAGGGATGGCCCCAGCTTTGCTTTCACTTTTCTCAGTGACGGCACCGAGATTTGGACAAACGACTCGGTCTGGGAGGCTCTCAGAGAGCAGACCCATGCTCAGATTTGCTCCTGGATAGGCCCGACGGATGGACAGCTTCTCGAGACCCAGTGGTCCAAGGGTGACGTGCGCCTGCGGTGGCGATGCGCTACCAAGCGCTTCAGATTGATTGTGATCCTTAGGGCCCCTCTATCGTGGTCCCTCCCCCAAGATGTCAGAGCCTGGACACCACAGAAACTTCGCGCCTTCTACGGGATGACTACCTCAGAGATCTCGAGCTGGCTCGAGAAAGCGTTTGTCCATGGCACCAAAGGCCTCACGCCTTTGCTAAAAGTTTTGAAGAACGGGCAGGATGACCCCGCCTCCCCCTCCAAACCCTCACAGAAGCGTCAGCGCCTTCATTCCGAACTACCAGCCTCTTCATCGACCTCGGCCGCGAGCAGACAGTTGTTCGCACCCTACCAGTCCTCATCATGAGCTTACACCTTGTCTCCTGGAACGTGAACGGGTTTCACTCTTCTGGCACCCGTGGTCCTAGGAAGCTCATCTTGAGACAAGAACTTCAACCAGCAATGATTGGTCGCTTGGATATACTCCTGCTCCAAGAGCATAAGTTGTCAGTGGCTCATACCCGTAGCTACGGGAAGATCCTTCCTGGACGCTCTCACACTTATTGGGAGCCCTCGATCGGTGCACAGGGGAGTGGCAGTGTCTGAACTTCCGTTTGTGAGTCGATTGCCAAGGGAGTTTTTGGCCATGGTACGTTGATCCCAGGTCGTGCACTTTGGGTTGGCCTAGAGTTGGAGGGCTCCAAAATAGGAATCCTCAACATCTATGCACAGACAGACCTCCGACGCAGAGCCTTTGTTGATTCTCCCAGAGATTCTCCCAGACATGGATTCGTGGATTGTTGGAGGTGACTTCAACAATCTGGAGACTTTGGAGGACCAGCAGGGCAGAGGACCAGAGTTTACAGGTATAGCTCACGTAGAGCAGACTGCTTGGGACTCCTTTCTCTTCACGACAGGAGGTAGGGACAGCTGGAGAGACCCGTCCTTCCGCCGATAGCACGGGAGCTTGGACTTCTCATGGGGTTTCCGCAGGGAAGGGGGCAGACTCCTAGAGAGATTGGACAGATTCTATGTTAGTGATTGGGCCATCAGCAGAGGTGGTCAGGTGGGTGTAGTGCCAGGGACGACGCTCTCCGACCACACGCCAGTGCTCTTGTCACTAGACTCGGCAGCTCAGTCCCTTCCTACCCGTTCGTGCAGAATTCCTGATTCCATCTTCTCTAGGGAGGAGGTGCGCAGTAGTATCAGTGGCCTTTGAGACAGAGATTGAGGCGAGTGCGTGGATCTGGTAGAGTCGGTGGCGCAGGCTCTGCAGGAGTCCAGCCAGATTTGCCACCTCGCAGCCCTTCAGGTTCGCCAAGAGTGGTGGGGCAAAGAGAGAGCTCTTCGTAGGGACCTCGCCTCCATTCAGCGGCTCCAGTAGGCAGCTCCAGGTTCGGAGGAGCTTCGGATCCAGGCCCTTCGAGCTAGAGCCCTTCTTGAGGAAACTCTCCAGCGTCGCTCAGAGTTTTCTTATCACGCCTCCCTCTCCTACTGGGCTCGGAAGGGCGACCGGATGAGCAAAGAGTTCTTCAGGACGCATGGCCAGAGGGCAGCAGGTGACCAGCTCCGGAGTCTTAGGACAGCGGAGGGTCACATCATTACCGATCAAGAGGAGGTCTTGGGGTTGGCTACCGACTTCTACAGGACTCTTTTCTAGCAGGAGCAGCTTGCCTCCCGCACTAGACGTTCCCGCGAGGAGGTGTGGAGACACATCCCGACCCTTGTTCAGCCCAGCATGCAGACGACGCTGATGGCACCGTTCACCACTGTCGAGATGCAGGAGGCCTTGATGGCCATCGATGGGCAAAAATGCCCTGGTGAGGATGGGCTTTCCAGAGCTTTCTTCACCACTTTCTGGGATCAAATTCATCAGCCCCTACTAGCATCCCTCCAGAGGATTTTCAGCAACGGACATATGCCAGAGAGCCTCTCTTCGAGATTGATCTGCCTCATCCCGAAGGGGGGAGATCGACAGGAGATCCGTCAATGGCGCCCGATCACTCTCCTCACCACTGCCTATAAAATCCTTGACAAGATGATCAGCGCCAGAGTTCGGCCACTACTTCCTGACCTCATTCATGACACTCAGACAGGCTTTGTCCAGGATCGCAGTATCCTGAATAATGTCTTCACCTTCTCAGAGGCGACGGAGTGGGCTCAGCACAACGGGTCGCATTTAGCCATCCTACTTCTCGACTTTGAGAAGGCCTACGATCGAGCGGACTGGTCCTTCCTGGAGGGTACTTTGGAGAGACTTGGATTCCCAGTGAGATGGATTCAGGGTATCTCAGCATTATACAGGACAGCTTCCAACAGGGTCATCATCGACGACAGGATGGGAGAGCGATTTCGATTGGAGAGATCAGTGCATCAGGGTTGCCCACTCGCCCCCTACCTGTTTCTCTTTTTCGCCAAGGCGATGACACACTATCTTCGGGCGAGATCGACAGGGATCCGAGGTGTTCGCCTTCCCATCAAGGAGGACACGGAGCTCCTGGACTCGGAGTATGCAGATGACACAACGCTGTATGTTCAGGATGATGAGATGATGTTGGAGAGGGTGAGGCTGGCCTTAGAGGTCTTCTATTCGGCAACCGGTGCGAAAATCAACTGGAACAAATCAATTGGTTTTCTCACAAACCCTGGGGCATGCTCACAGTGAGGGAGGTTTGTGGGTTTCAGATGGATCCCACGGGGGCAGACTACTAGATATCTCCGCTTTCAGGTCGGCCTGGACATCACGCCAGCTCCGCAGTTTCTCCCGATGCTAGATTCCATACGACGGAAGCTGGCTTTTTGGAGTACTGCTAAGCTCTCTCTTGCAGGTCGTGCTCTTGTAGTCAACCAAGTTCTCCTGGCCACCACGGCCTGGTATGTGGCCTCTTGTCGGTGCTTCTCGAGATCCTGCGTGGCACAGCTCAGGAGGATGGTCCAGAATTTCCTGTGGTCTGGGAGGGATGGTCTCAAAGATACCAGAGCCAGGGTAGCCTGGCAGACAATCATTCTTCCGCAGGCTGAGGGTGGCTTGGGGGTCATTGATCCTGAGCTTCAGAGTCAGGCCCTGCTGGGCAAGTTAGTTATCCGCGGTTTGACCCCGGGGGGGCAAACATGGAAGATGTTATTTCAACACGGGATCAGTTCTTGCACCCCCCGCCGAGGAGGAGAGTGGCTACTGTCCTTCAGATGGATCTTCACCTCTGCACCGCTTACCCGCCCCCGATCCCCGCTCATTCGTAGCCTACTCACGGTTTAGAGGCGACTCCGTCTCAATCTCCTCCAGTCGCCTCCCAGCAGTCAGGAGGAGATCGACCGCCAACCGCTCATCTGGAACGATCAGGTCAGAGATGCCTTGGGCCTTCAGCTGGGGGAGAGGTCGCATATCTTGTGGGATGGCTGGACACGGGGGCCGGCCCGGTCCCTTCGAGTTTGGAGGAACACTTACAGACACTTGGAGACCGCTGCTCTAGCAGCCGCAGCCGGAGGTATCCGTGGAGCTCAGGCGAGGCGCACAGAGACAGATGGAGCGATTCCTGCCGGTTGGTTGGTTCCACCCGAGATTCAGATCCTCATGTCTGGTGATGCCCGTTGGCTTGGACAGTTCACCCCTCGTGGCATCCCACTGGTTGTTGCAAGCCGGCTAGACGACACCTCTGTTTCCTTCTTCGCCGTTTTGGAGGATGGCCGACTCAAGAGAGGGTGCGCTCATCGACCCCCTTCTCTCGTGGCAGAGGGTTCATGCCGTAGGCCTCGTGGGGAAGGTTTGGCGGATCGATCCTAGTATAGAGCAGGATCAACTGCAGTTATGGCGCCTCTGGTTTTGGAAGGGGCGGGCCCTTTCAGAGCTCGATTGGGACCTAGGAGAGTGGAGATGGCCAGAGGTTGTGGCAGACCAGGGACCGACCCCTTTCTTCGCTTACAGCACGAAACTGGGCAGGAGCGTTCTCGGAAGGATGCAGAGCAGACCACCCACCCAGCGGCCCAGTTGGTATTCTCAGGGTATTTCTAGGCTATTTTTGCAGGCCTTCTGGAAGGCCTTGTGGGAGAGTTGGCGGCCGGGGAAGATTTCCTACTTCCTTTGGCTACTCGCCCACAAGGGTCTTCCAGTGGGGAGCTGGTTGCGGCAGATTGGTCACGATGGTCTCTGTCAGATTTGTCATGAGGACGAGGAATCACCAAAGCACTGCCTGTGGAGCTGCACTCGCGCTCGGGGAAGATTTCCTACTTCCTTTGGCTACTCGCCCACAAGGGTCTTCCAGTAGGGAGCTGGTTGCAGCAGATTGGTCAGGATGGTCTCTGTCAGATTTGTCATGAGGACGAGGAATCACCAAAGCACTGCCTGTGGAGCTGCACTCGCGCCCAGGACGTGTGGAGGTGGGCCTTCGGGATCCTTACTCGCGCAACACCAGAGTTAGGTTTGATCACTTGGGACGCGTTCTGCTGGTGCAGCACCACACCTGGCTATCATCAGTTGTTCACCACACTTGGCTATCATCAGTTGTTCGAGGCAGGGCCGCAGGACCCTATGTTCCTTATCACACAGGGGACTTGGGGGCCGCTTGAGGGCATCCCGCAGCACTTAGCAGAGGCGGACACAGGATCTCAATTGAGGCAGCCAGTCTGGGAGATTATTAGCAGCATCGTCGGATGGCACATTTTGACCTCGCACTGCGCGCAGATCCTCGGAGGTACCTCTCTCTCAACTGCCCAAGTCATGGCCGACATCTGGAGCGAGATTATCTACACGCTCGAAGGCCAATGGGACCAGATCCAAGGGGATTCCCGGGCTGGCCGGGAGAAGCGGAGACGTTTCCTCCGAGATTGGGATACGCAGGGTCTCTTCTTTGAGCATACTTCTCAGGGCCTTCAGTGGCGCTACTCACCGCCTCTCTAGCTGTTTATTCACACCCGCCTGATCCCTCCGTGAGAGGGAGCTTTTGTTTCCTCTTAGGGCTGCGTCCGATTTGTGAACGCAAATCCGTGAGCTGCAAAACTGACCCCTTGTATCTTGTTTTTTCGAAGTAATATAATCAGCACTGTTTTTTCAAAAAAAAACAAGGTCACTGGATCCATCTTCGTAGCTCTGGTCTGCAAATCCCGAAACCTCTGAAGGTAAACCTCAAAAGTCAAATTCAGCTTGGACATATCGAGGGCTTTTAACTTGCCTACTATGTCGTAATCTTCCTCCTCCTTCAGAAACTCTTTCTTGAAGACCCCTTCGAATTCTATCCATGTTGCAGGCTTGGGTTGGAGTTCCTTCCACCACAATAAAGCCTTCTTGACATAAACCCTGCTGCAAGCTGTATTTTCTTGTCATCTGGGTAAGGGTGAAACTGGAAGTATACTTGCCACTTGTGCAACCAAGTGTCAACAACCTCCTTGGTACAAGACTTCTGATCTTCGGGAAAAGGATCTGGAGTGATGTTTGGACCTAACACTGAAGCCATGGCATCCACATGCGTGAGCGCCTGAACAGTGCTAGTCAAAAGTGTGAGTGTAGTCTGAATCCCTTGGAGTTGCTGTGTCAACCCCGTTTGATTCGTGTTAACCTGCTCAAACTTTCCATCAAGAGCAATGGTGAATTCACTGAAGGCTTTCTTCGTAATCAGATCATCGTAGAGACACTGGTCATCCTCCGCATGGTAGTTCATATCCTGGTCTCCCATCGCAAGCTCAGGGTCTACAGAATCAGCCATAACTGAATCGAATTTGATGAAGAAAATAGGCTGAGAGACGAGAAGGGACAGGTGGGCTCGAAATTAGGAGACTGGAACAAAGAGAAAATCTGACGAAACAAAGAGGGATGAGAGAAAGAGGCTGGCTTGCGGAGGTTGTCAATCCAGGAGCCGAGCTCCTTGCTGGCTTGCACGGAAATCTGCAACAAGCGGTACCTAAGAGTGGAATCGTCAAGAGGGGCGTAGAGGGGTAGAGACTTGCGCATGGATCATGAGAAGGGGAGGAGCTGCTGCTGCACTATGCTCTAGAATAGGTGGGCGCAACTCTTAGAGGGTTCAGCTGTCAAAAAAAAACCCACCCTCCTAAGTTGGAGGGGTGGTGCTTTTTTTAGCAAAAAAGCCCACCCTCCTAAGTTGGAGGGGTGGTGCTGTTTTTAGCAAAAAAGCCCACCCTCCTAAGTTGGAGGGCTGGTGCTTTTTTTAGCATCCAGATCCCCCCCCGAATTAGCACAACCTTGCCTACGATCCGCTCCCACCCATGGCACACCCCACGACTCACCCCTTGGCTGCGAGCTGCTCTAACGAACTGCTCCAGCCTATGGCGCTCTCCAGGTCTCTGCTCAGTCCGATCATACCTAGGTGCAACTGAAGCTCCGCCTCAGCCCATATCTTCACTCCTACGAGCGCTTCTCACCTACAATCTCTCTCCCCTGCAAATGTTCTCTGGCCCTCCAAGTTACACCCCGTTCTCTCTCTTACCTAACGCCTCAGTTCAACTTCGAATTCACTCACCCTCTGCCTCTCCTACCTTTTTCCCCTAATCTTAACCACTTCCCAAAACCGATGAACCAAACAAGCACTTGCAAGGTACTCAACATGAATTTCGAAATTAGGGCATACCTGGAGAAAAAAATTTGTCCAAAATTATTGCAACAAAAGTTCCTACCTCAGGAGTTGGCTCTGATACCAACTGACACAATCCCAACACTCCTGAAACCTCTGATCTGCAAGCAAACACAAGAACACACCAACGTGAGGAAACTGAGCAGGCTGCTCACCACCCAACCATGACATCTACGAGATGTGATCCCGAATCAAGAGATGTCCCCTCCGAGCCACGAGTTGAGCTACCGGCACGAACTCCCAACCAGATCCTAACCAGCCTGGTGTCCCATACCACCAGGTGGCGCTATGAAGCCTAGAATCTGCTGCTGGGCCTTGGGCTACGCTATGATGCAGGTGCACGTCCGCGACTCAATCCACGATCAGACCTAGCACCTGGGAACGAAACTTGCTTCCATCGGCTCTCTGAGAACTAAACCTCTGGGCCCCTTATATAGTCTCGGGCCCCAAGTGCCAAAAATAGCAAAGACATCTAACTGGTTCGTACCCTTGCCACTCAACCCGAGAATCAAGCTTGCCTAACTCTAAGCCTCCCCAAGCTACCTGAGCTAGTCTTGTGTACCCAATACACGTCAGATACCAACATGTGCACATGACAAACACCTTGGTGTCAAACCCACTACTCCATACTCAATACTTCTGTTGAAAACGGGAAGGACGCTGATTGAATTTCATGCACCGATCAGAGTTATGCAATACCTAATAGAGGTGCAGCAAATGCAACCTGATAGGCTGCCTCATAAAGCATGGAATGCCAGCACAAAGCTTCAAAAGAACCACAAAAGTAAGATCATCTGTACAGGATGGGCAACCGACATAAGAAAATGGTTCAGCAAATGGAAAGTGGAAGCATATTTGACCATGCCACCTCAAAAGGTCGCCATGCAAGAGTTTCAACTCTCTTTACTGAGCACTTTGCAAACTCACTGGCTGACAAGTGAAAAGAAGGTAAAGCTGGAATATTACCAAGACAACATAAATCCCACATGTTGGTCTACATACATGTCCATAGAGACTCATGCTCAGCCTTATATTAGCACACCTATCCTCCTTCTATATCGCAGAAACATGGCCAAGTTTCGTACCAGATCTCATACATTTGCAATTGATAAGGGAGCTTGGATGCATCAGCCTAAATATGCTAGAGTCTGTACCCTTTGTGACATGCAGACAGTTGAGATAGAGGCACATGTGGCTCTACAATGCCCCCGATATGCACAGTCAGGGAGGACTACCAGCAGATACTGGAGGACTCCGCTCAGCTGACATCAGTTCTCTCTACTGCCTCTCCAGCAGCATTGGGATCTTTTGTCACTCGTCTTTTTACCTAGCATCGGGAACTCAGACTCCTAACCCCTCTCCTTGAGGAGACTCTATTTTACATTGTATTGAGACGGGTCCTATGGGTCATTTTTGGCCCCCCGAGGATGTTAAATAGACTCTACTTCTACTTCTTCTACTTCTCTCTCTCTCTCTCTCTCTCTCTCTCTCTCTCTCTCAGCTGTCACTTTCACGTTACTCCATGTTCAACATCACCAACCATAATTCTATCAACAACGTGTGAGCTGCAAGGAATCTTCTGCTCGCCTTGGAATGAACTATCCTTCTCTAATCTCACCTACTTCTTTAACCATATCGCCTCCTCCGAAGAACTATGTGCATCTGCTTCTTGTGTTGGCTCTCTCTCTCTCTCTCTCTCCCCACAAATCTCCCACCAAGCAGGGCAGGCTAACATCCTATGGCATCCAGCTTCATAGCATTCTCACTTTGATGCCATGTAAAGACAGATTGGTCGACTTTAAGGATCATAAATTTTAAACTTGCATCCAACCATGTTGAGCTACCGCAAATTTTTTGGAGACCAAGAAAGTACCAACATGCCATCCTTACAAATACTGAGGAAAATCACATCAGCATTACCACCATACCAAACACAACGTAACAAAGACTTAGAGAAGACAGTTAATAGGTTCTACCAGGCATAGATTTGATGGAATATCTACTCAAGTTATGTCACTCCACCCCAGCAAACAATAAGTCCAGCTATAATTACACTCGGAATTCTTTTTGGTATGTAAAACCCTCCATCTATGTGGACGCAGAGCATTGGGTAGAAGTCACTAAATATCGTGGACAGCGAGAGGCAAAAACGGGGGTGTTTTGACTGTAACCTGTGCTACGCGAGCCCCACATACAGACGAGAGCACTAAGCCCTGCTTGACAGCTGAAGACCTCGAAGATTTCAGCCCAAACTAAACAGAAATCAGATAGTAGTAAATGTGCTTGAGCCCTCAGCGACTTTTTGCAGGGCATCTGACTATCGCTCCATTCTCTTCCACATGCATCACTTTGCGCATACCTACCAACGACGTCATGACGCCAGGCGTTGTACGAGCGAACTGTATAGCGCATTGTGCATCCGTTCGCTGCTCCCCAAGCTCTGGAAACTTGTTGTGTACGTCAGGCATGATACCCTTGGTGAGATTAGACTGATTCAAAGTAGCAGACGTGATCACTGAAAGACCAAGATGGTGAGCAGCATGAAGCAGAGGCATCCGTTTTCCCCTCACGCTCTGTGTCGGTTTATTAGCAGCTTCTTGCAAGGTTATGTTGTAGGGTAGCTGTATAACTTTGAAATGATGATCGTCTCCTCCAACTTCCTTTGCATAAGATACTAATTCCTCAAGGGAAAGATGATTCTTCGCACTCGAGTCCACCCGAAAGGCATTCCATGTGGCCACGCCGTACGTTGTAAGCTTCCCCTCAGACACGCATTCCTCCATGGCAGCAAACGCATTTTTAATTCGTGGAAGAAGCGTGCCGCGCGGAACAACGTTGAGTTGGGTTTCTGGATTATGAACAAAGTAAACGTCAAGCGTCTCCAGACCCATATTTCTCCTGCTTAGCTCCAGCTGATTCTTGAGATAGGCCGGCGAAAGGCAATGGCAACCCCCCACAAACTCCTCCCGCTTAAAAAGGTTAGTTTTGATATAGGTATCATCAATGTAAGTGTAAGGGTCAATGGACTCCCTGTAATCGAAGGCTAGAAAACCTGCCTTCGAGCATACCACCACCTCGTTCCTCTTGATGATCCCTTGCTTCATGGCCATCGCCAAGCACTGCCCGATGGCTAGCTCGCTGCGCATGTTGCGATAGTTGGCTGCCGAGTCGATGATGTTAACGCCGAGAGTGAGGCAACGCGTGATAGACTCGATGTACTCCCTATCTACAGTATCGGTGTCGGAACCGAGGTAAGTACCAATACCCAGAGAGGAGACGACAAGGTCCCCAGATTGGGGACCAAGCTTGAGGCTACGGAAGTGACCAGGGCCAGCAGCGGTGCCGATTTTCTGGGCGTATTCGGCAGTGCCAGCGGCATCAGCACGGCCAGGGAAGTAGTTGGAGGAGGAGGAAGGAGCAGGGGAGGCGGCAGCCATGGCTATGGTGCGGGAGAGTGCTGGGTAGAGGAGGCGAGGTCGAGATCGGAGGAGCTCGCGGAGCACACTCATTCTCGTTCTCGCAGCCATGGATGATGGTGGTGGTGGTGGTGGTGGTGGAGTGGTAGGAGACGACGCACTGAGTACCTACTCACTGAACGGAGCAAGACGCTCCTCATGATAAACCCTAAGCGCCACGATTTGTCGTTAAATATGCCACATAATTGGTATAGCGAAGCGATCTCCGAGCTCGCTGTAAACACGAACACGTTCTTCGCGAGGCATTACAACGGACTTGAATTGTTGCAGATTTTGCAATGGGTCTGTTCTCCATTCTTCAATGTGTCAAGAATTGGCCTTCGAGGATAAGTTGTATTTGTCCATGGGGATCCTTTGTTGTATGGGCAAGACCTCATATTTGAGACTTATCAAGAGGGAACCTTTCTAAGTCATTCTTATGCATAAGTGTTGTACTCAAAGAGCCTAGGCCGCAATGATGTTATTGAATGCCATATCCTAGTTTTGCCTTATTGGATAGGTGTGTGTTAGAACCTTCTAGAGTAATTATTTAGATTGCATTCCCCTTAGTGCAACCTCGTTTTGTTAGGTTTAGCTCGGAGTCGTCAACTAATTGTACCTTTTTTAGTTGCTTTCTTTTTCTTTACGGTAGGTAGCCTAGGGAGGAGTTTCCGATTTTTGAGCCCTTGTCAAGCCATGTGTCCTAATCGATTTTACAAAAATCCAATGGTTGGAAGGAGATTTTGATTTTTTTTCCAAGTTTTCCAAAGAAAGCTTTGATGAAGCTTCATGCATATTATTAACGTTATGGGATACTCATAAAGCACCGAAACTTCACCTTCACCCAAATCAAATCGTCGTGCGTGTGTTCAGCATTGCCCGCTACTCCTCCCAAAGCAATGTGAGGGTTGAGGATAGGATTGAAGCCTCTACAATCGATCAAACGAAAATCACATAGAGTGGCATCTCTCTCCACAGCAGTAGAGGTGAATGGCTTTTGAGATCTTGGAGTTCCAGAGTGGCGACAGAAAAAACCCATTGTCAGTACCTCATCTCTCATCCTCTCCATCATCGACTACATCTATAGGTTCAAAGAATAAGCACACAAACAAGTAGCTTGCATCAAGAGCTTGTACCTTAGTGGAAATACCATCGCCTGAGTTTATCTTTTATGTGGCCAAATTGAAGGTGAGTGCCTTCTCACCCTCCATGAAACACGTCTTCCCAATTCTTGTGCTTTCAATTCTTTATGGTGAGACGATCCTTGGTTGACAAAAATCTGTGGAGCGAGAGAGTCCCGAAATCATCTCCGTTCTTGATGAGCTTTGCATGCCTCCACTTTTATGAGATATTCCTTGCCCTACTAGAGGCGACATACAATTTAGAAACCTCTAGAGCATAGACGGGGACGACTTCTCTAGATAACTTCTCATACCCTCCAAGGATTCATGTTTTGTGGCATTAGAACTGATGGAGCTGTGGCTCATCTAAAGAACTCTACTTTTAGAGTCGAACAAAGCTCGTTGACGAGAGAAAGCATGGCAGTGCTCAAAACTAATCATCAGGTTGAGCAGCATGATGTTGAATTGCAAGGGAAAGAGTGCATTTGTTTTGCTAGAACCATTGTAGTGAATGGTTGTGCTATTTGCATTGTTATTGCTACCAACATGGACACCAAAATTGGGAAGATTCAAGCATAAATTCAAGAAGTGCTCTGCAAGATGAAGACACTCGCTAAGTTCGACAAATTTTTTGGCGAAAGGCTAACTATTGTAGTCCTAAGTTGTGTTTAGACGCGCTGAGAGATTCTTTTTTGAATTACAACATTAGCGACATAAAAGATGAAAAAAAGGAACATTGATGTAAAAGGGGAATTACATCTTGTATCTTAATTTAGAACATGCTTTGTTTGTGCATTCAGTGATACCTATGCTTGGTAGGGGCGCACAGGTACGTCTTCCCTCCATTGAGCTTGGCCTTTAAGGTTGTAGCTTTGATGCCCTCTTTACATGACTCGCAACAGAGATAGGCCGAAGCCTTGATACCCGATTGCAGTGCACATGATTTCTAAGGTGACATGAGGTCTACACAAGCGGTCCAAGATTTCGTTCAGAGAAAAGCGCTACAGGGCAAACCATGCGCGTTTCAGAAAGCCAAATGGGCAAAACCTTTACGGTTGATGCCAATTAAAGTCAAAAGAGACAAGATGGAGGGCTCTCTAAAGAGATATGAAAGGCATGAGCAAGAGAAGCTTATAAGCCTATCATGAGGAGAATCAAAGCAAGGAGATTCGAGGAGAAGGGACTATATGCGAGCTTTTGGTGAAGAGCACGGTAAGCTAGAACTAAGACAAAGCTATATAGAATTCAAGTACAATACAGGTAGTTGCGACTACTGCTGGTTTTCCCGTCGGACATCGATGGGTTAACAAGAATCCACTCCCGGTCTCAACAAGGTTTAAGTTGGAGCAAAGAAGATACTAGCTAGTTGCTACGAAGGCATGCTCAGGTAGACATGGACATGGTATCTGTGTCATGTGATGTGAGGCATGCCAACATCAAGAACACTGTGAACCCTAAGGACCTCCATCAGCCTTCCATCAAGTTTCATTGATGGGCTGCTGGAGGAGACTCGAGCTCAAAGCTCAACAAAGAGACGAGAGGAAGGGAACTTGCAATGGACTTACCACGTTCAACTATGATTACAACTATTGACACTCAGGTAATATGCCAACACCTTATCCATTTGTGAGACTTATTCTCGGCGCTAATATTCTTGGTGTTTATATTATTGGCGCTTATATTCTCGGTGCACGGGAAAGGGCCCATTCCCTCGGATTATAACTCTTTGGGGAAGGAAGCGCACCGCCTCCTGGCCCACACTATGTGTGGTTATAATAATTATATATTATATATTATCATACAAATATTTTGAATTAGTGGTCCATTCAAAATTGTTTCTTTTCAATCTGAATTCTTACAACATTCCTCTCTTTTGATGCATGTTTTCGATGCAAGGGAGCAAGGAAATCCAAGCTAGATGCAAGATCGAAAGATATGGACACCTTTATTTATATGATTGTAGTCCATGT
Source organism: Dipteris shenzhenensis (assembly GCF_047967505.1). Taxonomy (NCBI): domain Eukaryota; kingdom Viridiplantae; phylum Streptophyta; class Polypodiopsida; order Gleicheniales; family Dipteridaceae; genus Dipteris; species Dipteris shenzhenensis. The sequence continues at coordinate 361,326 of NC_141599.1, forward strand.
GACAATATTGCAATGAGGATCAGTTATGAGCTCTTGTGGGTCGCCTTATTCATGTATTTGTTGGGCTTCAACTCCCAAGATGGACAAACAATATGGCCAAGTCAATAAAAAATCACCACTCTTAACATTTGCAGGGAGGATCGGGTCTGTTAGAACCCTGCATCATGTCTCATGTCCACATTTTTACTCATTCCCCTTTTTCCTTTAAAAAGTTGATAAAAAGCTAGCATTCAAGTTCAATTTCCAGTTACCAACTCGTTACCAATAATGTGCTCCATGACAGCAAGGCTGCCTACCGCAACCTAGTTTTCTTTTTGCTTGCTTGTTGACCTTCCATTGAGCACATGATGTTGACAGGCGATTCTTTTGAGCACATTGGTTAGTGCCTTTGATGAGTCTATAGGCTTGTCCTATGTGTTGGTGGGTTTAGATATGGCTCCAATTGTATCACCTCTATGTTTGGAAACCTACCTTTCCAATTTTGCTTCAATCAGTCCTCAATCTTTCTCAATTGAGTCTTCAATCATCATTTCAACGTCACATATCTCTGTCATAATTTTGCAACTATAGTGATCCATTAGCTCTTTAGTTCCTTCATGCAAACCTTTAACAATAATTGGTGCTTTGTTCGTGACAAATATACCTTTGTGATAGTACTTCTTAGCTAGTTGAAATAATTTGTCATAATATCACGATTCTTTTAAACTACCCTTGGCAATGCATCCCTTTGTCTGATCTTTCAGGATTGCTAAATTTTTGAGATCTAATAGTGTTTCAAAAGTTACTAGAAATTGTAGTATAACGTATTGTTTGAGCATTGGCAATGAGTTTTGTATTTTCACATCCATTTTGAGGAACCGATCAATTGGTTCTCCTATGAGATCTTGTGGTAATAGGTTTAAACAATATTCCTAGTGCCTTGAGATTTCTCCTAGCCATCTTTGCTCTAGCAAAGCAATGAGCTCTTTAGGATTACCTCTGCCTAAGAACATGGGCATGTATGCAAGTGGATCATGTTTCGTGCTAAGTTCTTGTGGGGTTGACTCCAATTGGTCCATTATATTGCTAGTATAGATGTCTATGTATTGAGGGTAGTCCTCTAGAATCTGATCCCATATGGGCTCCACTATACTATTTTACATTGGTTGAGTTTGTGTCTAGTGGGGGAACTATGAAGTACTATACTTTAACACTGGTTAACCTTTGTTTCATTAACCTGCTTGTGAAACCCAGGGTAATAGTTTGTTGATTGTATTTATGGTGGATCATCAAAATGCTTGAAATGTCAATTGAATGGTCAATTGATTTGTATAAGTTGCTTGAACTATTGTTTAGTGCCACCAAATTAGTTGAATTGAACTCGTTATTAGCTTATGATATGTGCTATAATGAAGATTCCATGATCTCGTCTTGTCTTTATTTTGAAATTCTCCAAGTGATGATGTCCTTATTGTGCAATGCCAATTTGTCAATGAGGTGTTCTTTGGGTAAACTTGTTGGTAACAATTTTCATATGCTTTATAAAATTTTTGATTATTTTTCCTTCATAATGTGCCTAAAATCCTTCAATGATTGGCCTTGGGAATGATGTCAAATCTATTGGAAAATATATGAAAAAGATGATCTTTCAATGTGTGAAAGATGGGGGGCTATAACAAGGTCTAGTTTGGGATTCAATTGAGTAAGTTATGACTAGTTCAACATAAGGTGAAACTTATGTTTTTGAGGGGGTTCTAAGGCCTAAGGTAAGGTGCGGACATACCTTAACCTTTAGAAAACTAACGCAATGTGGTTAGGATTAATTTAGCTAGGTTAGGCTAACCATGGCTAGATTTCTCTAACTTAAGATTAGCTCTAACCTTACCCAAGGCTAGTTCTAGACTAGGGTTAGAGGGGGTGTTGAGAGGGGAGCGAAAGTTAGGTTTTCTTTTTTTTAAGGGCAAGGGGGGGTTGCACGCGACAAGAGGAGGTAAAATCACAATGGGGAGAGGGGGGTTAAAAATTACATCAGGGGGAAAAGGATAGGAATGAAAGGAGGGGAAGAGAGACCACAAAGAGGGGGTGAGGGAGAGGAAGAAGGGCCAGGAAGAGGGGTTGAGGTAGTAGAGAGAGGGCATAGAGGGGATGGAAAGATAGAATGGACAGGGGGGGTGAGGGAACAGAGAGAGGGCATAGAGGGTATGGGGAGACGAAACGGAAGAGGGGATGAGGGAAAGGAAAGAGCGAGTAGAGGGGCTATAGAAATGGGGTCAGACGTGACAAAAAATAGGGAGAAGGAAATCAAGAATGGAGGAGACAATGGGGGGAAGGAGACCGGGGAGGAGACAAAAGAAGGGGTGGGGAAGAGAAGAGTGGGGGTTGGGAGGCGACAAAAAAATGGGAGGTGAAGATGCAAAAGCGAGAGGGGAAGGGGGAAAGGAAAAGGGGGAGGCAGAAAAATATGGGGGGAAGAAAAAAAAAAGTGGGGAGAAGATGGAAAAATCGGAGGGAAGACATAAAAAAGAAGAGAGAAAAGGGGAAATGAGAAGGCGGAGGGGGCAAAAGAGTGGTGGAGGATGGAAAAGCGGTGGTGGTGGAGAGGTGATGGACTGAGTAGTGGTGGTGGAGCTGAGGTGATAGATAGAAAAGTGGTGCTAGAAGGGAGGTGGAGGAGCAGGAGAGGTAGAGGAGTCATCATCACCACCTCCATATCCTCCTGCACCTCTAGAATACAATCCAATCTAAAACGTAAACCTTTGAAAGTCAAAGAAACAAGTTGGAAAAGCAAAGACCTCATGTTTATACTTTGGTCCTTGATATCTTGATCAATACATCATTTTGTATAACTACGTACAATTGTGGTTTCCTGTCGCCATTGAAAAATTCCAGAAGATGATCCAATTTAGATCTTGAAGATCTTAAATCTCAAAGGGTTAAAGCGGTAGAAATGCAAGCGGGAGAATAACTTTAGGAGGCAACACACATTTGAATCCTTGCGAGATTTTAAAAAACAAAACTCAACATGGCAATAGGTAAAATAGCAGGTGAGAAACTAGTTTAGGGAGGAGAGAGAGAGAGAGAGAGAGAGAGAGAGAGAGAGCGAGAGAGAGAGTACAATGGGAATTGCTCGTGGAACCTACAAATCATAAAAAACATAGCAAAGACTATACACAAGAATATGCACAATCTTTCAAAACCCACAAATGGAAAAGATAACAAGCACGCTGGGTGCAATCTCCCCCCATAGGAGTGGTGCTCGTCTTCCACTTCCTATGTATTTGATTGATTCAATAATTTCGAGCAACAACTGATACAAGCTCATGTACAGCAAACCAACTTTGTCAGAAGTACCTCTCGTGCACGAGGTATTCTTGATTTGATAAATACAGAAATAGCTTGCCTTTTCTAGAAATAGAGTTTGCTTTTCCCAATTTAGATAAGATGCTTAGGCTAAGCCTCTAATGTTCCAAAAATTGAATCATGTACATGAGCATTTGTAATGTCAAAAACTAGGCTTTTGGAAGTGAGCCTTGTTTATTCCCCGCATCACTGGTTACACCTTATATGCACAAAAATATGGTGAATCATGCTTGCCGCCAATAGCCATCGCCCAATTAGTTACTCTTCCCCTGAATCCACAACATCCATCAATAATGCAAATATTTCAAGCATAAGAAACCTTGGAAACAATCACCAATTTTATTCAATTTTTCAGCATTTAAGCGATGCAAAATCAACAAATCCTAGATGGATGGTACACACATGCCACCTCCATACCATTGCATGGTGCACACACTACTACACATGCATAAAATCATACAGATGGTGCACACAACACTACTACATATACCATCATTGCATAAGTGGTGCACACACTTCTACACACTCATATGGCCATAGCCACATATCTAGCCATGCATATGGATGGTGCACACATTGCTACACATACCATCACCTGCCGCGTAAGTGGTGCACACACTAGTACACACTCATCGCATAGGTGGTGCACACACCGCTACACACTCATATGAATAGCGAGCACACACTGCATCAATTGTGTGACAAAATGCTAGATTCCACAACTAAATACTGAAATATTAAAGAAAATAATGGGATAATCCCAAATCTTGTAACATCCCTCTTGCTTGATATCCCAATTGTCCTCAATTGCGTGACAAAAAGGTAGTCAATAAATACTAGTGAAAATATCTTGTGGGCATCCATTTGCATCCTCTATAGGGTTCTTGAATGTAACAAGAGAAATGGGATATGAATTTCCACATCTTGTTTCAGTGATTTGTGTATCAATGAGCTCTAATAGTTGGGTCTCTCCTTGAAGCAAAGGTGCCTCCTCGATAATAGGGCGAATCGGTTGGCTTCCATGAAAAGGTTTTGAGAGATGCACATGAAAAGAATTAAGAATTTTTCAATGCGGCGGTAATCCTAAGCGATAGGCATTGCCATTGATACACTCTAAAATTTTAAAGGGACCATAGGATTTAGGGGCCAACTTTACAATAGGATGTGTCTCGATACTCTTAAGTCGGCACTTTCCAATTCGTAACATTACTAGATCGAAACCTGAGCTAGTTGTAGGAAATCCAATAATAAAATCCATAGAGATTTGTTCCCATGGACAAGTAGGAATCGGTAAAGGCATAAGCAAACCTTGATATTTGCCCTTGTAGCTCTTGACTTTATGGCCTCTTTATGGCAAATAAGCATTGTGCAACAAACGATGCAACGTCGACTTTAAGCTTGGGCCAAAAAAAATCTTGAACTATAGTTTGATACGTTGTAGCGATACCTGGTTGATGCACCTCTTCTAGTACCAAATGATAAAATGATGTAGTGACATGCACAAGCACTTTTTGTAGAAAAGGTAGTCATCATGGGGGGTTTCCATTTTTCGAGCAAAAAGCTTCGAGCGACGAGCGGACAAAAGGTGGGAGGGGTCAAAATATATAGGCTCAAGTCATTTTTGGAAAGCACAAAATTCCAAATTATTTCAAGGAATATGCTAGTAAATCTGAAATATTGATGAATAGAGATAGATATAAATATACTTTATATAATATTCATATATAATGTCCAAATGGTGACTTATTTTATGACTTTCAAATATCCTTTCTTTTCCTTTCAGCATTGGTTGGATCATAAAATTTTGAGCAAATATCCTCTTTACAGCTCCTCAGGATGAGCTAAGAACAACATATAACATCTTTTTAATAGACCCTCTAAGTGTATTTTGCTAGAGGAATATGGTTTGAAGAGCTTGCCCCAACACTATCCCGCCAGTAGAATACCCTTGGACAGCCTACAAAGAATGGGTCATAACTTCTGCTCCTTAGCTCAGATTGAGGAGCCATAAAAAGGAAAAATATTCAAAATTTCGTGATCTATGCAATGGCAGGCTTAAAATTATAATTTTTACAGGTATAGAAGAGATAAATTTGAAATTTCAAGATGTATATGAGAGTTACAACTTTTTCCTAATTCATATTATGGTACGAAGGAGTTCGATAGGGATCACATTTCCTTAAAAGTACTTAGGTTTGGAGAATTGGGAATATTTTTAAAATACCTCCCTTGCCTTCCCATATTTGATAATGTATTAGAGATTAATTTATGATCGATAGTAATGGATTCAATTATGAGATTTTTAATATCTTTTTCCTACTCATCCAAGGAATATGGTATACATTGTTACTTAGAGCTTCTCAATACTTCAAATATAGGATTGCTAAAGCTAAGGGAAACCCTTTTAAATCAATTGAATTACCATAATCCTCAAAAGAGAGTATGGTAGTGAGGGATTTATAGGAGTTTCTAAAGTGTTCACTATTTGTTCATATATAGTTGATGTTCTCTAAACTGATGGTTATAATGATAAATAAGTAAGTATATGGTTCCATAAATGAGAAATTAAGAAAGAATTGTATATTCCTTTGAGAAATATAGTAGCATGGTTGGTGTCAAACATTATCGCTCGGACTTTTATGCTCGTAGGTTTTTGCTCAAAAAATGTGCACATCCGTCATCGTGAATGGAATATGAGGCCATAAGGGCACCATTGGCTTGCTTAATTTTATGCCAAATTTTTGAAAAGTCTCGATCATTGGCATAGGCATCCTTCATAGGCTCAAAAGGATCTCCCTTGATGACTGAGATATTATATAATCCGGGTCGTTGGCTTAGTGCATCGGCAACTACTTTGTCTTTGCCTAGTTGGTATTGGATCATCGGTTTAAAACGGTCAATAAAGGTAGCACATTTTATGTGTCTATCAGAGATCACCAACTGAGTAAGGACATGTCTAAGGCTTTGGTGATTAGTCTTAATAATGCGGCTAGCAAGGAAGGCAAATGGGCTATCTACTGAGATGGCAAGGCATTGATCAAAGACTTCAAAGCAAAACCAGTAGACCCTCATTCTATAACTGATGTATGATCTTTGTTTGCTCCCCCTTTTTCTATTTTCATTTCTTAGATGTACTGGTTGGAACTTGATGTGATTATCAGTCTCTTGAGACATTATATAAAAAACAACTACTTTTTTTTGCCCAAAAAAAAAGAAAAAAAACTGGTGTTCGGGACATTGCCTCTTTAAGTCATTGGAAGGCTATAGTGTGTTTTTCTTCCTAAGAGAAAGCATGAGTCTTGTGTAGAAGTTCAGTCAATGGATGTGCCTTGTGCATAAAAGATCGTAACTCATGAGTATCTTTAGGCCGTGGCAAGCTCACTATTGTCTCTACTTTCTTGGGATCTACTCGAATACCTCCAACTGAAACGATGTGACCAAGATATTCAATTTCAGATTGGAAAAATGAACTTTTCTCTGGGTTGGCATAGAGTTGGTTCTCACATAAGTGGGAGAAAACAAGATCTAGGTGCTTCTCATGTTCCTCTCAACTCTTGCTATATAAACCATGATATCATCGAAGAAAACTACCACAATGTCCTGATAGGGTAGGAAAATATGGTTCATCATCCAATTAAATGTGGTAGGTGCATTAGTCAGGCCAAAAGGCATAACAAGGAGTTCGTAGTGACTTGGGTTGTATTCCACTGAGAGGAGTTACCTAAAGCATAGAATATAGCTCTCATCCACACTTAGATGAGAAAGAGGGCTTGATCACAATGGTGGATGGAGATTCTCACCTCCATAGGAGTTCAAGGGTTTAGATGGGGCTTTCAGGGTTTAGAATGGAGATAGGGTCAAGAAAAATATCTAGGAATTCCAGGGTTCAGAGAGGGTTGAAAGGTTGTTGACAAGTGGAGAGCTAGTTTCCTTCCCAATTTCAAAGGGGTAAAGGGTTGAGGAGGGCCAAGAGAGGAAGGAGGAAGTGTAGGGAGGAGGAGGAGGAGAAGGAGAAGGGAGGAGGAAGAGGGAGGAGAAGGAGATGGGAGGAGGAGATAGGAGGAAGGAGTGCAAGGGTAATGGCATGCTAGTACATAGTGGGGTATAACATGAACGCCGAAGTGAAGTTCAACACTTGAACCCCCAAAGAGTAGGAGCTTCTTTCCATTGAGAGAGATTTATACATGTTGGTCTCCTAGTATCAACCATTTCTCAAGTAGGCACACATACCACCCTTCAAGCGATATGGATGATAGCACCTAGCAATAAAGTCTCCTTACTAGATGAAGAACTTTTTGGGATCGACAAGATCCTAAACTAAAATGCAATTCTGAGCACCCACCTCCCGAATTCTTACCATTTCTTGAGAATTCAAATAAAGTAGTAGTCTATAGACTAGAATATATCCAATTATACAAATTTAGATTTTGTTATTCTAAAGTCCAAATTTCTACAAAGAAAATAAAAGAGAAAATGAAAGAGAAGAAAAATGAGGTAACAATTTTTTTGAAAAACAAAAGGGAGACCTACTTAGCAAGCAAAGCAACACTTATCATCAGTGCTTCCTAAGAAAAGGCAGCTAAAGTTAGAAGTCTAAGCTAGTCTTGCAATCACAAAACCAAGTGTCTAGGGACATCTAGGCCCATAATGCTAAGGCCAAGCTCGATTTCCTTAGCAATTTGATTGTGGAGAAGCTTGATTTCCTCCTTAAAGAAAGTCTCCATAGCATCCGTGGCTTCTGCGATTTTTGCATTTTTTTCAGAGATAATCTAATTGAGAATCAAGCGGCTCTTTGTCCCTAATCTCCTACATTAACTTCTCTCTCTAGCTCTCCTTTTCCTGTAATGCAACTACAAACTAGCCCATAGGGACTTCACTAGTAAATCCCTTGAGGCTAACGATTGTGTGCAAACATCCACCCAGTGATCAAGGCAATTGGGTTCGAAGCCTGTTCAACCAAGCGATGCCAAGTGATTGCTCAAAAAGTTGATATCAGTATGCCATACAATATAATTATTGTGCAAGACTTCCTTGACACTGTGCACGTAAGAGTGACAATTTAAAAGGTGTCCATATTTGGATGAACTCTTTGAAGGATGTATCAATATTATGAATAGCTATATCAAGGGAAATTTGCCTAATTACTGTCCATACAATATAATTACTATGCAGGACTTCCGTGATACTGTGCATGTAAGAGTGGCAATCCAAAAGATGTCCATATTTGGATGAACTCTTTAAAGGATGTATCAATATTATGAATAGATATATCAAGGGAAATTTGCCTAATCAAAAGGGTGAGGCTTCGATCTATGAGATGAGCACAACATAGTTTGCCATCTATAGCAAGGTGAGAGAGATTACTCAATTAAAAAGCACTAAAAGATTGGGGCCAAGGACATTTTGGTCTCTATTGGACATGGAGGACTCTATGATCTTCAAATTGTAGGGTGAGATCAAAGTCAACTAACATGAAAACAATGGTATTTATGTGTAAGGAAATAAAATGTGATAAAGTTCTTTAACCAAACATTGTTGCATTTCTTAGGGCAAAGTCATGGGTCAATACGGATAAGAGTTAGCAAGAACTAAAAGAGTGTACAGAATCACAGAGAGACGTATCAAAATTTATATCGGTATTTCAATGAGTGGTTAAAAGACCTCTTGAATTCGAGCAAGCTAGAATTTGTAATTTATCTATACTGCATTGGCTTACATATCTTGGATATATGACTTGAAGTTGGGAGCCTCCATTCAAGACAGTAGAAGACAATAATGTTGGACCCAACTTGGAGGGGCTTCAAAGTGTGAACATGCATATAGAATAATGAAGGGATTTGTGAGTGCATATAGTAGAAGCAATGATCATTCACGGTCGATGAGATTAAAGTTGTGGGTAGCCAACCTTCTTCATTGTCTTGCTTTGCTTAGTCACACTCTTCTCTAGTCACATACATTTCAGCATACAACCAATACCTTCTCAATTCTCCCCCTCAGACTCAGCATGAGGTTGGACATGTAAGACTCCAGGGTCATATATGAATTTCTAAAAATTTTCGTAGGTAATTCCTTTGTAAAGATGTCAGTTACTTGGTCAGTGGTTTTGAAATAAACCATATTAATCTCTCCACATATGACTTTCTCTTTGATTTAGTGGTTATGAAACTCAATATGTTTTGTCATGGCATCACATTTAGTGGTAATGAAACTCATCCAACTTCAAGATAGCTCCAGCAAATCCAACTAGGGTAGAAAATTTGGGACTTGTCACTTTTGCTAAAGTGAGGCATGGTGATAGCTCTTTGGCTTCTCCATCATGTACCAAGCATGATCAATGAATTTCTCATGAACAGGCATAACCATTGCAAATATTAAAATTATAAAACATACTACATAAGAGACCTTAAGCTTGGTAGACTCCCCTCCTTAACCAAAGAAAGTAATTAATAAAAGGCCATTAATGAAAACTCAAATTTCAATTTATAAATTAAGATAAAAACTACTAAGACATTGCATAGTATAATCACTTTGACTCCTATAGGGGTTTCTCTAAAATATTTGTAACACCAATTGTGTTGCATGGTGCAACAATGTTAAGAATTGGGATGAGTTTCTTTGATGGATGTTGTCCATCAAGAAGGCAACAAGGTTGGATTGTAGTTTGTCTAAAACATTTGAATCACCACGGGCATTGCCTAGTGCAATGACCACTAACCGGCGGTGGTGGGAACCCTGAAGTATGGGAAAAGTCTTTGTTCCCAAGGGTTGTGACAGGTTTCCTTGATGATGGTGCCCATCAACAAGTAACAAGTAGGATTGTAGTTTGTCTAAAACATTTGAACCACCATGGGCATCGCCCAATACAATGACCCCTACATCATGGTGGTGGGAACCTGAAAGTACCAAGAAAGTTTTTGTTTCCAAGGGTTGGGACATGTTTCTTTGATGATGGTGTCCAACAACAAGTAAGAAGGAATGATTGTAGTTTCTCTAATGTGAACCAGCATGGGCATTGCCTAGTGCAACGACCCCTACCTCGTGGTGGTGGAAACCCAGAAGTACCGAGGAAGTCTTTGTTCCCAAGAATTGGGACATGTTTCTTTGATGGATGTCCATCAAAAGGTTTATGGCCTAATGTCTATAGTTTAAAGAAACATGCTTAAGGTTGGTGACCTAAGTTCTAGCCTAAGATTTAGCTTAACGGTCGAGACAATTGAGTGTGTAAGAGTGGGGTGTAATATACTAATTCTAAATACTTATGTTCGAATCATAATATAATGTAATTTAAATATACTTTAGTTCCAATTGTAACTAATATATATGCTAGACCTAATCTAATACTAAATAGATGTACTTTAACTAGATATATTTTAATCCTAATGTAGATACCAATCCTAACCTAATGCTACCTAATCCTAATTCTAAAATTTAAATTAAAGATACTTATAATTTAATTTATGATGATTAGAATGGAGCAGTTGACCATGGGAGCTCAGCAAATGCCTAGGAGTGAGGAACATCCTTCTACGAGCACTTTGGTTGCATAGGCAGAAACAAAGAATAGCGAGAATGATAGTTTGCGTAAAGGAATGCATGAGGTGGTTGACATGTTCAAAAACCTCTAAATCTTTTGGGTGGAGCAGGAAGAGGACAACCAAGGCCACCATATCAAAATCTAGTGAATAGATAGGATCCAGGAGCAGGTAGAGGAGCCACACACAGGAGGGTTGACCCTATCATTGTTATAACTATGGGGATTGGGGCCATATTAGTCCAAATTGTGATAAGCCTCCACGTAGAGGAGGAGATATGTTCCCTTTGCTGAGCAATTTAAATAATGGCTCAAATGATTTTTGAATAGAGATAAAGGGAATGCTTGGAACAAGTGGTTTGGCACTTGAGGAAAAAGGGAAGGGGAAATAGATGAAAACCAAGCTGATGAAAACAAGATGTGTCTCCTGAAGTGATGCCAGTTAAAAGGGCAAGATAAAAAGAACGAGGAAATGGACATGGTGATGCAACGAGGGGAAAATAGAAGGAAGGAGATTTGCTTCAAGCAAAAAAGCAAGACCATGACAGCATTTCCAAACAGGGGATTTACTACTTGGGGGAACTCATTAAAATTACTCTTTCTAGAAAGATTTGATAAATAAGAAAATGGACATTTCGTATGGTGAGTTAATGGAGCTTTGCCCTTGACTAAGGAGAGAATGGAAGAGACTAGTCAACCCACTTAAGCAGGAGAAGAAAAATACGATAAGGGTTCAATATTTGGAAGAACCACCTGACATATGCCTGGTAATTGATGATTGGCATAAAGGGAAATCCATAGGAGAAGCTTATGTTGATGGCAGAGCCCAGGTGTGCATAATTGTCCAATCATGTGTTGAAAGGCTAGGCTTCGAATTAAGGTGGTAGTAGCATGGAAAAGGCACGTTAACTACTCATGTGTCTTGATCCGGAGGATAGAAACCGAATCCTTCGAGAGTTCAAAGAGGAGATGCAGGGAGTGTTGCGTCCACCAAATTCTATTGAGATCTCCCACGGCACCAATCAGGGAGGTACTCGGGAGAGAGAGAGCGAGTGAGCGAATGAGAGGCATTGACATGGATGCTCAGGCTCGGGTATAGCGAGTGCCATTGAGGGTTCTCAAGCAAACTCCCAATTATCCACCATTCAATTAATGGGGAGTATGAAATAGTTATGGATGAGAGAGGGAAGCATGTAATTAACTAAATGCATGGCCTCTGCTCAAGTGAATTCAAGAAGGTGGTCATGGATTTTCGACACCAACCCCCCCAAAAAAAAGATTATATTTTGAAGACACTGAGGAAGGAGTTTCCAGTGCTGAGTGAGAACCTAGAGTTTGTGACTCCAGGTGGATGTTGAACAAGATGGCTATTGTTTTGAAATCACGAAAAGACCAAATCTGTAGAAAAGCAAAGGCAAAGGAGTCAAAGCCTACTTGGGTCCATGATGACAATTGGAAGATTATAAAGAAAGAACTCAATACTCCAAAGAAGTACGACCAGCAGAGGTAGGTGGTTGCTACAATAAGGAAGAGTAAAGTGGACCAATCGGGTGGGAAGATTTTTTTGTAAGTACCTATTCTTTCACTTCTTTCTGCATGTAGTTTGGGAATGTTTGGGGTAAATCATGAAATTAACATAAATGCTTGTAATGTTAGGAAATGAAAATGGGCAAGCAGTGCATGGATAAGGAGTACTTGTATGCATATGACTACGATATGAAAGCCTTGTTCGACTATCTTGAAGCAAGTGGGATTTTTCCCCTTTTTGAATGTAAGAAGTTACTACACCATTTTCTCTTCAAATGCTCAATTTGAACAACTATTACATATATACTAACCTCTGACATGTGTGTTTCTTGAACAGGAAGATGGAGATGAGTACTTGCAACAAGCTCGCCAAGAGGATGCTGAAGCTGGAGAGGCAAGAGGTAGAGGGAATAATGATGAGGAGAAGGGTGGGAGCGATGAGGAGAAGGTGACAGTAGCAATGAATAGGCTAGAGTAAATATGATGTACATATCAATGGGGTAGAGTAGTCGGATATAGAAAGTGCAAGAGAATATAATTTTGTACTCACAAAGAACATGAGATTTTGTACTCAAATCGAAAGAGAATATAGAAACTTCTACAGTCAAACTGAATGTAAACATATGAAATGGCTAGTACATTGTAATACAAACCTTTTATAGAAGGGCTGATTAGGGCTAGAAAAGCCCTAATTTGCCCTTTAAAAAAATTTCCCCTACAAAAAAGTGTTGATATTTACGTCAAAATAGCTTCGAGTTTCCATGACAGTGTCGATATTAGCATTGATAAACTATTCCCATAGTTGATATTATTGTCCATATTAGCATAAAAAAATGCTTTATCTCGACATTAATATCGATGGTAATATGGACAGTAATATCGATGCTTAGGAGTTTTTTTAATAAAATTCCAATGTAATTTGCATCGATATAAGCATAAAAAATGAGGCCAATCCTTGTAGTGTATTAATCTTAAGATAACGGTAAATAATCATGTGATTGATAGTGTATTCTATCATGCCCATCGGTCTAGTGAAGGACATGCAATATTGGGCAGGGCATGGTGCTAGACAGCCAACTACTAGATTGATTGGTGTGAAAGAACGTCCACCTTAACAAGTGGCAATCACACACCCATGACACCTCTTTGTCCAAGGTTCAAAAAAGAAAAGTGCAATCTGGAAATCAAAGCCATTCCCTCACCATTCGCTCCCACATTTTCATGCACTCAAGCACCTGGGAGGAAACCACCACTCCAACCAAGAGGGATGATACCTACCCCCATGCTTGAAGAATGACCACAACAAAGTAGCACCAACTTTAGTAACTAATGCCTCTTGCTCTATAGCCCAGCCCTCCACCTCAACAAGTCATAAGCTAGGATGACAAGGATATAGACAAATATGGGTAAGAAAAGATCTACTCTAGTATTTTGAAGGAGTAGACCAAATGTGGGTCCCACATACGTCAACCGACAAGACAACAACATCCCACAGGAAGCCTCCTAACACATGTAAGACGAAGGCCACAAGTATTTAGAAGGAGTAGACCAAATGTGGGTCCCACATATGTCAACCCACAGGACAACAACATCCCAGAGGAAGCCTCAATAAATACATAGACGAAGGCCACAAGTAAAAAAAAGAAGCTACCATCTCCGATGGGTCTCAAAGGCCCTACTACAAGCCCAAGGGTACTAGGAAGGCAACGATCAACTCTGGGTTCTCAAGTTTTGTCAACCGGCTCCCAATTCTCTTGTAGTCCTTCCAGACGTTCAAGTACCTTGCCATCCACTGGAGGACAAGAATGAAGGCCTATACGTACAAGATGTTCTCTTGACTCATCAGACACACAAGAACCTTCTTCTAAAAAGGAGCAGTGGCACAAGAACCTATTGCTTGCCATACAAAAGGAAAGACATCACACATGGTGCTATCAATGATTCCGAGAATCACTTTTTAGCCCTGTATCCACTCGTGAACTATTGGGGGAAATATGAACTCAAAAAGGGCCTCATAAGGGAGACATTAAGAAAAAGGTTAACTCCTTAATCTCTAGGGGAAAAGGTTGTAGACCACGTGTGATAAAGGGGGAATTTGATGTGTGGACCACTTGTGGTTTCGAAGGCTTGGGTCTATTGCCATTTTTCCATCGTCGATCGTAAATCCTAATCTAATGGCTCACATGTAGCGCCTTTTTTGGGACCTTGATTTGCACTTGATCCAATGCATCTCCATCAACCACGAAGGAATGATTTTGCACCATAGTTCCCAATTACGATCTAAGGGCTCGCACACAGTGCCTTTTGTGGATCATTGGATCCATCCTCCCATCCAAGGGTGTGTGTATCACACCACTTGTGGATGGTTGGATCTAATGCCCCATCCAAGGGCGTGGATGCACCACATGTCTCCAAGGGCAAGGGCCAATCTACCATGTTGCCCTCATCCTGCCCTCAAATCGCCATGCATCTCAAATCCCATTATTACCTAAGGGGTAGTCCAGTCTGTTGCCAGGACAGTCCACCATCACCATTGAATGAAGAAACTATCCAATGTCAGAGATATGCACTTAAAGCACTTTAAATCATATCCATTAGATCTTCTGTGATCTAATGGATGGGATTGCAGAGATGAAAGGGCTTGCTAACCATTAGATCAATTATGATCCAACCGTCCCTACAAAGTCACAAGTTCTACCAAGGCCCTTTACTTTGGTAATTCCAGTAACTTGGGGTGGGGACCATTCAATTCCACCAATGAGGAGGAAGAAAACCTCGATTCTTTTAATGCTTGAGCCTCCTCATTGGCCAAGAGCTTAATCCATATTTTTAAGCCCCAAATTATAGAGCTTAAACCTTACAATGATGGACATCATTGAAGTCAAAGCCCTCACTGCATTCATTAAGAGCTTCTGTCCATGGAGAATTTCCCACCCTCATCGCAAGACTAGAGTGGCTGCAATATACCTCACCGCACCAAAGTTCTTATAATCAATGACGATGCGGGTGTGTATAGCTGACCTAGCATCTACCATTTTTGAAGCAACCCACATTCTCGAAAACCTATTGTCGCACCTCTTCATTACCACTAGCTATGGAGTAAATTATGAGCAATGCAAGCAAACGACACCAATGTAATATACAATTTTCCTCTACATAAATTTCCCCTGTCAAGATGTCCTACACCCTTACCCACCAAATGGAGCAATTTAACTCCACTTTTGCCAAAGTCTCGAACATGACCGTAGTCATGCCCATGTACTTGCTTCACCTACTTATCATAGTACTTTGAGACATTCCAAAGCAGGAACCCACAATGGAGAAAAACTCCCACTCTATCATCTTTGACCTTAACAACGGGCCCCAATATCCATAGATGCTTCGACTCTGTATCCGTATCCGAAGCTTGCATGGAGCTTGCATTCTCACCATATCCAAACATTTTAAAACATGCACGACACATAGTTTTGGGAGCCACACCATCCCTTTTGAGGAATCTTGCAACAGTTGAACTAAATCGGCACAAAATTATGAAGTTTGACATTTCGCACCATGTCCAACCAAGGATGAATCTAGATTAGGAAGGGGGAGCATGTTAACATCCTTAATTAACAGAAGCCATTTTGCAATATCAAGCCGAGAATAGGAGTGCATGAGAGAAGATTATTCCTTGAAGCCATATGGGCCCAAGTGAATTGTAAAATGAGAAGATTGAGAGGCAGATATAGAGAAAACAGTTGGCCCTCCCTTCAAAAGGTGAGTTGTATAGAAGACCAGAAGTTTGACTCTGGTCTTCATATTGTCATTTGCACAAGTTTGGAATACAAGCTCTCTCTTTCTCTACCATGAATTGATTTGAGTGTTCTCTTGTTTCCATTATAGTGCCCTTGTGATTCCTACTCCCTCTCCCCAAGTCATCTCCCCTTCTCATCCCCTCACCCTTCTCTTCTCCCTTCTCCCTTCTCCCTTTCCCCATTCTTGTCTTGTGGAATCACATTGCAATAATCTGAAAGCGGCTAGAGTGACACTAGTGGTTGAGAAGCCTTTGGATTGCTCCCAACAGGGAGTCGGGTGGAGTAGAGCACATTGATTTATCGACAACATCCCCACAACACGTGAGTCACCATCGGAGACCACACAATGACTGCCTTGAACTTAAACTAGCCTTCCACAACTAGGCAAGGGTGGTAGCACGTTTGGTTGGTATGCTTTTTGTGCTTAAAGGCATGTCCTAAGAAAGCATAATTTTAGCACTTTTCAAGAGGTGCTTGCTTTTGTGACATATATCCACCAGCCATGTAAATTATGATTGGGTGTTTTGCACATGTGTCACATGACACTTGTAAGCTTGTAAGCTTTCATGATACATGACTACTTCAATTGTAACTATTGCTTCATCCCTCGTGCATCGTCTCCCTTGTCTCCCTTGTCTACTAGAATGTCATCATCTATAAGCCTTTGCGGGTTCTTCCCAACCATGCTAAGACCATAAACGTCATGAAAATCCACAGCAATATGACAAAATCTCTTGGCTTGCAGGTATGTGGATGATTGAGACATTCTTGTAGCACCTGCCCAAAGAGGCAGAGATGTGTAGTAAAAAAGAGAGCACAAGAGCTACAATAGCTTAGCTAGAGGACCTGCAAGGGAAAGAGCTCAGACTCTGCAAGGGAGAGGATTGAGCTGAGAGCTCAAGACCTACGAGGGAGAGCGAAAGGTGATAGCCTCTAGAGAAGTAGTGCGCAGAACCTACTAGGGAGAGGATTGAGTTGAGCTCAAAACCTACTAGTAGGGAGAGGATTCAGCTGGGCCGAAAGACCTGTGTAAACAAGTGCTTTCATCTTCTTGGGTTCACATGCGCAAAGCCCAAACAAAAGGAAGAACATTGCAAATAAAAGATGCAAATTTAGACATGAACATTGAGAAGCTCTTACAATCCAACATCAAGCATATAGATGGATATCTTTGGTTCATCCAGCAAAAAGATTATGGGATGAATACAAGACTTTGGTCTATTTAATGCACATGGAGGTAGAAGAAGAGGTTGAAAAGGCAGATATTTTGTATCATAAACTGAACAACATAGATTTGATATTGGGATTGTGTGGAATTATTCCACTTTTAGACAAAATGAATATGTTGAGTAAAATGTCGCAATCGAAGGATATTTATATCAATGAATATGTCAAGGCAATAAAACTCACTAATTTGAGTATAACAATAGCATACGATAAGAAGTCAAGCTCCAGTTTTCAAGACGAGAAATTGTTTAAAGATTGGAAAAGTTTGTACACCATTTGTTAGGTTAGAGAGCATCGCCTCTTGGGCATGCATGTGTCGAGGTGTTGGTAGGGTTGTTACCCTATGAACTTTAGGGTGCAAGCTAAAGCATGTGAAGACTCAAGACTGGTAATCACCTGAATGGCATCATGTTGCTGTCTCGAATGCTTCCACCAATCGTGGCAGGACAGCTCATGTTCTTTGCTTCGATGGCAATGATCGAATGCATGCATTTCCAACTGCTTCTTGCTGCTGCTCTGTAAGGAGTCTTCTTTGTTCTTGTTGTTTATCCCTTTGCAGATGTTGCAAAAGTGTCTTTCATTGCCGATTCGATACCGTGCCAGTGCTTTCCTCGACCCGCACTCTGTTCCTTGTGCCTTGACCTCGCTTTTTTCCTTTCTTGTCTCATAGCCTCTATCTGCTTCTCTTGCAAGCCATGGCGAGCTGTATGTTGCCATTGACGCCATGGCCATGATCAGTCCAGAATAGACCCAGAGAAGCTAACTAGTGAGACAAGCAAAGGATAGAAAACTTACTTGAAAGATGACAATGGCAAACCAAAGTCAGTCACATCGAGATGCATGCTTGCAAGAGGCGGGGGCAAGTTGTAGCGAGTACTTAATCTTCCAAGATTTCATGGGCAAGAGGTGTGAAAATTCAATATTCATAGGAGTAGCAAAATTTCAATAGTCAATTTTCCCCCCCGACGATACACGTCAGTAGACTTGGATATCCCAAATACGTGCAATGTGGCCTAATTAAATGCTTCAAAACACAAATTGAACAAAGGGCACGTTATCAGGTTTGATGTTGTGTATTATTAAATGCAATGACCTTTGGCATGCTTATGAGACATATAGCAAGCAAGTGCATGGAAAAAGAAACAATTCAAACTTATAAATAGTGTTAGATTTATTAAAATATCTTTGCACATGCACAAATTGTACTTTTCTAACTTCTTCCATTTTAGGGTGAATCTAGATACCAATACCAACAACCATCCATGTTTTAAGACCACCATGGACTAGTCCCAATAGTTTGGATTCCAAATTTTCAATCCGTTTTGGTTTTCAACAACTCAAAAACAAGTTATGGAGCGTGCCCTCAAATGGGTATGCATCACTTTAGCTCAACATTGGAGGCCCATTAACCCATGCATAATGATCTCATTTAGGTGTGTCCTTGGGTTGAGAAGAAGCTCACGTAGTGTACTTTAGAATAATTACTTAGTTGCATGTATGTATAGAATAAAATTTTGATGTTTTTGAATAAATTGCTATATCCTATAGTCTTTAGGATGCATGCTTCACATGCAACATAGCACTTGTAATGCTTTAACAGTCTCGCTCCAAATCCTTAATGCATAATTTTTTGCTCTCATATTCAAGTTTGGAATGTTACTACAACTTGAAGATAAAATTTGCTAAATTCCATTAAGCAATGCATAAGTTATGGGTCATGTAAGATACCCATATACAAAAACGTCCCTGAATGTCACAAAAAATGGCTACACCCAAGTAAACAATGACCCACTACCTCAGTTGTCCTCATCCACTACTCCAAGACACCCCAAGATGTGCTCATGTGTGTCTAAATCCAATTTGAAGACACTCTTGCCCTTCTTTCTTTGTGGCACAGGTTGCATCTAAAACTTAATAGCTCTTACTAGATGAGAGTACACACATGTTTGTGGACTCTTATTTAGCAGTTTGTAATTGTGGCCTCTCTCGGATGTTTTTTTAAACCAAAAAGCTCCGACTACTACATCATACTTCTCATAGGTTGTTCCCCAATTATCCTTTAATGTTTCCTTAACTTTGTACTTAGGTTTTGTGCATCGGAACAGAAAGTATGGGTTATCTTCCTCATTTTTCCCAGAATTTGCGACCATTGCAAAGTTATCCCCCTCTTCCAAATAGTTAGTGAGGTCATTGAAACTCTCCCCAAACTATGGCGAGTCGTTTGTCTCTCCATTGTTTGTCACTCCATATGAACGTAGAGGAAAAACTTGAACTCGCTCCCATGTTTTCACAGTTGCAATGTTCTCACAATCGTCATGCTCTTCTTCACAGAATCTTTGACAAGGCATAATTTGCAATCTAGGAGGAATTTACACATGCTCCAAAATGAAAAATAATCAATTTTTTGAGCTCTACATGCTTGTCAACTCAGTTTTTTTGTATGCAATTAGACAGTGCCAGATTTGAAAGTATCTTCAATAGGTAAGACCTTTGCAATGGCAATACGCACCCCAACTATTGAGAAGTTCACTGGGGAAGGATTCCACACCTGGTCTACGCAAATGAGGTATCTCCTGATGCATCAAAAGCTTTGGAAGTTGTAAGAGAAGACATACCCACTGCACAAAATGATGCCTGGAAGGAAAAAGACGAAGTAGCACTATCACTCATTGGTTTGCACTTAGGTCGAAACATAATTCATCATATAGACTCTAAGGATCATGCCAAGGATGCATGGGATGAGTTGAACATAGTGTTTGGTGCAAAAGCCAAAAACCAAGAAATCCATCCTAAGAGCGAATTCTATGGTATTATATGCACATGGGCTTCAATGAATCCATGGCACAATTTGTCAACAAAATCAAAAGCATTATGACCCAACTAGAGAGCATAAATTCAAAAATAGGGAAAAAAGATGCACTTGCAATTCTCCTTAAAAGCATGCTTATAGAGTATAGCTCAGTAACAACCACTTTGAAGAATTTTCCAGATCCAAAGTTTGAGGAATGTGTATCCTCTCTTCTTGAAAAAGAAAGAGAGTTGAAGGCATCGACATTGACATCAACATCAACATCAACACGCAACAACCATAATGAAGAACAAGCACTGTTCAGTAAAACATCAATGAAGTGCTACCATTGCGGAAGGATGGGTCACTATCAAAGTGACTGCAAACTGAAGAACAAACCAAAGTGTCACCATTGCAAACTTAGATGTGGCACACCTATGTAGGCACAATGGTAGCGTGCTTTAACTGGAGGAATGAAGATGATGCGGTGAGAATTTGTCAGATCTTCTTCATTCTCCATGCGTGGTATCTGCAAAGGATTTGGCGCTGCCAACATCCAAGATGAGCGTATCAAATTCCTCGCCTGGGCTACGTTTCTCCTCCGCCTATTTATTATTTAACCGGATCTTTTGAGGGTGTTAGCCAGTCAATTGTTATTCATCCAGAAGCTTTTCGTTTGTCTTTGATGGCGCGTATGGAGGGATGCAGTGACTACATGGACACTGATAGTGGAGCGTTTGAGCGTGGTTGCAGTGTTCCAACCTTCTCTTTGCTTCCTTTATTCTTTTAGCTTCTTTGAAATTCTCTGCTTTTTTACATTTCGTATGCTTTCATTTTGTACTGTCTAATTTTCATTCGTTTGCTTGTAGGACTTGCGAAGGTGTGTCTTGATGTTTGTCAATCACCTATGACACGAGTCATTGTTTGCTTGGGTGTATATAGGTTCAGGGACTTTTCTGTATATAGGTATCTTGCATGACCCATAACTTGTGCATTACTCAACGGAATTTCGACAAACTGTCTTCAAGTTGTATTACACATTCCAAACTTGAACATGAGAGTAAAAAATTATGGAATAAGGATTTGGAATGAGAAGTGCTATGTTGCATGTGAAGCATGCATCCTGAAGACTATAGGATATAGCAATTTATTCAAAAACATCAAAATTTTATTCTATACATACATGCAACCAAGTAATCATTCTAAAGTACACTATGTTTGTCGATGAGCTCTCCTTTGCCATAGGTTCGCGCCATCAAAGTTGCACATATGGGGTGAAAAGCATGCATTTTAATGCATGTTGCCATATGAAGACTAACTGCCACTTGGCATTAACAGCAGACACGTGGGCGAGTTTAGACCAATAAAAAATAACGTTATTTTTTAAAACTAAAAAGCCCATTTTCTGCTTTGCTAAGGCTACCCCGAGAGGGCAGGCTAAAAACTGCTGTTGTGGGGTGTGTGTTTTCAATCGTTCTTATATGCAAAGATACGTGCTGGCTAGCGCTACGAAGTACAAATCCTTCTCTCTCTCTCTCGCATCCAAGTAACATGGACATCGCATCGATCTCGCAAACTCTTCATATACACTTTCTAGAATTCACCCTTCTTCCTCACGCTTACACAAACACCGGTGACCGGTCACCGCACTGCCTATCAACAATACGTTATGACTCACTTGTGTATCGAATAGGTTGCTGTGAATTTAGCAGGATGAAACGTGAGGAAAATAACATAAATCATTTCATATGTACTTAACTCTCCGTGAGAGGGTTTGGTGGCCTTTTACAAGTGTTGCTTCTCCTTCATTCTTGACTGGCAAAACGTTGACTAGCATCTGTGAACTTCTTGGTGCACATGGATTGAGATCAAACATGTTTTCCCTTGATGTACAAGGGCGCATGCATAAGTCTTTGATCTATATTGACACGCCATTGTGCTCCTTCCTGGTTTCTTTGAAGATGGCTAGAGAGTCAATGAAGCGGTAGAAGATGAAGGCATAAAGGGGAAAAGCAGGGCATGCAATGAATAAAAGGAGAGCACGTACAGAAAGTAAAGGCACAAGGTCGAGGAAGATGACGACGATGCCGTTCTCGTTACGCATCCCATCTCACAGGGACATGTGACATCTCATAGCCTTGAGGAGGTCGACAGTAACGCAGCTACCCTGTATACCCAAGGCTTTTGTAAGGCCTTCCGATGGTTCGTTAACGGTTCATGTATTTTCTGCGCAACCACACCAGCAAACAGTAGGAGTGTGGGCTGAAGCGATAAAGAGGTTGCACACACAACTGTTTTTTGTTTTCGTTAGCTCTCAGAAGTTGACACTCAGTTTTCATGGAGATCTTTTTTTGTTTTCGTTAGCTCTCAGAAGTTGACACTCCAGTTTTCATGGAGATCTTGTTTGAAATGTCTGTGCAGATTCGCTCGTTGGGAACTTTCGCTGCATAATTCTCAGAAATATTAGATCTTTTTTGAGCTTTGAGCAGAACGTTTCTTAAGATGTGAATGAAACACAAGTAACGCACGCTGGCACAAATCTAGACTTGATTGTAGATAAGCATGATTACTAAGAGCGTTCGAGTGGAGGTGGAGCGCCTCTGAGTTTGCTCAAATTCAAAGCCTTGTAATGTGCACACTAATAAAACAGCTGTGCAGTGACAGATCTGCTCGCCTCCTAGTACACTTCCGAAATCATGTTGCCCAATCATCGCTTTAAACTCGTCACTACTCCAAGAACGACCAGGCGTTCGGATGACACATCATCTGTCTCTCCATCACTCTTCAGCTTGTTGCTGCTTTTGCAGCTTCATGTTACCTTGACTGTAGGAACCGGATACATGACTACATTGGCAAGTTTATCGGGTTACATTCCTCTTTATAGGGCGACCTACTCTTCTGCTTGTGCTCTCCAGGCGGGAACGCTCCATCCGCAATGTTGGGGCGCATTGGCCATTTTCAACGACACATTGCCTCCAGTGGGCGTGTCATTCTGGGCTATCTCCAACGGGTGCTATTTTGTATGCGGGTTGCTGTATGATTCTCATCGTCCTTTCTGTTGGGGGCAGGTAAATAATTCAGTCATTCCATCCCAATATCAGAGCACTAGCTATTCCAACATCAATTCCGGTTTATTGCATGCGTGCGCAGTAAGAGATAACAAAACAGACAGTCCTGGTCGGGTCGATTGTTGGAGCATCAACAACGATTATGGACAAGCTTCGCCTCCATCGGAAGCGATGATATCAGTTACAGCCGGCGACTATTTTACTTGTGGACTCACGGCCAGCACAAGGCACACAATTTGCTGGGGTTTGGATATCACACAAATCGGTCCAGCAATCCAGGCCCCCAACGCCAGTTTTGAGTCGATCTTTGCTGGGAGTCAACACATGTGTGGACTCGAGTTGAATACCAAGAAGACACTCTGCTGGGGTAACAACACTCATGGGCAGGCTAATCCTCCTGAAAACCTCCACCTCACAGTGATCACTGGAGGCCCCGCGTTCTCATGCGGCTTGCGTGAGGATAATCATGAAGCTGTATGCTGGGGGGACAGCACAGGTGCTCAGACAACTCCCCCTGCGGGAGTGACATTCGCTACCATCTCGTCCGGAGATTGGTTCACTTGTGGCGTGAGGGAGGGTGACCAGGAGATGGTTGTGAACTGCTGGGGGGAGCAAGGTCTCGCAAATTCCTCCGTGCCGAAGGGTTTAAGAGCTAGTATGGGATTGTGCGTCAAGCAGTGTAATGAGGGCCAGTATGAACTTTCGGATTCCGAGCTTGGGATCTCGAATCAGTGTCCCAAAAATGGAGACAAGGTTTGCTTGGAGTGCTTGCCAGGCCAGCCGTGTCAAGCTCCCAACTCTACAGTTCCTAAACCATTATCGCGTCCGTTGAAAGGAATTGTGGTGGGAGTGGCCCTGACTGCACTAGTGATCGTCGGATTGTTAGCAGTGCTTCAACGTAGACAATTGCATTCGATGTGGTTGTCTAGGCGGAGGCCAATTTATCAAGCGGAATCTGTTCAGGCAAGGCTTTGGAAAGCTAAAACGAATAAGGTTATTAGCTTCACTAGTGAAGAGCTCCGGAGAGCCACGAAAGACTACGACACTGGTATGATGATTGGGAAAGGGAGTTTTGGGGAAGTATACAAAGGCACCCTCGACGATGGGCGGGTTGTGGCGATCAAGAAAGCTTGCACGATGGAGAGAGCTAGCACGTTTGACATGGAGCTTGAACTCCTGGCAAAGCTAAACCACTCTTACTTGGTGAATCTCGTTGGTTACTGTGAAGGGGACAAATGCCTTGTGTTTGAATTCATGGCAAATGGTTCGCTGCAAGATTGCCTGTTTCGCAAACGATCTGCTCAGCCCTTAGACTGGAAACGCCGAATGAAGATTGCCCTGCAAGCAGCAAGAGGGCTTGAGTACCTCCATGTCTATGTATCTCCCAAAATTATTCATCGTGATGTGAAAGCATCTAATATTTTGCTGGACGAAGCTTTGGATGCGCATATCTCTGATTTCGGCCTCTCTCTTTACGGTCCTGTCGGAAGCGAAACTCATCTCAGCAACCTGGCACCTTGCGGAACTCCAGGCTACCTCGATCCAGAATACTTCCAGTCTTATCAGCTCAATTTGAAGAGCGATGTCTACAGTTTTGGAGTTGTTCTTCTGGAGCTGTTGAGCGGGCGAAAGGCAGTGGATAAAGATTATTCCGTATGTAGCATTGTGGCATGGGCCGTGGAGCTTGCTGAGCACGGGCAGTCCATGCTTATATTGGATCCGGAGCTCAAAGTCCCCGACGATGGTGCAAACAGATCAATTCTAGACGTCATAGGGCTGGCTCTGCGGTGTGTTCGTATGACAGGAAAGGAGCGTCCAACCATGACTGATGTAGCAAGCTACTTGCAAGCAGTTGTCGAGCCATCGTTCTCCAATGAGACGAGCACTCAAATACAGCGCCCAAATTCTTTGCAATTCCAAAGCAGCAGCAAATGCTCAATCGCAGATGTCTCCTTGAGCTTAGAAGGAAGATGATGATGTTAGATTGTTAGAAATCTGTTAGCAACTATCAATCGTCGCACCGCAGTCAACGAATAAATTCGGAGGATGTCTCTGCCACTCAAGTTCCTTCTTCCAGAAAGTATTTCAATCATGTCATCGTTTCAATCACGTAGACTTCATGGGAGTTTTTAAAAATAATAAGATGAATTGATTTTTTTTAAAAATGCGATCTTTTCAATTACGTTTACTTCACGGGGGGGGTGAGTTTAAAAAAATAACAAGATGAATGATTCATAAGGCATGCCCGAGATTATCGACTAGATGTGAAAAACTTGAAGATTCATTGTACATAGTTCGTCATTTTTTTGTGAACATTTGCTCTTGAGCCCCGAATGTTTGCGAGTCTCTTGTGTGCTTTTGGGGTGAACTAAACAATTAGCCTGTCAATGTCACACTTCCAAAGACCAAAAGTCTCTTGTGTGCTTTTGGGGTTAACTTACTAGGTAGCAACCAAAGTTTAAAGTTCCAAAGACCAAAACTACTCTCACTACTTTGACAAAACATGTTAATCCTTTTATGCTTCCTCTCTCTTCAACAACCATTGCAACTACTCTTTTATGCTTCCTCTTTCTTCAACAACCAATGCTAACACGATCTCAAGTTTTAAATCTACATCAACAACACATTTACCACGAAAAAGACCTTTAGTTGAATCATTCTCATCTGTCCAACGCAAGTACATATGTGGTGTTTTCAAATTGAACCATTGGGTGTATTATCATGAAAAATGAATAAAATGTTATATCTCCTTGGATTTGATGTATTAGTTTGTGTTTTTTGTCATGTGAAAACCAAACTTTGGATTTTTTCTTGTAGTTGGAAATTCTTGAGTATGATTGGTACAAGCAAGGCAAGAAAAATATTTTTTTAAAAGAATATAAAGACCCTTATTTGGCAAAAGAAAAATCTACAGCTTATAGAATGGAATTCAAAACCCTTTGAATCCATAAATGAATGTTGCCGGTCCACTTGTCTCCAAATTTGAAAGTTCGATTCTAGACTCAATTTCACACGGTTTTGACGTTATTTGCATTGCAAATAGACCATCCAGAGCATTATCTTTTAAAACAATAGAAATATTAGTAAAAAACTTCATATCTCCTTTACATATCCATGTAGCAAACACTTCCTCAAAGCATCAATGCAGCTTCCTTGCCCAATAGGACCCAAAATGCAATGTATCAATGAGCAATGCTTGCTCAAATTTTCATTCAGTTTAGTCCCACAAGAGATCATACAAATCTATGTTCTTTGCTGCATTCACTGTAATCAAGGCATGTCCTCTCCCTTGCTCCGTCCTACTCCTCCAACTATATCCCCAACATGCTGATGCCATCGGCACTACCAAATACACCTAGAGAATCAACACCGTTGTTGCTGGCCCTGTCAACTTCCATAGATTCAAGCTTGGCTCTCAATTTGGGGACCTTGTGGTCTCCTCTCTGGGTATTGGAACTTATCGTGGTTCTAACATCGACACTATAGATATAGAGTACATCGAGTCTATCACTCATTGCCTCACTCTTGGCGCTAACATCATTGACTCGGCACCAGTTATCACAACATGCCCACTGAGTAGTGCTTGGTGATGGCCATGAAGCAAGGGATCATAGAGAGGATGAGGTGATAGTGTGCTCAAAAACAGGCTTTGGCCTTCAATTATAGGGATTCCATTGAGCCTTACACTTACATTGATGATATGTATATCAAAACTAACCTTTTCAAGTGGGAGGAGGTTGTGGGGGGTTTCCATTGCCTTTGCCAGCTATTTTGAGAATCAATGAGGAATAAGCTAGAGTTAAGTAGTAGAAACATGGATCTAGAGATGCTTGACATAGCTCAATGTTGTTCCTGCATTACCCTTCTTCCACGAATTGAAAATGTGTTTGCTGAGGGAAAGATTACAACGTATAGGGTGGCCACATGGAATGTCTTTCGGGTGGAACCGAGTGAAAAGCTTTATCTTACACTCGAGGAATTAAAGAAGTGGGAGGAGATAATCATCATTTCAAAGTCGTACAGGTACCTTATAACACAACCTCATAAGAAGATGCTAAGAGGGCCTCCTCGCACTCATGCTAAAGTTGGAACTCTAGCAGGGAGATGCTAAGTCAACATTGCAAAAAGCACATCCCCATGAAAGTTTTGCGATTCTATCTTGTGAGTAATGAGGATCTGACAAGGTTGATGCAGGTTGTCTTAGCCAATTAGAAAGAAGCTTAGAGTCTGTGCACTAATAATAGGGCTTGGGCAGTGGAATGTTGAGCTATTGGGGCAAAATCCACAAAGCCAGGCCAGCGGGGTCAAATGCCATACTCGAGCCTTCATGTGCTTGGCCTATCCCAAACCATGGGAGATCTTTTTGCCAACCAAAAATACCTTGTAGGTGAAGGTCATATCTTTCCAACCAGGGAACTTCCTTATAATGAAGAGTCAAACTTTTTTCAAAGGGACACGCTGTTGGAAAAGTCCTCTCCCCATCTGTAAGCTGTCATATGAGAAGAGCATGGAGGAGGTGGACTTAGTATTGATGTGGCTACCACATGGGTAGCACATAGGCTACCATGTGGGTAGCATAAAAGCTCAGACAAGCATGGATATGGGGCTGCTTCATGGGCAACACATAGGCTACCATGTGGGCAATACACAAAGGGAAGTACTTGGCTACGTAGAACTCTCTAAGATAGAAGGGTAGGACTGGTGCGAGCAACAAGGCTGTTAGGAACAAAGGAGAGTAGAATTGTGGAGGTGTTCCAGAATGGAATCTTGCAAAAGTTGTACAGAGCAGAGGCGCCTGCTGTATAGGTTCCTACCATTATTTATACAGAGCTGTACTAGAGATTCAAGGGGCTAGATAAGTCTTGAACAGAGGTGGGACACTTAAAAGTGTAAATTGACTACTTGGCGGAGGTATGGTCTTGGAAATAGGCCTTGTAACAGGTGCAACAGAGGTGGAGTAGACTTGAGCCAATGTGAGACAGACACATGGTAGGTTGGCATGCCTACAAGGCTAGTGGGAGCAAACCAAGCAGTTCAGTTGGTTGGGGGCTACTAGCTAGCCAAAACAAGTTGCCAATCAATTATTTTGGGAGCCTACTAGCCCCTATAAAAGGGATCCATTTGAGGCTCTCTGCTCATCAATTGTAGTAGCCTTTAGGGAGTAGTTTGGAGTAGCAGATCAGTAGGATTTGGGCCTTCAATGAGGATGTGGGCAACAAACAAGATCTCCTTGGAGAAAGAAAGTGAGTAGATTGCAAATTTGTTTATCGAGTCAATCTCAACATCTTAGATTGAGGGGAGATTGAGAAATTGACAGCTTTATGTGATATGACAACAGAGGAAGAATGGAGTGGACATAGGCCAAATTTCCAGCATCTCAGAGTGTTTGCTCAACTACCTATGCTCGTGTCAAAGGAGAAGAGGGGTAAGTTTGATGTCAAGAGAGTGAGAAATACATTTTGGCTAGGTATGCAAAGGAACACAAAGCTTATAAGCTATATACAACTCTGCAACTCATAAAATGTTTGCTTCCTATGATGTGGTGTTTGATGAGAAGGTAAAGCAAGCTATTTTCCATCATGGTTATGAAAAATTGGATGGAAGAGCAGAAAATCTAGTGGCAATGCTAGAGATGTGAATTTGTAGATATCCACAAATGTGGCATATTTGATGGCATGCTACCTAGCAAGAGTAGGAGCTGTCGACAGAATGGGGGAGTATCTCCTAGGCATTCTACAAATTCTTTGGTGGAGATTGAATCTCATGGTCATGCTGACATCCACCAAGAAGCCTCATCATTCAAGTAGATGCCATGGTGGGCAAAGAAGCTAGTGGATGAAGCAAAGAGCATTGCGAAGAACCTAAAACCTAGAAGTGCAAACAACTGTGTGGTGTGGGGATTAAAGGTCACTGTGCCTTTACCCCGGCTATGTACAATACTCAAACACATATATAAATGAATGAAAAAGAAGATTAGGGTGTTCTGCACCCACCAAAACTTGTGTGGCTCTCTGTTTCTCTCTCTTCCTCCTCCGTTCTTGCTTCCGTTGAGAGCACTCACAACCGGTATCAGAGCCCGGGTGATCTAGCTGAGCGTGCATGAATGCCTGGAAGCTCAACAGCTTTATGGGAGGAAGGAGAAGCTCTGTGGCAAGATTTGTGGGTGACTTTACTTGCATCCAAGTGTGCAGAGACCTTGGAGGAACCTTTGGAAAAGTCACTTTGGTTTTGCAAAGTGGATTTGAGAGCCTGTTAAGTGTTTTCAAAGAAAAAGTCATTTTTTAAAGCTTTTTCTTGTTCCGTTCGACGACAGAGACTTCGTATTGACTTGTAGAGGCAACTATTGCATGCTTTTGGTGTCCACTTCACTTCAGGAGCTTGGAAACACCTTCATTCTTGAATCTGGGATCATTTCATTGGATGTCTAACTCACTGTGTCAGTTTCTACATTTTTCTGCCCGAGTGTTGGAACTCAAGTTTGGAGCAACCATTTGTAGATCTGACAGTTTTGGTGGACTCAGGAGGTCCTAAAACTTCTATATTGCTCATCATTTGCACTCTGGTGGAGTTTACAAACAAACTTGTTTCCAAAAATGTTTTTCAGTCTGTGTGTTGGACCCAGTGATTGAGACTACGGTTTCCAAAACCGTCTATCCCATTGCATTCCGGACACCTAAAAACCCCTATCTATCAGTTCTTGCATGATTCGATGGAGTATTTTATGAGTTATAGATCTCTGTGTATTGGATTTCCTCTCTCTCTTATGCATTTTTCATTCTAAGGTTTTGAAAGCTTAAATTTATGCCACATGGCAGTGGATAAGTGTTGACTCCCATTTCTCACTCATCGGTTGGGATTTTGGAGTTCCAGCAGAAGAGAGATATTTGTAGATTTTCTTGTTGAGTCCGATTATGCAATGACACCCATATTTTAAGGCATCTCAGGTTCTTTTTTCAGTAGCAGTCATTGTCGTGGGACCATGATTTCTTGAGCATACCTTATGCAGATCACTCTGGTTGCAGTTTGAACCGTGTGCGCTCATTCGTGGTGTGCATTGGGTTGCAGTGGATGAATGTTAGTCCCTATTATGAACAAGTTCAACAACATCCTTTTTTTCTTGTTTTTGCTTCCACAGTCATCGCCACACAAATAGCTAATGTGTATGCTTTGGTTTTTCAAATAGTAATAAAAAACCATTACCTTCCATAAATGAATGTTAAAAACCATTACCTTGGTATCATAGAATTAAAAAAATACATTTGAAAAATTAAACATTCAAATAAAGCAATACTTAATATTCTAAGATGGCCAACAAGGATATTAAACACATAGAAATGGTTAAAGACAAATCTTAAGACTAATAATGGACACATAAAGGATCAGACTTAGGAAGAATGGTTATAAAGGGTTAGGCTTAGAGGCACATTCATAAAGTATTAATGGTGTGTGTCCATTAGTGGGGGCTCAATGGGATCCAACATAGTTGGGCTAGAAGGCACATAGTGGTGGACAATACGGTAGTGGCCGCACATGTAAAGAAGGGTGATTAGCTAAGGATGGAAAGGTTACCCAAAATAGTAAAAGGTGTCTAAGGATAGCCTAGTAGACTTTGTAGAGGCATGGCTGGGTGGTCAATTTCAAGATCTCAATTCTCCAGTCATACAAAGGTCCTATCATTAGTATGAGAGCAATAGATCTTGACTCTAAGATGTTCAAGCTCTTGCTGCCCGTAGCCTTGCTCTTGTTGCCCATAGCCTTGGGTGATTGCTACTTGCTTTTTCTTACGAAGGGGGTTGAAAATCTCTTTTTTTATCAGCCCCAGGCTTATTGCAACTACATCACCCATCTCAGAGCAACAAGCATCCACTTTTTGGGAGATACCACCGATCTTGCCACCACGGCCTTCTTCTATTGCTTGCACAGCCAAGGGAGAGCCATCGCTCAATTTCCAGTCCTGCCAAATATTTTCTTTGTGGTCGCCCTTCTTCTCGAAAGGATATGGATTAGTTTGGGGCTATTATTTGTCACAAACAAAAGCGATATTGTTCTAGACTCATCATATTTTGCATTGCGGGTGGTAGCATGTTTGGTTGGACTAAAAAGTAGTGTCCATGGACACTGGTTTTTCAATGCTTATAAAAGCATCTTTGAAACTGTTGGGTGGAGTGGACAACAGAAGCAACAGGAGATGGAGGCAAGAAGCAAAGCGTGCTCCTGAAGTTGTATTGCTGAAGTTATGAAGAATACAAAAGATACACCTAATATGATGAAACCCTAACTGCGTGTCATACATGTACTAGGTGTCCCAACTGGAACTAGTACTAAGTGTACCATAGGTCCTAACTGATAATATCTAGGCCTACAAGGCACATACCAAGGAATGAGTGACACCTATGGATAGCCCATAGAGTGGCCTACAAACCCCCCTCGACGGTATGGGCCGAAGTATCCTGGAAACGTCTCAAGATACTTGAAAGACTAGGTCATGGTTGCACAAATTCATCCAATGTGGATATAGCAACCTATGACTGTACAGAGAAGGCAGATCACGTAACAAAAGGGACCAAGTGTAAAGCTTGTCGAAAAGCTTCAAACTTAGGCCGTGGAAGAGCCTTAGTGAATAGATCTGCCAAGTTGTCCTCAGTGGGAACATAAGACAACTTGATGTCCCCATCTGACCATCTCTCTCTGACATAATGATAATGAACCTCAATGTGCTTTGTGCGAGCATGAAACATTGGATTTCGTGCTATGGCCAAAGCACTCTGACTGTCAGTATGGATGACGGTAGGAGCTGTCTGACCAACCAGAAGATCTGCAAGTAATTTCCGTAGCCAAACACACTCTACTGTAGCTGTGAAAGCTGCTCTGTACTCAGCTTCACAACTAGATGTGGCAACTGTAGCCTGCTTCTTGTTGAACCATGAGATGCATGAAGAACCAAGCATAAAACAATTGCCACTGTGGGATCTGCGTGTATCCTGGCAACCAGCCCAATCACTATCAGTGAACCCATGCATGATACGTGAAGTGTCAGCCCTGTAGAGAAGGCCCAAGTATTGTGTGCCTTTGATGTACCTGAAGACACGTTTCACTGCATGCCAATGGTGATGAGTGGGACTGTGCATGTATCTGCTCAACTGAGAAACCACATACTGCAAGTCTGGCCGAGTATGGCATAGATAAAGCAAACAACCAACTGCTTGCTGATAGGAGGTAGCATCACATGGACCACTACCATCTTCAGCAGAGAAATGAAAACCAGTCTCTAATGGGGTGGAGACAGGCTTACAATCCTCCATCTGAAATCTATGTAGAAGCTGCCCAATGTACTTCGATTGTGACATCACAATTCCCCCCTCAGATCGAGCAAATTGAATGCCCAAATAGTAGTGCAACTGGCCAAGATCAGTCATGGAAAAAGACTGCTGTAATTCCTGCTTGAAATCTGCAATTTTCGCGGGATGTGGCCCAGTGAGAATCATATCATCCACATAGAGGATCAAAATCAGCAAATCTGCCCCCCTCTTCCGGATATATAAAGTCACTTCTGTAGGACTATTCTGAAAGCCTAGGCTGAGCAAATGAGTGTGTATCCTGTCATACCAAGCCCTGGGTGCCTGCTTCAATCCATATAAGGCTTTCTTAAGCCGGCATACCTTGCGTTCAGACCCTTCAACCTCAAAGCCTGGAGGTTGAGCAACATAGACTTCCTCTGCCAAAAAACCATTGAGAAATGCTGTCTTTATGTCCAATTGATGCACCTCCCAATTATTATGGGTAGCCAGGGCAATAACACATCTGATGGTAGTGATGCGTGAAGTGGGAGCAAAGGTCTCTTCATAATCAATGCCCTCTTTTTGAGCATAGCCTTTGGCCACAAGACGGGCTTTGTACCTGTCAACTGAACCATCAGCTTTTCTTTTGACCTTGTATACCCACTTAGTCCCTACTGCATGTTTGCCTGCAGGCAAGTCACATAACTCCCATGTTTTGTTTGCATGAATGGAGTCCAATTCATCCTGCATGGCTTTCATCCACAATTCATTTGACAAGGCATCTTTGTGACAAACAGGCTCCTCATCAAATGCGATAGCAATCAATGCATGAGCAACCAAGTTTGCCAAATCTCTTTTGGCTGCAGCTCTCATACGGGCTTGCAAAGGAGCATCAAGTTTGTTGTCCTTCAAAGTTTCAAAGAGCCATCTAGGTGCTCTTTTGGGCTGTCTAATATCAGCCAACAATTCTTGCTCTACTGCCTCTTCCACAATGTCCTCAGTAGCACGTGGCATCTGTGTCAAAACATGTGGCTGTCCGGACTGTGTAGTAGGCTGTAAATGAGCATTAGGTGGAGGAGAATAACCCTGTGGTGCATCATCTGAGGCATCAGATCCAAGCAATGGCACAAGACTATCAAAAATATCTGAGACACCAAGTGTAGACTGCACTTTGCAGTCCCGCAAGGGCATGGAGGATGTCTCATCAAAGATGACATCTCTACTGACAATTACCCTCCTGGTGGAAGGCTCATAAAGTCTATAACCCTTACTCTCTGCACTGTATCCCAAAAATATACATTTTATAGCCTTATCATCCAGCTTTGTCCGCCTTTGTGAAGGCACATGTGCATAGGCCAAACACCCAAAAGTACGCATGTGAGAAATGGTTGGCTTGTGTCCTTTCCAAGCCTCATAGGGTGTGATTGTTTTCAATGCTTTGGTGGGGCTCCTGTTGAGCACATAATTGGCACACATCACTGCATCCAGCCAAAACATATTGGGCAAATTCTTTCCCTTAAGCATACACCTGGCCATTTCCATAACTGTCCTATTCTTTCTCTCAGCAACTCCATTTTGCTGAGGAGTGTAAGGCACTGTACACTCATGATGAATACCACGGGATTTCATGTAAGCATTAAATTCCTCTGACATATATTCACCACCTCTGTCTGATCTCAAATGTGCAATCTTCAAGCCTGAATCATTTTCAGCCAAGGCAATGAAATGCTTGAAGCAGGTAAGCACCTCTGACTTGGACTTCAATGCAAAGATCCAAGTATACCTGGTAAAGTCATCAATAAATGTCACAAAATAATAGAAACCTCCAATGGAAGCAGCCCGCATAGGACCACATACATCACTGTGAATCAAGAATAGCTTGCGTGATGCACCAACGCTACCATCCTTAGGTATGACAAAGCGGTGCATCTTGCCAAGCAAGCAAGCTTCACATACATGCTTATGAGGAATTTGCATCTGTGGCATATCTTCAACCATTTTAGGCAACTTTACCATAGCATTAAAGTTAAGATGCCCAAACCTCTCATGCCACAAGTAAGTATTAGGCAAAACATCTGCATCAACTGCATGAGCATCATGAGCTGAACTGTCATTGCATCTATCATATGCATCCAAGCTGTACAAGCCCCCCTGAAGAGTACCAGTCAATACAATAGCATCGGCATGACTCAAGTCATAGACTGCACACCTATGCCCATTAAAGACAATCCGAAATCCACATGTAGCTATGGCTGAAATAGAAATAAGATTTTTTCGTATGCCTGGTACATACAAGACATTCTCCAGAGTGACAACACTACCTGTAACTGATGTAACAGCCACTTGCCCAATACCCTTAACAATATAAGATGCATTGTTGGCACATGTCACGGAACCCCCCTTTGGGGCATCAGCAAGAGAAGTAAACAAAGTTTTACAGGAGGTAATGTGCTTAGAAGCACCATTGTCAAAGAACCATGTAGAGGCTGAAATTGCCATACAAGCATGTGAACCTGTATCATGCACTGGAGGATTGTAATGGCATTGAACAATGAAGCCCCAATTCTGATCCCTGGCATAATTAGCTTGCTCATTAGCATGCTCATGTGTATTTGCATCAGTGCCAGAGGTAGTTGTGACTGAAAGTCCAGCTTCTTTCTTCTTCTTTTCAGAAGCAATCCTCTTCCTACATTCAGCAATTTCATGGCCCGCGGCTTCCTGCAATAATTGCACCTCTTTTTCTTCTTCTGATCACCCTGAGAGGATGAAGTAAAAGGCTGATTATTTGCTGTATTTTTAGGGACAGATTTTTGAAATCTTCCCTTATTCCGATCATTGGCTGCAAATGCTTGATCTGAGTGCATACTAGCATTCTGATTCACACGGCTCTGCTCCTCCTGCAGTAAAAGTGCAACCAATTTCAAGATCAAAGGAATAGTAGTTGGCATTGCCCATGGCAACCAACCTCAAGGTAGTGGCAAAACCTTGGTAAGAGTCAGGCAACCCATCCAATGTGCCTGATACAAGTTGTGAGTCAGGGATGTCCTCATCAATATTAGCCAATTGCTCCTTTAAATCTTGGATAGCTGTAAGATATGCATCCATGTTATCACCCTCATTCAGACGAGTATCCTTCAGCTGCTTGCGAAGATAGGCAACACGGGCCTCATTGCGTACCTGATACAAGGAAGCAAGCTTATCCCAAGAGTCCTTAGCAGTAGTGCATGATCTGATATGAGGAACAATACTTCTTTTGATGGACAGAGCAATAAATGCCTGTGCTTTAGCATCACGGCCATCCCACTGTATCATCTCCTAAGTCTAGAGGAGCAAAGGCATCACGAGAAGTAGCAGTGGATGTAACATCACTGGAAGAAGGTGTGGCCTGCCTGACGGGCCTAGGCTCATTGCCAGACACTAGATTCCACAAGTTCTTGGACACCAAGACATGCTTCATCATGAATGACCACATAGGGTAGTTAACCCCATCAAGCTTATCATCAGCACCGAAGGCCCCAAAGAAATCATCTTTGCCACTAGCCATTATGTAGTCAAATGCACAAGAATGACAAAAGCAAAGAGCAGGAGCCTCAAGCTCTCAACTGAGAATATCAGTGACTGAATGCGTAAGCCTAAAGGCTTTTCAAAGCATAAACCAACTGTATGACCAACTGAAATCTGCCAGTAATATTTGAATGTACCAGGCAAAATTGAAATTGAATGCAGGAATTTCAGTCAACCAGTTGATCGGTCAACCCTAAAAGTCAACGATGGTCAAACACACAGTAAATCAGCTTTGACCAACTCTCCACCAGTAGATGTATGTCTGCAACAGCAAATGCTATTGCTGTAACTACAAAACCACTCAAAAAACAAGCTGTTTTGACCAAAACCGAGGCTGTTTTGACCAAAATGGTCGTAGTTTTGACCACGAATGTCAAAATCCAGCAAGACCAAGGCAGATGGAACTAGAAGAGAAGGACGACCAGATCTGTACCAAATTTGACCCAAAATAGTGTCCGAAACCCTAAAACCAGAAGTGGTTTTTGCAAAACCGGAGGTGGTTTTGGAGCAGAAAAGTGATTTTGACCTGATTTTTGCACCAAGTAGGGGCGTCCTGACTTGTAGAACACAGCTATGCCAAAAAGTTTGCACTTTGTCAAAACTCTTGTGTGCAAGAAGTGGTTTTCTGACGCAGCAGGTGGTTTTGACAGAAAACAGGCGGTTTTGGCCCAAATGAAGGCTGAATCAGCTTGAATGGAGTCCTCCTAGGTTGGAGAAGTAGCAAGAAGGATGGGAGATCAGATTTGAAGCACTTTCCTGCGACGAAACTTCGAGCAATGGCTGGAAACTCCAGAAAATGGCGATGGGAAGCCTCCTGAGAGTGATAACCAGCAAGAAGAGGAAGCGGGAGAGGTAGATCTGAAGCAATGAAGTGATGGTAACCTGCTCTGATACCACTGTTGGGTGGAGTGGACAACAGAAGCAACAGGAGATGGAGGCAAGAAGCAAAGCGTGCTCCTAAAGTTGTATTGCTAAAGTTATGAAGAATACAAAAGATACACCTAATATGATGAAACCCTAACTGGGTGTCATACATGTACTAGGTGTCCCAACTGGAACTAGTACTAAGTGTACCATAGGTCCTAACTGATAATATCTAGGCCTACAAGGCACATACCAAGGAATGAGTGACACCTATGGATAGCCCATAGAGTGGCCTACAGAAACTGATTGTGAGATTGGTCAGGCTCAGTGTAAATTTAAAAATAAAAACCACGTCCCACATCCATGATGTGTAACTAACAAAGACATTGTAACTTCCAGTCCTGCTTCTCTTTCTGAAACCTCCTGCTTTGAATATGCAACTCTCTCTCTCTTTCTTTCTCTCTCTCTCTCTCTCTCTCTCTCTCTCTCTCTCTCTCTCTCTCTCTCTCTCTCTCTCTCTCTCTCTCTCCTAGTTCTTTCTTTGCATTCTATCTCTCAGAAATAGCCTCAAAGTAGCAACACTTCAAACAGATGCCGAAAGAGGTGAGATCTTGAGTGGAATGGAGTCTGCAAATTCCACTACCAGTGAGGAACAAATCAACTTGGGTCCAGAGCAGAGTAGCAACACTTCAAACCAACGAAATATTTGCAAACACTCCTGCTGAATTAACAATGTCCCCAGGACCATCAAAGTTCATACTCAGATTTCTTATCGAAAAATGGTATGTGCCTCTGCAGGAAACGTCTTTGCTTCTCTATTTCTTAAATGACATTGCAAATGAGTTCAGGTGGCTATGCTATTTTTTGGAAGTGCGTCTAGTTTATTTGTCGCTGGGACTTGAGGATGTCAATGTAGAGACATTGACACAACTGACCCGTCAAGAAAAAGAGGTAGACGCTGTCAGAGAGTACAAGACTACAAAGAAAAGAAATCAACGCCAGAAAGCAAGGGCAAAGCGAGCTATGGCAAACCAGGAAAATGGTGTATCTGACATGGACAAGAGACGAAGGACAGCAAAGGAGGTTTTTTCCTTCTTTGAAGAACAAACAGGAGGAATGGACTCAGAAACCAGAAAGCATATCTTCATGCAAATCTTGTTTCATCCCAATATCAAGCATTTGCATAGTGCCAACGAAGAAGTTCAGTTGTTGTAGAAAACAATTGTAACCAATATACGTAGAACCTTAACCCAGGTCAAATAACCATAGAGCCATGATGAAGTTTTCTTCAAAAAGATCTACTATGATGATGTTGATGAATTCTCATGGGCAAGAATGCCAAGATCTCAGCATTGCAAAGGCTTCCAAGCTTTTGGGTGTCCACAGGAGAAACTTCTACTTTGCAAAATCTCGCTTGCCCATCGAAGAATAGGGAATATTGTCACTATCCTCCCACCGAAGACAATGCTTACATAGCTATTCTTTAGGTGGCCAGGTTTGATTTACAAACATATGGGCTGAAGGTGGCAAGGTTTTTGCTCCTCAATGCTTGATGTCAATGGCATTTGCATCTTTACTCGATGTAGCTTGATGTATGATGCTTTGTTCTTCCATGTGCCTTAATGCTTTATGTGGATGCCATGTTCTGTGATATGGTCATCTCATACACTTGAGCTTTTGGCATGCTTATGACAGCGATGTGTGCATTCATGCTTTGATTTGTCATTTGTTGCAAAGGTCTTACCAATTTATTTCTTTCAATATTGACGGTGTCTAATTGCGTACAGTGGTTCTGATATGACAGCTGCATAGAGCTCAAAAAGACGATCACTTTTCCTTTTTGGAGCGTGTCCAAATTCCTCCTGGATTGGAAGTTACATCTTGTCGAAGTTCTTATGACGAAGAGGCCTCTTAATGATGTGGCACAAGTATTCACATGCTGAATTCCAAACTATGCTTGGCAGGGGCTATGTGCTTAGGTGGCACTTGGTGATGTAGCATTAGCCTAACCTTAACTGTTTAATCACGGTTTAACAGAACCACAGTTAGTTTGACCAACTCTCTACCACGTGGCAAAAATTAACCACTCCCAACCCAAGGTTAATTAACCTTACCCGGGTAGTATTCTATCTTGCCACCTTTTCTGGCAACAGCTGCACATGTCCTAAGGTCTCACCTCAGGGAGAAAACATAGAAGAAGCTTTGAAGCTTCTCTGTGCCGACGACGCGAACGGCGATGGAGGAGAGCGGAGCCTCACCTCGTTTGAAGAATTGGAGTCGTGGCTTTTGTGAGGCGTATGGAGGAGCTTGTAGAAGATGCCGTTGCTGGCTGTATGCAGCTGAGCTGCAGTTGCAGAGTTTGGCTGCGGGGGTAGGAGTTGTTTGCTTCACGCTTGCCCGTGAGTAGCTGAGGGTCGTGAGGGTTGGCCCTGCTACTGGTCAGTGTTGGAGCCGATTCTATCATGGGGGCGTTGGAGCATGCTGCTG
Source organism: Dipteris shenzhenensis (assembly GCF_047967505.1). Taxonomy (NCBI): domain Eukaryota; kingdom Viridiplantae; phylum Streptophyta; class Polypodiopsida; order Gleicheniales; family Dipteridaceae; genus Dipteris; species Dipteris shenzhenensis. The sequence continues at coordinate 400,793 of NC_141599.1, forward strand.
TGGAGGTAGAGCTTGGCTTGCAAATGGAGCGTCTCGGCTGAAGCTCTTAGTGGAGTCCGTCGCGTGCACTGTTTGTAAAAGAAGAGCCGGCTGGTTGTCGAGTAGAAGAGCCCTTGAGCTCTGTGAAAGAAGGCGAGCTGCTGCTGCTGGATCTGGGTGCTGGATGCGTGCAGCCAGCCGTTGGAGGATCTTAAAGGACATTTGTTGTAGGTCGTTTGTTTGGAGGGTCGGCCGCGCAGAAGAGCTAGAGATCGTTCAAGGGCTCGGGTTTCGGGATGAGACCTTCCTGGCTATCAGGCATGAACCAAAATCCATATTTCAAGGATTCGAATGACCCAAGAGACTGGCACAATTTGGAGGAGTATCTGCATATGGTGGCAGGGACGCAGGGGCTGGACAAGGAATTCAAGCTGCTTCTGAATCGAGATGTGGCACTCATCAACAAGTCGTCGAATTCCTGAGAGACCAGTATCTGATTTCGGGGTCGTGGTGACAGATTGAGTACAAAGGATTACTAGTGCAGCGTGAAGCTCGTGGACGTAGAGGCATTGCTCCATGAGGTCGGCTTGCAGAGTTGTTGGAAGGCACTGTCAGTCAAGTCGTTTGTTGAGGTCTACCTTGCTGTATGAGGGCTGTGTTTGGAGTTCAGCTATCAGAGTTGCGGCCGTGCTGTATGTGGAGATTGCTGTGATGCTACCGTATGGAGGCGCTTGCAAGGGTCACTTGAAGGAGGTGCTTGCACCTTAGTTGTTGCCTCGCTTGTTGTACAGCTTTGCCTTGCCTTGCCCTCTGTGTTGAGGTCGTGGAAGGCTTCTGAGCCTCTTGTTGTACTCCTGCTACCTTCCTTATCAAGAAGGAAACTTCCTCTCTTGGAAACATAACCTTAGCACCTCAAACTTTCTCTCCAAGAATGCTAAGAAACAGAATACCAATAACACTCCCTATCTCTCTCTCTCTCAAATGAACGGAAATGGATGGAAATTTACTCAAATGAATGGAAATGGATGATAATTTACTCACATGAACGGAATTTTTTAAGAATGAATGACAAATTCTCTCAGTGCGGAATGAACGAAAATCTTTCGTCAACGGAACGAAAGATGTAAACCTCTCAATCTAGGCTTAGCTAAACCTATGCTCTGTTACCATGTCAAAGTGCGGATCGTACTTAGCCTAATCTATCACCTCAATGAGCATAAAGATTACAGAGGATCAAACCATAAAAGAAACTCCATAAGAGAGACACACGGTAGGCAAAACTCAATCTATTCAAATGTGTGAGTGTACTCAATAATACATGATAGGCCTCTTATATAAAGAGTGCCCTTAGAATAGTCAACACTTGTGGGATCCTCTGATCCACATCTCTCCTTGTGGATATCCTCAATCCACATCTCCACATCATGTAGTCCACATCCTAGGGTGGCTACTTTAAGACATTCCTATACCATACCTTAGCCTCTAATTATGTGCTCATGGCACCACAACTCTGAACACCTTGGGCTGAGGCTAGGAGTCTTCTGATGGGCTGTGTTGCTTAAGAAAGGTGCAGGCTCAGCAGAGTAAATGCCTGTGCATGTCCAAGTACTACAAGCTTGTCTGATAATCCTGCCTATGAATTATCAACAAAGGTTGCATCCATAGAACATGCCAAATTTCAAACGGAGATTTTATCCTGGTGGAAAAAACACGTGCAAACTAATGCAAAAACACATTTAGTAATCATGTAGTCATGCACTAACGATACAGGAACTAAGCACTACCAATAAATATACAAAGCACTCCCTAAAAACCGTCACAAAGCACATGATGCACTTGCACAGCCCATGCAAAGCATATGGAAAGAAGTCTAAAAGTAGAAGGAAAGTAAACAAAAATCTAAACCCACTGCTTAAGCATTGCCAACCAATCACAAAAGCACTAACGAAATCAAGCAGCAGTGCCAAAGCACTACCAAACCACTCACAAGCAGTGCAAAAGCAATGTCTTGAGCGAGCAATGTCAATACCCTTGTCAATATGGCCCTTGCCCCTAAAGGGGACCGAGCCATATTGACAAATGATTTTATCTCGAGAGTCTTTTCTAGAGATAAACATTTGTCAATATGGCCCTTGAGGGGTCCCCTTTAGGGGCAAGGGCCATATTGACTAGAGCACAGTTTTTATCTCTATTCTAGCGACTTACCTCTAGATATTGGAGCCTTGCTAGTTAGCATAGAATACATGCTAGCTAGCATAGACCAAATGCTGCCCGACACACAAAAATGTTAAGAGGTAGAAAATATATTATAAATAGCAGACAATAAATGCTAACTACTAGAGAACACATGGTTCCTAACACAGAACACACAAAGTAGTTTTTTAAAGAGAGCAGTGGCAAAGCAATGTACACAGAAAGTAGTTTTAAAAGAGAAAGCAGTGGTAAAGCAATCATCACAAAGCACTGCTAAGCATTGACAAGCACACGTACAAAGCAGTGCTAAAGCAGTGAGACCATAAAGCACATGTAGAGCACTTGTGGATCTCACTGCTTTAGCACTGCTTTGTATGTGTGCTTGTCAATGCTTCGTAGTGACCAAGTAGACAGAAAGCAGTGCCAAAGCACTACCAAACCACTCACAAGCAGTGCTAAAGCACTACAAAAGCATTCACAAAAGCAAGCAGTGCCAAAGCACATGTAGAGTACTTTGCATATTCCATGTAAATGAGTCTAAAAATGCAAAGCAGTGACCAAGTAGTCACTTGAAAGTAGTGCCAAAGCACTACTAAACCAGTCACAAGCAGTGCAAAAGCACTCACAAAAGCAAGCAGTCACAAAGCAGTGCCAAAGCATACTGAAAGCAATGACTGTTTACATGGAAATCGGTTTGAAAAGAGAAAGTAGTGGCAAAGCAGTCTCACAAAGGGCATTGTTAAGCATTGACAAGCACATGTACAAAGCAGTGCTAAAGCAACAAGACCCACAAAGCACATGTAGAGTCTAATATGCCATGTAAAGCAATCTAAAAATGCAAAGCAATGACCAAGGAGTTAGAAAACAGTGCCAAAGCACTACCAAACCACTCTCAAGTAGTGCAAAAGCACCGCAAAAGCAAGCAGTCACAAAGCAATGCCAAAGCATATTGAAAGCAACGACTGTTTACATGGAAAGTAGTTTTAAAAGAGAAAGCAGTGGTAAAGCATTTAAAAAGCACAACTCAGCATTGACAAGCACACATACAAAGCAGTGCTAAAGCAAGGAGACCCATAAAGCACATGTAGAGTACTTTGCATATGCCATGTAAAGCAGTCTAAAAATGCAAAAGTAGTGACCAAGCAGCCAAAAAGCAGTGCCAAAGCACTACCAAACCACTCACAAGTAGTGAAAAGTACTCACAAAAGACAACAGTCACAAAATAGTGCCAAAGCATACTGAAAGCAATGACTGTTTACATGGAAAGCATTTTTAACAGAGAAAGCAGTGGTAAAGCAGTCACAAAGCACTACTAAGCATTGACAAGCACACATACAAAGCAGTGAGACCCACAAAGCACATGTAGAGTACTTTGCATATTCCATGTAAAGCAGTCTAAAAATGCAAGGCAATGACCAAGCAATCAGAAAGCAGTGCCAAAGCACTACCAAACCACTCACAAGCATCACAAAAGCACTGCAAATGCAAGCACTCACAAAGTAGTGCCAAAGCATGCTAAAAGCAATGAATGTTTAGATGGAAAGTAGTTTTAAAAGAGAAAGTAGTGGTAAAGCAGTCACAAAGCACTGCTAAGCATCGACAAGCACACATACAAAGTATTGCTAAAGCAGTGAGACCCACAAAGCACATGTAGAGTACTTTGCATATTCCATGTAAAGCAGTCTAAAAATGCAAAGCAGTGACCAAGCAATCACAAAGCAGTGCCAAAACACTACCAAACCACTCACAAGCAGTGCTAAAGCGCTCACAAAAGTAAGCAATCACAAAGTAGTGCCAAAGAAATCTGAAAGCAATGATTGTTTACCGTTTTAAAAGAGAAAGTAGTTGCAAAGTAGTCACAAAGCACTCCTAAGCATTGACAAGCACACATACAAAGAAGTACTAAAGCAGTGAGACCCACAAAGCACATGTAGAGTACTTTGCATATGCCATGCAAAGCAGTCTAAAAATGCAAAGCAGTGACCAAGGAGTCAGAAAATAGTGCCAAAGCACTACCAAACCACTCACAAGCAGTGCAAAAGCAAGCAGTCACAAAGCAATGCCAAAGCATATTAAAAGCAATGACTATTTACATGGAAAGTAGTTTTAAAAGAGAAAGCAGTGGTAAAGTAGTCACAAAGCACTACTAAGCATTGAAAAGCACACATACAAAACAGTGCTAAAGCAGTGAGACCCATAAAGCACATGTAGAGTACTTTGCATATGCCATGTAAAGCAGTCTAAGAATGCAAAACAGTGACCAAGCAGTCAGAAAGCAGTGCCAAAGCACTAGCAAACCACTCACAAGCAGTGCAAAAGCACTCACAAAAGACAGGAGTGCCAAAGCATACTGAAAGCAATGACCGTTTACATGGAAAGTAGTTTTAATAGAGAAAGTAGCGGTAAAGTAGTCACAAAGCACTGCTAAGCATTGACAAGCACACATACAAAGCAGTGCTAAAGCAGTGAGACCCACAAAGCACATGTAGAGTACTTTGCATATGCCATGTAAAGCAGTCTAAAAATGCAAAGCAGTGACCAAGCAGTCAGAAAGCAGTGCCAAAGCACTACCAAACCACTCACAAGCACTGCAAAAGCAAGCACTCACAAAGCAGCGCCAAAGCATACTGAAAGCAATGACTGTTTAGATGGAAAGTAGTTTTAAAAGAGAAAGTAGTGGTAAAGCAATCACAAAGCACTGCTAAGCATTGACAAGCACAGATACAAAGTATTGCTAAAGCACTGAGACCCACAAAGTACATGTAGAGTACTTCGCATATTCCATGTAAAGCAGTCTAAAAATGCAAAGTAGTGACCAAGCAATCAGAAAGCAGTGCCAAAGCACTACCAAACCATCACAAGCAGTGCTAAAGCATTGCAAAAGCACTCACAAAAGCAAGCAGTCATAAAGTAGTGCCAAAGAAATTTGAAAGCAATGATTGTTTATAGGAAATCAGTTTTAATAGACAAAGCAGTGGGGTAAAGTAGTCACAAAGCATTGACAAACCACTCAAAAGCATAGAAATAGAAAAATAGAAAGTAGTGGGCAACTAGTCACAAAGCAAATATGCAATACATAAAAGCCAAACAAAACAGGGAGTGATGCATACCAATTGATGAGCCTAAAACCATCGATTTTGTTGCTGTGGGGTTTTTTCCAAGCAACCCTCCACCCTACAATGTGTGTCTTCCAAACATAGATTTGCAAAACAAAATTGGTGGTAAGGATGGCCACACACAAGCACACACACCACAATAAATTCTTTTCTGTCAATAGTAAAGCCACATCTGCCACAGGGCTATGCAATCGTAAGACACATTGAACCCTCATCTTTTGTACTAGCAATTGTTGGTGGGGATGGGAAAATACAAAGAGGCTGATTGGAATGGACTCTTTCCATCATTTTTTTGGCAAAATAACATTATTGCTACCTCGTGTGAAAGACAGCAAACTTTTCACTTAATTGCGCTTGCATGTCAAAACAAAAAAAAAAACTGAACTTAGCTAAACACAATGGACTGTGGAAACATCACAAGAAAACTTAAGGACTGACGCAAAGTGTATGATAAATTTTATAGTCTTACCTCCAAATCAGGTATGCTCTCCTCAAAATTTGGGGCTTCTACTTTGAATCCCAGGATCTCCAATGTGTCCGTGAATGAGGCAATGTCTGTCTGTAGTTTCTTGAAATGCTCTGGGTCAATTGAAGGAGCTAGAACTGATATTTCATTTTGTGCTGCTTGGAGCTTTGTCCTCAATGTATGTACTGTTGTCGGCAATTTCTCTTGGCATAGCCTGTCTTTCTTGGCCTTATCTATTGCATTTACAGCTACGTCCACCTCTTCACTTGCCTGGTCAAGTCTCATCTTCGCAGCATGTAACATTTTTTAACCGTTGACCAGCTCGGGCATTGTGTAGTTTATAGACGGTGTGCCACAGCCATGTGAGATTTGGGCAGACGAAGACCGTGGCCCGTGAGAAATAGAGTGTTGCCCACAATTCCCCCTCCCTATATCTCAAGACACTTTTGACATCTTCCTCCATTGCTATTTTGGAGGGGTCAGCTGACAAATTATTCTTTTTTGGAATCGTTCAATTTTTCATTGGAGCTTACCTTGTTGTTGGAATGTACAAACCATGCTTTCAGCGAATTCAGCCAGGTTGACAGTAAAATGATCCTTTGTAGGGGAATTTTTTGTAGCCTTGCAATGCTCAAGGGCAAAACCTCGAGAAAATGCAATCCCAAACTGCATATTGGGGGGTGCCTCCTGGTAAACCCGAAAGTGAAGATCTAGAGCCTCCTATAGAAGGTTCGGGTCTTGAATACTTTTGACCTTCACCCTGTAGTCCTTTAACTTTCATGGCTGACTGAACACAGTGAGCCATTCTGTTATACTTGGACTTTCATTCTCTTGAAGAAAATGTTTTCTATTGATAGTGCAAATCAACGATCCATGTTAACAAGCTCCCAAGAAGCAATGTCTTGGTATGAAGTACACATGGGAATGTTGTAGTTTCGCTCATGGCCATAGAATAGTTGTGGGTATGCTAGCTCCTCGCAAAATTTGTCTTTTAAAATGCTTAATGGGGCAAAGCACTTGAACGGAGCTACAACGATTGTTTGATCTTCGAAGTCAACAACTTGTTGGCTAGTATATATTCCATGGACCAAAGTGTTTGTGTCCAAGAAGTCATTCTCTTGAGCTTCAATGTTTTCTTATTCATTGTCTTGATGCTCTTTTTATTTTATCTAGTAGAATTTTATATGGTTTTTCCACAACGAGTTTAATTTCACTTTATATTATTTGTATAGTGGAGATTCCAAACAATAGCTCTGATAGGGCTAGCATTGTGGTGGTTGGTCGCACTATACCACTCATGTAGCTAGGCTTTATGCAAGATTTCATTTGATTGCAAGAGCTATTGTGTCATGTTGGTCTAAGAATCTTGGCAACACTTGTTGTGCTCTATCAACATCTAGCAAAACATTGACGATGCTTCCATGTAACCCATATTGTCCTTCATAATTTAGTTCTCGGATTTGAGTGAAACGTATACATATTGAGATCAAGCATGCCTCAATGTCATTTAGTTTGTTGGTGAAGGGTTTTTGTCAACCATTCTCATGCTCTTTAAAGACAACAAAGGCATTTTTTGATTCTTAACATGTTTGTAACATTGAGAACATATCATGTTTTTTGATGGATGCAAGTTTGTTGCATTTATTCCATTTGCTTGAAGAAATATTGCCATGTGTGTTTATATTTTTCATGTTGGAGAAAAATTGCAACAATCCACAACAAGCACATTGGAAACATGGAGTGTTCAATTTTTTTTTCTCATATTGTTCTATAAAACACACATCATTTCTTTTTCTTTTGCCTATGATGGTAGGCTTATTTTGTGTTGGTAATTCATTTCCTTGTCTTATGTTGAGAAAGGTAGATGATGTTTGGAATTGTGGGTTAGTATGGTTTCCAAGAGAACTTGGAAGTAGCACAATTCTTCTAAGCTTGTAGATTTTGTTCAATGTGCTTTTTGAATGTGTAATTGTTTTCAGGGGCAAGGTTAATGAAGATGGTTGCTATGGCCTTGGCTGGTTCTTTGGGGTCTTGTAGCACTAGTTGATCCAACTTTGTTTCATCTTCTTGCATCCATTTTAAGTGTGTGCACTTTCTATTCAATCGAACAAGTGAGATGATCGTGCAAATTGCATTTGATTCATTTAACAAAAGTGTATGCACAATACCATTCTTCGTTTGTCCTATAGTTGCTTTATTGGAGAGTGTCTTGCCATTGAAGCAAAGCAAAGTGAATGTTGTGCCCAAAGTGTTGTGGAAACATTCAAGGATTTCTACAACTATTGCACAAGAAGTTGAAGAAGTCTAAACCAAGTTTTGCACCATGTGAACATTCAACATATCGTTGATGGATACTCCAAAGAGGATGTGCCATGGATTGCTGGTTTAGATATGATTTTTGGAACAAGATGTATATCAATTGTTTGTATGTAAGAGGTTGAAATATATGTAGAAGGCATAAAAGTGCATTTGTATTCATTAGATTCTTGTCCACAAATGCCAAATCATAAGCTAAAGATTTGCTTTGTAGTAGTGCGTCCAACTCCATTGTTCGTTAATTGAGGGTCCAACCAACAAATTATTTGAGTTCAGCCAACATACCATTCTCACTTGTAACCTCCCATACTTAGCAAGTAACTTAACCTATGAGGTACACATTGGGATAGTTGTGTTATGGTCAATGACACTAATGAATTACCACCACCTACAAAATTCTCCTTGGTGGGCACAAGGGCTTTAGCATTGGATGGAAAGTTATGGGGTGGTGGTTGTGAATTGTTATTGTCATTAGGCCCATTATAAGAATTGTCTTCGTCATCATTTTGTTTGGAGAGGATATGCTTGCTAGCTGAAAATGGAAAAATAAAATAAAGTAAGTTTCATATTGCATACTATGTCATCTTTAGGTATGATTTATATAATTTATTATCATACTTTTGAAATTTCTAAAGTTATTTTTTGTTTAATCATAATTAAGAAATTTGAAAATTTCAACTTTTCATGAATTAAAAGCATAAGATTCAACTACCACATAGAAAAGATAACTTTCACATAATATAATATCTTAAAATTATTAATATCACAACAAAATTACTTTGCATATTAAAATTGGCCAAAGTCATAAGAAATTTTCTTATAATAGATTCTAGTTGAGAGTCTAGTTGAGTCTCAACCCCATTAAGAGAACAAAAACAATAATTAACTCTAATGCTACTCAATCAAATTCAATATTAATGATGTCAATCTCACCACTTTTTTTAGGGGAGGTGCATTTCATTGCACGTTTCGTACACTCATTATTACTTGAACGAACCACTCGTGCGCTAATTTTACACCTAAAATCAACATACTCTGGATATTTCTTTACGAGCTCCTTCACTGATTAAAAACAAAAAACAGCAAGAAAAAATTTAAAAAAATCTCCCACCAAACATGATATTAAGTATAGACAAATGCTGCTACCTTGGGCATATGCTTCTTGTGCTACTTCTTGGAATGAACTTGTCAAGGAACATCTAGAAGTGGTTTTTTGATGGGAGACTCCTTCCACAAATTTTCCTTTGGGGGCCTGATTGGGGATGTAATTGCAATTGGAGTTGACACCAAACTATGTGGAGATGGCCTATTTTAAAAAAAGAATAGGTAGAATTTGCAGGTATACCTACAATACATGCTTCAATGAGGAAACGTATAGAATCGGGCAATCAAAATAAAAGAAGCTTAAAATTTGAACTAATCATAGACCAAAGAAAGAAATCGTATGTTCAAAACAAATCATCGTAGAAAGTCTCAGTGCAAGTTGACATGCATTACAAACTGTATAACAAATTGAAATCTGTTTAGTAAACCTGGCCCCTAAAACCAAGATCTTACATTCATGATTTCTTGCATGCAAACTCACAAACATATAGATATACCAAACAGTTTCTTCTTTTTGCAATAAAAAATCTAGAATGAAAACATGCGGAGAAAAAAAATATTCATGAGATCGAATCTCCCAGCCTGGAATGTGCAAACAGAATACAGACGTAGTGCAGTAAGAACCTTTTATAGCAAAATGCGTAGGTTAATGAAACAATATGAAAAGAAGTAAAAAAAGGTTAGTGCAGTTGCATGTAATAGAACTCAAAGGATGTTGGGGAGTGGGAGAGAAGATGGACATCATGGAGAAGAGTGTGGGAACCAAAGGGCAAAATGTTTCATTGAGTTGAGAGAAAGTCCTCTCTTTTATAGAATGGGAGAGAGGGTGTCCTGAATCAATGGCACCTCTCCTACTTCAAAGGAGGTAACTCCTAAATCATAGGAACTCCACAAGCATAGGTACCACCCCATGTGGGGGGGCCCTTGCATTACATCATCACTTATGTCATGGCCTATGGCACTAAGTGTTCCTCTTCTACACACACACACACACACACAACCATATGACTGCTAGTGGATGTACACATGCACCTAGCAAGCCCTTGATCACACATATCCCAACATACCCCCCCTCAAGGGTTTGCCTCTTGCTATGTTGAGGGTACATCTAGTCACATAGTTTCACAAGCCATCTCATGGTGGTCAAGGATAAATCTATGGCTAGGATCTCTTGCTAGCAAAGATGCCCAAGATTCAAGGTTTACAAAAATGGGATAGACCCCCCTGAATGGTTATCTCCCTTGCATGTACAAGGAGTAATCTTAGGCCTTTTTGTGGACCCAGTTTCTCATGTCTGCAAGAGGTACCATGGAGGCAAACACATATCACATGGCCTATATCATATGGTGACCAGAGGTGATTTACAAAAGACTATAAGGACAAAACACATAACCATAACATTCTTTTTGGAGTACGACTCTAGGAAGAGAACCTCAAAATTGACCAAGTGATGATAAAAAGCTCAAAAGACAAAGTCTTTATCTTCTACCACAAACTTTGATTCTTCATTTGCTGATGGAGTTCTCTCTTCAACCAGATTGCCATATTTTTCTTCTTCTCATTGCAAAACTTCTCTGAATGATTGTTCTTGCCACAATAAGTGCAAGTATTGATCTTGTAGCAATATTTTTCAAGATGATTAGTCTTTCCACAATGCTTTCATGCCTTGTACTTGCCCTTTAATGTAAACTTTACTGCAAGTGCTTGTGTGTGCACTTCACCCATCTTGAAGTGTTCTTTCTCTCTTCCTCTTATAGATTACTGATGATGCCCTCTAGTGTAGGTTGGGGAAGATTCTTCAAGGTAGTCACAACATAATCATAGTCTTGAGGCATACTCTTCAAGAGCACATCCATAGCATCATCTTCAATAGCTGGAGAGTTGATTGAGACCAATTGTGTCATAAGACTCCTCAAAGTATTAACATGAGTTGCATTATTGTCTCCATCCATCTTAAGTTCAAAGAACTTAATTTTCAAATTCAACTTAGAAGTATGAGCGATAGCACCAAATAACACATCTAACTTATGCCCTGCCTCAGAAGGGGATTCCAAATCTAAATATGATGCACACAATCATTTCCCAAACCTAATGCAATAATTGCATAAGCTTTCTCTAGCCTTTTAGTATCTGCAGGTGTAATTGAAGAAGAGTCGCTTGCCTTTCCTTTACCTTTGGTTTGTGGTGGGTTCACCTTCTTGAGATGATTGATTCCCTGGCTTGACCAAGTCCCACAAATTCTCTTTCATAAGCACACATTTGATTTTCATTTGCCAAGTGTGAAAACCTTGGCCATTGAACTTGTCTATCTTAAAGGTGGCCATGAGAGGGTCTTACCTTTATGTTTAGGCAATTTCTACTCTCTTACAAATGGCTTATGAGTCCCAAACATACAAGTGCATATTGCAAGCCATAAAATCAGAAAAACCTAAACTTTTTGCATCAAAATAGTAATATGATTTATGACTTTTCCTTCACAAGTTTTGTTACCTTCCTATTGACATATCTAGGTGCTTATTTCTTCTTCTTTGCTTTCACATATGAAGCACTGGAAGATGAATAAGAGCTAGGCATTACTAACTAAGAATTTTCTATCAATAATTCATCTCCAAGCTTGAGCATCCAACAACCAAAAATGGACAAAATTATAGTGGAAAAATAGAGCAACTTGGAGGCCTTAATTCAAACACTATGAAGCATATTTGAGAGTGCTTTTAATGCACATTTGAAGATCTTATACAGAGATTGTCCACCTAGAAGGATTGCCCAAAAAACACGCAGAGTTGCTCATGAGAACAACGCCTTCTCCGATTGGGTCTTTTGCTTGTTTCTCCACACTCCAACCTTGGGGTGCCAACTCAATATGTAATATGTTACTATCCGCATCCAAAATCTAGGGTATGGGAGGACAAGGTCCATATATAATATGCATGGATCTCCTTTAAAAATTTCAAATATGTAAGGGAAAAACATGAAAATTTCATGGCTCCCAACCCTCAAAATATAAGGTATATACCTTGAAAATAATGCAATATTTTAAGATTTGTACACATTTTTCATAATATGTAAGGCCCAAGGGGAGTCTCTTTTGGATGAGGGGGGGTAAAACAAAAAATACAGTAAAATATGAAAACCCATCTCCTTTCAAATTAATGTAACTTTTTCATATGTTACCCAAATTTCAAGGTGTAAAGACATATTTGAAGCTCTTTTAGTATAGAACACAATCAAGAAAGAGGAAGTGGCATGAAGGGAGGGGTCGGGCCCCTGCAAAAAGGAACCAGTCCCATTCTGGAAAGGTGCAAGGAGGGCCGATCAGGGAGCTCAACAAGGAGTCCTTGAGATGTAATCTAAAGTAAAGGAGTCTTTGAGATTGTAATCTATGTAATCTGTGTGTAATATATTGAATTGTTAATCTTCTCCAGAGTTTACTTGGGCAATGTTTTCTCAGCTATATGACTAGATAGTGTCCTTTGATCCATGCCAGTGCAGTGATAATAATGAGATGAAAGATTGCAATTTGACAAGTAATGTGAACGAAATATTTTGATTAGATCACCAATGTGAGATTCAAAGATTTTGATTAGTGAACTAATGTGAGACAAAAGATTTTGATTAGACAACTAATGTGAGACGAAAGATTTCAATTAGACAACTAACATCATGAGACTGAAGAATGAGAAGGTCGGGCTCAATGAACTCAAAGATTTTGATTACCAAACTAACATGAGACTGAATATTGAGAAGGTCGAGCTCAATGAACTCTCTCCCTATTTAAGTGCCGTGGAGATACAACTAAGAGCCCATTACGAAATCTAGCCCTAAAACTCTATACACTGATCCACCTATTGTGAATATATGGCATCTCCAAATAACTTTGGAAAGCTATTGTTCTATCTAAAAACGATGTTGGATGGCATCCTCGTAGAAATAGACCCAAAGAAGGAAGAAAATAGCTGCAAGGAGGACATGCTTTGGTTGTGGGTGTATTACTTGGAGTCGGCATAGACGGTGAATATTAATTTCCCTGGCTATTGTTTTTCCTGCTCCTTTAAGGTACTTGTCAAGCTCATGATGTAGGTTTCTTTTGGCAAGACATGATAGAGTTGCAAAGATGCATAGAGCACAAAGACCAGGATGAAGAGGACCCCCACTGAAAAGAGGAGTTACTATGGGTGTATAAGTCGGCAGAGTCAAGCAGTCAGTGTGTAATCCAAGTGTGTGAAGAGGTCTACCATTGTGCAGTAGACTGGCCTCAAGAGCTGGGAGATGCTTGCCATAGAGAGGCTGATAAGATAGTTGGGAGTTTGGAATTTCCTTAAAAAAGCAAAATGTCATTGTGTTTTGAAACAATAAAAATCTTGCAGACGTTTCTTGGACTTGTGGATATTCTCATGGTGCTCGTAATACTTGATTTTGTATCAACCTGCTTCCATGTTAGTACTTAAATGTTTTAAGTAGCTTGGTGGTTGAAATCTGATGGTTAATGATAACTAGTTTAAAGGGCATTAGCATTGTGCAACAAATTTTAGGATAGCACGACAGTAGTGTAGGGATAGCAAGGTAGTAGTGCAAGATTAATGCAAGATAAGTTATCGCTAGCATGGTGGTTGGTTGCACTAGGATATGAACAACCACCAGTGTGGTGGTTTACTTCTATTATTACAATATGAATGGATTTGTATGCATTCATAATGGAAACCAGCATAGTGGCTATTGGGATATACTAAAAGCAAGCATGGGATGAAATCTGATGACTAACGAAACAATAAACAATCTAAAGGGCATTGTTTTAGTATAGCACTGTGCAACAAATTTTAGGATAGCACGACAGTAGTGTAGGGATAGCATGGTAGTAGTGCAGGATAAGTTATCGCCAGTGCGGTGGTTGGTTTGCACTAGGATATTAATAGCAACCAGCGTGGTGGTTTGCCTCTATTATTACAAGATCAATGGATTTGTAGGATGTGTGGATTCATTATGGGAAACCAACGTGGTGGTTGTTGTGATATACTAAAAACAAGCATGGGATTTACTATTTGGGATTTACAAAAATAATCTAATAAAACCAGCATGGTGGTTGTTTGTGATATACTAAAAAGAAGCAGTCTCAAATACAAATTCCATTTTGTAGGACGAGTGGACATATTGTTTCCTTGCAATGAGACTACATACATTTTCTTAGTACTATGGTCAACGTTTGCTTGGGTGTAGCCAATTGTGCAACTATTTTTGGAGCCACGACAAGATGCACTACTGGGTGAATATTTGAATTTTACACGGACCCGTGCTCTCGTTTCAAATTAATGTAACTTTTTCATATGTTACCCAAATTAATATGAAAACCCATCTCCTTTCAAATTAATGTAACTTTTTCATATATTACCCAAATTAACTTTTTCATGGGTTTTCAAATTAATATGAAAACCCATAGGGGTCCCCTTTAGGGACAAGGGCCATATTGGCATGCCATTTCTGTCCAATGGCATCCTGGATATTGTATAATGCACATTGATATGGCCCTTGCCCCTAGAGGGGGCCCCTCAAGGGCCATATCATCAATTGCATTTTTTGAAAGTTTAATTGTATTTTTCTAGATGTATCTCCATGCAACCACAACGGTGGGGTCATTGGACTTATTTTAGCACTATTTTGGTCATAAACCAAGGAAATTATATTCCTTATTTCCTAGTATTTTAGTCCTTGTTGCAGTAAATATAAATGAGGGCAAAAGTATAATTAATCGAGTGAAAATTGAGAAAAAGAGATTACAATGTACATCTATGTCCAATTTGAGCAAGAGGGAATTTGTACAACTCAGTTTTTTGCCAATCTAGCTTGTTGCATTAAAAATTTTGAGGGAGCCAAAGGAGGATAGAGGCCGAAGACCATACACATTGCTAGGACTCAGATTATGACTTCCCTAGTGAGTCGAGAGAACTCTGCTATGAAAATTATGAGGCCTTTGCCAACATCTAGGGGGAACCATACAACACAGCCACAGGCCCTCTGTGAGCATGTCATCTAAGGTGATGACATTCAAATGTGTGGAGAATCATCTGTGGGAACAAAGGGTCTCCACTAGCGCTAGCATTTCTACTCCACTTGAGTGCATCGCAATCACCTTATGTGAGAAGGTAGATAACATTGGGATCATAGAGGGGGGGGGGGCGGGGGGGGGGGGGGGGGGGGGTAGTAGGTATGCTGAAGATGAGTGGGTGAGCAACAAATGAGCAGGGGAACAGATGAGTGACGAGATTTGGAGGAGGAAGCATGGAGCAAAGTAGAGTAGGGGCGGAAAAGAGCTAGAGGAGGGGTTTGGAAAGCGTGTGGAGCAAAGTAGCAGAGCATGGGTGGATTAGAGCAACGTAGTAAAATAGCAAATGCCATGGATCTTATATATATTATAAAGTTCGAGCCATCGGGGTGGCTAGAGCCCAAGGTTCCATCCATATTAATTGCAAGCCACCGCAGCAGTGGAATCCCCCACACGGGGCTAGTAATCATGAAGAAGACACCATGTGGTTCCACTTTGGTGGCTGGTAATTAACTGCCAACTTGTTGGAATCTTAGCCACGATAGACATGGCTGATGAGAGCCACCACCACCATGTAGTAATTCCCATAAAAGTAAATCATGAACCTCTAATCACTCATTACCATGTCTAATCACTCATTACCATGCACTCTAGTTCTCTACTGAGCATGCGAGCCTAGTGACTGGTAACTTTTACTACACTCATAGTAATCATGCATGCTAAAGCGTGGTGGTGGGTGAGCGGTGGCATGGTAGAATCGTAGCCACAACAGATGTGGTTGATGATAGCCACTACCATCGAGCAGTAATTCCCACAAAAGTAAATCATGAAGCCTAATCACCTCTTATCCCTCATTACCATGCACTCTAGTACTCTCCTGAGCATGCAAGCCTAGTGATTGGTAATTTATTGCACTCATAGTAATCATGCATGCAAGCTCGGTGGTGGTAACTGGAAGCTGGGTAATTGCGAGCCACTACGGTGGCTAGTAATTAATTGCCAGCTCTGTGGGTCTTAGCTGCCACCATAGACATGGGTGGGAATATTAGATACCACAACCTCTAATCATTCATTACCATGCAAGTCAGTACTTCTGCCTATAAACCGCTATTGCAATCCCTTAACCAATCCATCTTCTATCCCTCTCGAACGTTTCATTCTCCCTTGCAATCTGAAGCCTCCACTATTCCATTTCCTTCATTGCTTCATCTTCTAATCATTCATTACCATGCAAGTTAATACCGCTGCCTACAAACTGTTATTCCATTCCCTTAACCATTCCGTCTTCTATCCCTCTCAAACGTTTTATTCTCCCTTGCAATCTCAAGCCTCCACTATTCCATTTCCTTCATTGCTTCATCTTCTATCCCTCTCGACCATTTCTTTCTCCCTTGCAATTGTTGCAATTGGACTGTAAACTCAAGCCTCCACTATTCCATTTCCTTCATAGTTTCATCTTCTATCCCTCTCGACCATTTCTATATTCCCTTGCACTCTTCTTGCAACTTATATCCCCTCTTGTAATGGACCTTGCACAGTCCGGGAGCTCCTCACAAAATCTTTCCTCCCCCTCTACAGCAGAGTGCAAGAGCACCCCTCCTCCCTTGATCTTGAAATTGTGACATATGGGAGCTCCTCTCTCGCTCTTCAAAAGCCCAATTTGGATGCTCTCCAAAACTTCACCAAGTTGGTACAAGAGGTGAGGTGAATGTAAAGGAGGGGCAACTAGTCTACTGTCAAGGTCAAAAGATTACCATCAAATGAAAGCATGATTAAAAATGCTCTAGTAATTTTTTAAGGTAGTTTGTAAGCACACTTTTTCAAGAAGCAGTAGAAGAGACATGATATTGTAGACGTATACCCACATGCTTAGATTAGTAAATATGGTGGAGTCAAGATTTTGAGCTTGCCAATAGACCTCCAAGATGTGCTGAAGAAGATCATTCACTTCTTTCCTGATACGAGAGGAACCTACAAGTTCTAGTAGGTTCAAGCAGCAGTAGAGAAACTGAAAGGACGTGATGTATCTTTCTCAAGGGCGATCTCCAAGAGTGTGTAAACCAACCTGAAGAATTGCATGGATGGAAAATTCTAATTGTCATCTCAGTCCATTAGAGTTGCAATGCACCTGATGGCATCTACCCTCAAAGGGATGTTCGAGCAATACGATAAGCAGATGTCTTAGAAGGTGACTTTTCTACAAGAGAAAGCGACCGATGTAGTAAAGGCAGCACAACTTGAGAAAAGTCTCAAGGAAGGTGAAGAAACCAAGGTAGAGGTGGCACAAGTGAGGGCCTTACAGGCACAAGAGCAAGCTGAGGCCTTACAAAATTGGTCGACATGGAAAAGCATAGAAGAGAAGAAGCAGAGAAGCGCATGAAGGAGCTCTAAGATAGGCTCGAAGAAGTGAGAAATGATAGGGACATGGCCGACAAGAAGCTAGAAAAGATGT
This sequence comes from Dipteris shenzhenensis, assembly GCF_047967505.1. Classification (NCBI taxonomy): domain Eukaryota; kingdom Viridiplantae; phylum Streptophyta; class Polypodiopsida; order Gleicheniales; family Dipteridaceae; genus Dipteris; species Dipteris shenzhenensis. Next base: position 418,456 of record NC_141599.1, read on the forward strand.
GAAAGGATCTTGAAGATCAGAGAGCCGAAAAGGAGGGTCTTTACAAATGACATGCAGAACACATTGAACATTGAAAAAGACCAGATGATGGAGGAGCTGAAAAGAAAGAATGCAAAAACCAGAAAGGTGATGCAAGAACTGTGAGAGAGCTTCAAGGCTAGGAAGGATGGGGCAGAGAGCAGTTGGGGTGGAGAAGACAACAAGTCATCTTCCCAGGCTAGGAAGGATGCAGACAGCATCCACGTGGAGCAAGCTCTAGGCACCATGCAACAGCCACGATGAGGGATGTTTTTTCAAAACACTGTTGGAAGTCCAAAGAGCAAGCTACAAGACCCTACAAGAAGATCAGGATAGATGTTTGCACGAACTTGCTGTGGCTTTCGACAGTTGTGAAAAGCAGTCCATCGTCGTGAGAGATTTCCAAACTAGAGTGGAAGTCTTGGAAATGGCCCATGAAGTTTTTTTATAAATAATTTACGTAGCTTTAACAGATGTTGAGGGATTCAGATGAAGCTATCGCACAAAGTGAGCAAAAAGTGGAGGAGATGAAGGAGAATATCCGCATCCTTAGGATGAGGGAGGAAGAAATCAGGAAGCAACTTCATCATATACAAAGCAAGACTGTGGTATTGACGGCCGCAATAGTTAAATTGGATGCCTATCCTACGATGTAATAGGGTCCGAAATGCATGGTCTGCTATAGCCCCATCATAGATGACTGCTATATCCCATGGCCTGCGTACTACCACCCTGTGCATGTTTTTTGCCTTGTAGTGTTTGTGCATACAAAATCGCTATGTAGAGAACGCCATTTACCATTGCTCAAGTCATGGGCAGATCAAATGTGCTTGCCTGTTACAGCTATCTATACGACGAGAAAGTAGATGCTATAGCTCAATTTGCCATTTGGGCAAATGATCTTAAGGATAAGGAGCTCAAATTGAAAAAGGCCAAGACCGAGCTTGATTGCAAAGAAAAGTAGCCTGAAGGGAGGAACTAGTCCCCTTTAGGAAAGGAGCAAGAAGGGTCGAGAGCTTACAACCACGAAGCTCAAATCAAGGAAAGAGGAAGCGGCATGAAGGGAAGGGCCAAGCCCCTATAGGAAGGAACCAACCCCATTCTAGAAAGGAGCAAGGAGGGCCAAGCCTGCAATCAGGGAGCTCAACAAGGAGTCCTTGAGATGTAATATGAAGTAAAGGAGTATTTGAGATTGTAATCTATGTAATTTGTGTGTAATATATTGAATTCTTAATCTTCTCCAGAGTTTACTTGGGCAATGTTTTCTCAGCTATGTGACTAGATAGTGTCCTTTGATCCACGCCAGCGCGGTGATAATAATGAGACAAAAGATTTTGATTTGACAAGTAATGTGAGATGAAAGATTTTGATTAGATCACTAATGTGAGACTGAAAGATTTCGATTAGTGAACTAATGTGAGATGAAAGATTTTGATAAGACAACTAATGTGAGATGAAAGATTTCGATTAGACAACTAACATGAGACTGAAGAATGAGGTCGTCGGGCTCAATGAACTCTCTCCCTATAATGCAGACACAACAAAGAGCCCATTACAAAATCTAGCTCCAAAACTCTGTACACCGATCCAAAATCTGTACATCGACCCACCTACTACAAATCTATGGCATACACAAAAGACTTTGGAATGCTTTTGTTCTATCTGAAAATGATGTTGGATGGCATCCTTGCAGAAATAGACCCGGAGGAGAAGGAGGAAAATAGTTGCAAGGAGGACATGCTTTGGTGGTGGGTATATTACTTGGAGTCGGCACAGACGGTGCATATTAATTTCCTTGGCTATTGTTTTTCCTGCTCCTTTAAGGTACTTGTCAAGCTCATGATGCAGGTTTCTTTTGGCAGGACATGATAGAGGCACGAAGATGTATAGAGCACAAAGACTAGGATGAAGAGGACCCCTAGCAAAAGGAGAAGTTACTATGGGCATATAAGTTGGCAGAGTCAAGCAAGCAGTGCGTAATCCGAGTGTGTGAAGAGGTCTGCCATTGTGCAGCAGACTAGCCTCAAGAGCTGGGAGATGCTTGCTATAGAGAGGTTGATAAGATAGTTGGAAGTCTCGAATTTGCTTGAAAAATCAAAATGTCGTTGTGTTTTGAAATAATAAAAATCTTGCAAACATTTCTTGAACTTGTGGATATTCTCATGGTGCTCGTAATACTTGATTTTGTATCGACCTGCTTCCATGTTAGTACTTAATGTTTTAAGTAGCCTGTGGTTGAAATTTGACAGTTAACGATAACCAGTCTAAAGGGCACTAGCACTGTGCAACAAATTTTAGGATAGCATGGTAGTAGTTATCCCCCTCTTCCAGAGAACTGTGACGTCATTGAAACTCTCCCCAAACTGTGGCGAGTCATTTGTCTCTCCATTGTTTGTCACTCCATATGAATGTAGAGGGAAAACTTGAACTCGCCCCAATGTCTTCATAGTTGCAATGTTCTCACAAATTAGTTGTTTGTTTGAAAAGCCCCATATGATGTGCAAACTAAGGCTTTATTTATTGTATGTTGAATGCGCGCCTATGGACAGGTTGGTTGTAAGCCATGTTACAGCATCATGGGCATCATTGAGTTTTTCTTGAGGGCATGGTAATTGGTGTTTAAACAGAGCTTGCTTAACAACAACACCGCATCCATCATGTTCACCCTTGCCATGGCTAGACCCAAAGAAATTCCACATCATGTCTAGACCCCTTAGGAATTTGAACCTTCAGACGAAGTAGAATCCATGTGCTAGTTTAAATTGAGAGGTAGCACCATCTGACCACACCCAATGTTGTTTAATATTTTTTCCATGCATCAGGGGAGATTTTGGGTCTCAAAAGGGCCTCAAATTAGTGTTTCCTAATTTCAAGGGATTTCAGGTGTACCAATGAGAGTGCTCCTTTGTGTGGGACAATGGTACATTGAGGTGTACAAAAGGACATGTTGTTTCCCTATCAATAATCCAAGGTTATTCCACAGGTACATGAACTACCTCCATGCAAATCTCCTCAATTGCTACGAATAGCTCTACTGGTACTGCCTACGTGTTGTTGCTGGACTCTTTCTTTATTCTGTTCTTCTCATCTGCAATCTTCTTTTAGCACTCATTTTGCTTGTGCCCTACCTTGTTGCAATAGAAGCACTTGATCTTCTTCTTTCTCTTTTTATCATCACAAAAGAAGATGGGTTACTAGAGTCCTTACCCTTACCTTTCTTTGATCCAGCATAGAAAGCCGAATTTTCTCTAGTCCTCATCTTCTCTAGTCCTCATCTTTTGACGCATCTTCTCCTCCAAAAGCATTGCGCTAAAATCCTCAAAGTTGAGGGACGGATTTCTACTCTGCGTATTCAGTGCCGTAACAAGACCGTCGTACTTTGGTGGGAGAATCCGTATGCACCTTTGTGCTAGATTCTCGCTGGTGATGGTGATGCCAATTGCAGTCATCTGATCGCGTAGATTCTTCACCCTGGTGATGAACTTCTCTGCCATTTTAGACTCAGATAGTTTCTCATTCGCGAGTTGAGTCTCTAGATTCTGAATCTGCGTCTGATTCATGGTCTCGTACTGATTTTTCAAGACCGTCCATGCGTCCTCTACTGTGGTGACATGTTGAATTAACACCATGACAAAATCACTTACACTACAGACAATAGAACACAGCGCATCTACATTTCTTCTTGTCCATGCGAGAATCTCATCTACAATTGGTACTATCTATTGTGCTGCATTGGCTAGATTCAGTCTCGCAACCGGCTTCAGGTCCACCCCAGTAGCAGTATCCCAAAGCTCGTATGCGCTTAGGATGGTCTTCATCTTGAACTTTTAGAGTGGATAGTTAGTGCCGTTCAACTTTTTGCTTTCGTCGAACGGTGGGATTCACAATCTTGCAGGCTAGGCCATCTCTCACAATCTGCTTGCAAGCAGAAACACACTAACAAATCTTCTTGCTAGAGACCAAGCTCTAATACCATGTAAGAAAACAATACAACGTCTATGCTCAACAGATAACAGGATCTCGTATGCAAGAGAGAAAAAGTGATAGTATGGAGAATCAAAAATTTGGTTATTGTAAAACTGATACAATAGATAGCGCTGCCTCCCAGCCGTGCGCTCCTATGTGAGGAGCTTCAATGGCATGATGGAAACACTAGAGGACGGAGGTTGGATGCTAAGGAATTAGGGTTGCTGTCGCCAGTGATGAATATGGGCTTCACAGGCTTGCTCTTATATAGCCACCAGTCGTAGTTGGTTAGACCCAATTGGGTGATTGACCCAGTCTGCCCAAAACGATCGATTGGGGGTCGGTCCTAAAAGAGGCCACCGACCACACGATAAAGCCGTGGCGCAAAATAGAGCAACTCACCTACGATTTCCGTTCGATCCGCGATCATCTGGGGCTCCAAACAGGCCCTGCAACCCAAGGGTGGGCTGCCCCGAGAAATGCTCCGTCTACCCTCAGTGCGGTCAATCATGGGATGCCTTCCTGCACTTGCATGTAGCCTAGTTAGCAGTGTGCCAACTCTATCTAAAGTTGTCCAGCCATCAGGCCACACATGGCCCCCATCTGGTGTCCAAACCAAGATCTACTGGATAACCGAGCTACTCAAATGCCTTCTCCTCATATGGGGGGCTTACAAGTAGAGCTAGCTGGTTCCCGCGCAGTTACACAAGAGTGGAGCATTGATATATAACATATCTGTGAGGGCAGCCTCCCCAAGTTTTTCATTCTCTTCATCTTGTTGGTCGAAGGAACTTTGGAAGCATCGACACTGTGGGATCTTTCCTGCAGCTGTGGGTTTCGATCTCGAATGCCATCTTCTTCCAAATCGGTAGCTGGCTAGAGATTCCCTACTCGGATCTGTAGTCAAAATGCAAAAGCTAATGATCAAGAGACACAGCAATTCAAATGTGCATCTATATAGAAAGCACATTTGAATTCCCTGCTCAGAGATTTGCAATCAAAATGCAAAAGCTGATAATCAAGAGAGGCTAGAATTCGAATGTGCATCTACAGAAAGCACCTTTACACAAATAGGTCACGAATAGAGAGTTCTGCGCCTAGAGTACAACAGCAATAATAGACATCATCGAGCAAGTAGCAACACAGCCAAGGAAAACACAAGTCTAGGCCTTTGCATACCATTTGCTATGAATCATGATTCACCTGAGAGTGCTCTCAACGGAAGCAAGAATGGAAGAAGGAGAGAGAGAGAGACAGAGAGCCACACAAGTTTTGGTGGGTGCAGAACCACCCTAATCTTCTTTTTCATTCATTTATATATGTGTTTGAGTATTGTACATAACTGGGGTTAAGGCACAGTGACCTTTAACCCCACAACCTCCCACTTAAAGGACAATGTGCCTTTAAGGGAGAACAACCAATGAGCATACTATCCAATGCCCATCAATACACGACAATACTCAAACCGCTGACTAGGTAGACTCTTCGTCAGCATATCTGCAGGGTTATCATCTGTATGAACCTTGACAAGCTCTATGCGCTTGTCCTCAAGTACCTCCCTGATGAAATGGTACCTGACCTCAATGTGTTTAGTCTTTGCATGAAAGACCGGATTCCGTGCTAGCTGAATAGCACTCATGGAATCACTATGCAATGTCGGTACACCTGTATGAATCCCCAAATCTCCCACTAGCCGATCAAGCCATATAGCCTCCTTGCAACCCTCTGTGGCTGCAACATACTCAGCCTCTGTGGTAGACAAAGCAATGCACTTCTGTGCGCGAGACATCCACGACACTGCACCACCTGCAAAGGTGAACACATAACCAGAAGTGGATCTCCTACTATCCACATGCCCTGCATAGTCTGAATCTGTGTACCCAAGTACATGCATGTCTCCTTTACCAAAGCAAATGCACATCTCCTTGGTACCCTTCATGTACCTCATAATGCACTTAACTGCCTCCCAATGCCTCTTTCCTGGATTAGCCATATACCGGCTAACAACTCCCACTGCAAATGCAATGTCTGGTCTAGTAGCTATCATAGCATACATAAGACTCCCAACTGCTGATGCATAAGGAACCTTGGCCATCATGGCCCTCTCCTCATCTGATTTGGGACTATCTGTATGACTCAGTTTCACATATGGAGGCAATGGAGTACTCACTGCCTTCCCCCCCTCCATATTGAAACGCTGCAATACTTTTGTAACATACTCTTTTTGTGAAAGCCAAAGGAGTTTCCTACTCCGATCACGCGTGATGCGCATACCAAGAATATGACCTGCAAGTCCCAAATCCTTCATATCAAAGGCCTCATGCAACTTCGCCTTTAATGCATCTAGCTCATAAGTATTCTTGCTAGCCAATAGCATATCATCCACATATAGTGCCAGGATTATCAGGCTACTATCCTTAGCCCTTTTAGTGTAGAGGCAGGGATCAATTTCACTCCGTCTAAAACCCTGGGACCGAATGAAAGCATCAAACTTCTGATACCATTCTCTAGGTGCTTGCTTAAGACCATAGAGACTCTTTTTCAGCTTGCAAACTAAATGCTCTTTGCCCTTTTCTTCAAAGCCTTCCGGCTGCACCATGTAGATGTCCTCATGCAAATCCCCATGCAAGAAAGCTGTCTTGACATCCATTTGCATAAGCTCCATATCCTCTACTGCCACTAGTCCAAGCATGCATCTAAGTGTGGTCATCGTCACAACCGGAGAGAATATCTCATCAAAGTCCACACCCTTCTCTTGCTTGAACCCTTTAGCAACCAATCGGGCCTTGTACCTAGGCACATCATCACCTGTGACCTTCATTTTGTAGACCCATTTACATGGCAATGCTTTCTTTCCATGTGGCAAAGAAACCAAGTCCCAAGTCTTATTCTTCATAAGTGAACTCATCTCTGATTGCATAGCATACTCCCACTTGCGTTGATCCTCACGCATCATAGCCTCTCTATAGCAAGAAGGCTCCCCGCAATCAGTAAGCATCACATAGTCTACCCCTGGAACAAACCTATCAGGCGGTCTAGACACTCTAGATGATCTTCTCAAGGGCATTTCAGCTTGCTGTCCCACTTGCATATCAGCCACATTTGGCTCATCATTTCCACCAATAGATGATCCATCATCTACCCTTGATTGTATACCTGTGGGAGTACTTGGTTGTACCATTTCTTGCACATTTGGTGCATGGACAGCTTGCTGCCTATCAACATATGCATGTGGATTCACATCCTGGAAAGTGATTCTCCTCATTTCCACATCCCTCATGGGTGCCTTATGCATCTTCTTCTCATTGAAGACCACATCATGGCTGCGTATGATCTTCTTTGCTTCTGGATCCCAGAGACGATAGCCCATCTCTCCACTTTCACCATAACCCAGAAAGATGCATTTCCTAGACTTAGGATCTAGCTTCTTTCGAAGCTCTTTTGGCACATGTGCATATGCCTCACACCCAAATATACGCAAATGAGAGTAAGAGGGCTTCTTGCCACTCCATGCCTCTTCAGGAATACCACCATCCAAACTCTTACTAGGTGATCTATTGATCACATGTACTGCAGTCTTCATTGCCTCAGCCCAAAAACCACCAGAAAGACTTGCATTGGAAAGCATGCATTGCAACCTTTCTTGAATGGTACGGTTCATCTTTTCTGCAACTGGATTTTGCTCTGGAGTACGAGGGGATGTAAGCTCCCTCTTAATCCCACGAGTATCACAGAAATGCTGAAAGTCATGAGAGAGATACTCTCCACCATTGTCAGTCCGTAGGCATTTCAGCGTTCTACCTGACTGATTCTCAACCAAGGCCAGCCATTTCTGAAATACCTGGAACACATCACTCTTCCGAGCTATAGCATAAGCCCACACTTCCCTAGTTGCATCATCAATGAATGTCACATAGTATTCAGCCCCGCCTAATGACCGTGTAGGCATGGGACCACATACGTCTGAATGCACCAAATCAAGCATTTCAAACTCTTTCTTTCCCCTTCTTTTATGGGCTGATTTAGTCTGCTTCCCATAGAGACAGTGCTCACAAAATTCAAAATCAGAGTAACTCAAATGCGGTACATAACCCAAATGGCATAAGAGTTTCATTCCATTCTGGCTCATGTGCCCCAACCTGCAATGCCACAAAGAAGTGCTTGGCTGCTCGGTTATTGCAACAACATGATCAAATACCCCTGATACATGTAAGGGATACAAAGTCCCACACTTGGCACCCCTGGCCAAAAGCATAGAGCCCTTCTGAATTTTCCAACTCTGAAAGCCAAAAGTGGTGTGAAAACCAGCATCATCTAGCTGACCCACTGAAATAAGACTCTTGGTCAGCTTAGGCACATGTCTCACATGTTTCAAAACAAATGCAGACCCATTTGCAAAAGAAAACTTTATGTCACCTGCTCCCACTATGTCACATGCATAGTCATTTCCAAGATGCACACAACCTGTCTTTCCACTATCATAAGTGGAGAACCATTCCCTATGGGGAGTAACATGGAATGAAGCACCAGAATCCAAAATCCAATCCTGGGAATATGCATCATCTGAAGTGGTAAGCAACTCTGCAGATAAACTAGACATGAAGAGAACATCATTGTCACTATCACGTGTGACTGCATTGATCTCCTCGATCTTCACTTTTCCTTTGTCCTCCCTTGGACTCTCTTCCTTTTGATTTGCACCCCAATTTGCATTCTTTTTCTTATCCTTTTGCTCTCTTTTCAGCTTGTAGCAATCCTTTTTCATATGGCCCTTCTTGCCACAATGGTAACACTCAATGTTCCGTGCCCTGGATTTGCTACGAGACTTCCCTCTTTCTTGGGACTTCCCCCTGAACTGTGATCTGCCCCTTTGCACATTTAAGGCTGCATCCTGCTTGTTGCCATCCATAGACTTCCGTCTAATCTCCTCGGCCAACAAGCTACCCACAACATCATCAAATTTCAGTACTCCACCAGGTGCAGAGTTACTGACAGCTGTACGGAAGGTATCCCATGAGGATGGCAATGAACATAAGAGAAATATTGCCTTAGTCACCGCATCAAAATTCATTTTCTGAGCCTGAAGCTGGCTGAAAATAATATTGAATTCATTCAAGTGAGAAGCAATGGAGACCCCTTCCTTCATCTGCAGCTCAAACAACCTCTTCATGAGGTAAACTTTATTAGAGGCAGTTTCCTTTTCATAAGTGGCACACAGTTTCTTCCACAAATCTTCCGTAGTCTGCTCATTTACTACTGTGAAATAAACTGACTCTGCAAGATGAAGTCTAATAGTAGACTTTGCTAATGCATCCAACTCATTCCAATCATCCTCAGACATATCCACAGGCTTAGCTTCAATCCCTGCCAAGGGTTTAATCTGCTTCTTTTGAATAAGCACATCCCTTATTTGTTCTTTCCACAAAGAAAAGTTTGTCCCATCAAACTTTTTAATGCTGAAAAACTCCTTTTCAGGCATGGAAGAGGATGCCATGATGCAAATAAAGCAAAATCTCAAATGCTAGTGCCTGCAAGAGAGAATCACACCAAATACCAGGTGCACCCAAATGTGTATGCCACAATAGAGTGAAATATCACCAAAACTCAAAACTCAAAGCATCTGACTCATGTGCATATACTATGCATCCATATGAGCAAATCTGGCCCAAAAGGAAATGCCAATAAGTGCCAAATGACTCAAGCATAAACACCGTCCACTGGCATATGCATCAATAATATCTCATCCAAGAGAGCATAGCACTATCAGTGCATCACCTGCAATGTGTCAAAGCTGTCCCTCAGCATAAAATAGCATCCATGTGCAAAGCGTCCATAAAAAATAGCATCCCACAAGGCAATTTGGGCCTATTAGCGCATCCAACAAGGACCGCAATGCATCCAAATGGCCTATAAATCATTCACTACAACCCAATGCATACCACGAATGAGCGCACACTGCTCAAACTGCAACCAGAGTGATCTGCATAAGGTATGCTCAAGAAATCATAGTCCCACGGTAATGAGCGCTACTGAAAATAGAACCTGAGATGCTTCAAAACATGGGCGCCATTGCATAATCGGACTCAGCAAGAAAATCTGCAAATATCTCTCTTCTGCCAGAACTCCAAAATCCCAACCGATGAGTGAGAAATGGGAGTCAACACTTATCCACTGCCATGTGGCATAAATCTAAGTTTTCAAAACCTTAGTATGAAAAATGCATAACAGAGAGACGAAATCGAATACACAGAGATTTATAACTCTGAAAATCCTCCACCAAATCACGCAAGAACTAATAGGTAGGGGCTTTTGGGCGTCCGGAACACAATGGGACAGACGGTTTTGGAAACCGTGGTCTCAATCACTGGGTCCAACACACGGACTGAAAAACGTTTTTGGAAACAGAGCTATCTGTAAACTCCACCGGAGTGCGAATGATGAGCAACATAGAAGTTTTAGGACCTCCTGAGTCCACCGGAACTGACAGATCTGCAAATGGTTGCTCCAAACTTGAGTTCCAACACCCGGGCAAAAAACGCAGGAATTGACACAGTGAGTCAGAAATCCACTGAAATGATCTCAGATTCAAGAATGAAGGTGTTTCCAAGCTCCTAAAGTAATGTGGACACCAAAAGCAAGCAATAGTTGCCTCCACAAGTCACTACGGAGTCTCTGTCATCGAACGGAACAGGGAAAAGCTCAAAAAACGACTTTTTCTTTGAAAGCTCTTAACAGGCTCTCAAAACCACTTCGCAAAGCCAAAGTGACTTTTCCAAAGGTTTCTCCAAGGTCTCTGCACACTCGGATGCAAGTAAAGTCACCCACAAAGCTTCCCACAAAGCTTCTCCTTCCTCCCACAGAGCTGCTGAGCTTCAAAGCATTCACGCACGCTCAGCTAGATCACCCGGGCTCTGATACCAGTTGAGAGTGCTCTCAACGGAAGCAAGAATGGAAGAAGGAGAGAGAGAGAGACAGAGAGCCACACAAGTTTTGGTGGGTGCAGAACCACCCTAATCTTCTTTTTCATTCATTTATATATGTGTTTGAGTATTGTACATAACTGGGGTTAAGGCACAGTGACCTTTAACCCCACATCACCATGTGTGCATTTGCTATAAACCCTGATTCATCATCCATGATCTAATTTCTATACTAGAATTAGAGTTTTAGACACTTTTTAGATATCAATTGCAATGTTCACGTTTTGTCTTGATTCTTAACTCTTTATGGTTGGAGTTTGTTTTACTATGGACTCTCTAATGATCATTTTGTGAGAAGTGCAGCGGAAATGAACGGAAGAGAGAGATGATAAATAATTACAAAACTTCACCAGATAGAAACTTTCCTTCCCTTATGTGCCAATACTTGCTCTGGAACTAAGATCTCATATCAAGTTCCTCAACCTCTAGCTACACACAGAAGACGTATTGTTTGGCACATCTCCCTGGAAAGGTTTGAGAAGATTCACATTTCAAGTACTATGAATTCTCCAAAGATCTGATAGCTTCAATCAATATGCTACATCACTGATCTTTTGACTTACGATGCAAACTCCTTACAAAACCTTGTCACAAAGCTGGCCAAGAATAGACATTCAAAGGTGCATAAAGCGAGGAGGAGAGTTGCAAAGGAGAGGCACAGACAGACCCAGCTTAGGAGAAATAAGGAGTTATTCTAGAACCCGGTAACACCAGTACACTAGGACCAACAAAGCCAACGAAGCACCAACTGAGCCCAAGAGAGAAGAGAAAGCAATTGAGTGCTAGATTTGGGCATATGTCTTCTTTCTTTATACGGACATAAGTGAGTCTTCCTTCACAATTCAAAGTTTTCCTTAGGCTAGCTAGTGACTAAGTAGACAAATGAGCTTTCTTTATACGGTCACAAGTTAAGTCTTCCTTATGCACGTGGGAGCACTCAGAGCACGTGCTCTCCATGGAATGATGATGCAACGAACACTTTGCTCATTTCAAGAGAGCTTCCCCACGTGTCTACTGTGGCTCCAAGGCTAGTAGGAAGCTAGCACCGCTAGCACTTTGTGCATCGTAGAAGTAATAATCCGCTCAGCCTGCCCCAGAATTCATTGGTGACTCTCTCAAAATGTGCAGCCCAAGGCTGAGGCAGAATTGAGCCCCAACTTTCTCAGAGTTATGCTCAAGGCAACCACGGAGACATTCACTCTTACAATGCTAGTAGTGTCCTAGCTAATACAAGGACACTCTTCGAGGAGGTTGGGTTCATGGCAGACCTATTTCCATGCAAGGGAAATATCCTGCTCACTTGAGCACCAGTGGAGGGAGGGTCAGTCCAACATGCCTAAAAAGGGAGGGTTGCAGGGTTGCAGAGTAGGGATGCAGGCCTGCTATTGGCTGGGCACTTTGCCCAATGCCTCCCGTACCCAGGTGGCCCAAGGACTCTAAAGTTTTTCCTTAGACTCAAACACTTTTCCCTTGTGTGAAAACAAGTCTAGTACCCACCAGTCTGGCGGCATTGGCTCCCATAACAATTGCAAGTGGAACTAGGTGTTGACAAAGTCCAACGGCACTGTCTACAATTGGAGAGATATCTCGCGGCAAAGTTTGGAGAATTCTCATTTGACCTGGGCCCCTACCCACCCCTCCAGCACTGTCTGATGTGCCAATCACATCATACACAATCACTAAAAATTTGCATTCATGGAGCCACATGGATGATTGGCCGGGCATGACATGTGAACTGTTGAGCATCCGGACCTACTTTCATGGTTTGCAGGCATGTGGACAAGGTTGGCACGGGTTGGGTTGGGTGCTTGTTTGTTTGAACCCAAGTTGATTGCGAGTGTGGAATCACTGGTGTTGAGACATGTGCATGAATGTTTGTCTGAAGCCAAGTTGTTTGTTTGAACCCAAGTTGATTGTGAGTGTGGAATCACTGGCGTTGAGACACGTGCATGAATGTTTATGAGTGTGAGAAGGTGATTTAGTGTGTAGCTTACCATTAGTGAAGGCTAAAATCAGGCAATGGGATTTAAACTCCACCAACCCAAGCCTTTAATGATGTAGGTATGTGCCTCCTTCCTTTTGTCAAAGGCATCACAATATGAGGAAAAGGGCTCAAGGAGGACTTTCTACCTAGGGAAGGGGGAGGAAAATGCCAAGCGGCTCCAAAGTGCTTTCATGAGCATCAAGGCTCAAAGGGACATGGCTATGGTAGTTTGATCGGCACATATTGGTTTGCAAGTTCTTTTTTACCCCGACAGTCAGATTTTTGGGGTTATGACTTTGGGTGAGGGGTATTATTTGGTGAAGTGTGTTCATCAAGCATGTACTTGTGCTATGTGTGTATATTATCTATTGAGTTGTGCATGTGTGTTCTTAGATTAAAAAGTCCCATCAATAATTGAGCCATACAATTAATTCCATCAATTGGATAAAAAGTATAAAAAGGGGAACATATTTTAAAAAAATGTTTGAGACATCTAAGTTGAAAAATGAAACAACTAGAGTTTGCAAAAATTTCCACTAAAATTAAGAATTTTTAATAATATTGAGTTTGATAAACACAAAATTGAAAAAATATGTCGAATCCTCAAGCAACAGCCTAGGCTCCGAGGTCAAGGTGGTCCAGTTACTTGCCACCATCCAAACAAACTAGGTGTTAGAACATCATAGTTACGTTTAAGTAGACAGGTAATGCCTATTTTCCCCGGCTTTTGTTATCGCTTTATCTAGGAATATAGACGACCATATGGATTCTTAGATAATTTAAAAAAAGTTTAATTCACAAATGAAGTGTAAGTCAGAATTGGAGTAAGGAGCAAAAGATTGCATGGGCTGAAAAGGGATTAGAGGAGGTATGGGAAGATTAGTGTGCTTGGTGTGTGGGGTGGCTAAAAAGAGAGTGTAAAGGGGAGATTTCACAGGGGGTACATAAAAGATTAATTCATAGTTGGGAAAGTATACATGTGTGTGTGTGTGTGTGTGTGTGTGTGTGTGTATGTGTGTGTGTAAAGAAATAAGTGTTTGTGTGTGTGAAATACATTTACTAATCAAAATTATTGTTTGTTTGTGTCTGTGAGATACATTTACTAATCAAAATTATTGTGTGTGTGTGTGTGTGTGAATGATTTGCAACCTGATATAGTGGCTCTACAAGAGCACAATCAACGTATGTATGCAGGCAAGATAGGACACTTTGTTGGTTATGATAATTTTAATGTAGGAGAGCATTCTTTTCTAAGTGTTGCCTTTCTTGTGAAGCATGCTCCTCGTTGTGCTTTAAATGATAAGGAAGGCAGGTGGATTATTATGCAATGTCTTATTTAGGGTGAAATACTTGAATTTGCCATGGTTTAGACACCTTAATCTTCTCGTCAAGGAGCATTAATTTGGGAGGCTATGCACCAATATCCCTGGCAGTGACATGCATTTATTTATTAGGATTTCAATAATGCACCCTAGCATGGGGATAATACATTTGGTAACACCCACATGCTGATGTTAGAATGCCGTGATTGGTCTCAATTAATATCTCAACTCGGTCTTGTGGATCTTTGGAAGGAGTTGAAGCCTCTGCTTTTAAAAAATATACCTTTTAGCACAATGCCTAGTTTGCAAATTGGGCAAGATTAGACCATTGGTACATGGTAAGTGTGCTACATATGATGCTCTTACTTGCCAAATGTGGGTGCATTCTGCCTTCCCCCATTTTTATCATACTATGTTATGCCTAAGGTTGCCTTTGCATGAGATGCCACATGATAGATTGCTGGATAAAAGATTCCTCATATTTAATAATAGTTATTTGGAGCATGATGAGTATAAGCAAAGGGTTAATAATGCCATTGCACCACCTCTTTGTTGGGAACTAGTGCCAGATTGATTTTGATTATGCCTGGAATGCTTTTGCCTCTCGCATGCAAGCAATAATCCATGACTCTCACGATTATGCCTAGAATGCTTTTGCCTCTCGCATGCAAGTAATAATCCATGACTCTTGCATGCATGCAATAATCCACGACTATGAGAAAAATTACCTTCGTCGCTTATGAAAAGTAGTTGTGCTGATGCTAAAGTTAAATGTCAAAATCTGATAGACTCAGTCATATCGGGATTTTAACTTAGCCTAAGTTGCATGCCTATGTCGAGCTAAGCATCTCTTGTAGAGTAACGATCATAGGAAAATTATCAAATAAGGCCAGGCAAAAGTCTCTCTTGGTTAAGGGTTGCTCTTCTAAAGAGTTTTTCAAAACTTCACATTATAAAGGCTATTTGTCAGGTTTTCACATCTGATGGTTGTTGGACTACCTCACAGGTGCACCTTGCTGGATAGAGCATACCAACAATGGAGGAAAAAGACATGTTTATTCATGAGTATAAGTGCCCTTATGTAGGCAACTGATACAATGCATGTGTCGAAGGGAGAGCATCTCTAGATCCACTAATTTCTATGTTGATCCCTCAATCATGTCCATGAATCTCTCAATCTCACCTAATAGAACCTTCTACCACCTAACCTAGTCACACTAACCACCATGTGGTGACACACAACTTTAGCATGGAGACAATTGATTTGTTTCTTAAAAGATTTGACCAAGAACCAACCACTTGATAGGCTAAAAGACTTGAGTGTAGAATTAATTCCAAGACCACACCTAATAAATCACCTTATAGAGTGAGAAAAGCCACAATAGGACACGATTCATAAGCAAGTTCATAAAATCTTTGAGAAACTAAATAAGGCACTTAATTTAGATCATATCTTAGTGATTCCAAATTTCAAATGCCCTTTTAGCTGAAGCAAAAATCAGTGGCAGTTATATTGGAGAAAATATTTTAACAAAATGGTCATGTAGATACATATGAGTACGATATTGAAACATGTGGGTTTTATTATGATGTGTATGAATTAGAGTTGCTTATAGTGGGTTTTACTATGATGTATGAATCGGAGTTTCTTATAGTGATCCATGCACTATATTGTGCAAGCGTTGTCTTCTAGGAGGTCATTTTCTCATTCAGATTGGCTATCAAAATATCCATTGTTTCCTTACACAACCATTGGTAAAGTAAAAGAATTTGCACTGAGAAAATATCCTCTATGATTTAGTTCTACATTCATCATAAACCTATAAAGACATTGTTGCTGCAAATGATTTCTCATGCAAACCACAAGTACATGCAATTTTAGAAGTCCATCATGAAAAGATGGATTTATCACTGTGACACAAAATTGGGGGTTTGGTTTTGGTCACGTCTCAACCCACGTATGGAAGAAGAGAGAGGAGATCGAGGCATTAAATGAATCCTAAAGAGATGCTTACTTTCTATCTCCTCAAATCAAAACAAAGATATAGACATCAAAGGTGAGGTTGTACTCTAGCATTGGAAATAATAAGGGATGAGGAGAAGCATTTATTTGAGCTAATCGGTCAACTCCAAAAGTAAGGGCGACGAGCCTTTGCTGAAAGAATGTCTTGTGACTCAACACAATGTGAAATGATGTGAAACGCGTAAATTGATAAGGCCTGTTCATTGGATGATTAGGACAAAGCATTTTCAATCTCACACAGAACCCGAGAAAAACCCATATAAAAGGCAAAATTATAGAGAATGGCACACTGTATGGACAACCAGAGTTGGGTGGCACATATCAGAAAGTGATTCAACTACATGGAAGACAAACCATCTGAATAAAGAGATGAATTGATAGATCACTAGAACCTCTCATTAAGAATGAAAATTATAGAACCTTAGATATTTACTAGATCTTTACATCCCATATAAGAAGAACTAAATTTGGACCATTGAACTAAAACAATCGTGAACAAGAGACCCAATTACTCACATAACAATAACTTTTATAACTTTGCTTAGAACAGAGATCTAAATACAAGCATATAGATCCAAAAAATACCAAGATTTTGATATAAGCTTCATGTAAACAAGATTTATGACCATTTTACGAAAGACTGTCAAAACTATCCATACCCAAGCTACAGTTTTGGGAAGGGGCAACGATTTCTTTCAGTAGAGAGTATCTTCCAAGATACATAGAAAATTGAGGTTGCCCAAGGGAGAAGAGAGTACCCTCATAACAGATCTGAAGATAACTCACACGCATATTAAGCATTGAAGCAAGGAGAAAGGAGATGGATAAGAATGAGGAAAAGGAAGCATAAACTTTATTCAAGACATCCAAAGCAAAGAGAGGGGTACAAAAGGGAGAGCCTAATGCTCTAAGGAGAGTGGAAAGGAAGGACAAGATAGATACAAAGTGATGGCATAGCTACAAAGAGAGAAATGGGAGATTGAGAAGGAGGAGAACGACTCCTTTTATAGAGCAATTCTCACCCTCGTTCATCTTGTTATATTTCCAACCAATAATTACCTTCATTCCTTGGTGACATCAGGACACGGGTCACCATCAAATGTCCTTTTGGGAGCATTTTGAAAAGTGTCCCATCACAAGATGCTCATGGCTCTTAAAATATTGAGAGAAAGTCAAGTCTTCCACATGGACCCCATGGGGACCCTCTCTTTTCCACACGTCAACATCCTCCATATTCCACATAGGAATTCTAGAAGGACTCCTCTTAACATTACACTCCTCCACATGACCTCCATGTGCTTGGCATGTCTCTCCATATTAATTTAGTGCATTATGGAGTCCATGTAGTCATTTGGCCCACTCAAAGTACATGACTCATCTTTATCCACCACGAGGAATGAATTGGGGATGTGGCTACTCGATATGATGATTTTCTCTTGTAAAAATGGTTCATCCCTTTGTTTCTACTCTTTTTAACCCTGAACCTTGTAAATCCATGGGGAGTCCCCTGTGGAAGTCCATTTGGGGAGCTTTTAAAGAGATTAAAGCCTATACCCTCTTCACTGGTAAAGGTAAGTTCATGTTAATTGATTCTATCTAGGTCTCCTCCATTTTTAGATTTGCTACTTTAACAGATGAGCAATTCACAGTTGCAGCTAAGTTGTTTAGGAAAGGGCTTCAAACTTGGGGTTAGCTGTGAAGTAGAGAACATATTAGATGGGAATCATGGCTTGAAATTAGAAGAGAGTTCTCTCTATCCAACCAATAGCAAGGACTGATTATGGCAAGATTGGTGGAACTCTGGCAAGGAGAGGTGACTTGGAAGGGAGGTTTAGTACTGTGCACACACAAGAAGTTTAACTGGGTGGGATGCTTCTCCTTATTACCCATCCCAACTCCTGAGGATCTATTTAGAACTCTTAATAGGAGATGAAAGTTGAATGATGATAGAACCAAATGGTACCATAGGTTCCACAGAATTTAGACTAAGAGTGTGCCTGAGAAAATGTCTTGTCTTGCATGGCTAATACTTCATAAATAGTGTATGAGATGCATAAACCCTATTGAAGATGTCTTCCACCTATTTGTTGCCTGTCCTCATGCCAAGAAAGTATGGAAATTTATCCAGATAGAATATGGTGAACTTGTTAATTGGAAAGGTATTCTATTAGGAGATGCTTGTAAGATAAGGCATGAGCCTTGGTTTATAATAAGGACCCATGCACTCTGGTTCATTTGGATATCTAAGAATAATTTCCAATTTAATCATACAGATATTTCTATTGGTGCTATGTTTGCTGCATAGTGGAACAGGAAAAAAGAAGAATTGACTTCATCATTAGTGCATATAATCTTGAATATCAAAGGTTAAGTGCAGATATTGCTAGACACAAGCTTTCCTGATTTATTTCAAATGATCATGCAAAGATTCCTCCTTTTCTTCAAAGAAGATTTGCCACAACTGGTGAACTCCTTCCCTCTTCCCCAGGTCCAACACCTCATGCCTCTACAAGCAAAGTTCCCTCTACTTTTGTTGCTATTGGTTCCATACAGGTTACCTCTAACTTTGGGAGCCTCTCCATCAACTCCCTTCCAAACAAGTTGCCTCTCCAAGAGCCAAAACTCAGATCCATGGCTCTGGCTCTTCTACACAAAACACTCCTATCCCTACTAATGTTACCCAGCTATCATCCATGTCTATTGACCCTCTACAGGGCTTCTTTGCTACTCATGGTCATTCTTCTGACACTATTGTTGCCTAGGGACACTCTTCAAACACCTCAGCCGCTACTGCCTCAGATGCTCAAGAAGATACTTTCAGCTTCTCATCTCATTTTTGAGATGCTTGCTATAGGAGTATATACTTTTGTTGATCCTCAGGATGAAAGGGCTATGCTAGCCACAACAAACACTTTTGGTTCTATCTTTTTTGGATGTATGACATGATATAAATTAATAAGTATACTACTTTTTTTTGCCCAAAAAAAAAAAAGCCCATGACCACCTAACATCCAACGTACCTCACTGTCTGCCGCCGAAACCCACCTAAAACCTAGGGCTACCCCCAATCTTGGACCTCCTCAATTGTTGTAAGAAAACCTTTGGTCCAGTTTTTAAAAAACAATAATAAAATAAATTGTTTGAACGGTTTAATATCATAAGGACTAAACATCGAGTGAATTGAAGTCAAATATATCATTGTGATACAACTCTAGGAAATTGCTCCTCTTTATAGAGAAATATCATGTTTTCACATCCTTCCTAATACTACCCTTTCCCGAACTGTTTTGTGTTTATGATTTGCAACCAAGCAACAACACCTTCAAGAGATTGTGTGGTTTTTCATCCATGCGCAAGGAGGCCGCCAAAGACAATAACGGCCCAATGGTGGACACCCGAAAACTCAAGGAAAAGAACACCTCAGTGGATGAAAAGAACCAGACAACTTGAGAGGATCACAACTCCACAATGCTACCTGACAAAATGCTCAAACACATGAGACTAAAGATGCCTACACCAACCAACAAATGAGGGCTCAAAATAGCAATCAAGAGACATAAACCTGAATAGTAAATATGTGATGCACACACAAATGTCACATATAATGCACCTCCACCAAGGGCTCCACCTTCAATTGACAATGGATTTTTGAATACATACTGGATACTGTAATATACTCATAGGAATAAACAACAAAGACATAGCAACACTGCAATTCAATTCACACTAACATGGGAAAAATAATGTTTGAATAAAAAACAGACACAGCAATAGGGCGATTCTATTTACACAAACATAGGAGAAACAAAAAAAATTCCAGGTTCATAAGAGACACATGGCCTTGTGAGAGCCCATTTTTTGGAAATCCTTCACTCGGCTGAAGCCGTAGAAGCTAACCACAGTCATCATGCTCCCCAATAGCGATTGTTCCACCGTTAACATTCTATAACCAATACACATCAAATCATGCCTAGTTTCAGTAATCATGCTCCCCAAGAGCGATTGTTACACCGTTAACATTATATGACCAATACACATCAAATCATGCCTAGAGCATCAATCCTATAGTTAAGTGAACAAGCCACAATAGGAGGTTCACTTTGAAACCGCTATATCAGATAATACAAACTCTACTTACAAATCCAGATGCAATTTACTAGAGGAGAGCCCTTTCTCCAGCAAGGTTCATCGTATCTTAATTTGAACCAATAGCTCCAATGCCACAAATGGGTTGACAAGATTTACCTTAACTTTAAAACAACATTTACTGATTTGGAGAATCATCCAAAGTAGTGAATCACTGGATATCGCTATGTATGACTGAAGGTTGATATAATGCATCATACTTACGTTCCTGAAGAAAATCCACCTTTGATCTACTCAATCCACAAGGAGCATTGAAAATTCCTTGAGAACTGTGTCCGGATTCCCATAACATAAGTGACCATATACAATAAAAGCCGTCACTGATTTGGTTTCTTTTGATGAATAATATCATTAGACATCTATCTTATAAATGTTGAGGGCTTGGCGAAGATTCTGTCATACTTTCAGACCCATCTTGTTTACAAAGTGGGTCTCTCTCCTGTGACTCTAGCATTACATGAAAGGCACTCCCCTGTCATATTCCAAGTGTGGAAAATGGTAAGACATCTCACTAAGTACATATCTGGACAAAGTACATATGTGGACAGCTTCAATCCATAGCTAATAGACCGGTCAATCTCAAAAATCAGGACCATCATGTTGGACGTGAAAGAAGACAACAAACTTCAGAAAGTATGGCTTTGGAAATTAGCACCATTGGTAATGTCACCCAAAATGTTGGGTCACCAAATATTATCAAAGCACTCATATGTTGAACTACTCTTAGGAACAAATTGCTCTCCCCTAACAATCGCAGCAAAACAAAATCCAACTTTGTCAATGTTGGTCTTTTGGTGTTGATGTTGTGCTGGTGAATTGAAGTTGAAGTCTGTCTACAAGGACAAAGCTGATGTTAAAATCCATTTGACCCTTGAAGTACAGATTGCCATGTATGAAGATAGAGTACAACAATTCAGTAAACCATCAGGATCTCTTATAAGGTCATGGCTAAACACAATTGCTGATGAGCTTGCTTTCTCAGATAAAGCAGCACAATGTATAAAGGCTTCCCATTCATCAATGTCACTTCTTTCTTTCTTCATCTAATCATAGCAGAAACCTACCATAAACTGTTTCCTCAATCAGGAACATAATCCAGACAGGCAAATAGCTCACACACCATTTCTTCAAGCCTTATTTCCCCCTTAGCACAGCATGCTTGGTTGTGCTAATATGCTTTAATAGCTAATTCCTGGAATATGCCCCTTGAAAAATTAGTGATATAAAGTAGAGAACTAGAAAAATCATGAATGTAGCATTCAAGAGCAAAACTATTTGAAGAAGAAAAACAATCAGTGGTAGACCATGTTCCATCCAATGCTACAAATGCATTTCCATGTGTGCACTTCCACAGCTGACATCATCAGATTCAAATGCAAAAGTGCAATCATTTTAGAGCATATGAGGAGTTGGACAACATGTAAGAGCTATCATGCATGGTCAAACTGGCAAAAGGGGTAGAAAGCTATGAAAAAGGGACACAATCGTGCAAACATCCCCAAAGAAAAGCCTCACCTAGTCTCAAAATCTTCACCACAAGTCTCGCATGTGTTTGACAAATTTTTAGAGGCCCCCTGCAATGTTACAGAAATACAAAGGTTATTCACTTCCAGAGACACATTGCAATAACAATGACTCAGCAAGGAAACTAGTAAACAAATACACTATACAAGCCTGTGAAACACACCTTCATCTTTTTCCCATTCATCAGACTTGTTGCTTGATCCCTTTGAGCTATCGCATTATTGGTCACCTTATTGCCTTTAAACTTCCTACTTTCTTTTTTATTGGCAGCTAGCCCACATCCCATATTTCTCCCCTTTTGAAGGCAACTTGAAAGAAGATCATACTTGCATAGACCATCAAATTTTTTGGATTCATCAACCACAATCCCCACCTCCATAAGATAGTACCACCTCAATTGTGAATCAATTATTCCATACATAACATAGTAGTCTTTAAGCTCATGATGGAAAAGTAGAATTCGTTCAACTTAAGACATTTTAGCATGATGATCATTGTCATTATTATGATCCCAACCAAGAATCTTTTCTTCTTCAAGAGACAACCGTGCATAAACTTTGCATTCTACATACTTGAAGAAGATTGTATTAGGGTGTTCTCGAACCAATTGTCTTCTTGCCTCTCAGAGTGAGCTCCACCAATGACATAATAATCATAGACCTTAGTGTCTACATCTAGAAAACTACTTTTGTTGGGGCACCACTTAGGATCACAACCATAACCATGAAAGGAAAAATAACTGCATGTGGGATGATCTTCATGTTTTCTTTTCCTAACATGCAACCCATGGGATTCTTGACTTTCCAAAGCCTTCTTCCATTTTTCTCGACAAGATCATTGCACCTCGATGTCCTTCACATCGCTTTCAATACGTTCATAGGATCTTTCAATTCATTCATAGGATCTTGGCCAGGGTGTATATTAAGGATCCATATAAGCTTTAATTGAAGCATCTCTTTGTTGAGGAGCAGGACGCAAGCTATCTTCTTCTTGTCATGCTACTCATAGATGGATTTGAAAGTGAGATTGCCCAGTTCAACTCTCCTATCATAAGGTGCTACATATACACAACCCTTTTGCATGTATGAATTTGTGGGCAAATGAGAAAAACTTATGTGCATAACTTACTTGTCAGGAAGATTTTGAACGTAGAGGACATCTTTCCTCTACACCAGATGGAGAACTCTTTCCCCCCGTCTTATGTTTTTGGAACCAACTCTATTGTGGACTCCCTACTCTATAAGAAACTGGAGAACTGAGAAGATACTAGGACCATGATGGTAGACCCGGATCCTATTCAATTGCCACACACTGGCTCCATCACAAAACCAATAGCTAAAGGTACAAGCACTATCCCACTCTTGATTCCCCTATCTTGCCCTCCACCAATCGTTTTGGGGCTCTAATTATACACTTGATAATATATGCCTCATGTACAAAGCACCAATGCCTTTAGGCCCATATATTTTGTGTCTACTCCAAGATGTCAAGCAATCTTCATCTCATCAATGTTGAGGGGAATCTTGCCAGTTGCTTGAGCAGTGAAGAAGATGTTGTTGTAATGTGCAACATGCTTCTCAGGTTTTCAATTCCTTTCAAAGCAACCTCTGTCTCTCGGAGGTTGTAGAGAAAATTGAGAAGACATCAAATGGAACCAAAGGGGTGAGCCCCCAATGATGGAGGTGGACATACAATCATCAAATGCTTCTACTTGAACCTATATCGGGTCCTCCTTCTCTTCCCTTGCTTGCTATTTTTTCATCTTGTTGCTTCATCCTCAATGGCACCCAACCGCATCTTCATCGACTTTCCCAACATCCATGTCCCATATGTTCACTATCATTAGTGTTCATGGACTCATTCATCATGAAGAATAAACAGATGGCAAGCATTGGCAAGCAAGGTGTAGAGGGTCTAGGGAAGCATTGGGGAGGCTAGGGTGATGGAGTTTGCATGTGGCCTCTAGAAAAGATGTAGGCTATTATAGTGCTATACGACGTTGTGAAAGAAAATTAAGGAAATGTAGTTTTCATCTATGTGGAGTAGAAACTACACACATATTTTTGGAGGAATTTAAAACTATAGGATTGATTCCATGTGGCTTAAGGAGAACACTATACTGCCTGCCTAGACATGGGCATTGTTTGACACTTTCTTGATACTTTTTGAAAAATGATGTGTCAATATCCTAGAATTAATATTGATATTACCATCAAATTTTGGGAGGAGGGGGATGCATTCATCCATGCTTTGTATTTTTGCTAGCAAAACTCTTTATTTGTTCACATTTTTGCTAGCAAATCTTTGACAAGGTACTTTGTGGGCTTTCGCTAGCTTATCTTCATTATTGATTTACTCGTACCTATGTTAATGAAAGTTCCACATCCACCAAATATCAATGCACATTAACAATTCCCCTCTCACTTTGCCTTTTCTCCCTCTCCTATCCCCTTCTTCCCTCTCCCTCTCCTTCTCCTTCTCCTTACAAGAGGCCTGACACTGTGCCCAATATCTTACATAGTTCCTCTGAGCAGCTCAACAATCGAAAAGACATGTGGTTTTCTTCAAAACCCATCCCATTATGTTACTCACCATTCCCAAAGATTCAAGTAAATATTTGTGTATAAAATAGACATTGTTATAATATTTTTCATATTTCTCAGTGAAACTATGTTTTGTTCCGATCTATTTTTGCCATATTTTTATATAGTTAGAAGCCTTTTTTTTCCTTCGCTCGGACGCTCGGAAGAGTTTGCTCGAAAAATGCTCATCCCCCACTTTCAATTTTGTTGCTTTGGAAATAACTTGACTAGGCTAGCATTAACACCCTCTAATAGAAACCCCCTGTGGCAACTGTTGTGTCACCTCATTCAAACTACCAAACCATTCAACACCCTATACTGCAATCTCCCCCATGATGCCACTTAGTTCCTTGCAAAAGATTTTGGCCACATGCCAAAATTCGATCACTAGATTTCCTTGGGAGTTGACCACCTTGTTAATGGTTTCTCTACATTTTTTCATTTTGATTGATCACAAAAAAGCTTTTGAAGAGTAGCTGCCTACCGCCAGGCACAATTGTGGCAGCTCTTAACCCTAGCTGATTTAGCTTCGTCTAGACTCCCTAATACTTGCTAGTTCCTCCTCAACTCCTTTTCTCTACAAAGGCTGTATTGAATATCTAGCTCTCTCACCTTACTCAATCCCTTGTAGATGGCTGCATTATTTCAGGCATGGGTCTACAAATTCCATAGCCAAATCTTCCTTATGACTGTGTAGAACTTATTCAAAATCAAGTACTTATTGTTGAAGTTGAAGAGGATGCAAGGGCCTATCGGAATATTGAATATCCACACCACTAGTACACATGAGGTATACCCCCTGCACAGGGCCTCTCATCCCTACTTCGAATACATAATACCTGTGAGAGTGCTCTCAATGGAATCGGAATGGAACAGGGTGAGAGGGGGAGAGAGAGCCACACAAGTTTTGGTGGGTGTAGAACACCCTAATCTTCTGTCGTCCATATATATAGGTGTTTGAGTACTGTATATAAATGGGGTTAAGCCACGGCCTTTAACCCCCACAACCTCAAGCTTGTGTGGCTAGGCACCATTTTTAAAGAGGAATGAATCCTCCTTAGCAAGTGAAAGTGATTTAGTAGCTCTTTGAAATCAAGGAAAAACATATATGGATTTGTGGTTAGAAGGGAAAATATATCCAATAGATCCACAAACTTGTCAAACTCCTCAATTCCATGAATTGACCAACTTAATAAAGTTCCTTTGTAAGGGTGAGAATGGTTTGTTAGCATATTGCCGAAGGTTGATTCATCATGGAGCAAGTAGCCTTCACAGCCAATATCAATATTTGCTTAATGAAAGAGACAAAAGGATCCCAATGTTGGAGGCTTGGAATCAACATTTGGTATCATCTCTGCAAGCTACAGGTGTTCAAATGTTTGTATATGATGGCATACAGAAGAAAACTCAAGAATTATAGGTAAAGGTTCAAACATTAGATGCTTAATTGGGAGAGAGCACTATAAATGTAATTCAGTTACAAATGCAAAACATAGCTTTAAAGGATGAGATCAAAAAGTTAGAAAAAAAATTCATTCATGAAGGATAGTCCAATGGGTTCAAGACTATGTAAGAGGAAACTGCATCCAATGGATGAAATATCCAAGAAAAGTGGTCACTGTAAGTGTCGAGTAAGAGCATGTAGGAATGTTTTAGAACTCATATCTATCCATGATGAACACTATGGTGATATGGGTGAAGTGTTTACGAAAAAATGTTGGAGTTTGTTATACAACATCCAAAATTCAAATGTCTAAAATCAGAGATAACATCTGAGCCAACGAACAAAATTGTGGAGCATTTCAATGCAACTATTGAACAAGGAGTTTGTGATACTGTAGGGATAAGTAAATGGGCATACTGGCTCATATTTAAGAGCTTAAAAATAGCATGTCTTTCTATGGAGCAAAATTTAAAGCCCCGTCTAAACCGACTGATGTTGATAAGGCCAGGCATGCACTCAATTTGGGTGTACTTGATTTAGTCAGTGAGCCCCAGCATGTATGTAGTACACTAACTTTGAAAACAAAGGCTCGAGAGTCTAAAGAATTGGAATTGACAGTTAACAACAACTTTGTGATGGATGTTTAAAGAGTTCTACAAGCCTTAGTGAAGTTTTATGATATGCCTATGGAGGAATGCAATGGTACTCTAAAGATTATACTAAAGATTGATGAAAGTGAGGTGGTGAAAGGTCAAAAATGAGAAAGAGCTAGTTTGACAATGATGAATAGAATAATGGACCTTGAAGTTGAACTTGATGATGCAAGACAGTTCAGTGTGCAATCAAAAAAGAGGATTTGATGGTTGGTTGCCTTTAAGGTATGATGGAAATTTGAATTTTAATGCAGTAATGTAAAAAGACTTAAAATATTTTGAAATAACATGTGAGTTTTTTTTGTAGGTGCCAAAAGAGTCACATTCAATTTTGAAGTGGTTTTTTTACCAAACTAATATCCCAAGTGTGATCAAAGGTCATAAAAATGGTGAGCTACTTAAAGTTCAGGGCTATGGATCCTATAATGTAGAATGGCATCTAGCTACTAACCTCAAGACTATTAAATGAATGTTTAATGTGGCACATGGAGAAAATACATGCCATCCTTGTCCACTGTGCATGCAAACAAGAGTACCTACAAAGGGTGGTAAAAAGAATCAAAAGTAATTGGCCTCTGAAATTGTAGAGATAGATCGAACTAAGGCACTGGATAAGGATGCTTAGAGAAAGATCGATCATGGAGCTCAATTCTCGAAATTCCTCTTGAGCGAGTACACATTTGTGGTCTTCATGCTATTGTGAGAATAATTAAAAAGTTGGTGCATCTGTACATCATTCATGCATATAACTTGAAGCCCCAATAAGAGAGTGAGAGGATGATTGCAAGAATTGAAAAGGTTCTTTCAGATATGGGACTACACTCTAGACAAGTAAAGATTACAAAAGATGAGAAAAGATATGGAAAAACAGGCAATGTTCCTTGTAATCGAAGCTTTGGTGGTGTCAAGGCTTTAAAATTCCTTTTTGCAAAGAAGAAGAATGACAAGCTCAAACGTGCTAATGAGTTTGATGTATGGAGAAAGTTACACAATGCCTGTTGTGAACGAGGGGGGAAGATTGAAAAAGGCTCGAGTGTGATTAGCTCTTGATAGCTTGGTACCTTTACTACAAAAGAAAAGATTCACAGTGTTGCATTAGTGCTGTGAATGACTTTAGCTAGAATATGGAGATAGCTTGGGGAAAGAATCATTTCACACAATACATGGTAATCTCTAACTTGGACATTGAGATGTGCATATTGAATGGTCCTTTATTTACTAATTTGATTTTCTATTTGGCAGTACATTTTATATGCTCATGCACCATACATGGCATGGAATTATGGAAGCATGGGAGTGTGGTTGCATGGAAAGATTGCATTGGCAAGCACATTGTGCATATAATATTGTGCATATAATAGAGTAACCCAACATCAGGGTGGTAGAACTAAGTCAAGCCCAATGGTTCAATTGGTTCAATGGTGGTATAGGCGTATCAAAATAAGAGTAGCTGCAACACTAGCATTCAAAGAGTCCTTAGTGTCCCATGCAGTGCAAGATGTTAACGCAGAATGTCGAAGAAGAATATACAACTCATCAAATGCAACATAGAATCATGCAAGGGCACATGTGGGTGGAGACAAATGAAAATGATGGTGTAGACTCTTCCAATGTGGATGACCATGCATAAGTTTCACAATTTCTTAGTTATGTGATTTGCAGTAAAGCCAACATATAATGGCCATGAGTTGTAGTAAAAATGAGAAATGTTGAGTTATTGGATATTAATTATAAGTATTTAGCTCAAGGTTGCACCAATTTTACTCTTTTTAGAGTTTTTATTAAAAACAAGTATTTTTATAAATTAGGGTTTTGGGACCTATATAAAAAGAATGGGCTCTCATTTTCATTTCATTGTTTGAAGAGCTCTCCATTCCCACACCACCTCTCACTTACCTTTAAAATTTCCACCTTTCTCTCGCACCCTCACCCTTTCTCTTGCATACTCTCTCTATCCCCCATAGCCACAGGCCCAAGATCAAGGCACCAAGGAGACTGGAACAGTAAGACCCACCTCTAGACTCAGAGATAGAGAGTGATAGCCCCCCCTCCTCCCCCGAATGATCCGTGTCGAAGGGAGAATTTACCATTTTGGAGGCCAGAGAGGGAGCAAGGGGCAGGCCCGCAGATAGAGGGACAAAGGAAGGCACAAGAGGATCATGATGCAGATGCCGATGACTCAGAGAGCATGGAGGAGGAGCACAAGGAAGAGCAACAGTGATGAAGGATAGACCATAGGACTAAGTCAAGAGTAGAGAATCAGCATTCACACCCACGGGGGAGAGGACACCCAACTCCAGATCCAAGGCAAAGAGGCCCTCCACATCAAGGGCAAAGAGGCCCTCCTCCAATAAGGTGATACAGATTCAAGCCAGGGACTGTGGCATTTCGAGAGAACAAAAAGTTTCAAAAATTCATCGATCATCCCAATGGCAAGTTGTGTGAGGTCATGCAGGACCTCAACGATAGCCCAATGTCTCGGTATTATAGGCATGGAGTTGTGGAGTCTCTATGGTGTATTTCTAGAGATGCCTTGCTTGCCATGCAGCATGCAACTGAGGCCTACCTAGTAGACCTCATGGATGACACCCAGCTGGCCTACAATAGCTATGATACTATGGAGAGGACCGCGGATTGTGTGTCTGAGAACAAAAATAAAGCTACACTATGCCTAACCAAAAAAACAAGATCTATAGTAGGATGGATGGGCCTCATCTTCACCATCCGACTAAGGACCCTAAACTTCATGATACTCAGCTTTCCATCCAGCAATAATTGTCGATGGAAGACCAAAATGTGTTGAGCCACTCTATTGATGTAGTTGCCAATTGAAGCCATCCCCCCACCAAAAGACCCTCTGGTTCCACCCTTACAACCAACATATTCATCAACCCATAAGATATCCTCCAACCAACATATCACATCAAAACCCGAAGATTATATAAATTAAGAAAACATCATTTTTTAAGAATTAATAAAATTAGGAATTTCTCACAAAAGAAAAATAATCTATTAAAACAACCATTTAGACATAAAAGGAACCATGTGCATGATTAAACCCTAAATTTGACATCGTGCGATCGGGGGCTTTTGCATAAATATCATGCATATGGTTCCTTATGTCTCAATGGCCTCCCAGAAATTATTGTTTTAACAAATTATTTTTCATCTATGAGAAAACCCTAAAACTAATTGTATTCCCTATGGGCTGAATAAAAACCATAAACCTATTATTTTCCCTATGTTAGAAAACCATAACCCTAAGTTTTTCCACAAATGGAGTGGAAGGGGCAAGTTGGAGGGGGTTGTGGCGGTGGAGAGTCAAATTTTTTCAATTTCAACTGTAGGAATAAAAAATGGAATGTAGGGCACAAATCCCAACCAAATTTTTTGATTTTTAACCTAGGCTATCCTGCATGCATACGAGGCATGTACATTCATTTTCAGCCCAAAATATGCCCTTGAAGCATGATATCCGACATCATGCATCCAAGTCCCTATTTTTTAACCTTGTTTTTTCAAAAACGGAGCCATGATCGCACGACCGACATCATGCGTCCAGGGCCCTATTTTTTAACCCTGTTTTTTTTTTAAATAGAGCCCTTATTGCACAATGTTGGATATCATGCTTCAAGGGCATATTTTGGGCTGAAAATCCATGTACATGCCTAGTATGCATACAGGATAGCCTGGTTTTAAAATTAAAAAAAATGGTTTGGGTTTGTACCCTAAACCCTTAACCTTATCTTTTATTCCCTACCAGTTGAAGACAAAGCAATAATTTTTGTTACTAAAATGGAGCCTAGAATTATACTGATGATTTTGAATCACATGATGAAGCTGGCAAACCTACATCCCTTTTGTGGTTGGTCTTGAACTTCATGTTGGCTTGAGGTTCCTTCTTCTTCATCTCTCTCCCTGAACAATTCCCTCTGCAAATTTATGAACTCCTCATCAAACATGTCGTACTCTAGTGCGGTACCCTTGATTGCCTTTTGTGTTCATTGGATTGCCTCCAAATCGGTGAGGCTCGAGTCATCGAAGCGTGCAATCTCATCGATTGCTAGATTGGCGGGAGCATCAAAGTCAATGACATCATCAAAGGTGTCATTCAAGAGCCGACATAGCACCTCATCCTATCGGAGACCGTTTTCTTCCATCACTTCCAATAGGTAAGGTACTCCTCTTGGAGACCGATTTCTTCCATCACTTCCAATAGAGCAAGGTATTCCTCACCCTCAATCTTGATTGGATCAATCGAAGCGAGGTGTGGTTTGGTTGCTACCTCATCTAGATTATAGGTGCAGGATGGATATGCATGAGTTGGATATGATGATAAGATGACCTCCGCTTTCAACTTTCTCCTCAACTAGGTTAATAGTATGCTCCTTAGGATCCAGGTCTAGGTTTATGTCATCTCCTCCACCACTTATTGATGGACCTGCTCCACCACTTGCGCATGCAGAAGGACCCTCTGGCTGCTCCCCAACATCCTCCATCAAACTTGCTAGTTGCAAGGAGAATGGTAAGGGTTGCATCTCTCTTGATCAAATGAATTTGGGAAGATGAATCATCCCTGACAGGAATAGCATACTCAGGAGAGAGATAGGGACATTATCCATGGCTCTACCTAGTGTCTTCTTGAAGTTAGCACTCTGGCCAAAAGAGCTCAAAATATCCAATGAAACTCATTGGTGAGGGGAGTTAGCAATCGCAACAGATTGCCCATGGATAAGTCTCAAAAAAATGAAGAGAGGGATTATCAGCAAGAAGGAGAGCTCTCAAGTGAGAGGCTCAAGATGGAATGCCTTGTAGAAGATATAATAAACCTGGTCTGCAGAGGCATCAGTGGATGAAATCCACTGGTCAAAAGCCTCTCTAGGGGAAGCCATGATGAGTGCTAGAGGATGCTTGGGAAGATGAAAGAGGAGAATATGGAATGCAAGGTTACTCAAGAGTGGGAAACAAAAAATGTGAATATGACCTTAGAAGTGTACTTTATAAAATTGGCATTGCCCTAAAAAATGCTTTTAATTACAATTTTTTTATATTTATTGTTTTTACTTTGGAAAGTTTCTCTCTCTCTCTCTCTCTCTCTCTCTCTCTCTCTCTCTCTCTCTCTCTCTCTATGTGTGTGTGTGTGTGGAAAGTTTCGGCCCCCAGAGGACGATAATATATTCTTCTTCTTCTTTTCTCTCATAGACCCGCAAGGTCTTTTGAGGACGTTAATATATCTTTCTTTCTTTCCCTCCCTTTGTGTTCCTCATTGCTATCTTTCTATCTCTCTTGCTCCCCCTCTCTCCCTCGTTCTCTCTCTCTCTATCTCTTTCCCTCCCTTTGTGCCCCTACTCTCTCTCTCTCTCTCTCTCTCTCTCTCTCTCTCTCTCTCTCTCTCTCTCTCTCTCTCTCTCGCATGACATGTTCTTGTTGTCCATCCATTGTCAAATAGCTCAAACAACCAATTCAATTCTAAGCTCAACCTAGCATTTCTTCCACCAAGAGTTGGCTTCATAGCACATCATTAAACATTCTATTTCTATATGATTCAAAGTATCTCCATGCTTGGTAGTGGCCATTCTAGACTATGAAAAGAAGGCAAGGAAAGAGATGCTAATCTACCATATTGTCCTTCTTCATCTGGCACAATGAACATTGAGTCATAGAAGAAGATCCTGTACTTTTTAATTCTGATGGTGTGCAACTTTCAGATAAAGACTCTTGATCTCAACATGGAGGACATGCAACACCCCAGTTACGCATGTTACAAGCTCCCACTCTTTGTAAAAAGATGGATATAAATATGTAAAACAAATACAAGGCATAAGAAAGTTGTGTCAAAGCCCAAATAAATGCAAATACTCTAAAATGCAAATGAATTACTAGTACACTTTGAAAAACTTACAATTTGGCCTAAGATATAAAAGTCTTGCATTCGGATGCATGTATATGTTTGCATGGGTAAAGACATGCTGAATATATACCTGTGTCACTGTGTTATTGCTAGGAAAAATTTCAAAATCTATAATCTTTCCCCTCCAATGTTTGGAGATGTCCATTGCATCCTTCTGATCCACTTTGTAGCACCCATGATTAGTGGGATGCATTGTGATTTAAGAATATTTCCTGTAGAGCTGAGGAATCCATTCCGCATGCTCATCCTTAACATTCTTCAATACAACAAACTGTAAACTACTTCTATATCTATCATTTTCTACTTCCATAGTTTCTGCTCTTGTACTATATCATTAAAATTAGCTCTTTCTACCTCTTTCTACTTCCATAGACCCTCAAAATTTATGTCTTCTCTTCTCTCTTTCTCTATCCCTCTCTTTCTCTTTCTCTTTCTCTTTATCTTTCTTAACAAGTCTCCCTCTCTCTTTCTCTGCAAGTCTCTCTCTCTCCCCTTTAACTAAACCTCTCACACAAACCAACAAAAAATTATTTCAAAAAACATAGAATACTTATCTCTCTCTCTTAGTTTATCTTCCAAGGTACCCCTCACACAAACAAACAGCAAATTATTTTAAAATGCTTAGTTTAAGATATGCTCTCTTCTACTCTATTTTTCCACAAACAAAGAAAACATTAACAAGATCATATCACTCTCTCTCTCCCTCCCAAAACTCTTTGATTAGGATCTCTTTTTCTTCCTTCTTTCTCAAATACTTCTAAAACCTAGTAGTTTGAAATACAATCTCTCTCTCTCTCCCTCAATCATCCCCTCAAATGGAAGAAAAAATAGCAGTTTAAAATATAATCTCTCTCTCTCTCTCTCCCTCTCTCTCTCTCTCTCTCTCTCTCTCCTCTCCTATACTAGCGAAGAAACAAATGACTATTTTATGTCTCTCTCCCTCACTCATTCCCTCAAACAAATAAAAAACATAGCAGTTTCAAATATAATCTCTCTCTCTCTCTCTCTCTCTCTCTCTCTATCTATCTATCGATCTATCTATCTATCTATCTATCCCTCCTACACTAATGAAGAAAAAAACGACTACTTTTTGTCTCTCTCCCTCACTCATCCCCTAAAATAGAAAAAACATAGCAGTTCAAAATAATATCTCTCTCTCTCTCTCTCTCTCTCTCTCTCTCTCTCTCCTCTACCAGTGAAGAAATAAATGTTGAAAATAGTCTTATAGTTTTAAATATCATCTACCTCAATCTCTCCCTCTTCCCTATCTTTTGTAACAAACATATAAACAAAGTGTGATACAAAAATGGATCTACTTAATACAGATAAAACTTTCAAGGAGAAATCACTTCATTACCTAGCAATTATGTGTTCCTTCTTCTGGAGTTGACTCTTTATACTCCAAATAGGTAGAGAAGAGCCAAAAATGATTAAACACCCGTTTTTCTCACTCCCTCCAAGCAGATTTAGGTTACAACTTCAGGAGTGGACTCTCTATACTCCAAGAAGGTAGGGAAAGAATCAAAAATGAGAGAACACCCATCTTTCTCACTCCTTCCAAGTAGATTTAGGTTGCAACTTTGGTTTCTAAGAGAGAGTGAAATAAGTAGAGAATGAATAGAATAGAAGAGGGATGAACAAAGCTTGGCCAGAAGTTTCTTTGAGAGATTTTTGAATGTGGAAGAAAAATGTGAGCAAAGAGGAGATAGAATGACTAATCAAGAGTGGAATGAAGATATTTAAAACCAGCTGCTAGAAAGTGGCAGGAATGAATGTTTGAAACGTTTTGGAAGAGAGAGAATAGGGAGAGAGTTGGCTAAGAAGTCAAAGTTTGGTCCAAATGGTTGAACCAAATGGAAAATGTGAGCATAGTTCTAGCTAGGGGATAGTCTGCCATGGGACAAAAACAAGGAGGCTTAACATGGTCAGGGCAGGCTTGCCAAAGATAATGTTTTATTGTGAAGCACCAATGACATTTTTTGGGGTATTTTGAAAAAAAAACTAATATTTCCCCTAGATTTGGGAAGCCTCTAAGAAGTCCACATGGCATAATCTCCTTCATGGATACCATATTCCCATATCCAAGCCTCTTATATTTTCATAATTCTCCAAATTTGTAACTTCCCTTTTTTAGTCTATTTTTTTTGTAAGGAAGGTTACAAATCTTTCAATCTACAGCAGAAACACCCAAAATGCTAGTGGGATGTCCGATTATACTTTGGTTTTTTATCCTTCAACTAGGGTTAAAGATTCAAAAACATTTACAATCGACCTCATATTTTTTCCAACTTATATCTCTAGGTACAAAGAAGATTGTAAGGAACTAATGAATAAAGGGCAAGCCAAATACCTGCCCTTGGCTATGGTTTTAGTGACAATAATCAAGCTTGGTAGCTCAATGCACCCGACTAACATACCGTGACAGAAGTTCATTTTTTCATGAATACGATTTTCTTACATTAACAAGGCAAATACATTTTCCATATCAAACATAGAATTTCTTTTTGTCTTTTGAATAATGTTAATTATGTGCTACTATTTATTATGAGTGTATTACTCACATGACTCTCTTCATTTACAACATTAAAGCGAGAGTTGTTCACATGCAACTATCAATACATGTTTAAAGACAACACAAAACCTATGCTATTTTAAATTACAATATGAACACTTGACAATGG
Organism: Dipteris shenzhenensis; assembly: GCF_047967505.1. NCBI lineage: Eukaryota > Viridiplantae > Streptophyta > Polypodiopsida > Gleicheniales > Dipteridaceae > Dipteris > Dipteris shenzhenensis. The sequence goes on from NC_141599.1 coordinate 453,690, forward strand.
GAACTAAACCTATACATAAACAAATCAGTATGAGATTCTATGTGGCAAAAGTTATAAGTGGTGTTTTATGGAAAATTTAAAAGACTGATTTTTTCTACTATTCTTACAACTACTTCATTCTTACAGATCTTAAAAAATCATAAATGATATGCACTAATAATATATTTTTTATTGCCCTCCCCTACATCTTAAGGTGTGGATAGATTCTCCAACATTGTTCAAATAGTTCAGAATTTACAATTACGAGACAAATTTCCCAGCATTCTTCAAATACTCATCCCATATTAATCTGATATATGAGAAATCATTGATCTTATAGCATACACTATGTGAACATGTACTAGACTGCGTGTGAATAACTTTCGACGAAAAGATAACTCGTACTTATCATTGAAGAGTATAGAATTTTACAATGTACTCAACAAACTCATCCAACCACACATACATCTACATATTCTGCCACCTTCATTACATTAACATCTCCCTACCCAAAACTAATCATAACCTCCTCCTAAGTGACTTCACTGCAACTCCTCTTGGTTGCTACACTGTATATACATACATTGTATAAAATTAACTATCATTTTCATTTTTAAATTTAAGTACCCCATGAACTACAATAACTAAACAATGTGAACATATTTTCACAACTTAATCTATTTATTTTACAAATGTACTCTTCCACCAATCTTTCAAGATCCACACAGATGTTCATACAAACACATTCTTCCACTAATGTATCAAGATCCATGTAGACGTTTCAACTGAAATCATGGGCATCTGAAGAAATAGGTGTCGACCCAAAATTCCTTGAATTGTATCTACAAAATAGGTGCATTTTCCTGTGCATATCTATATGTTGGAATTCCATATCACACCAAAAGCATTAAGGAAAACAGTGTACTTACAATGTATGAAGTTTTCACAAATGCTTAAATTTGAACAGACAGAACGGGGTCGACAGTTCTTCAAATCTAAGCTCTTTCAAGAACTTTACCTGAAATTCAGTAGCATTCCACAATACCTAGAAGAAATGTTAGATAATAACCATCACTATTTCATCGAAGACTTGTTCTTATGACATGTTTTCTTCCCTACATTCAACTTCCACGTCTAAAACACATCATTCACAAATAGAAATTAACAACAACCCTTCTAAAACAGCACAACTCACATAAGAGCCATAGAAGCTGGGATTCGTCAAATCACCTTGAAATGTTAATTTTTAAATGCAAATTGAGACCATAAGATGAGAAAATAGTCATTGGACAGAAGACATGATTACTACGTTGGAGGAGGTCATTATAGAAAATGCATTCGTTTCTACAAATGAGGCAATGTTCATATTAAACGAGAAATTTCCAACAACATTAAGTCACACTGACACTACCAGACGTAAAATGTCAAACATTTTTAAAAAAAGATAGCCACAATAATAGCATACAAAAACGGCTGCAAAAATGAAGACACAACCAACACGAACAGATACAGCAGCACAAAAGCACATCGATGGTAACTGTTCTAGAAGGAAACCCAAACACAAAAGCGGCGACAATGAAATGAAAAAGAAAATGAGCACGCATAACAAATCAGTATAACATCGCAAAAATATTCAGCAGTGTTTGGAACTCCTTCAAATTTTGTAAAAAAATATAGTAGCACAATTCAAGACACTCCAATGTACAAATGCTTATCTTGCAAGTGTCTTCTATTTAAAAAACAAACGACATATGTAAAGGAAAGCACACACACTTGGATAATCATCAAAAGATAGCACAATTTTTCTTTCGAAGCGCAAAAACAACATTTTTTAGAGAATGTAAGGCCGCCATAAAAGAAAACATCCCAAAGTACTTCGTTCCCCAACAAATTCAGTGGAATGCCGAATTGTCAAATGTGGCAATTCTCAATGACATTGAAGAACGATGGGTCACTCCAAGAATAGCATTTACTCAAATAACAGAATTGTCACATGGTGGACAGTATGGGGTACAACGCAGCATCGTGAACGCCATGGCTAACTCAAGTAAAGTGCAACACATCTTACCGCAATTTATTAACAATGAATCATCAATAAACCTTGGAATTTATTAACAATCAATCATCGATAAACCTTGGAATTTTTTTAAAAACTACAATATAAGACAACGTACATAACAAATCAGTATAACATCGCAAAAATATTCAGCGGTGTTTGGAACTCCTTCAAATTTTGTAAAAAAATATAGTAGCATAATTCAAGACACTCCAATGTATAAATGCTTATCTTGCGAGTGTCTTCAATTTAGAAAACAAATGACATATGTAAAGGAAAGCACACACACTTGGATAATCATCAAAAGATAGCACAATTTTTCTTTCGAAGCGAAAAAACATTTTTGTAGAGAATGTAAGACCGCCATAAAAGAAAACATCCCAAAGTACTTCGTTCCCCAACAAATTCATTGGAATGCCGAATTGTCAAATGTGGCAATTCTCAATGACATTGAAGAACAATGGGTCACTCCAAGAATAGCATTTACTCAAATAACAGAATTGTCACATGGTGGACACTATGGGGTACAAGGCAGCATCGTGAACGTCATGGCTGACTCAAGTAAAGTGCAACACATCTTACCGCAATTTATTAACAATGAATCATCAATAAACCTTGGAATTTATTAACAATCAATCATCGATAAACCTTGGAATTTTTTTAAAAACTACAATATAAGACAACGTACATGCTCGAGAAAGTTCGTACAACTATCCTCATTTGATTGTTACATACGCTTATTGAAACGCCACTTTACAAATCTAACAATATTAAAGTCAACAAAGAATGGACCAAGCATTTGCAACAAATACAATATTTAGAACAGAACATAGAAGGAGACAATGATTAATGATTTGATACAAATAACACTGAGGAGACTTAAACATACACTTTAATACACAACCTGATTATAGCTGAACAAGTCATAGATTACAAAATTGATATCAAAAAGTCAATTAAGGTCCTCATCAATCAAGTAATGCAATCCATTCAGGTGCAATAACGCAAAGGTACTCTGTAGAATAGAATAATACATGCAAAAGAGGTTACAAACGATACCAACATCGAAGCCATTCTAAAGTCTAGAATCGGGTCCACAGACTTTGAAAACCTGCGCACTTCCCCAGAACACAAAGGGAAACTCAAGAAAGATGCATTCGCGAGTGACGATGATGAGGCAGTTAGGGACTCCGACCCGGTTCATCACACTATCATGTGCAGAGACACTATGGGAACCTTTAACAAAATGTTTGCACACTAAATACTCAATAACAACAAAGATCGCATGGTACAAGAATGCACCAGCGCTGAAACAAGAGAATTAATAAGACACAATTCAACAATTTGTGTGAAGTATTACACTCACAAACTCCAACGATTCCTCAATCTAAAAATGAAGGACGAAGAAATACTTGAAAATGTACTCGATTACTTCTTTATCATAGAATTCCAAAGCAAAGGAAGCCAACATGAACATGGGATTATGTGGATAGAAGATGTGACAACCTATGGTGTTCATAATAATAGCAATATTACATCTTTTGTTGATAAGTACATAACATGTGACAAGAACCTGTTAACACTAGATATCAAGGACATCCAAACACATAGACATACGTCTACATGCCACAAGAAGAGAAGTACCATCTGCAGATTCCACTACCTCAAACCTCCACTACATGAAACTCTGATTCTAACACGTCTACAAGATAATGATCTTCGCAAATATACACAACAATTGCTATACATCTACACAACATAGAAGTCGAAACAAATATGACGTTTATCGAGTGGATTGGCAATATCAGAATAGAAATATCAACATACACTCTAGCACTATGATCACAAATAGGGAAGCCAAAGAGAGAGCCGAAGGGCATTTTCATAAACGCTTTTAACCCAAACATAAGCTTCTTATGATAATCGAATATGGGCATACAGTATATTATAGACCCATACTCAGCCACAACATACTGCACATCATATATCACCAAAATGGATGATACAATAACAAACAGTCTCTAACAGACAATTAAAACTTATATATAGGACAATAATACTACATATGGTAGACTTTGGACAATGGGAAATGCATTTTTACATGCACCATAGATGAGTGCACAATTAGAATCTTTCATTAATTTGTCTTTGCCATTACATAGAACAACAAGGAGCTTCTATTTTATAAACACAAACAAACAAGAAAATAGAGCACTCATCCTTAAATGAAAACACCAACTCCAACACCTCCCCAGTGAGTCCACCGACATAACGTGTGAAACTATCATCAATAAATACACAAGAAGAAAAGACATGGACAAAGTTTGCCTTGCAACATTTGCAGCATAATATAACTACAACAATGGTAGCAATAAAAAGAGACAAACATCAAGAATTGTAAGATTTATCAAGTTCAACCTGGCAAAAGACCCAGATAATTACTATCGTGATTAGGTATTCCTATACTACCCTTTCAAAGATGATGAAGATCATGAACTATCAATACATGGATCTTGGCAAGAAGCTTACAATTCTTGACGTGACATTATACTACGAAATAGAGCTTGTATACACACAATGACAACAATGAACAAAAAGCACAAGAACATGATATCCAATGCATCAATAACAATGATATTAGCACCGCTGAAAACAATGATTTTGAAGAAAATAACTTTCCCACATACGACATTGCATTTGACATGAGAAGCATAAATTAAAAAATGATGAACAATAAATTCATATTCCTATCAAAAAGCAAATCCTCATGCATAACCACAAATATGTCAAAATGATTCGATCTCTAAACATCGAACAGAGATAACTATTCGACGATGTCATGATACAGAAAAGGATTTGTCCGATAGAAAAAATTCACTTATTTCTCACAGGTGGAGCTGGCAAAGGCAAAACATGCCTTCTATTTCTTATAGTCCAAGGCTTGCTACGGTTTTACAATCGAACTCTTTCAAGTGTAGATTATGAACTGCTGGATGTATTAATGTTAGCTTGCATAGGAAAAGCAGCTTACAACATGAATGGATGCCAACTCTCTTTAGTAAGAAAACCTATCATCAAATATGTCTTTAACACTTGAAATTTGGGTAACACATGAAAAAGTTACATTAATTTGAAAGGAGATGAGTGTATTTTTTGTTTTACCCCCCCCATCCAAAATACCCCCCTTAGGCCTCACATATTATGAAAAATATGTACAAAGTCTAAAAATCTTGCATATTTTTCAAGGTATACACCTTATATTTTGTGGAAGGGGGACATTAAATTTTCATATTTTGCCCTTGCATATTTGAAATTTTGAAAGGAAATCCATGTTTATTATATATGGACCTTGTCCCTCCATACCCTGGATTTTGGACGAGGGTAGTAACATATTACATATTGAGTTGGCACGCCAGGCTCACTATACACTCCACCTTGCATTTGCCATTACAAACAAAACCTTAACCTCCCTCTCAAGAGAAAAGCTCGACACGGTGATTCATCTTTGTGAACAAGTACAACTAATCGTGTTTGACGAGATTTCACTAGTGGAAAGATGAACTTTAGATTTTGCGGACCTCCGTATGAGAGCTTTCAAAAGAAATCATGCGGAATACTTTGAAAATATTGACATCATCTGCTGCAAAGATTTATATCGGGACAAACCAGTGAAAGTCAGCTAGGTATTTAAACCAAAGAAAGACTCATTGCAAACAGTTCCAAACACATATGTTATGAGCTCCTAAAAACAATGTGACAAAACAACTAATTCATACAAGTGCTGAACTCTTTCAGGAAGTGTACACATATCACCGAACAAATACAATACATCAACCAACGTTGCGTCCATGACCCACCACAAGACCATACTTTCCCCCATCTTTACTATACCAATCTTGAAACAAACAAACATAACGACAAAACTTTCCAGACAATATCAGGTAAAGAATACAACATTAGAGAATCGGCACGTTCACTAACAACAATCCAATTTTATCTAAAATACTACAAAATGCTAAAGCAACAAACAGACTACGAACAATTATTCAAATTAAAGGAATGTTGGTTGAACTATGTGCAAGAAACATCAATCAACAAGATGGATTAGTAAATGAAGCAAATGGTGTTTTCATGGGCATGCCCACTTATCAAAATAATGACATTGTATGCATTCAATTTCTACAAATAGGGAATGAAACCTGACAAAGCAACTTCCACGCATACACAACCACCATCAATTGCAAATAAATACCAATATTCCGAATTACAAGGGAGGTCCAAATTGTCCCTTCTAAAGTGAACATCCTCACTCGACAACAATTTCCGATTCAAGCAGTTGCTGCTAGAACAATCCACAGAGTAACAATGGATAAACTAGCATTCTCACCAGTATGAATTCGGACACACGGTCTTGCATAACAACACTCTCACGTGTAAAAAACACAGAAAACCTCTACTTACTTCAACCACTCCAACAACAACATTTCTTTGTAGATAGAGACGGTCATGATGAGATGAAAAGAATGACAACTCAATCAAGATGGGAAACCCTAATTAATAGAGTCCAACAAAACACCGACGCAACTGTACTGATACAATCTTTAAACACTAGGTTATTACAAAATAACAGAGACAACATACAAGCCACAGAGACACTAATGAACTCCGATATTATTTGTTACAAGAGACCAGAACTGAAGACTGCAAACCGTATCTCACGCGAAATTTCTAGTATATAAACAATCGCTCGAGTTGCACCCTCGTACAAAACAATGTTCTCATTAAAAAAGCGAAGAAAATTTCTCTACATAGAAACGAGATCACGATGACTCGTGTCAACACAAAACACAACTTTTGAAATTTTAAACGTATACAAACCACCATCCAAACGGGCGAAAATATTCTTTCAATTGCTACACAGAACACTATCAACAACTCCTACCACAAAAAATGTCATTCTCATAGGAGACTTCATGACATGCTTCAACAAACAAAAGAGTCACAGATGTTACAAGAAATTATGAACATTTCCAACTACACACACTCCAATGCCATCACATCACAACCATATACCGAACACAATTAGATCCTATTTGGAGTAACATACCTAACATAAATAACCATTGTGGATCTACATATGCATATTGGACAGAAACCCACATTCCATCAAACATTTGTTACTACTTAAGGACACTCCATAATAAAAACGGACAAAAAATAATACTCCACAACTCATGCATCTACAAATACAACTTCAACACATGTAAAACATAAAACCAATGCTATTTTAAATTACAATATATACACTTTACAATGGGAACTAAACATATACACAAACAAATCAATATAACATTATGTTTGGTTTTCTCTGCTCGTTTAGTGGGAAGCACTTTGCTTTGTGCAACCCTAGTTTGGTGGAGTTTTCTTTGTTCAATGCCCATCTGTCTTTGCCCCCATCTTTCTAGTGCTTCACGCAGTCTTATGCCATCATCCACTCTCGCTCTAGGTCTTCGGTCATCCATTCTCAACCTTGAGCTTACGTCTAGTCTTCGCGGTACCCGATTCTATCATTCCATCCCACCTCGTCTCAAGTGCTCCTCTCATGGAGAACAAACCTTTGCCAACGTTCTCTCTAGGTCTTCGATCATCCATTCAACCTTGAGCTTACGTCTAGTCTTCGTGGTACCCGATTCTATCATTCCATCCCGCCTCATCTCAAGTGCTCCTCTCATGGAGAACAAACCTTTGCCAACATTCTGACTTCATTTCTAACATTTCTCACATACTCGTGGAGAACAAACCTTTGCCAATGTTCTGACTTCGTAACTAACATTTCTCACATATTTAAGTTCCCTAATATTTGCTTGTTTGTACTTGTCATTCCAAGTACCTATGGTTACCCAAGTTCTGAGAAGTTGTACATCCTCATTGATACCAATCTCACTCGGTTGAAAGAAACAATCCATTCATTGACAACATAAATCCTTGAGCACTCAACTTACAACAATGCCCTCGTGGCTAGAGGCTTTGTGTTCACTCAACATGCACACCTCTACTTATAGTTGGCCCCACTATGATCACCAAACCTTGGAGGTCTTTTTCCCTCCTCATTTGGTACTCAGTTGTGCAACCTATCAATTGTTCTATGCGCCAAGTACAACTAGGGATGCAAACGAAAAAGTCACCAAAATTGAGCATCAACGTACTACTGAAAATGTTGGAACGCAGTCATAGATGTATAGAGATGTTATGCAAAATAAGCACTTAAGAATTAAATTGACTATTGAACGAAATGTCAAGTTTTATTATAAACAAGGCTCTAGGCTTGATTACAAGCAACCAATAGCTGCGTAGATAGTGCTCTCTCCGTGACTGTGCGGACACTTTCCTCTCAACCACTTTTGCACAATCATGCAAAAATACAACCAAAAAACACCACCTTCAAAGTCCATCTTCTCCTATTTAAGTCTTGCCCACACTAAGTCATCGTTGCTCCTTAAATAAGATTCATTTGTGCATATTCCTTCTTTCGTCTGTGCATATTCCACCCAAACCATGATCAACTAGTCGTTATCCGCCACTTTGCTTGCACTTGCTTCTTGAATATCTTGTTGTGTACTAAAGGTTCTTGCATGCTCAACTTCCAAGCATCGCCTACCACCTCGACCATGTTTACATACTTTCCACGTGTTCCAAAAGTCAACATCATCCAACTCGTCATGTATACTCAAGCCACCAATTGTGTTAGTAACAATCAATTCATGAATCATCACATCAACTAATCCCAACACAATTACACCTAATATACAAACATCAAAATATACAACACATCTGGTTGCAAAAACGCCGACCATCTAACTTGCTAGAACACAAGTACAATTATACATCCCCAACTAAGCCACGCAAAGCATCCATTAAACCCCCACTACTCTAAAAAATTTGCCATGGTCCACATGATTATAATATGAAATCCCTAGTAATTGATGTAAAAAAACAATTTTCGTAACAAAAACCACAATACAAATACTATCGAAAAAATTTTAAAAAATACAAATTTTAAAGAAACAAGTGTAGCAAGTAAGGAATTAACTGACATTTATAAAAAGTAAAGTGCATAGCACGCTTAGCAAGAGAAGACCATTTGCATTAAAGAAAAGATGAACATTACTAAACTACCTAGTCCATTATATGTGTAATGAAACATACCAAACTCTTGTGCGAAGGACCGTCGACCATTGAAAAGTAAACTTGTGATCCAAAACTTTAAAGATGAAAATATGAACGTCTTTTCAACACTTGCTGAAATATATTCCACACACATCTCATAATCAACTATAGCTCTCTACTTTAATAAAAAATCTTGAAAAATAATGCATCTAAGTCTCGGTTAAAAAGTAACTTGTGATCCAAATTTTGAAAGATGAAGATGTACAAATGTCAATTACAACTTTTTATTTATAATAAAAAATGTTAAAAACTGATGCATCTAAGTCTCTATCAAGCTTATAGAATAAAATGTCAAAATCACAATTGTTTGGAAATGACTCCAAAAGTTAGCACTCTCTCAAGATGGCTTCATTAAACTTTAAAACTCATCATTGTCAATATACTTCTCTATAAGGAGTGTACTTCTCATTCTCCATGAAACATGCTTGTAAACAAACAAATCGTGCCAAATTAGACAGAATAAGACAAATTGAATCCAAACCTTAGGTACACTTGAAAGAAAGATTCACATTTGAGTATCTTTTACTCCAGAAGTGAGGATACACTCAAAATAGCTTCTTGTCCTCATCATCGTACTCATCTATTAAAAGCATTGTATTACCTTGCTTGACAAAAGCCAAAATGCTCCAAAATATTTCGATACCAAACGAGAGGCAAGGAGAGGACATGCATCAACAAGTTTTAACCCTTTGAAATCAATCTCCTCATCTCAAAAAATCTCATCCAATTTCTTCTTCCAAGCTAAAGGCATCCTCCATCGTTGATTCTTCCAGCCACACTTGATGTGCAAGAAAAGAGAAACATTTTGGAAAATCTCAAGCTTTTTAGTTGGAAATTATTTGAAATGGAGAGAAAAGCTTAGAAGAGGAAAGAAGTGATGAGATTCCAAGGGATAAGCATTCAGAACAGAGGGCAAGTATCATCTCTCTTATAAATTTGAAATATCATCTTTCATAAATTTGAAATCTTGGAAGAAAGGAGGCAAAGAGAGGCAAACTTGTAGCAAAGAGGTGGGAGAAACAAGGCGAAGAGATGGGACAACTCTTATCAGAGAAGGGAAGTCGCAAGGTCACCATGCAAAAAGGCCTTCCAAAGGTGAGAAAGAACAAAGGAAAGAGCTTCTTGCTCAAAAGGCTGGAAGAAATTTGTGATCCGTATTCGAGAAATAAGAGAGATCAAGGGTGCCCAAAAAGGGGAAATGAAAGGGAGCTGCTAATTGGATGGGAGGCATTGATTTCAAGAGAAAAGGTTCAAGTAAAAAATTTGGTTGGGAATTTTGGGACACTTCAAAAACGTGATATGAGCTATGTAGACTAAGACTGGCGTTCGACACTGAACAGTGGTCAAATGTTGATGTGAATCCTTCTGGAAATTATTTGGCTAGTTTTGAGAGCGAGCAACAACAATGTGAAGACAAGGATATATGGTCTCCCTATGTTTATATGTTGAATACAGATGCATAGTTGGTATACAATGTTCATCGACAACCACCGTCATTTTTCTTGATAGAAGCAGTTGGAGCCGTGTGGATAGATTTCTCAAGGAAGGCCAAAGGTACGATTCTTGGATTTTTGGACAATCAAATTTATGGATCATGCTCGAATTGGTTAAAAAGGCCTGCAATACTAAGTCCTTTGCAAGTCCAATGTTGGAGCTGATGGTTCATTGTCCCACCTTTAAGCAAATCAAGAGAGCATAAGGACATAAAGCCTGAACACATTAGGGGCAACATAGTCTGCTGTGTGCATCAGATATTGATGCCACGTGGGCAGATCTCAATGTCCATGAGGGCTGTAACGAGGTCGACACCGACACGTGGGCAGATCTCAATGTCCATGAGGGCTGACGGTTCATTGTCCCACCTTTAAGCAAATCAAGAGAGCATAAGGACATAAAGCCTGAACACATTAGGGGCAACATAGTCTGCTGTGTGCATCAGATATTGATGCCACGTGGGCAGATCTCAATGTCCATGAGGGCTGTAACGAGGTCGACACATGGGCTGACACACAGACAGAAAGAAGGGCCGCTAGCATCATGGTGTTGGATCTGAGGCTGATATTGGTTAGAGGGGAGGCTGCCAGATGGGCAGCAAAGCAGCAAGAAAAGGAATCTTATGTGGAACCAATCCCAATGAGCTGGACTGCTAAGTTCTAACAGAGCATTTGTTGAGGAGGAGACTTTGTGAGAGGTCCACCACATCACTCTGTCGAATAAAAAGCTAGCAAGATGTCACCATCCAAAATCTTCTCTCGAACGAAGTGATATTGTTTCTCTATATGCTTGGTCTGGTCATGGGATACCGGATTCAGGAGATCATCTGGGCAGTCATGGCACTCTATGGGAGGGTCTCAGGTAGGGTTCGGACTGTTACAGAATGGACAGAGGAGATCATGAGCACCATGGGGTCAAACAAGGGTGTCCTTTATCACCAACCTTGTTTGGCCTCTATGTAGATGAGCTTAAGACCTTTATCAGAACCCTAGGAGGGACTAGCTCATCTCTATCCGTTCATTGCTTCAGATAGTTCTATCATTGCTTCAGATACTTCTATACGCAGATGATGTGGTCCTATTATCTTCTTCAGCAGAGGGTCTCCAGCAACACTTACACATACTTTTTGTGAGACACGTGACTTGAAGGTCAACCTTGGTTTTACCAAGTCATGATCTTTAACACATCTCAAGCAACCATGCACAGAGAGGATTTTACCTTGGATTAGTTACTAGTAGAGGTGGTTGCATCCTACACATACCTGGGGGTCCTCTTCTCCGGCCCGATCTTTACAATGAAACCAGCGCTACAAGCTCGATCAAGCAGGGGGTACAACGCACTGACCAGACTCAAGCAACAGTGCTTTCACTGTCACTTCCATGACCCTCAGACCAAGTCTCTCATCTTCGACTCTCTGGTTCGACCCACAGATATATATGGGAGCCCGCCTGATCTATCGGAGACGGAGTGGGCTCGTGTTAGGAGGCTTCAAGTTAGAGATGGTGAAACCGGCCTTCAATAATTTAAAGGGCAGTTGAGCTAACAGATAACCAGCCAACACTGTTACATCAACAATTCAGCAAAAATACACCTGAATGAATGGCAGCTAGAGTGCCCCTACACCAAGACAGACACAGATTGGCCCCAAAACCTGGCGCCCCTTTTGGTATTTCTTTACTTAAGTGAGAGGCCCTGAAAAGCAGGCTACATAAAGGATACATTCTTTCTTGCATCTGGGGCACATACCCAGCATAGCCTCTGCTGTTCACTGCTCTCACCAACTCTGGCAATAGGCCTCCGTTCCTTCTCCACAAGCTTGCACACAACCCGGATCTCTCACTGGTAACCACACTTGGCCACACAGTTCTCGATAGCTGTCACTATTGCCCAAGTAGCCAATTATCTGCTCAAAGCAAAAAAAGAAAGCATACAGGAGCTTTCTCCACTATTCAGGGCCACCACTCCCTATAGTCTCTCACCCTATGGGCAGCATACATCCTGATACTTCCATGTTTCCCATAAGTGAACTTGCATCACATCACAACAAACACTACGGCAGTCACACCTGTACCATCCCTCTCGGGGTTCCAATAATACTTTCCAACTCAAGCATGGATTCGCGACCCTTGCCTATTCAGCAACAAGGCTGTACCAAACATGTGCCCTCTACCTAAATCCACTTCCTGCATGTGACCCACCTCCTGGGGAAACCAAAAATATATTTCTACACAAAACAAGGTACCAGCCAAAAGCTTTGGAACCTCTTGTGAAGCTGCCTTTCGTGCATTCACTTGACTAGAAGTCCCTCTTGTCCTTGCACTCAGAGCATTCCACATTTCCTCAAGCATCAATGCCCCTAACTTCAGCCCTGCTAGGCTCTGCCTTCATCAAGCAAACTAGAAGCATCCAATTCTGTCCCAATCTATCACATCAAACCTCAGGGCTGTTACTAGCAAAATCCATACTGAAGAGATATTGGATCACACAGGTCCCAACTCATAGAGCTGGCTGTGCATTTTCTCTCTCTCTTTTGGAGATTCCTTAGCTCGTGCATGAGCTGGGTTGGTGGCTCCGAAGTTGTGAATTAGTGCCTTATGCCTTCATTTGGGAGTTTGAGCACATCATTGGTCTTGTGTGCATTCGTTGACAGGCAAGGTCCTCCACCAGCAGGTGGAACCCATCATACATGTATCGCGCTTCCGAAACACACCTCGTGGCCCAAAACAAGGGTCTTGTGACCAAACAGCAAGCTCGACTGCATCAGGAAGAGTCACTTGGGACCCTCAACCCTCTCCAAGGGCACAATTGCTAAGGGTTCTAGCACATCAAATAACCCACAACCTTGCTCCTTGCTTTCCTGAGGTTCTGCCCACCCCTCTCTTGAAACATGGCAAGCATCCCCAATAGCATCTGAATACATGTGAATATACCATGATTAAAGCATGTATTACAAACTATCCCAATATATAAGATTGTTCAAAGCCTAGGGTAGCACTCCATATACACTACAAAAACCTCCTAGCGACTAGTACACCGATCAGAGAAATCCCAAGGCAAATATACTGTCAACACGGAGTATCTTAGAGTGAACATACAATGTCACCAAGTGACCTCCAGATATCTAAGCCTCTCTCTAACAAAGAGACAAAGGTACTACCTCTCTATTGAGCAAACCTGTGCTCTATAAGCCTAAAGGAGCCACAACCAAAGTCTAGAAAGCTTCCAAGTAAAGCTATAACAACTGAGGTGTATCTGCAAGATCACCCTCTTCCATCCACTTCACATATAATGGTGAATGATTCCAACCAGATGGCAGCGGGAAGCTTTACCTCTAACTTTCCTTCCCTAATGTGCCCATAACTACTTTGGAACTAAGATCTCATCAAGTTCCTCAACCTCTGGCTACACACAGAAGGCATAACCTCTAGCACATCTCCCTGGAAAGGTTTGAGAAGATTCGCATTTCAAGCATTATGAATCCTCCAAAGATTTGGTAGCTTCAACCTGTAAGTTACGTTAATGATCTGCTAACATACGATGCAAATCCCTACAAAAGCATCCATCTCTTGTCACAAAGCTGGCCAAAGAAAGTCTCAAACTTCTTTCATTAAAGCATCATTACGTCGATGCTAAGCCTAAACTGCTTGCAACACCAGAGACAACCATGTATCTAAAGGAATCCATCTCTGAAGTATAATGGATGCTGCTGTCCATCAGACAACTGATCAAAGAGCCTTACAGAATCCTCAACCACCTCATGACTCAAGTTTCAACGCATAGGCTTCTCAGACAACCTAGTGACTAGTCTAAGTGAGGAAAATATCTCAAGGTACGGTGCTCTATCAGCATGGTGACATCAGCCCCTAGCGAGTAATGCTCCCACGCAGAAAGAGCATGAGTCACAGCCATCAACTCTTTCTCATACACTTGTACATTTCTTTCAGCATCCTGCAACATTCTACTCTCATAACAACAACCAGTCCATTCTACATGAGGATTGCACCAATGCTGTTCCTACATACATCACAGTGGACAACAAAGGCCTGACCAACATTGCCATTAGCCATAGCGGGGTTTGCTATACCAGCCCCAGTACCCTGCATACCAAGCATGCCTACAGGAGCTCCCATAATGCCATGCATTTCATTTTGCATTCTTCGCTGCATGCCAGTATTTCCATTCATAACTCTCTGCATACCCCCAAGCATAATCCCTTGCGTACCTTGCATTCCATGCTGAAAACCAACAGGGTGATTTCCAAGCATTCCTTGGCCATTCCCAGCTTGGCCAGTCATTGCTTGAAACACTGAACCACCACCAAAATATCATGGATGCATTGTGGGGTACCGAATGACTTGTTATCCCTGATTTGCATGACGAAGACCATTGCCTTGGCCAACACCAGGACCATGAATAAACTGTTGCATGGGAGCACCTGTCCATTTGGAATAGCTCTTGGCTGTCCACTCAATGGCATAGGTCCATATGGCTGCCTATCGCTGCCTATCAGCATTCGGATCATCTTCAAGCTAAGCTCCCTCAAACAAAGATTGTCCATCTTGAGAGGACTCCAATCCCCTATCCCAATCTTGAGGACTCCTGTCCCTATCCCAATCCTCGTCACTATGTGACATACTTGCTGAATTGTCCTTGCAACAATTCAATTACAGCAACCAATACTTGCACCTAAGACAACCAGAGGCTCACCTCCTTGAAGAAGATGGTGACGTCTCCTCACAAAGCAACCACGGACTCACCCCCTTGAGGCACTTGGTGATGTGCTGGCAACGAAACCATGAAAACTGGCCTTCAATAAATTAAAGGGCAGTAGAACTAAGAGAGAACCCCACCAACACTGTGTAGAAATACGATGCAGCGGAGAGATCGTTTGACAACAACAATAGTACAATAACCAAAGAATAGACACAATAGAGCAGAATAAAAATTTTGTATCAAATACAACTGATGGTGCTGTCCACCCGTGCACTCTCCAATAGAGCTTCGATGGCGATCTAGACAGACTCTGGATGGAGAAGGACTAGAGGTAGGGGTATTGGCATTCAATGTTGAGGCTTGAGAAGTAGCCTCCTTATATAGCCCTTCATAGTAGACCAATTCCACCACATTGGTGGGCTGATGGTGGCACATGCATATTGACTTAGCACAGTGTGTGACCAAGTGCGAGGACGGTGGCACATGTTTGCTTGACTTTCGCTACCGGCCAAAGACCATTGACCACTGACCATCGATCACGTGCGCACAAGGGCAAATTCACACGCGAATGACCAAGAGCATGCAACAGAGGGCATACCGTCGCAGGCCGGGGCCTACCGTTACGCCTCAAACCCCGCCGTTGGTAGTGTTGCCTCCACACCCCATCAGGGGCGCTGCCTCCGAACCCCCATGGAGTACGTTGATCCTTCTACCATCTCCTAACCATCAAACAGTCACCATGAGACATCATCTAGTGTCAAAACTAGGATCCTACCAATGTCTAGTGCTCACACCATGGCTTCTCCTCATAATGGGGGCCTTACAAAAGGGCACTATGAAACATTGGTGGTTACATATGAAAGGTGGGCATTGCACATATACCAACACACTATTACATCAACAATTCAGCAAAAAAACACCTAACTGAATGGCAACTAGAGTGCCCTTGCACCAAGACAAAGACACACATTGGCCCCAAAACCTAGCACCCCTTTCGGTATTTCTTTACTTAAGTGAGAGGCCTTGAATTCCAGGCTACATAAAGGATACATTCTTTCTTGCATCTGGGGCATTCCACATCCCATTAGGCATCCACATACCCTGCATAGCCTCTGTTGTTCACTGCTCTCACCAACCCTGGCAATAGGCCTCCAAAAGCTTGCACACAGCCCGGATCTCTCACTAGTAACCACACTTGGCCACACATTTCCTCATAGCTGTCACTAGTGCCCAAGTAGCCACCTATCTGCTCAAAGCAGAAAAAGAAAGCATACATGAGCTTTCTCCACTGTTCACAACCACCACTCCCTATAGTCTCTCACCCTATGGGCAGCATACATCCTGATACTTCAACCTATTTCCCATAAGTGAACTTGCATCATAGCACAACAAATACTTGTCGCATCCCTCTCGGGGTTCTAGGGATACTTTCCATCACAAGCATGGATTCCCAGCCCATGCCTATTCAGCAATGAGGCTATAGCAAACATGTGCCCTCTACCTAAATTCACTTCTTGCATGTGACCCATCCCTTGGGGAAACCAAAAGTATGTCTCTACACAAAACAAGATATTGGCCAAAAGCTTTGGAACCTCTTGTGAAGCTGCTTTCGTGCATTCACTTGCCTAGCAATCCCTTTTGGCCTTGCACTCAGAGCACTCCACATTTTCTCAGGCATCAATGCCCCAAACTTCAATCTTGCTAGGCACTACCTTCATCAAGCAAACTAGAAGCATCCAATTCTGCATTCGCATCAAACCTCAGGGCTGTTATTAGCAAACCATACTAGAGAGATATTGGATCACACACGTCCCTTGCCTCCCAACAAATGCACACAAGACCAATGATGTGCTCAAACTCCCAAATGAAGGGCATAAGGCATTGATTGACAACTTCGGAGCCACCAACCCAGCTCATTCACGAGCTAAGGAATCTCCAAAAGAGAGAGAAAATGCGCAGCCAGCTTTATAAGTCAATCCTCCACCAACAGGTGGAGCCCATCATACATGTATGGTGTTCCCGAAACACCACATGGCCCAAAACAAGGGTCTTGTGACCAAACAACAGGCTGGACTGCATCGGGAAGAGTCACTTGGGACCCTCAGCCCTCTCCAATCAAGCTCACATGACAAGAAAGTAACGTGCCTAGGCTAGGCAGCCCCTCTCCAATCGAGACACAATTGATGAGCAGCAGAGTTCTAATGAAATATGCCTCTAGGCCACCAACCTGTGCATTGACAGCTCTGGACCAGACCCCCGTGTGACATGCATTCCAGGTCCTCCACCAATTCATGCGACCTTCAGATGGATCTACAACAGGCCAAAGCTAATCCTTGTGCGATGATAGCTTGCAGCGTGATCCCTTGCATGTCCATCCTCGTCACTTGTCACCCATCATCTTCCTTCGTGGTTCTTTTTCTCATACCTTCCATGGGCAACCTTACCAATTTGGTATGCATGGGCTAGCCACGTGGCAGCCCACGTTTTCATTTGCCCCCAGCCCCCTCTAGTGGGGCTCTTTTTTTAAGAAGCATACCAATGGCCTAACTTGAAAACTAAGGTAATATCATATATGCCCCCTCCTTGGTCCAAACCACAAAATTCATCCCCAAGGCACAATTGCTAGGGGTTCTATAGAGCACATCAAGTAACCCACAACCTTGCTCCTTGCTAGGAGCTTTTCCAGCCAAACAATACTAACCAGCAGGACTCACTGAGGCAGTGACCGTGGGGACCCGAGCCAGAGTAAGAAACACACCCGACTCAGCAACACATTAAGGCACAGATCACGCTAGGGGACCTCACTCATGCTCACTAGGTTAGACACCTGACCTTGAGAATGACTGTGGCACTTGTTTGCCGCCGCCGCAAAGCTACAACCAAGAGACTTCAATGGGCCATACATGCCGACAGCCGCCAACGCCCTATCACAGGGTTTCTACCACCACCACAACCTTGCACACCGTCGACCCGCTTCAAGGGCTGACACTCTCACTGGCCTCTACTCTCATTTTGTGCACCGACGCCATTATGGGCATGACTATGGATTATAAATTGTGCATTTGATCTGGGTGTGACACCAGTTTAGTGGCTCCACCCATCAATTCATTGTATCCCTTTTTGGTATTCCAAAGACTTTTAAAAGACTTTCTTTCTTTCTTTGTGTACATCTGTGGTTGTCACGCTGGATGACTATAAGTTCCCTTTGCTGAAACCCTATATCACCAAGTAGCCTCCACCTTGTAAGCAACACCACAAGCAGCCCAATATTTTGCCTCAGAGGAAGACAAGTTTCTTGCTCCTTCAAGGAATCCCTCCAGAGCCAAGGGTAAAGCTGTATCCTAAAGTAGATCTCATGTATGGATCTCCCCAATCAAAGTCACTCCAAACTCGGAGGCTGACTCGGTTTTATAGGGCAGTAGCGCTTCTGAACCACCCGACTTTCCCGCAAACTGTTCCCACCCAGTCTGTGGATCTTCTGCAAACCCCCGACTTGTATCTGGCCTATACATGGCCCCAAAATGTGCACCTGACTGCCACGTGGTAGTCCTAACACCTGTGCCTATGTTTCGTCCTGCTTCAACCTGCTCTTGAGCTCCGACCAGCACCTTCACTGCTCCAAATAGTCCTTGGGTACTGTGCAATCTGTAGATACTGTCTACAGCCTCAATTGCAAGTACAATCATGCACATATATGAGCAGCCCTTGCTGCTGGTCCAAGTCCAAGCCCACCAATGGCAGGCGGTAATGCTACTTATGATGCTCACATGGCAGCCTGCATGCTGGCCATGTGGCAGCAATGCCTTTCTTCTCAGCTTTTCCCCCGTGACAATCCACCTCTCCTTTCTAAGTCTCTATTGGTACAGCTTCCCCATGCTCTCCTCATTTGGTGGCTCACAGGTAAGGAGGTGACCTACCAAACTCCAACACCCCCCTCTCACCAAGCGAAAACCCTGGTACACAGGTACAATCCTGCTAGTACCACCAGTCCATGGCACCACAGCTGAAACCGGCCTTCAGAAAGAAACTCCAAAGGGCAGTGAACAGATAATAGCCAGCAAATACTTAATTTCCAGCCATTTAGAAATTCCCACAACACCCAAGAGCTAGATTGCCCTCGTCCTCCACCAGACACCAAATTGGCCCTAAACTTAGTGCCCCTTTTGGTATCTCTTTATCATTTATTCAGAAGAAATCCAGATACAAGAAAAGCACTGTCGTGCCAATCTGGAGGCTCCTGGCACAAAAACGAATTTAAAAACGAAATTCGTTTTTGAGCTTTTGGCAGCCCTAGCAGCCCTCCAACAGCCCACAGACTATCCTGGTAATCGAAAATCAGCAAGGCAATGAGATAGAATATCCCTGGAGCACTTTCCCACCCAGTGACTCGCCTATCCCTATTCTTCAGTGGGCCAAAAACAAGCCTCAAAGCAAATTTCGACTTTTTTGCCTCGTCCCACAAGCCAACTTGCCAAACGTGGCTCCTGGATCTATTTTTAGCTAAAGGGATTTTTACCCCTCTCTAACCTTCGGTCCCTTGCCTTGGCCCATGGAATTAACTTCACTGAAGTCTCCTTTGAACTATTTTATCAGTTGGAGGCTAGGGCACTCACAGTAAATTCCTAAAGCTTAGAAATTTGCGTCCCACTGATCTTGAGCAATCTTGGTAGTGTCATCATCCAGTTATTTCCTTCATAATTAGCAAATAGCTTGGAGTCTTCCAAGCACCACCCCCCCGATGTCTATTTCAACCTGTCTTCACTCTAGTACTATCCACAGCCAAGTAACCAACCTGGGCAATGAGACCCCAATGGCTGATCCACACATATCTTCAAGCCACAAGTGTATCTCCAAAAAACCTGGGCCATGAGCTCCCTATGAGCTCTCAAGTATGTAATCTTCGGTCTCAACATACTTCTTCGACTTGTATATGTCCATGTCTCCACCACGAAGGTTTC
Organism: Dipteris shenzhenensis; assembly: GCF_047967505.1. Classification (NCBI taxonomy): domain Eukaryota; kingdom Viridiplantae; phylum Streptophyta; class Polypodiopsida; order Gleicheniales; family Dipteridaceae; genus Dipteris; species Dipteris shenzhenensis. The sequence continues at coordinate 474,117 of NC_141599.1, forward strand.
AACAGGTTTACCATATCCACCTTCCAACAATCTGCATCCGAGGTGCCAAGTCTTTCCTCTCTGCCTTCCAGAAAGGCTCTCACCCTCCAATCTCTCTTTGCTTCAGAAACATTAAGCAAAGATTATCGCCATTGCATGCTATTAAGATCTGAATGAACACAACGGGATACATACCAGTAGATCCACTCATTTGTATGCCTTTGCTATATATACTGATGCTGATACCATCGGTCATACCTACCCCTTTCCGCTATGCAATTCATGTTTTCTTTTTCTTGCATCCTCCCTCCTTGCTAAGACAATGGTGAAAGAAAGATAACATAGAAGGTTATAACGTTAATAAAGTTATACATATTTTCGTACTCTTTTGCTCTTTTCCTTTTCTTTCTCTTTTCCTCCCTCTTTCTCTTTTCCTCCCTTTAATCTTCCTCTTACTCTCTTTCTCTTTTCCTCTCATTACCTCGTTCTCTCTTTCCTCTCTTTCTTTCTCTTTTCCTATGTTTTCTTGTCTTTCCCTATCTTTTTCTCTCTTTCTTTCTCTTTTCCTCTCTTTTTACATTATATGCGAGGAGTGATTCATTTTTTACATTTTTGGTTTGTAATGTCTTTTATATGCACTTGCTTGCTTGTTGTTTTCCACCAAATTAATGGACCATCCACCTTGGCGGTCTTCCCTGAGGACAAGTGGAGGGTTGGCACAAGGAGTCTTGCCACCTCATCCTACTTTCCCCATTATTTAACTTGTATCTAACCTGTATCCCAGTCTGGATCTTTTGCAGACCCCCGACCTGTATCCCAGTCTGTGGAACTTCTGCAAACTCCCGACCTGTATCTGCCCTATAAATGGCCCCAGAATGTGTGCCTGAATGCTATGTGGCAGTCCGGACACGTGCACCTCTGTTTGGCCTTGCTCCAACCAGCTCCTGCACTGCTCCAGATGGTCCTTGGGTGCTACGCAACCTGTAGATACTGTCTGCAGCCTCCATTGCAGGTACATCCTGCCCATATCTGAGGAGTCCGTGCCACGGGTCCAGGTCCAAGCCTTTGCCCTTGATGTGGGCCCTTATGCGCACTGATCATAGCTTATCCAGCCCAACATTCAATTGGTCTTGTGAAGAGAAGGTGGGTGGGAAAAAAATGAAGAAGCTAAACTTCCTTTGCAAGGTGGCTGTCCAGGCAATGATGCCGCCTCCTACCTGCTGCTCCATATCCTGTAAAGCCTGATTACGCTCCAATTAGCACCAAACACCAACATTCCTGCAAGCTCTCGCCGTCTCCAAGGCTTCAAGCAACCTCGAGCTTTGACAACTTGTCCGAATGTGCAGCAGAAATGAGACGAAAATATAGAGCACACACATGCAAGAGAGAGAAGTGACACATGCAGGAGATGCAAGAGAGAGAATTGTAGAACCTCTACATCATACACACTGAATATCCAATACAAAATGTTGGGCAATCTGCCCTCATATAGAGGCTCCTGGACAGTCTGTATGAACACGCCAACTGGCCCTATGTAGGGCCCTATACCTAGATGAATCCAAGAACATTCCCAAACTCATCCTCTAAAAACACAACATAGTGCAGTTTCAATCTCATGATAGTCCACTCACAAGGTTGAAAACCATAAACTCCATCATGCATAGCAGGGACTAGCTACTATGACATCCCCACTGACGTCATCAGCGCCCAACAGTGGGTGTAGACCATAGTATAAAAACATGCTCTCACACATACACATCCACACACCCACACATACTTGAGCATCCATTTATACAAAGTCTTCGTACTAAGTTTCTGTCGGCACTCCGGAGGTGAAGGGCAGACTCAGCCATGATGAAGGCTAGCACTAAAGGAGAAGGCTAATCAAAAGGTAGTCCAAAATCTCTTCATTCAAGCTACAACTGCTTGTGTAGGGCCCTGCTGGTCAGCTGACCCACAACCAAAGGCCCCTGATCGCCTGGGCCAACTGGCCACATCCAGCAGCTTGAGGCACACCCCTACACCTAGCAAAAACAGGGAGAAAAGGAGAGAAACCAGTATCCCAGCATAATGCTAGGTCTCAAATATTATTACGATACAAGCCTAGATTCTCCAACAGAGTGCCTCAACATTTCTGGCATCCAGCAATGCACCTCGGGATTTGGCTGATTGTGCATCCCAACTGCTGCTCCTGATCAACATTTGTGCTACCCCAAACATGGCATGGCATGGCTTCATGGTGCTCAATTAGCGCAACTCTGGAACAATGGTGCGAAGCTGTCACTATGGCTGAAAGGACCTCTCTTAAGATTCCTTTGCTCCACCAATGAAATGTACAAGAGCATCATGCCAGGGCAAGCCGCTCTAGTCAAAATATAGGCTTAAGGATCAATTGCCCTCTATCAGAGTCTCTTTCCATTAGTTACATCTAGGTTCTTCATGGCCTCCACAAGCTCCTCCTTATCATCTGATAATTTCACGCTAAGATTGGCTGTCCCAATATTCCTCATGCTTACATCCATGTGTTCGGGAGCCTGCATAACTTCAATCTTTTCCTGCTGCCATGGTGGCCATTGAATACTTTTTCTTTTTAACCATTGAATACTTCTTAATCTCTGACTTTCATGGTACAGCATACCCTCGCAGTTGGCAGACCCAAAAGCTTGGCACAAGGCATTTTCTCTCCCAATATTGTTCAATACCTACTCCATGCTTGCTTGTATTTGGGAATAGTGCATGTGGGACAGCTGAGCTCCGTAGCACATTTTGGACAGTTTCCTTGGGAGGAGAACGCTTTGCAAAGCACAATGAGAAAAAAAATCACAAGAGACTTTAGTCTTTAACACCCCGGATCTATGAAAGGCAGCCAAAAAACCTCAAAATTGTTGTAATTAGCTGAGTCCTTCAAAGTTTCAAAGGTTGTAAAGGCATGCAGTGTTTAAGAGAATTTGAAGTTGGCCATTCTTTAGACAATAACCGAGCATGCACCAAAGCACGCTCTTACTCTCTATCCAAGCTTGTAATGTATCTTCGCTAATTGTTACATCCGATGTAATAGGGATAGATGACCAGTTTGCACTCACCGTTGAGGCAGGGAACAAGGTGAATGATGATCATTCAGAAGGCCTGCCCGAGATGATGAATCAAAAGCTCTGTGTGTGTGTGTGTGTGTGTGTGTGTGTGTGTGTGTGTGTGTGAGAGAGAGAGAGAGAGAGAGAGAAACCGGGAGAGAGAGGGGAGGGAGGGAGAGAGGGAAAGATGGAAGAACATAGCAAAGGGTGCAGCGTTGATTTAGGAAAGAGAAGCAGCCGATCGGAATCGTAACTAAGGCTAACCTGACGGGCAGGCCAAAAAACTATGCTTTAGAATCTCGTAAAAATCACCTACGTCCATCCCTGACACTATTTTCAGAAAACTATGGAAGAAAAAGCTGAAGTATGCCCATCCACCTCCTAACCAAGAAACCTAATTCGCATCATCGATGACCACACAATGAAACAAGCAAGTTTCCAGAAACAATACAACTGCATGTATCGATCCCTCAACATTATTTTCAAAAAGTCGGTAAACGGATGAACGAGCAGCCTCCTAGGAACCTTGCCCTACGCGTTGAAAAGTCCAACATTCCAGACAGAGATGCTAGAATTTCTGGTCCTTTGCCATTCAAAATATTAGTCATCCCCTCTAAGAAACATTTTCTTATGAATAAGTAACTAGGCTTGATGCCTCCTTAAATTACCACGTTAACATTTTCTTATGAATAAGTAACTAGGCTTGATGCCTCCTTAAATTACCAACGTGGAAAGACAGTGTACTGAACAGAGACTAACATTCTTGGAAAAAACTGTCCTTTCTGTAGGAATAATGGCTACACCTTCCTGATATACACCTATAACAAAATATCAAACTACGTTTTAATGACAGCCGCAAGATAAAACGACAACCGCAAGACTCCGGGGTATATTGAAGGAAATTTCTAGTCAGAGAAGACAACAGCGTGCAGGTACTTCACAGCCGACTTGTGAGAAACAGTAATGGCACCGTGATCGATTTGTTTGGACTCATCATGCAACATTCTCTTCCGTCGATTCGGTGGCTTCGGGTTCCGGCAGCGGTTTCGTCTCTTCGTCAAAGTCATATGGATCCCAGTGAAGCTCTTTTTCCTTGCTCACAAAGCTGCGTAGAGGAGAGTATAAGCTGGACAGATGCAACTTGGGAGGGTCCTTGCCAATCTCAGACCAGTTGTCAGCCTCAGGAGTATCCCAGGGGAGGTCATCAGAAGGGAGAGTTCTTTGTGGAAATAGCGAAAAACCCAGGGGTTTCGGCTCAGGCGGAGGAGCAGGCTGCACTTCTTTTACATAATCCGGTATATGAATGTCAAACGCCCCCTGCGGTCTAGCACCCGGCTCAAGGGGCGGGGGTGTGTTTCCAACATCCGACAAACCAAAATCAAAGTCACCACCTTGAGACTTTGGAATTCCCGAATCATGGTCGATAGTTGTACTTCCAAATGGAGACCTGGTTGGCTCCGAAGATGAGAGACCGTAATTGAAATTCGAAACGCTGCTCTGAGGAATAGGCCTAGGCCTGGGTCGAGGTCGTCGCTTCGGCAGGGGAGGATCATCTTGGTAAGAGCTGTAAGAGCTGCTGCTATCAAACGATGGAAAGTTACTGAGACTGAATCCAGAACTGCTGGAACCACTTGCGGAATCGGTGCCAATGTCCGGCAATCCAAACGAAGAAGTACTGCTGGTGCTGTTCACTGAGACGCTACTTGCGTTTACTGATACGTTGGGAGTGTCTACTGCTACGCTGCTGGCATTTCCTGAGAAGCTGCTGACATTTTGGCTACTTGCTGAGATATCTGGCGTTTTGCTTCCCGCCTCAGGCACATCAAAGACAGATTGATTGCTCTCGATAGGGCTTTGAACACTGGAATCCGTAACGGGCGAGGGTTTGTCTGCTGAAGAGCCAATCGCAGCGTCCAATCCTCCAGCAGGAGGAGAGCTAGCTACATTCTGAGGCACAGCAGCGACATTGGACGGAATACTTCCCCAATCTTCTTCGACTACCGGAGGGGAGGTTTCGAAAAGAGGAGCTTGGGAGATACCGGGGGAAGCTGCGGCCCCGGACGACGGGGCAGAGGCGGAATTGAAGCCACCAAATCCACCAGCACCCGTGGGTCTTGGAGCTGGGGGGCGAGCGGAGGCACGATCGACCCTGATAACTCGCCCGTCGAGGATATGTCCGTCCATTTTGGAAAGAGCTGTTTCGGCATCCGACTCGGAGAGGAAAGTGACGAATCCAAACCCCTTGGACCTGCCGGTCTCGCGGTCCGTGATGATCCTGACGTCTGTGACTTCGCCATGAGTGCCGAAGGCGTTCCGCAGACCTTCCTCTTCGGTTCTGAAAGAGAGGCCGCCGACGAACAGTTTGGCGCTGGCGAAACCGCGGGAGAATATGGAGGAGGAGGAGGAGGAAGGAGGAGCAGGGGGATTGAAGGCACTGATACGGAAGAGCGCAGCACCTCGCAAGAGGGCGAGGCTCAAGCGTCTGCTGCTGTGCGCCATCGCCATGACTGCCTTGAGTGCCTTAACAAAACGAACGATCAACAAGACAAGCTGTCCCTCCCTACCTAGAAATTCATTTCCACTTCCTTGCTCGACCACTCTCTCACAGCCAAAGCCTTCCCTTGCTTTGTTTTCTGAGAACTAGGGTTTTAGCCCACCAACGGGTTTAGGGCTCCTTTCTTCTACTCTCCATGCTCACAATTCATTCTTTGCCACTACCAAAAATGTGTCTAACTCTTAAAGCCTCAATATCTGCCCCTAGCAGCAAAGCGGTCTACTCCTGCCACCTAAGCATCCATTTGTCTCCACGGCTTCCAACCGTGCTTTGCATTGTGTGCAAGGTAGGTAGGGTACAAGGGGAAAGCTTGTGAAGCAACTGACGCTAATCCTGCTACAGCAAGGCATTGGGAGCTAATGGAGTATGTGGCTCCCCAATCTTCGAATGTGATTGTGGGGGATGAATTGAGTCACCTCAAGCTTTGTGAAATCACATCTATCCAATCCCTAAACTCTATGTACAAGTCTATATGTGAATTCCTTCGAATAAGTGAGCTATCTAACAAAGAAGCTTATGAGGTGCTCAAAGTTGACAACCAAAGGCATAAGGCACTCACTAAGAAGAAGTGTGTATTTCTTACTAAAAGAGCTTGGATGTTGTAGGATAAAACCTAACCGAATCATTTCACAATATCTCAAATATATATATATATATATATAAGTATGTATCAATGTATGGGGGGACATGGAGAGGAGTGACTTGATCCTTTTCCAAATTTGTATTACTTCTACAAACAAGAAAGGCATTTTTCACATAACTTTTGAAAATAATTCTTAAGGAGCAACTCATTGGACTTGTTATCTTCTTTTGCACCACCTTAGCATTTAAACACTGAGCTTTTTGTATCCTCTCATGGAACTCTTTGGCCAGCATGAACATGACTCATTGCTACATCACTCCTTGGCACATGCAAACTTTCATCCTCCTCAAGCACAAAGCCTACTTGCCGCAACTAATGCTTCTCATGTTTCATAATGGAAGTCCTGATGGAATCCTTCCACACCCCATGCGAATGACCAAGCACACTCAAGATAGATGGATCAACACTTTGTGTATGGGCCACAAAGGTATTGCAAAACTACGACGAACTATTCTTTAATACCATTAGGATGTTGTCTTCTCCCCTTGAATCTCCCCTTGAAGAAGCTGCTGGGACACCCTTAGTCACACTTCATCCCAATGCATTTATAAGTGCTTCCCATCTATCCTTTGTTTCAGTAATGAATCCAAAGCAAGTCACCACACTACGTGGTTATGTTCTTCTGATAGCCCAATTAGCATCATGGACAACATTCTCTTTACAAACAATTTCTTGTTCTTGCATACCAGAAGACCCAGGTATCCTTCCACCTATTGGCGCTTGCTAGTAGCATAAATATACTCCAGCCTATGATTATCATGCTCCATCATTGTAGCAGGAGTGGCTGAGCCTTATCTGGGTTTGATCCATAGATGGCCTTTGCATGTATGGGGTTTGAAGGCCAGCTTCTTCTATAACATTGTGTGCTACATCAACAAGCCTTTTTGTGGGCACATTACTTGAATCTCGAGTCGTCATCCTCTCCCTTAGTTTGTATAGAGTAGGACCTATTCCCAAATGCATGCTTGCCTATCATGTAGGCGTTGTAGTGGGCACTTTGTAGTACCAAGCCTGTAAGACTAGCCTCATATAAGCTTATGTGTTTGGCATACCCACATGAGCAGCCCTCGTGCTGGAATGTTTTGTCTTTGATAAATTCACAGCAGGTGCAAATCCATTATCCTCATGTTGTTATAGAAATGATCCCCCCCTTTGGGAAACCCCTATATCCCACCATGCCAACCAATTCTCAAGATCAGGTAACTCACCATTTCTTTATTAGTTGCTCATTAAGAAGCTGCCAAAACTTATATGGGCACCATTGTCTTCAATTTTGAACTCGTAGCAATTATTAGGAGCTCTCTAATAAATGGGTCATACACATGGGTGCCCATGGTAGACCATCCTTTCACCCTATGGAGTCTAGACATGATCAAAATGAAGCCATTATTGTCCCAAGCTACCACCTGGCCTCATTCTGTTCACCAAATCAAATCCTGATCTTGGACCAATAGTAGACATCTTGAAGACATGTCGTTGGTGATCATTCGAGAGTTGTCACTTTGGTTTGAGGGGGGCGTTGTTGAGGAGCAAACTTGGTTAGGACTCATGTTTTGGCAAATCATGTCGACTTTGTAGAGCGAAACTCTTTCCTTGTGAGTTTTCACTATTTGCTAGGTGATCTCATTTTCAGTAGCAGTCCTTGTTCCAAGCCTTAAAGGGGGGTGTTGTGGAGGAGAAAACTTGGCTAGGACTTTGGGTTGATTGTCCTTAGTGGAGTCAATAAAAACGGTGACTATGCATGCAGCCAATGGATTGATATGTGGCAAGAGCGAGTGCATGAAAGTTGAGATTTGGAGGTTGATGTCTTGTGTGACATAGATTACTTGTAGGTTTTTTATTCTAGCTTCAATGGTAGCCTCTCCTCATTGATCATTGCTGTATTCTCCTCACCATCTTCTCGCGCAATAGACTTAGGTTGCTATATCTATGTGATCTCATGTGATGGCTCATTGTAGACATGAGTATTAATTGTTTTCTTGGTCGTGTAACTATCGATCTCTCCAACAAACCCCATAGGCAAGAGGCGGCATGGTCATGGCCTTCTAGTGTCTCTTAATCCATTGCAACTTTATTTTTCTACATGATCTTATTGTCTTTGTTGAGCTTTAATATTCTATACATTTCATATAGCATATTGAGTTTTTATCACAATATAAAACCCACAAAAGACAAACCCAAACCCCTTTCACATTGACACTCAAGCACACTCTAATGCCTAGCTCCATACCGACGACTATGAAATACCAAATAGATATGGCTCGCGCTCTACCTTGAGGGCACCACACTCCACAAAGATTGTCTCAACCTCAGTTGCTTGGCCATGTTGGCCCTCGGGTTAAGGCCAATAGGAGCACGTGTCAAGGCCAACATAGGAGTGTGATTCTAGACGGTACCGAGTGCTACCTCATGCGGAGTGATATAACTTTTTGGATCGAGCACCACTCATAGTTGTTCAGGTGATTATGGGCAATTCAACCAATGGTGGTGAGCAACGGTGTAGCACACTGAATGCACTGCCTTTTAGAAGTCGGTTTGCTAGTTAGTAAGGAGGCTTTTGTAACATGGAGAAGAGCAGAGCTGTACTATTACAGCACCCTCCCTCTCACCTGAGCTTGCTAGGTTAGGAAGCTAATACTGAGTGTTCACTACAAGCCGAGGTGGCTTGGTTGTATGGAGTTTATATCAATACAAGTTGATTTCCTTGCCTATTCATTATTCATATGGTGTTGTCCACTGTGTCACTAATTCCTAAGTAACGTTAACTCAATTCTCCCATCACCATACAATTTTCCCTTCAACAACTACGGCACTCTAAGTGTTTAATGTTGGCATTTGTTTCATCACCATGAGCACGTTGCACTAAGGAATGCAAGAGCGAGCATCTTCAATGAGCACTGAACAGGTTAGGATAGCACCAAGCACTTTGAAGTTAGTCGTGGGTGAGAAACTGAAGCGTCAACATTTTGGTGATCCTGTTGGGGAAGGGTCAAGTGAGCTGCAAGCTGACAAGTTGTTAGTCCAGGAAATTTAGAGAATTGAGGTAGCAAGCCTATAATTGAGAGGTTATTGAAAGGTTCATGTTGACCAGTGTGACAAAACAAAACAATTGCTAGGAACTGTGTGCTATTACAAGAAATTTCTCCAAGTAACCCCATACGAGTGGTGGTCTCATAGGGTACTTGAAGACTCATTGAAGATATTGAAGGGAAATGAGAGCTAGCTGAGACACCAGTAACTATTACACGACTTGGTACCAAACAGTTGGTACCCAAATCAACACAAGAAGTTAACCTCACAACTTTAGACAAACCTGCAATGGTAGTGGTAAGTGCCACTCTTTCTTCCAAAAGCAACTAAAAGCCATTAAGAGCTATTCATCAGTACAAGGATGTTTTTGCCTAGAATTACACTAATCTATGGGAGTTCCTCTTGAGTTGTGCTAACATAAAATACCTTTGGTGCTAGATGCTAAACCAATCGAACAACAAAGGTATAGAATGAATCCAAACTATGCTAAATAGGTAAAAGCCAAGCTGGATCAACTTTTATGTGCTGGCTTTATTTATGCTATTGATCATACTGATTGGTTATTTCCCATTGTGGTTGTACCTAAGAAGAATGGTAAACTTCGAGTATGTGTGGATTATCAAGAAGTTAAATGCAAAGGCTATCCCTGACTAGTTTCCAATACCTTTCATTGATGGAATCTTGGATCCAGTTATAGGACATGAGATGTACCCATTTATGGATGGTTATAGTGGCTATAATCAAATTACTATAGCTCAAGGATCAATCTAAAGTTGCCTTTATCATAGAATGGGGAGCATATGCAACCTAAGTGATGCCCTTTGGGTTAAGAAATGCTCCATCAACCTTCCAGAAGATTATGACATAAACTTTGCAGATTATAACATTGAGTTCATAGCCATTTACTTGGATGATTTCTATGTGTTCTTCTTAGATAAAGATCAACTCGCTTATTTTTGCAAAAGGTATTTCAGAGATTCAGTCAAGTAGGTATTTCACTCAACCCGACTAAAAGTGCATTCTGTGTTTGAGTGGAAATATTGCTTGGTCATGTTATTACTCAAGATGGTATATGCACCAAGCCAGGTAAAATTTGTGCTAAATAACAAATGCCCAAGATTGAGAATGTAACTCAATTGCATTCTTTTATGGGTTTTATCAGCTTCTATAGACACTTTATTAAAGATTTTGCCAAATTGTAGCTCCATTATATGAGTTAACAAAGAAAGATGCCAAGTTTGAATGGACCACCAAATTGTCTGTGGTTTTCCATGATTAAAAAAGCCAAGCAGTGGCTACATCCATTTTGAGGCAACCAAGGTGGGATGTTATTTTTCATGTGCATGTGGATGCTTTTGGTTATGCACTAGGCATTATCTTGGCTCAATCGGATGGCTAGCTACATCAGATCCATGAAGAGGTGAGAATACTAATATACTCGACTACCTGACATGACTACTATAGCTGCCTACATATAACATTCCATCTGAGTGTAGAGATTTGAGAAGTCTGCCATGATTCAAGGACACAAGTCATGAGTAGATAACCAACAGAGGCGAGTTGGAGTGGAGATCATCATGGAATAACTACGGCAAGTGTGCCACTCACAAATATCTACTCCATGCATTATGACAAGAATTGCCAAGTGTCATGATTGATCATAACAACAACAAGCAATATTTGCTCTCTCCAACATCTCTCTCTCTCTCTCTCTCTCTCTCTCTCTCCCATTAAGAGAGATACTTAGAGCATTCACAAGTGCCCTTTAATTCTTCATGCGATTTAGGGTAGAGAAAGAAAGACCTAACAGGTCTTCTATGACAAACACAAAAAAGTGACAGTACATATGGATAGCCAGAGAGTCGGGATGTGCACAAGATTAGCTACTCCTGGTTATTAAAGGGCATAGATACATTCTAATACTATCATAGAGTGGCCTTTATAACATCAGTTTAAGACTGAGAGTCTTTTGAAGTCCTTAATCAATGCTTTCCCATCTTGATAATTTGCCTGCCTTGCTGCTTCCTTTACTTTGGCAAGTTCACTGTTTCTTTGTTTGACTTAGACTGGAGTGAGCTACTCAAATCCAAATCTTTGCAGCCTTTAAGTTCTATGTTTGTCTGAGAATCTTAACTCTTGCTACCTTCCCTCTATGAAGTAAACCTATGCTTGTGTGTTCATCCCATTCAATTTGTGATACTTCCTTCTTAAGACAAGTGTTGGTGTCAGTGGAGATGCATTACATTTGTGTATAACCTCTGCGATGATTTCCTACTTTCTCTCCATATCCTGCTTTCCATTACTCTCATATCCTACACTTTCCTCTTGAGGCCTGTAAACGAAAGTTTGAGCTCTCTGATTTCGTGTTGCAAATAATAGATTTTGCTCCTGTGGGTCCGAGATGATACTTTGTTTATGTGTCTTTGCATAGGGGATGGGTGTCGATAGGGTTGCAATGGTGGCTGAGTATGAGGGCTTGTGTACAGGGGATGGGTGTCATCAATAGGGTTGCAATGGCTGAGTATGAGGGCTTGCGTACAAGGGATGGGTGTCATCAATAGGGATATGCAATGGCTGAGTATGAGGGCTTGTGTACAGGTGTTGAAATGGAAAATGACTTCCTTGGAGAACTCCATAGTGGCTTGCATAGATATGAGTGCCCTTTTGCTAGATCTAACCTCCAAGTTGGGGGCTAGGGATTCAGCCCAAACCTAGAGTGACCTAAACCTAATTGTGTGTGAAGTGAACCGACAAAGAGGGCTGGGGACTGGGCTAAGGTTTCAACCCAAACCTAGCCTCCAAGTTGGGCTAGGGGTCCAGCCCAAACCTAGAGTGACCTAAACCTATCTGTGTGTGAACTGAACTGACAAAGAGGGCTGGGACTGAATTGAATTAAGAGAAAACAAGCTTTGAGAAATCAACCTAAATGAGCTAAAAATGAGCGATTTGTAGTCTTGGCGGCCTTGCAAACTTTGGATGCGAGCCTACTTGAACTATGGCAGAGAGTTGAGCTGAGACGAGCTCTATTAGGTGTGCAATGATGATAAACTATTGGGCGCTGATGGCTAGGGCTTGGGCTCTCAACAATGACCTACAACTGTTGTAGTTGATAAAGAGAGAGAGAGAGAGAGAGAGAGAGAGAGAGAGACTTCACTTCCAACTCCATATGTACTCCCCTTTAACCTGATGAAACCCTAGCTTATACCTCGCAATTCTTATCTCCTTTGATTCATGTAGGAGACAAGCTCTCTTAACCCTAGCACCATTTTTAGAATCTTGCAATCTTTTCCTGAACCATATACCTACTTCTTACACTTAAAACTCTTGAAGGAGGTGAAAAACTCCATTAACCTAGATGACAAACTATTCTTCTTCACCTAATCTAAATGAAGAACTAGTTTCTACACTTGAGGCTACATCTCTAACCAGAATATAACCCAAGGCCTTGTTCTACAACTATGTATATATTCATTCTAATGCAAATCTAGTCATTTACCATGGTATTTAAAGTGAATGGTTTTTACTTCAACCAATTGGTAGCCATGGTCATGTAATTAGCACTTGGTCTGATATCATCAACCATGTTAACCTAGTTATGGAAGTGTAACACCCTAAGTCGTAGGCATTACAGAAAGTAAATAATGTGAATACTCACACACACGAGACACAGAGTATGTAGAAAAGAAGAATTGAAAACATAGTGTATCTGAATCCATGAATTACATAATGATCAAGAGACACTTGATCCCAAGGATATAAAACGTATGTGGTTGCAACCGCTGACTGAAGAGTTGTGGCCATTTGCGCCCCTTGGGATCTATGCTAACCCCGCAAGCTGTTAATACCTTAACACATGGCACTCACGGTGGACTGTGCAAATCCACTAAGACAACTATGTTGCTAGAAGTCAGATTAGTGCGGTGCAATAGTGCATACCAATCATTTCGGGCTAAGCCAGGTAGAGAACCCATGCAAGTAGACATTTGTTGAATCCATAGACAACAGTTGATCCATCCCAAATAAGAAAGTACGTTCATTGGATGATTGCATCAGTATCGGCACTCTCTGTTGCCTAGACCCCCCCACAACCAATGAAACAATGGTTGTATTGTCTCCGCTCATTAGCTCGCCCTGTAGGCCTGACATTTGGGCTTCTTCTTCTTCTTCTTCATCTTCATCTTCACTCAGCGTTGCATTTGTCACTGGCTTGAAGAAACACCACCAGTCTCGCTCGATTCTACACCAACAAAAACCCACACAGCTGCTCGTCGAGCGTGTCATCTTTGGCGTCGCTCCCTCAAGCATGTCTCTTCCATGTCCATCGGCCATTGCATGTGGTTCCTCTATGTTGGGTCCACCTGAACTAGAACTACCCATTGCTCTCGCAAAAGCTGGTCCCAGATGATTGCTCCAGGCGGCAGATTGAGGTTTTGCCGATCCTGAAACGATGCTAGGCACTCGAACTCCTGTGGCCAGAGAGAGGTGCATCTGGAAGTGTAGGAAAAGGTGTACATCGTTTCGCATAATGCATCTCTAGAAAATGATTTGCTGCCTTCCACCACGGCGGTCGAGGTGGAAGGGTTAGGGAGAAGGAGTGTGTGGTGCACTCCAACTAGAAACAAAGTCAATGCATTTTCTCCTTAAGGCGTGGCGACTTGGGCTATCCACACTCTGAGTGCGCGAGCTCCTAACTCCACAAGGGCATTGTAGCAGGCTTCCCATGACTCCGCATACTCCTCTGCTACCACCTTGCCTTTGTCCGTAGTGCGGCTGCCACTTGTTGTGGTTCCTTGCTGTTGCGATCCAATGCCCATAGGTGTCGAACTTGTGACCATTGTCTCCACAAAAATGTTCGCACTTGCACCCACACCAAAGAACGTGCTTGCTCTGCCACCATCATCTGGAGGAGGGGGTCTCGGATGGCATGATACTCCGACACGTCTCTGGAACTACCTCACTTTTCCACCGGATGATTTGGACACCCACTTGTGCCAGATCTCATCCTGGAGCATGACCAGCAAGTCATAGAACTGCTCCATGTTGACAAAGACCATCTCAGGAGCTGTGGCTAGAAAGTGCGCCAGTGCGCCCGATGTTCGTCTACTGTGCAACTCCACAAAAGTGCAACTTTGTCTACTTTGCAACTCCGCAAAAGTGATGCGGAGACTCTCTTCATGGAGTGTGCAAACCTGGTCCACAGTCTCCTCCGCAGTTCAAACCTGCTCATCTAAAGTAAGAAGTTGGTGCTGAGCCTGGGCTACGTATTGCTAAAGGGCTACGTTCTACGTCCACCGTAAGTCCTTGTTTTCTTTGGCAGCTCCTCTAGTTGCGGTCCTCCCGCTTGCTACATTGTCCATTGTCATGCCAACTGAATTAGATAACACCCACGTGCCTCCAATTAGGCTGACAGTGACACTGGTTGTGAGGCTCGTGGTGGTGGAGAGGTCGACTGGCCGCCTACAGAGATGAACATGGCTCGTTGTGAAAGAGCACATGCCACGTGTGTCGACATTGCAGTTGTTCCTCCAGTTGGCGCAAAGACCCCACTAGTCTCCGACATTGAAATAGTCAAGATCCTGTTTCGCCCCACTATCAGAGAGATGAGCCAAATGCGACAGTACTGCCTGCCCCTTGTGCTCACTAGGCTGATTATCTCAGGAGGGCATTGGTTACTTTACTCAACGCTGTTGTCCCCATCACGCTGGTTGGTGCTGCTGAATTGGGCTAGCTACTCGCCTCGCTTGCTGGTGCTATCATTGTAGTAGCTGATGATTGCTCTACTGCGTCATGATCCCACCGGAAGTTGTCAGAGTGGCGGCATGGGTGTCGTCGACACTACTTCAGACACCAACAAGGAGGAGGCTGATGGAGGCAAGGGGGGCACTGGAGCCATTGAGGTTGCCATTGCCTATGAGTGAGCTCTCTTGACAAGAACCACCCCTGTCCAGATTGCACTTCCACTTCCTCTGTTGCTCGGTGTGAGAGATCCTTGGGCCATTCGGCACTAAAGACTGGATGACAGCATCGAGGTATAAGGGCATGTCGTTGTCGCCAATGATCGAAAAGAGCAAATTAAGCACATGGCCCAACTTTGTCGTAATAGCTTTGCCCCTTGCTGCTGCTGCTCTCACCACCCTTGCTACCTCTACTCTAAGTGGTTCTTTGAACACCACCGCCCACACTACTGGTGTGTTTCTGCCAGTAGCAAGATGCCACAAGTGCAAATAGAAATAGTATATGCTTTGGCTTGTAGAAAGACGGACTCGATTACCCACCTGTAGCCCTCCCTGAGATGCACATCGGCATGGTTGCTCAGTCGATACTCTCCTCATACCATTGGCCCGAACTTTGCCTCAAAAGCTGATGCCTTAGGCATTGGGAAGTCCTGTGTTTAACCATCCATTGGCAAGAAGAGTTGCTCATATATCAAGTCCACAGTTAAAGTCTTTGGTCCATCTAGCATGGTCACCTTTGCCTAGTGCCAATTGCTTACATAGCTGCATTGTCTCGAGGTGTAAAAAGCTCCTCAGCCTCAGCATGCACAGCTAGCGATCGAGTGTCTTTTCACTGTGACCACAAAGCGGTGTGACAATAAGAGTCTGCACCAGTGCCATGCCCATGAATCTGAGAGTAAAAGGAGGAGTGGAATGGAGGTATTGGAGGCGAGAGAAGAGCTGAGGATGGGGAGGTGTGGAAGAGGAGTAGAAAACTGGGAGTGAGCGAAAGAAAATAGGAAATCACGAATGTGATGAACTAGCTGGTCATGAACAAAGAGTATAGCTGAATTAAGCTACTGACTTGGCGTGGTGGTGTGTAATTGCATATGGTGGCGGCTACTGTTGAATGTAAGATCCCATCAGATGGTACATGCTCCCCATCACCCCACAAGGAGTGCACAATCCTAGCATTGGATACTGTGCTCCTACCCCAATCCATGGGATGAGTATGTTGTGTGTGACTGGGAATGGGCATTGAATACGGCCTTCATGATGGTATCTCCGCAACTGAAATCCGTTCACCAGCAGCGGTAACACCTGCCCTTGTAGATCCGCCAAATAGAATGACGTCGATCCACAATACTCTTTAAGGGAGAGGCATTGGGTGACCCAGAGAGTGCCCTGGGATGTTTGTACCAGGTTTTGGATGCAATTATGGTCCAGTTTGCGGCTAAGGAAGATATCCTACTTCTTCTAGTTGGTTGCCCATGGAGGCTTACTCATCGGACCATGGTTGGAGCAGATGCGAGTGGAGGGGTAGTGGCATTGTTGCTCCGTTGGTCTCCTAGAGACTATCCCGCACTACCTTTGGAGTTGTCATAGTGCAGTGAGGATATGGATGGGAGCCCTCAAGATCATGACCCATATGCAGAGTCTTCAGAGGGACTTCACCTTGGGGATGGTGGCCTAGTGAGACGGAGGGAGGATGCACATTCTAGATTGATGAGATCTCCCCAGCCTACGAGATACAAGGTCAGAGAATTTAGAGGATAGCGCTCCATGAGGCAGTCCCTCCTGACAGCCTAGCTCCTTCTTCTCCTTTGGAGGACAATGTTTGGGAGGTGCTAGCCACCAGTATCAATGCGTGGAACATTTGGGTGGCTCGTTGTAGTCCTGTGATGGGCGAGCACCCGGTTCCACCCTCAACTACTCTGGTCGCCATCTAGTAGGATATCATCTACACACTATGCTCCACCTAGGAGCGTGGGACTCTAGGCTCTAGGGTGACTATCAAGAGGCATGCTTGATTCTGCAAGGCTTGGCCTGCAAGAGTTTTCTACATCTTCACTCCACGACGAGGGATTCGCTGGTTGTATAGTCCCCCTACCTAGCTATTAGTCCTAGTACCAGAGATCCCCTAAGCAGTGAGTTGGGTTGCTCTAGAATATGATGGCCTTTTCTTTCAGCCTTTTCCCATTTTTTCCATACTCAGCACCTTCGGGGCTGTTGTTTTGTATGAAGTCTTTCAAGCATTAATAGAAGGTTCCTTTCTTTGCAAAAAGAAAAAAAAAAGCAATAAGAACTAATGCTTCTATGCTAAAGCAAACACAATGACCACTTACAACCAATTGAAGCCCTAAATAGTGCATAAGCAGTAAAGGACCAATGGCATCCAACATACATACAAAATCAGTAACATCCGAACTTCAACAAGCACTCAACAAGAAAGACATGAGCTCCACTAATTTTTTCTTCTTTGTTAATTGCATTTTGTCCTCTGTCACCACGATGCCATCGACCTTAGATAAAAGCTTCACAAGGTTAGACCGTAGGACATGTGGCATTCCAACATATTGGTATTCCCAATTTTCTACATGCTAGAAAGTACCAAGAAGCACATATGGAAAGAAGAAAGATGTTGTTGTATGTTTTATCCCTTTTTCTGTACCAAAAGTGTTTTATATTCCACCCTCTAAGGACATATGATGCACTCAACGTGAAGAGCCAAAGTAGCAAATAAGGCCAAAGTTGCTTGAACACTTAGGGAGAGAAAGGAAGAGTGAAGATGAAATTTGTAATCTCACATATGACCACCTTTAGTAGCCATGTTGGCACTAGGGGGGTTGGGAATTATGGTGCCATGGAGCTCTATAGCGATAGTGAGTGGCAAAAGAGTGGTATTGTGATGCCAAAAATTGATATTTTTTATTTGGCATTGGTATTGTTTTTCTCTATGTTTGATAAGAGTTTGAGTATCAAGTGATACCCTAGGGGTGTGTGAAGATTTTTGAAAACCCCAAACTCATCTTGTACATATGTACATGTGTGATGTTCAACTTGTGTGTGTGCTTGAGGGCGTTCAATCAGATCTTGTGTAAGTAGCTTTCAAGTACATCATGGTATCTAGTGTGATAGTGTTGATCGTGGATGACATATGTCTGTCATAGTAGTCCTTTACCAAGTGTTCATAGTGTCATGAGTGGAGTTTCGTATTGTGGTGAAGTCATGGGTACACTCATGTACTTAGTGTGGGTGTCAAGGATGTGTGGTTATATGTGGCAAAATCAAGCTTTAAAGGCTTTGATGGAAGTGTATGTGCAAGGGAAAAGGTGAGCTTAAGGTTGAGAATGTCTGCATTAATGGCCTTCATCTAAGTTTTGTTTAAAAACTTGGGAGTGGTAAAAAGGAAAGCATGAGGTGGAAAATCAAAATGACGTGGCTATTTTTATGAGAAGGCAAGCCATGCATGCAAATGTGCCTATGTGAGAAAGAAGGGGAACTCTCGATGGAAGCTGGGAGGTATGTGGAGATGGCATCTAAGGCGATGTAAGAGATAGGCTGGAAGGGTTGGTCATTGCCTCACGAAAGCTTGTTGATCTAGGTGGTTGCATCTCTAAGAGGGCAGAAGGGCTATTCTGGTGGGAGCTTTAGAATTTGTTTGTGGGCGCAAATCAAGGATGTTGTTTGAAGGATGGGCAGTTGCTCTGAGGCTGGGGGCTTTTGGATGATGGGGGCATCGCTACTACATAGGTTGGAGGACATTGAAAGAGGCGTGAGCTCCGTGATTTTTGTGAGCATGAGAGAAGTCGTGAAGGTGGAGACGAGCGACGGGCTATAGCAAATTGGCATGGAGAGTGCAGGCTATTGCTCTTACTGGGAGCTACTAGATTTGAGCAGGACAACTATGCAGGTTGGGAGGATCTCAGATGTCCATGAGCTCCATGATGACAAGTGAAGCCACGCTGCTAGTTATCTTCATGTGAAGGAGACATGAGGAATTACATAAGCTCTGCTGGAAGGAAGGGATGTTGCATTAAGGCTATGGGATCTCTACGATGATGGCAACTCTACTCTGCAGGTCTAAAGGCTCGTGGGTGATAGTGAGTGTGGGATTTGTGAGCAAGTTGGTGGCTGTGGTGGCGAGGAGTGATCTTGCTGGGTGTGAGTCGAATTCTTTTGCTGGAGTTTCTTGATCGGGGTCAGCTTTTGCTTTGGAAACTCCTGGACTGTGGAGAGCTTAGGGACTTGGCTAGGTGCATCGCTCCTATGCAGGCTTGGAGTCCATGAGTGGTTTGTGCTCTGTGAGAAGACAGTAGATGTAGTGCTTTGATCCCTTGAAGGTGACGCGCGGTGGGTGTCCTACTTAAAAGTTCAGTGATTGTTATAGTTGTAAGGAGTTTGGGCTAGGCATGTCTTTTGTGTTGCTAGAGGTCCTTCGGGGAAGGAGGTACGTGAGCTTGCATGAAGGCATCAGCTGTTGTTATCGATGGGAGTTTGAGTTGGACTGTGGAGAGCTTAGGGACTTGGTTGGGTACGTCACTCCTATGTAGGCCTGGAGTCCATGAATGGTTTGTGCTCTGTGAGAAGAGAGTAGTTGCAATGTTTTGATCCCTTGAAGGTGCCGTGTGGTGGGTGTCCTGCTTGAAAGTTCAATGATTGTAATAGTTGTAAGGAGTTTGAGCTAAGCATGTCTTTTGTGCTCCTGGAGGTCCTTCAGGGAAGGAGGTACGTGAGCTTGCATGAAGGCATCGGCTGTTGTTGTCGATGGGAGTTTGAGTTGGACTATGGGAATCTCTTTTGAGAGAGCTTTGGGTCTTGGCTGTGGCATCTCTAATGGCTGCAGGTCTCTACTATGCAAGTCCAAAGTTCTTAAGACAAAGAAAATGTGTGCTCCGCGAGCATGGGCGAAGCCACGAGGTTATGATCACTGTTTGAAGGATAGACAAGTGCCATCAATCCAAGTGAGATGTGAATAGTTTGATGCACTTGAGAACCCATGCACTATTGAAAGGAGTACTATTTGTAGAAGATCTCCAATGTTTGAGATTATCAAAGGACCAAGCATTCTTAAAAGGTCACTAAATGCACGTAGGAGAAGAGTATTACTTATTGACATGCTTGATGAACATGGCTGGCAAATCAAAGGAAATCATGATGTGGGATTTGCTGGCTTGACATGAAGGAAGATCGAGTTCTACATGAATGGAGATGTCTTGTCTTGAGTAGCCTGTTTTCTGATGAGAAGATAGTTCTAAAGCTGCTGTGATTGTCTATTCTTAGTAGGCATGATATGAAGCTATCATTGTGGGTTGTGTGTTTTGTGATAATACATGGTTGTCTGGATGATTGCTGGTCAATGAAGAGGGGACTTCAAATGACAGTTGAACAGATCTAAAAATCATCAATCTTCTATGCATTCTAAATTGTGGTTCTTTTGTATGTTCTTGAGTTTGAGCTCAGTCAGTAGGAGAGCTTGTCTTGAGCTGTATAATCCATTGGGTTTTTTGAGGTTGTTTGGTTTCTG
Organism: Dipteris shenzhenensis; assembly: GCF_047967505.1. Taxonomy (NCBI): domain Eukaryota; kingdom Viridiplantae; phylum Streptophyta; class Polypodiopsida; order Gleicheniales; family Dipteridaceae; genus Dipteris; species Dipteris shenzhenensis. The sequence continues at coordinate 494,635 of NC_141599.1, forward strand.
GGGGAAATGTGGCTAGAGTATCATTTGTATATAGAGGTGTGTAGAGACAAGAGTTTTCAATGAAAGCTTTTTACCTTCTGATGGTGTTGTTCATTTGCTTTAAATGTGGATGAGGGTGGCTATGAAGGTAGACTAGGCTCCATTGCTTTTGTCCATCCACATTTTGGTGCCTCCATGGAGGACTGTGCACTTCAATTTACAAGTGTGAAGCTGTACAGTCATTTGTAGTGTTGAAGAGCTGAGAGAGATGGCACATGAATTTCCAGAGTTTTGGGGGCTGCCATATGAAAATGCAACCAGATTCCTAGAAAGGATGGAATTTACGGCACTTATGAAATATAGAGCAACCCCTAAGATTTTGTTTTAGATCATGAATTATTGCTTGCAGGGAGATGCAAAAGCATGGCTACAGACTCAAGTGGCTACCTTCAGGACTACTCATCCTTAGCAACAAAATCCGGAGTATACAATGGTGAGAGCAACCTTTCTTGCACAGTTTGCACAATCCAAGTGCCCTAATGAAGTTTGGAAAGATCTGTGCAAAGTGAGACGAGAGGAGGAGCAGGAGGTTGATGAGTACCTAATTCAATTTGGGAGACTATGGAGTCTTTGGTGTGAAGCTCTTGTGCTAAATGTGCCTCCTCAGATGATTAAGAGAGACTGCTTCATTTCAAGCCTGAAGCCTTCACTCCGTTTGAAGGTGGAGCTGAGGAATATCAATAGTTTTGAGGATGCTGTCAGATGGGCCAGAGAGAAGGAGTGGAAAGTCAAGAGATTAAAGCAGTTGGGCATGCATGAAGAGCCCAAAACCCTAGTCAACAACCCAAAATGATCAAGGCATATGTAGAGAGAGAGCCAGTGTCTGTTCCTGTGCAGGATGATTCCCTAAAAAAGGATTTGCATGAAGCTGTGGAGCCGATGAAAACACTCAGCCTAAATTGTATGGAGATTGCAGGAAGAGGTAGAGGTCAGAATAACAGGAGAGAAGCTATGGCTAGAGGAGAAGGAAGTTCAATTGGAATAGGTAGGGGGCGGGGATACATGAGCAATGTCTAATGCTGGAATTCTGGGGAGTGGGGACATATCAGTCCTCACTATGACAAGCTAGCCAGGGCAGGGGGAGATGTCTATCCTGAGCAACAGAGAACAAATGATAGATCAAGTGACTGTAGTATGGAGGTGAAAGATCTGAATCAGCTCTCTATTAGTGGTGTGAAATGGGAGGATAAGGGGAAGGGAAAGGCAATTAGCCTGATTAGAATGGAGACCATACCAGAGATTATGTCGATACCCATGCAGTGTAATATGAGCTGTAGGTTGGAATTGGAAGAGGAGCCTAAGGAGACAGTCACAGATGAAGCGACAGAGGAAGAGAGCATCTCATCAGAGGAAGAGAGTCAGTTGTCTTCACTGTTGAAGGAACAAGATGCATATAGTGTTGATGATGTAGGGGAGCTGGAAATCATTACACTTATTATGAATGGAGGCTTGTCAGTTGCTATGGAGGAGGGCGTGTTGCTCAACTAGATCTGTGTGAGGTGGCAGAGGAGAGCCTGAGTGAAGGGGTTGTTGCCACAAGTGGTAGAAATATTGAGAGCCCATTAATGGAAGCTAAAGATGAGTCTGTATGTGTAGAAGTAGATGGTGGTCATGCTCCAGTTCCATGTGATGATGTGCATATGCTGGCTGGCTTGTCAGGTTGCAGCAGATATGCAGCCACTTGAAGACAAGGCTTGGAAGGAGTACATGGTTGAATGCAATCAGTTTGTGGTTGACACTACCGAAGGGGTTGAGATTTTAGATTCAACAAGTGAGAAAGAGAGAGGTGAAACTAGCAGTGAAGATGAGAGCTCAATCATGTCTAACAGTGATGAAGCAGATGTGGCTACTGATAAAGTAAAAGACTTGTAGTTAAAACTCTTAGTTTGGGTGGGACCAGCAAGTGTTGATTGTGTGCATGTGGACTTTGATGTGTATGATGAGGTTAAGATTTAGTGTTTACAGGATGATGGTGATTCAAATGATGAGCTGGATTACATTCTTGATGATGCACTAGATGATATGTTAGCATTGATATCTTCAGAAAAGAATGTAAACACCAGTATGCATGTTGATCAGGATGGTAGTGATGGAGCTTATGAGGTTGAGGCAATAGGGTCTGCTGTTAAGTCCCTAATCACAGATTATGGGCTCATTGTGCTCGTGAGATCTATGTGTGAGGTAGTGACCTCAAAAGATGTGGCTCATGTGAAGATGAGCAAGACTCATGATACAAGTGTGATAGATAAAAGCTAGTGGACTTGTGTGATGTCTTGGAAGGATAAGCTATGGGATCCTAGAGGCTTAGTGAGGATGTGGGTGTATGGAAAGGGATGGTGGCTACATCGATTTGGTGTGTTGTTGGTTTGTTTTGATCCAAAGGGATGGTGGATTATGCATATTTGGAAGTGGAGGGTTAAAAGTTATCCTTTTGATTCGAGAAAAGAAAAGCACATGCATAGAGTAAAAACTCATTCTGTTTTTGATCCACGTGGTTTGCTGATTTTTTTTCTTTTATGCTACTAGACATGAACATCACAACAAAAGAGTGGGGTTGCTAAAGATGTGTGAAGATTTTTGAAAACCCCAAACTCTTCTTGTACATATGTACATGTGTGATGTTCAACTTGTGTGTGTGCTTGATGGCGCTCAATCAGATCTTTTATAAGTAGCTTTCAAGTACAGCATGGTATCCAACATGATGGTGTTGATTGTGGATGACATATGTCCATCATAGTAGTCCTTTACCAAGTGTTCATAGTGTCATGAGTGGAGTTCTGTATTGTGGTGAAGTCATGGGAGCACTCACGTACTCAGTGTGGGCATCATGGATGTGTGGTTATATGTGGCAATCAAGCTTTAAAGGATTCGATGGAAGTGTATGTGCAAGGGAAAAGGTGAGCCTAAGGTTGTGGGAATGTGTGCATTAATGGCCTTGGTCTAAGTTTTGTTTGAAAACTTGGGAGTGGTAAAAAGGAAAGCATGAGGTGGCAACTCAAAATGATGTGGCTATTTTTGAGAGAAGGCAAGCCATGCATGCAAATGTAGCTACGTGAGAAAGAAGGGGAACTTCTGGATGGAAGTTGGGAGGTACGTGGAGATGGCATCTGTGGCGATGTAAGAGACGGGCTAGAAGGGTCGGTCATTGCCTCATGGAAGCTTATTGATCTAGGTGGTTGCATCTCTACAGGGGGAGAAGGGTTGTTCTGGCAGGAGCTTTAGAATTTGTTTGTGGGAGCAAGTCGGGGATGTTGTTTGGGCAGTTGCTCTAAGGCTAGGGGCTTTTGGACGATGGGGGCATCGCTACTACACAGGTTGGAGGACATTGAAAGAGGTGTGAGCTTCGTGAGCTTTGTGAGCATGAGAGAAGTTGTGAAGGTGGAGATGAGCAACGGGCTATAGCAAACTGGCATGGAGAGTGCTGACTGTTGCTCTTACTGGGAGCTACTAGATTTGAGCAGGATAACTATGCAAGCTGGGAGGATCTCAGATGTCCATGAGCTCCATGAGCTCCATGATGACAAGTGAAGCCACGCTGCTAGTTATCTTCACATGAAGGAGACGAGAGGAATTACTTAAGCTCTGATAGAAGGAAGGGATGTTGCACTAAGGCTATGGGATCTCTACGATCATGGCAACTCTACTGTGCAGGTCTAAAGGCTCATGGGTGATAGAGAGGGTGGGCTCTATGAGAAGTTGGCGACTGTGGCGAGCAGGGATCCTACTGGGTGTGAGTCGAATTCTTTTGCTAGGAGTTTCTTGATCGGGGTCAGCTTTTGCTTTGGAAACTCCTGGACTGTGGAGAGCTTAGGGACTTGGTTGGGTGCATCACTCCTATGTAGGTCTTGAGTCCGTGAGTGGTTTGTGCTCTATGAGAAGAGAGTAGCTACAGTGCTTTGATCCCTTGAAGGTGACGCACGGTGGGTGTCCTGCTTAAAAGTTCAATGATTGTTATAGTTGTAAGGAGTTTGGGCTAGGCATTGAGAGTGCTCTCAACGGAAGCAAGAACGGAAGAGGGAGAGAGAGCGAGAGAGAGACAGAGAGCCACACAAGTTTTGGTGGGTGCAGAACCACCCTAATCTTCTTTTTCATTCATTTATATATGTGTTTGAGTATTGTACATAACTGGGGTTAAGGCACAGTGACCTTTAACCCCCACAACCTCCCACTTAAAGGACAATGTGCCTTTAAGGGAGAACAACCAGTGAGCATACTATCCAATGCCCATCAATACACGACAATACTCAAACCGCTGACTAGGTAGACTCTTCGTCAGCATATCTGCAGGGTTATCATCTGTATGAACCTTGACAAGCTCTATGCGCTTGTCCTCAAGTACCTCCCTGATGAAATGGTACCTGACCTCAATGTGTTTGGTCTTTGCATGAAAGACCGGATTCTGTGCTAGCTGAATAGCACTCATGGAATCACTATGCAATGTCGGTACACCTGTATGAATCCCCAAATCTCCCACTAGCCGATCAAGCCATATAGCCTCCTTGCAACCCTCTGTGGCTGCAACATACTCAGCCTCTGTGGTAGACAAAGCCACGCACTTCTGTGCATGAGACATCCACGACACTGCACCACCTGCAAAGGTGAACACATAACCAGAAGTGGATCTCCTACTATCCACATGCCCTGCATAGTCTGAATCTATGTACCCAAGTACACGCATGTCTCCTTTACCAAAGCAAATGCACATCTCCTTGGTACCCTTCATGTACCTCATGATGCACTTAACTGCCTCCCAATGCCTCTTTCCTGGATTAGCCATATACCGGCTAACAACTCCCACTGCAAATGCAATGTCTGGTCTAGTAGCTATCATAGCATACATAAGACTCCCAACTGCTGATGCATAAGGAACCTTGGCCATCATGGCCCTTTCCTCATCTGATTTGGGACTATCTGTATGACTCAGTTTCACATATGGAGGCAATGGAGTACTCACTGCCTTCCCCCCCTCCATATTGAAACGCTGTAATACTTTTGTAACATACTCTTTTTGTGAAAGCCAAAGGAGTTTCCTACTCCGATCACGCGTGATGCGCATACCAAGAATATGACCTGCAAATCCCAAATCCTTCATATCAAAGGCCTCATGCAACTTGGCCTTTAATGCATCTAGCTCATAAGTATTCTTGCTAGCCAATAGCATATCATCCACATATAGTGCCAAGATTATCAGGCTATTATCCTTAGCCCTTTTAGTGTAGAGGCAGTGATCAATTTCACTCCTTCTGAAACCCTGGGACCGAATGAAAGCATCAAACTTCTGATACCATTCTCTAGGTGCTTGCTTAAGACCATAGAGACTCTTTTTCAGCTTGCAAACTAAATGCTCTTTGCCCTTTTCTTCAAAGCCTTTCGGCTCCACCATGTAAATTTCCTCATGCAAATCCCCATGCAAGAAAGCTGTCTTGACATCCATTTGCATAAGCTCCATATCCTCTACTGCCACTAGTCCAAGCATGCATCTAAGTGTGGTCATCTTCACAACCGGAGAGAATATCTCATCAAAGTCCACACCCTTCTCTTGCTTGAACCCTTTAGCAACCAAACGGGCCTTGTACCTAGGCACATCATCACCTGTGACCTTCATTTTGTAGACCCATTTACATGGCAATGCTTTCTTTCCATGTGGCAAAGAAACCAAGTCCCAAGTCTTATTCTTCATAAGTGAACTCATCTCTGATTGCATAGCATACTCCCACTTGCGTTGATCCTCACGCATCATAGCCTCTTTGTAGCAAGAAGGCTCCCCGCAATCAGTAAGCATCACATAGTCTACCCCTGGAACAAACCTATCAGGCGGTCTAGACACTCTAGATGATCTTCTCAAGGGCATTTCAGCTTGCTGTCCCACTTGCATATCAGCCACATTTGGCTCATCATTTCCACCAATAGATGATCCATCATCTACCCTTGATTGTATACCTGTGGGAGTACTTGGTTGTACCATTTCTTGCACATTTGGTGCATGGACAGCTTGCTGCCTATCAACATATGCAGGTGGATTCACATCCTGGAAAGTGATTCTCCTCATTTCCACATCCCTCATGGGTGCCTTATGCATCTTCTTCTCATTGAAGACCACATCATGGCTGCGTATGATCTTCTTTGCTTCTGGATCCCAGAGACGATAGCCCATCTCTCCACTTTCACCATAACCTAGAAAGATGCATTTCCTAGACTTAGGATCTAGCTTCTTTTGAAGCTCTTTTGGCACATGTGCATATGCCTCACACCCAAATATACGCAAATGAGAGTAAGAGGGCTTCTTGCCACTCCATGCCTCTTCAGGAATACCACCATCCAAACTCTTACTAGGTGATCTATTGATCACATGCACTGCAGTCTTCATTGCCTCAGCCCAAAAACCACCAGAAAGACTTGCATTGGAAAGCATGCATTGCAACCTTTCTTGAATGGTACGATTCATCTTTTCTGCAACTGGATTTTGCTCTGGAGTTCGAGGGGATGTGAGCTCCCTCTTAATCCCACGTGTATCACAGAAATGCTGAAAGTCATGAGAGAGATACTCTCCACCATTGTCAGTCCGTAGGCATTTAAGCGTTCTAGCTGACTGATTCTCAACCAAGGCTAGCCATTTCTGAAATACTTGGAACACATCACTCTTTCGAGCTATAGCATAAGCCCACACTTTTTTAGTTGCATCATCAATGAATGTCACATAGTATTCAGCCCCGCCTAATGACCGTGTAGGCATGGGACCACATACGTCTGAATGCACCAAATCAAGCATTTCAAACTCTTTCTTTCCCCTTCTTTTATGGGCTGATTTAGTCTGCTTCCCATAGAGACAGTGCTCACAAAATTCAAAATCAGAGTAACTCAAATGCGGTACATAACCCAAACGGCATAAGAGTTTCATTCCATTCTGGCTCATGTGCCCCAACCTGCAATGCCACAAAGAAGTGCTTGGCTGCTCGGTTATTGCAACAACATGATCAAATACCCCTGATACATGTAAGGGATACAAAGTCCCACACTTGGCACCCCTGGCCAAAAGCATAGAGCCCTTTTGAATTTTCCAACTTTGAAAGCCAAAAGTGGTGTGAAAACCAGCATCATCTAGTTGACCCACTGAAATAAGACTCTTGGTCAGCTTAGGCACATGTCTCACATGTTTCAAAACAAATGCAGACCCATTTGCAAAAGAAAACTTTATGTCACCTGCTCCCACTATGTCACATGCATAGTCATTTCCAAGATGCACACAACCTGTCTTTCCACTATCATAAGTGGAGAACCATTCCCTATGGGGAGTAACATAAAATGAAGCACCAGAATCCAAAATCCAATCCTGGGAATATGCATCATCTGAAGTGGTAAGCAACTCTGCAGATAGAGTAGACATGAAGAGAACATCATTGTCACTATCATGTGTGACTGCATTGATCTCCTCGATCTTCACTTTTCCTTTGTCCTCCCTTGGACTCTCTTCCTTTTGATTTGCACCCCAATTTGCATTCTTTTTCTTATCCTTTTGCTCTCTTTTCAGCTTGTAGCAATCCTTTTTCATATGGCCCTTCTTGCCACAGTGGTAACACTCAATGTTTCGTGCCTTGGATTTGCTACGAGACTTCCCTCTTTCTTGGGACTTCCCCCTGAACTGTGATCTACCCCTTTGCACATTTAAGGCTGCATCCTGCTTGTTGCCATCCATAGACTTCCGTCTAATCTCCTCGGCCAACAAGCTACCCACAACATCATCAAATTTCAGTACTCCACCAGGTGCAGAGTTACTGACAGCTGTACGGAAGGTATCCCATGAGGATGGCAATGAACATAAGAGAAATATTGCCTTAGTCTCCGCATCAAAATTCATTTTCTGAGCCTGAAGCTGGCTGAAAATAATATTGAATTCATTCAAATGAGAAGCAATGGAGACCCCTTCCTTCATCTGCAACTCAAACAACCTCTTCATGAGGTAAACTTTATTAGAGGCAGTTTCCTTCTCATAAGTGGCACACAGTTTCTTCCACAAATCTTCCGTAGTCTGCTCATTTACTACTGTGAAATAAACTGACTCTGCAAGATGAAGTCTAATAGTAGACTTTGCTAATGCATCCAACTCATTCCAATCATCCTCAGACATATCCACAGGCTTAGCTTCAATACCTGCCAAGGGTTTAATCTGCTTCTTTTGAATAAGCACATCCCTTATTTGTTCTTTCCACAAAGAAAAGTTTGTCCCATCAAACTTTTTAATGCTGAAAAACTCCTTTTCAGGCATGGAAGAGGATGCCATGATGCAAATAAAGCAAAATCCCAAATGCTAGTGCCTGCAAGAGAGAATCACACCAAATACCAGGTGCACCCAAATGTGTATGCCACAATAGAGTGAAAATATCACCAAAACTCAAAACTCAAAGCATCTGACTCATGTGCATATACTATGCATCCATATGAGCAAATTTGGCCCAAAAGAAAATGCCAATAAGTGCCAAATGACTCAAGCATAAACACTGTCCACTGGCATATGCATCAATAATGTCACATCCAAGAGAGCATAGCACTATCAGTGCATCACCAACAATGTGTCAAAGCTGTCCCTCAGCATAAAATAGCATCCATGTGCAAAGCGTCCATAAAAATAGCATCCCACAAGGCAATTTGGGCCTATCAGCGCATCCAACAAGGACCGCAATGCATCCAAATGGCCTATAAATCATCCACTGCAACCCAATGCATACCACGAATGAGCGCACACTGCTCAAGCTGCAACCAGAGTGATCTGCATAAGGTATGCTCAAGAAATCATAGTCCCACGGTAATGAGCGCTACTGAAAATAGAACCTGAGATGCCTCAAAACATGGGCGCCATTGCATAATCGGAATCAGCAAGAAAATCTGCAAATATCTCTCTTCTGCCAGAACTCCAAAATCTCAACCGATGAGTGAGAAACGGGAGTCAATACTTATCCATTGCCATGTGGCATAAATCTAAGGTTTCAAAACCTTAGTATGAAAAATGCATAACAGAGAGACGAAATCGAATACACAGAGATTTATAACTCTGAAAATCCTCCACCGAATCACGCAAGAACTGACAGGTAGGGGTTTTTGGGTGTCCGGAACGCAATGGGACAGACGGTTTTGGAAACCGTGGTCTCAATCACTGGGTCCAACACACGGACTGAAAAACGTTTTTGGAAACATAGCTATCTGTAAACTCCACCGGAGTGCGAATGATGAGCAACATAGAAGTTTTAGGACCTCCTGAGTCCACCGGAACTGACAGATCTGCAAATGGTTGCTCCAAACTTGAGTTCCAACACCCGGGCAAAAAACGCAGGAACTGACACAGTGAGTCAGAAATCCAATGAAATGATCCCAGATTCAAGAATGAAGGTGTTTCCAAGCTCCTGAAGTAATGTGGACACCAAAAGCAAGCAATAGTTGCCTCTACAAGTCAATATGGAGTCTCTGTCATCGAACGGAACAGGGAAAAGCTCAAAAAACGACTTTTTCTTTGAAAGCTCTTAACAGGCTCTTAAAACCACTTCGCAAAGCCAAAGTGACTTTTCCAAAGGTTCCTCCAAGGTCTCTGCACACTCAGATGTAAGTAAAGTCACCCACAAAGCTTCCCACAGAGCTTCTCCTTCCTCCCACAGAGCTGCTGAGCTTCAAGCATTCACGCACGCTCAGCTAGATCACCCGGGCTCTGATACCAGTTGAGAGTGCTCTCAAGAGAAGCAAGAATGGAAGAGGGAGAGAGAGCGAGAGAGAGACAGAGAGCCACACAAGTTTTGGTGGGTGCAGAACCACCCTAATCTTCTTTTTCATTCATTTATATATGTGTTTGAGTATTGTACATAACTGGGGTTAAGGCACAGTGACCTTTAACCCCCACAGGCATGTCTTTTGTGTTGCTGTAGGTCCTTCAGGGAAGGAGGCACGTGAGCTTGCAAGAAGGCATCGGCTGCTGCTATCGATGGGAGTTTGAGTTGGACTATGGAGAGCTTAGGGACTTAGTTGGGTGCATCGCTCCTATGCAGGCCTGGAGTCCGTGAGTGGTGTGCTCTGTGAGAAGAGAGTAGCTGCAATGCTTTGATCCCTTGAAGGTGACGCGCAGTGGGTGTCCTGCTTAAAAGTTCAATGATTGTTATAGTTGTAAGGAGTTTGGGCTAGGCATGTCTTTTGTGCTACTAGAGGTCCTTCAGGGAATGAGGTACGTGAGCTTGCATGAAGGCATCGACTATTGCTGTCGATGGGAGTTTGAGTTGGACTATGGGAATCTCTTTTGAGAGAGTTTTGGGTCTTGGATGTGGCATCTCTAATGGTTGCAGGTCTCTACTATGCGAGTCCAAAGTTCTTGAGACAAAGAAAATGTGTGCTCCGGGAGCATGGGAGAAGCCATGAGGTTATGATCACTGTTTGAAGGATAGACAAGTGCCACCAATCCAAGTGAGACATGAATAGTTTGATGCGCTTGAGAACCCATGCACTATTGAAAGGAGTACTGTTTGTAGATCTCCAAAGTTTGAGATTATCAAAGGACCACGCATTCTCAAAAGGTCACTAAATGCACGTAGGAGAAGAGTATTACTTATTGACATGCTTGATGAACATGGCGGGCAAATTAGGGGCAATCATGATGTGGGATTTCCTGGCTTGACATGAAGGAAGATCGAGTTCTACATGATTGGAGATGTCTTGTCTTGAGCAGCTTGTTTTCTGATGAGAAGATAGTTATGAAGCTATTGTGATTGTCTGTTCTGAGTAGGCATGATATGAAGCTATCACTGTGGGCTGTGTGTTTTTTGACAATACATGGTTGTCTAGATGATTACTGGTTAATGAAGAGGGGACTTCAAATGACAGTTGAACAGATCTAAAAATCGTCGATCTTCTATGCATCCTAAATTGTGGTTCTTTTGTATGTTCCTGAGCTCAAGCAGTTTAGTAGGAGAGCTTGTCTTGAGTTGTATAATCCATTGGGTTTTTTGAGGTTGTTTGGTTTTTGAAGGAAATGTGGCTAGAGTATTAATTGTATTTAGAGGTGTGTAGAGATAGGGATTTTCAATGAAAGATTTTTACCTTCTGATGGTGTTGTTCATTTGCTTTAAATGTGGATGAGGGTGGTTGTGAAGGCAGACTAGGCTCTATTGCTTTTGTCCATCCAGCGGCTCTCACTAATTTATATTTTCTATGATATTGTATGGGATTGAGAGGATGAGTGGAATGGATCATTGTAAATACCATGTGTATGAATGATAAATACCTTGGTATGGGGTGAGACTTATTTGGGTATGGGATATTATGGGGTTTTTAGAAAATAGGAAGAGTGAGTCATATAAAGAGGTGGGCTCATGTCCATGTGTTCCAATAATCTAAGTGAGATCACATGCCAAGCATTTGGAAGGCATGTGGAGGAGTGTAGAGTCAAGAGGAATCCTTTTAGAATTCCTATGTGGAATAGGAAGGATGTCGACATATGGAAAAGAGAGGGTCCCTATGGGCTCCATGTGGGGAGACTCTTGACTTTCTAAATATTTTAAGAGTCTTGAGCATCTTTCGATGGGACACATGGCAAGGGTAGCCAAAAAGGACATGGATGGTGACATACGGGCTTGTGTGATTGATGGGGGAAGGAATCTACAGGCAGCAATTGTAAATGGGTGAAGGAGGGTGACAAAATATCTATAAAAGGAGCCCTCCTCTCCCTTGTTCATCATCTTTTCCACCATTAGGCTTGATGTTGTTGTAGCTCTAGTCTCCTCAAGCCTCTTCCATGAGCTTTCTCTCCCTCTTGTAGATTTTCTCTTATGTAGAGTCTTGAGTCCATCTCTCTCTAGATTATTCTCTCTCTATGAGTAGTCTTGGAGCTTCTGCTCCCTCTTGTACATATGAAACCTCTTCTTCTCCCTTGTGTTTATAGTATTCTGAGTTGCATTGGAGTGGAGTCTCACTCTATTGGTAATGAACGTCACTTCAGTTTCTCTCGCTTGAGTGTCTCTTCCCTTTTTCCATTGTTTTCTCTTCCAAAGTGCTCAAAAGTGTTGTCTATTCGGTCGCTCATTGCGCATACATGGTTTATTTATTTCCCAAGCCCCAAAAGGAGCTCTTCCTTTCCTCCTAGGAAACCTCTATAGGACTTGGATCGTTGATGAAGTATAAGCATGGAGGTAGTATTCTCCCAAGTCGGCACCAGTAGAAGGAGTGGGTGTTTTTCATGACAGTTTGATCCCCTGTCAGTATTTTGCTCATAACGTTTTGGTCAATAGTATGATTTAAACAAAACTTATATCAGCGCAAAGCTCTCTTCAAGGAGCATCATCCTATGTCTTAAGTTATTATATTAGATATCAAACCAAAAATCTATGACTCTTGATGTGTGATGATTTCTTTTTTAGATAGCTTTAACCCCTGTCCAGTAAACTGCCCATATCTTTCGGACCACTTCTCTCTTTCTTACAAAACTTATATCAGATCGAAGCCCATTTCAAGACGCATATTAATATGTGTTTGAATATTTGATATTATGTCTTTGTTGAAAGTTATGGGTCTCTGTGTCTTATGATATTTTGCAGAGTGTTTTGAGCTAATTGTAAAGGTATCTATGAAGGAGGTGCAATGTTTCCCCGGGACCTACCCATCCGACGCAGTCAGCTCCTTAAAACTCCTTGATATATATCAGTTCATGTCATGTTGAGTTGCAAGATCTTCTTTCAACAATGTATCTCTCTTCTCTTTGGCACAGACTGGCTTATTGAGATTATGGCCTCCGCTGATCCTTTCCTTCTCCCTATGCTTGAGTACAACATCACTTGGGATGTTATCATCTTCATTCTCATCTAAGGGAGGAAAGTATGGTGTGGTCTCTTGGTATAAAAGCTTCTTTTTAATGTCCCTTTCCTAGTGATAAATATCTCTATCACTCAACTCGAAAGCAGTAGGAAGTGAAGAGGTGCGTGAAGTTTCTTACCTCCAACTTCATGTCACAGTATAAAGAAAGAAAATAGTGATTGGATGAGAGTTTATGAAAGAAAATGATTGAATGGACATAATAGACATATGAAATTGTGACATGTGGATGAGATAGATCATATCATCTTGCCTTTATATTGAGGCATTCCACTTGTTTGTCACTTTGATTTCTTTTCTCTCTCATGGAGTTTACTGTCTACTTTGAGCCCCCTAAGATTTGTACACGAATCGCTCATGTTGTGCCAAAATAATGTACCTTAGCAATGAATTCATTTACTTGCACTCTTTTGATTCCCACAAATTCCTCACAATGGGAGCTGTATCACTTACACTTTACAGCCAATTGCTGGAGTCATGTTGGTCCTTCTAATGACAACATCTTTAATGTTTTGCACCCAAGCCATTTTTCATTCATTTTAGGGGACACCAACATAGCTAATGTCGCCCTCTTTCCAGCTTATTAATCTAAGCTATACATACCTTTCTGTTTGTATAAGCCTTTAGGGGACACTAACATAGCTAATGTTGCCATCTTTGCACCTAGTTGATTGAAGCTATGCACCCCTTTTACTTTGAATAAGCTATCTCTCAAATTAGAGAGTAAATTCACTCAAGCCTTCATCTCCCAAGTTGTCGATAGAGTTGTCACTCTACAAATTCTTCTATGCAGGTTGAAGCCTTTGAAGACTCAAAAGACTGGTAGCCATTGGAATAGCCTAATGTTGATGCCTCAAATGGTCCCACCAATTGTGAGATCAAGCTTGTGTTCTTCACTCTAATGGTGGCAATGTTTAAAAATATGCATCTACCACCGCTACCTAGTGCTACTTTGTAAGGTGCCTCTGTTTTTCACCTTGTTTTCCCTCTATAAATGTTGCAAACATGTCTTCGTTTTAGTCATTCACTGTGAGTCAATTCATAGTATTCCCCTCATTGGCTTCTCTTTCATTGCCCAATAAAATGCACCAAAATATTACTTTCTAAATCATGGTTGGCTTCTCTTTGATTGCCCAATAAAATGCACCAAAATATTACTTTCTAAATCATGGTGTTACACGTTGGCCTCATCCCAATCATGCTCTACCTTCACATCTCTTTGTGTATATGAGGGAGATAGACATTTTTGGATGGCCAAATTATGTTCTTCATGCAATGTGGAATGAAACATTAGGGGGCAAAGAGAGGCACTTAACTTGGATACAAAATGAAAGCAATGAGAAGAATAATCTACACAACAAATTGGAAGCTAAGATCTCATATTACTTAGCCATATGTGGAAATCAAGAAACAACAATCTGTTCATCTAGACTCTACACACATGAGCGACAATAAGGCAATTCTATCTCTATGGACTCTAGGACTTTATATACAAGACATTATGACACTGTGTGATAGGTACCACCCAAATTTACAATCATTTGCACCGACCCATCAAAAGGGTAGGTGCCATCCAGCTCGGTCTCATCCGTAGTAGCGAACTATCTTGGGTCTCTTTAATCTATAGGCCCTATTTGATTCAACACCCAATCCTTATCTTCATCTTTGTCACTCTTAAGGCCACACATTTTGGGCCCATTGAGTGGTCCCTAGGCCTCTATGAAATTGGTTGTCAACAGACCACCTACCCATGTCCTAAGACCACCTATCCATGTCCTATTGGTGAATGTGCACCATAAGCAAGGTAGTAGTGGCGATGGCATTCAATGTTTTTATTGTACATCAGCCTTTGTGCAAAATTGAGGGTGTGTTAGACCCCTGGGCAACCACCCAGGGTGTTTACAGACTAGCACACCCTAGGCACCGCCCACAAATCATAGATGGGAAACATTTCTTGCCCACATATAGCCCACAGCTAGATGCGTTCAATGCCACCATGTGCGAGCATGGGCGTCTCTAGTCTGTAAACACTTTGATTAACTACTGCGATGCCCTTTCTCGCTCATCTCTATGGTACGCTTTTCTCTCCACTCCATTTCTATAGTATGCTTCTCTCTCTCTCTCTCTCTCTCTCTCGTTCGATCCTCAGATCGACTTTGGATGAGTCATATTTGGCTACTTGGAATTGTTTCCATGAAGTAAAAAAAAGCCTGCTCTCCCAGTGTGTATAGTCACATCACCACCAACATTTCTATTGCTCATTGTGAGCAGACTTGTTGGTTTGTGTTGTGATCTTGTCGTTGTGTGCATCTCGGATCTCCTTGGAATTGTTTCCACCAAGTCAAAAAACCCTCCTCTAGTGTCTCTCCTCCTTCCTCTCTCTCTCTCTCTCTCTCTCTCTAATGCTTCACATCGACCTTTTTCTCCTTGTCGAGTACAATCACCAACTACCTCACGTCTCCACTCACACTCTACTCTTCCCTCACATCTACCTTCTCTATCCCCATAACAATTGTCTTCTTGTTCTTGGTCATCATCATCATCACCTTCTTCTTCTACTCCTCCTTCTCCCTTCTCTTCTTCACAGAAGTTGCTCTAGTTCGTTCATGCATGTCATGGTGCACCCCTTGTTGGGGACCATCGATGCATAGTGGTGGTGGCAGATTACATTGCCATTGGCCATGATTTTGATGTTGGTTTGCAAAGCCTATCCTTTTTGAACATACATGCACATGTAAACTAAAAGGACGGTCTTATGTGCGGAAGAGTAGATCCATAACTTGGGCTGCTGATTTGATTTTCTTGGATTTGCCCTTGGGTGGGGATCATCTCATGCCCCCCTCGCATCCACTTTGGGATACTTTGTTGGAGGACCATGTGCACTATGGGTTATCATTGTCGGCATCCACCCTATCAGATGAAGGGTGGTCGGTTGTCATGGCAGCTAGTGGAGGTAGTTTATATGGCTGTTAGTCTATTTTTGCAAGCATTTTGTGTTTATTTTATGGTTTGTAAATAGTTTCAATACCTTGGCTTTCAAGGGAGAGTATTAGTTGAGTGGAGTGCTACTGCCAAGTCTCAGAGCTACATATTGCATGACGCATTGTACTTGTGCATCACACCTTGTTTGGTTCCTATGAGTCAAGTGGATCACACATTGGGGTGATGCTTGTTTCAAATTGTATTCTCATCCTTCTTATTACATTGGATTGTGCAGTTAACTAATTTGGTTTTGATGTTTGCAAGCTTGTACATTGCACATATTTCTACTACATCATCGAGGGATGCACCCTCAGAATTTTGTTGATCGCACTTCCCCATTCTTTGAGGCCCTTGGCATGCAAGCGACAGATGATGTAATGTACCACTACATCCCTGATGATGCTCTGGGTACCATCACAGTAGGGATGCATTTGAGGGGAGGCATGGAGAGGAGCCATACCTTCCTCTGGTGCTTTTTGGAGATGCTTTGTGCTCCAGAGGGTATCTATGTTGAGCTGGGTTGTGGCACAGGCCTGTTGCTAAAGGCATGCCTTAGCATAGGACATGCTTGTGCATCCCTAGATGTGGATGATAGATTGTTGCACTCGTACATTATTCCTTTACTTAGTGCTAGCAGATAGGGTAGGGAGGACATCACAGCACAAGGTGATGATGAGGTGGACACCAATGCTAGTCTTAACCCTTTTGATGACTAGTGAGCAACTTCTATCACACTGGAAGGTGTTTCATTTATTCATGGACATTTTTTTTTGGTGCTGCTTTGAGGCTTCATTTCATATTGGAAATTGACCATTTTGTGTTCTCCTAAAATGTGATTATGAGTGCATGAAACATAGAACATGCATGACTATTTATTATTTTAAATATACCATTTATTAGTTTAATTTTATATTTGAGTATGGATGTTTTTTTAATGTTGTCTTGGCAAAGTTTGTTGCCAATTTATGCAACGGTGAGCGCAAGGGCTATGGTTAATGATCCACATTGCGAAGAGATAGCCAAAGCGTCAGCTGAGAAGAAACATCTTTAGAGATGATGAGTGTGACTCTGAGTGAATATGACCAGGGATCACATTTGCAATTGGTGTAGGAAAATGTTTTATTGATGAACATCGATCCCTTTTGTGGGCCGATTTGTTGCTTGCTTTTTCCCTCTATGAGGACAATGTAATGATCTATTTGCTTTCGTTCGAGCAATCCATCATGTTTCTTCATGCGATAATCTTAAAGTCACATGTTGTGTATAAGATGATGTGTTTGTTTGATTCTAGTATCATTATCTTTTTTCATTGGGCATCATGAGTGTGATTGTTTTTTTCAAATAAACTGTCTCGCAAAAACCTGGGTAAGGCATTGCCTTTACATTTTTGCTGAAATAAAATCAACCATGGTGTGGGAGCTTCAAGTCATATGGCTAATAAGGAAAACATGTTTGATTATCCATAAACCCTAGACATTAAGCATATTAAATGATGGTCTTCATGTAAATGACTACTTATTTTAGAGGGATTCGCTCGGAATGTGCTTCGCTGGGAGTCTAGGAATCCTCATTGGCATATTGGTAAGATTTATCTATATGAGAAATTTATTATTATAGAACACCTACATTGTTTGTTAGTGATCCACTCCCAGGTTTGTTAAACTCTTGTCATAAAAAGAGCCTCCCTACGAGTGATACACATGTGATGTTCTTGAGGCTTGATCATGAGTTGACGTCAGCAAGTAGGCACTTGTGTCCATCCAACTACCACACTCCTTTCATTATCTCTCATTCCTCTTCCTTCCCCCTCATTTTTGAGCACCCAAAATCTCATCACTTCTCTTCTCTACCTGCATTTCTCTCCCATTTCACTCTCATTCTTTTAAAACTATCAAGATTTTTGAATGAGATTCAACCTACCTTCTCCTTTCTCTATTTTGGGTGCTTCTCCTTCAAATCTTGCCACTTCCTCTCTCATATGAGATTCTCTTATGATCTAAAATCATTTCATTCAGGAAAATGAGGCAATCAATGTTTTGAGCAAACCATGAATGATGCAGCGTGTTTGGAGCTTAGAAGGAGCTACTGGACGAGATTCTTTGAGAAAGGATCAAAGAAGATTTTCTTTCAGGCATTGCAATTTTGTTGATGCATGAAAATCAATCTTTCTTTTGTCCATCTCTCAATACTAGTCACTTTCCCTGTTGCAATCTCTAAGGGTGCATGATGTCGAACCATTTGTGAAGGTTTGGGGTCCATCCAAGTAGCTTGTATGGAGGTTCAGGTGAGATAATCTTTGGAACAATGCAACATAGTGATTATGACGAGATTTATTTGTTAACAATGTAACTTTGAAGAAACAATTGGTTTGTAGTTCATTTTGTGTAGTTGTGTTGTTTTGTTTTATTACAGGTTTGAAAATGTTGAAAGATTTGTTTGTTTTGTAAGAAATTTCATGAGAAATGAGTCTTTCTCCACTCTTACTATCAATAGTTTTCTACAGAATATTGCTTGAAATAGATTTTGAGATGTTTGGGGAGCATATAATTTGTTTTAAAGCAAGAACCATCAACTTCATCATTCTTGGAACACATTTGGGACCACTAGGAGGGACAAAGTTTGATCACATTTTTCTTTCAAAGAACCTTGCTCCAAGAATCACGTATTGTTCATCCATGTAGTTTTAGAATATTTTTAGTTTTCAACTCAAATCAGGGTCTATCAGTGCAACTTGCATGGAGATTCAGGTGAGAAAACCTTTAAAACGATGTAAGACAATGATAATAACACAATTTCATGAACTTTGACAATTAATTTGTAGTTTATTTTGGTAATTGTGTTTTTTTATTTTAATACATGATTTGAAGAGGAAGAAAGATTTGTTTGTTTTGAAAGATACACTCTTACTATTAAGGTTTTTTATAGAATATGGTTTGAAGTAGATTTGGAGTTGTTTGGAAGCATATAATTAGTTTTGGAGAAAAATCCATCAACGTCAACATCCTAGATTACAAGAGGGACCATTGAGGAGGACAAGTTTGATCATGTTTTTCCTTCAAAGATCCCTATGAGGAATTGTTCATGCACATAGTTTAACAGTGTTTGATGATAAGTAAATGTTTTTTTGAATTTGTAGATTTCAATTGTTAGATTTTGCACGCAATTGGGGTTTTCATTTTTTCTTGGTTTGATACTTTTCTAAAACATGTCATGTTTGTATTTTGTTTGTTGATGTCAATGTTATATTATATTAGGTGAAAAGTGTATTAAATCATGCAAGCCCCTTGGAATTAACAAAAGGTGGATATCCATTTTCAAATTGATGCAGAAGATTCTTGACCAAACCGATATCCCAAGTGTGATCGAAGGTCATAAAAATGGTGAGCTACTTAAAGTTGAGGGCTATGGATCCTACAATGTAGAATGGCATCTAGCTGCTGACCTCAAGACTATTAAATGAATGTTTAATGTGGCACATGGAGAAAATACATGCCATCCTTGTCCACTATGCATGCAAACAAGAGTACCTACAAAGGGTGGTAAAAAGAATCAAAAGCAATGGGCCTTTGAACTTGTAGAGATAGATCAAACTAAGGCACCAGATAGGGATGCTTAGAGAAAGATCCATCATGGA
This sequence comes from Dipteris shenzhenensis, assembly GCF_047967505.1. Classification (NCBI taxonomy): domain Eukaryota; kingdom Viridiplantae; phylum Streptophyta; class Polypodiopsida; order Gleicheniales; family Dipteridaceae; genus Dipteris; species Dipteris shenzhenensis. The sequence goes on from NC_141599.1 coordinate 514,127, forward strand.
GCTCAATTCTTGAAATTCCTCTTGAATGAGTACACATTTGTGCTCTTCATGCTATTGTGAGAATAATTGAAAAGTTGGTGCATCTGTACATCATTGATGCATATAACTTGAAGCCCCAACAAGAGAGTGAGAGGATGATTGCAAGAAATGAAAAGGTTCTTTCAGGTATGGGACTACACTCTGGACAAGTAAAGATTACAAAAGATGAGAAAAGATTTGGAAAAATAGGCAATGTTCCTTGTAATCCAAGCTTTGGTGGTGTCAAGGCTTTAAAATTCCTTTCTGTAAAGAAGAAGAATGACAAGCTCAAATGTGCTAATGAGTTTGATGTATGGAGATTTACACAATGCTTGTTATGAACGAGGGGGGAAGATTGAAAAAAGCTCGAGTGTGGTTAGCTCTTGATAGCTTGGTACCTTTACTACAAAAGAAAAGATTCAAAGATGATGATGCACAGTGTTTCATTAGTGCTGTGAATGACTTTAGCCAGAATATAGAGATAGCTTGGGGAAAGAATCATTTCACACATTACATGGTGATCTCTAACTTGGACATTGAGATGTGCATATTGAATGGTCCTTTATTTACTAATTTGATTTTCTATTTGGCAACACATTTTATATGCTCATGCACCATACATGACATGGAATTATGGAAGCATCGGAGTGTCGTCGCATGGAAAGATTGCATTGGCAAGCACATTATGCATATAATAGAGCAACCCAACATGGGGGTGGTAGAACTAAGTCAAGCCCAATGGTTCAATTGGTTCAATGGTGGTACAGGCGTATCAAAATAAGAGCAGCTGCAACACTAGCATTCAAAGAGTCCTTAATGTCCCATGTAATGCAAGATGTTAACGCGGAACATCGAAGAAGAATATACAACTCATCAAATGCAAGATAGAATCATGCAAGGGCATATGTGGGTGGAGACGGATGAAAATGATGGTGTAGACTCTTCCAATGTGGATGCCCATGCATAAGTTTCACAATTTCTTAGTTGTGTGATTTGCAGTAAAGCCAACCTATAATGTCCATGAGTTGCAGTAAAAATGAGAAATTTTGTGTTATTGGATGTTGATTATATGTATTTAGCTCAAGGTTGCAACAATTTTACTCTTTTTAGAGTTTTTATTAAAAACAAGTATTTTTAAAAATTAGGATTTTGGGCCCTATATAAAAAGAATGGACCCTCATTTTCATTTCATTGTTTGAAGAACTCTCCACTCCCACACCACCTCCCACTTACCCTTGATGTTTCCACCCTTTCGCTCGCACCCTCACCCTTTCTCTCGCATACTCTCTCCATCCCCCATGGCTAGAGGCCCAAGATCAAGGCACCAAGGAGACTGGCACAGTAAGACCCACCTCTAGACTCAGAGATAGAGAGTGATAGCCCCCCCCCTCTCTCCTGGATAATCCCCGTCGAAGGGAGAATCTACCATTTCGGAGGCCAGAGAGGGAGCAAGGGGCAGGCTTGCAGATAGAGGGACAGAGGAAGGCACAAGAGGATCACGATGCAGATGCCGATGACTCAGAGAGCACAGAGGAGGAGCGCGAGGAAGAGCAACAGTAATGAAGGATAGAGCAGAGGACTAAGTCAAGAGTAGAGAATCAACATTCACACCCATGGAGGAGAGGACACCCAACTCCAGGTCCAAGGCAAGAGGCCCTCCACATCCAGGAAGAGGCCCTCCACGTCAAGGGCAAAGAGGCCCTCCTCCAATGAGGTGATACAGATTCAAGCCGGGGATTGTGGCACTTCGAGAGAACAAAAAGCTTCAAAAATTCATCGATCTGCTCATCCCAATGGCAAGCTATCGAGGTCATGCAGGACCTCAACGATAGCCCAATGTCTTGATACTATAGGCATGGAGTTGTGGAGTCTCTATGGTGTATTTCCAAAGATGCCTTGCTTGCCATGCAACATGTAGTTGAGGCCTACCTATAGTAGACCTCATCGATGACACCCAACTGGCCTGAAATAGCTATGATACTATGGAGAGGACCGAATCGTGTGTCTGAGAACAAAAATAAAGCTATACTGTGCCTAACCAAAAAAACAAGATTTATAGTAGGATGGATGGGCCTCATCTTCACCATCTGACTAAGGACCCTAAACTTCATGATACTCATCTTTCCATCTAGCAATAATTGTCGATGGAAGACCAAAATGTGTTGAGCCACTCTATTGATGTAGTGGCCAATCGAAGCCATCCCCCCACCAGAAGACCCTCTGGTTCCACCCTTGTATCCAGTATATTCATCAACCCATAAGATATCCTGCAACCAACATATCACATCAAAACCCAAAGATTATATAAATTAAGAAAACATCATTTTTTAGGAATTAATAAAATTAGTATTTTCTCACAGAAGAAAAATAATCTATTAAAACAACCATTTAGACATAAGGAACCATGTGCATGATTAAACCCTAAATCTGACATCGTGCGACCAATGCAAAAACTATTTGTAGGGTGTTTTTTGCATAAATATCATGCATATGGTTCCTTATGTCTCAATGGCCTCCCAGAAATTATTGTTTTAACAAATTATTTTTCATCTATGAGAAAACCCTAAAACTAATTGTATTCCCTATGGGCTGAATAAAAACCATAAACCTGTTATTTTCCCTATGTTAGAAAACCATAACCCTAATTTTTTCCACAAATGGAGTGGAAGGGGCAAGTTGGAGGGGGTTGTGGTAGTGGAGAGTCAAATTTATTCAATTTCAAGTGTAGGAATAAAAAATGTAATGTAGGGTACAAACCCCAACCAAATTTTTTGGTTTTTAACCTAGGCTATCTTGCATGCATACGAGGCATGTAGATGGATTTTCAGCCCAAAATATGCCCTAGAAGCATGATATCCGACATCATGCACCCTATGCCTTAGAAGCATGATATCCGACATCATGCAACCAGGGCCCTATTTTTTAACCGTGTTTTTTCAAAAATAGAGCCCTAATCGCACGATGTTGGATATCATGCTTCAAGGGCATATTTTGGGCTAAAATCCATGTACATGCCTAGTATGCATGCAGGATAGCTTGGATATAAAATTAAAAAAATTGGTTTGGGTTTGTACCCTAAACCCTTAACCTTATTTTTTATTCCCTACCAGTTGAAGACAAAGCAATAGTTTTGTTGCTAAAATGGAACCTAGAATTATACTGATGATTTTGAATCACATGATGAAGTTGGCAAACCTACATCCCTTTTGTGGTTGGTCTTGAACTTCATGCTAACTTGAGGTGCCATCTTCTTCATCTCTCTCCCCAAACAATTCCCTCTACAAATTTATGGACTCCTCATCGAACATGTCGTACTCTAATGTGGCACCCTCGATTGCCTTTTGTGTTCATTGTATTGCCTCCAGATCAGTGAGGCTCGAGTCATCGAAGCGTACAATCTCATAAATTGCTAGATTGAAGTCAATGACATCATCAAAGGTGTCATTCGAGAGCTGACATAGCACCTCATCCTATCAGAGACCGGTTTCTTCCATCACTTCCAATAGGGTAAGGTATTCCTCTTGGAGACCGATTTCTTCCATCACTTCCAATAGGTCAAGGTATTCCTCAACCTTTATCTTGATTGGATCAATCAAAGTGAGGTGTGGCTTGGTTGCTACCTCATCTGGATTATAGGTGGAGGATGGATATGCATGAGTCGAAATTGATGATAAGATAACCTCGCTTTCAACTTTCTCCTCAACCAGGTTAATAGTATGCTCCTTAGGATCCAGGTCTAGGTTTATGTCATCTCCTCCACCACTTGTTGATGGACCTGCTCCACCACTTGTGCATGCAAAAGGACCCTCGAGCTGCTCTCCAACATCCTCATCAAACTTGCTACTTGCAAGGAGAACGGTAAGGGTTGCATCTCTCTCGATCGAATGAATTGGGGAAGATGAATCATCCCTGATGGGAATAGCATAGTCATGGAGAGAGATAGGGACATTATCCATGTCCCTACCTAGTGTCTTCTTGAAGTTAGCACTCTGGTCAAAAGAGCTCAAAATATCCAATGAAACTCATTGGTGAGGGGAGTTAGCAATCACGAAAGATTGCCCATGGATAAGTCTATCAAAAAAATGAAGAGTGGAATTATCAGCAAGAAGGAAAGCTCTCAAGTGAGACTCAAGATGGAATGCCTTGTAGAAGATAGGATAAACCTGGTCTGCAGAGGCATGGGAATCAATGGATGAAATCCACTGGTCAAAAGCCTCTCTAGAGGAAGCCATGATGAGTGCTGGAGGATGCTCGGGAAGATGAAAGAGGAGAATGTGGAATGCAAGGTTATTCAAGAGTGGGAAACTGAAAATGTGAAAATGACCTTAGAAGTGTACTTAATAAAATTGGCATTGCCCTTAAAAATGCTTTTAATTACAATATTTTTATATTTATTGTTTTTACTTTGGAAAGTCTCTCTCTCTCTCTCTCTCTCTCTCTCTCTCTCTCTTATAGACCCACAAGGTCTTTTGAGGACGTCAATATATCTTTCTTTCTTTCCCTCCCTTTGTGTCCCTCATTGCTCTCTCTCTATCTCTCTTGCTCCCCCTCTCTCCCTCGCCCTCTCTCTCTATCTCTTTCCCTCCCTTTGTGCCCTTGTTCTCTCTCTCTCTCTCTCTCTCTCTCTCTCTCTCTCTCTCTCTCTGTGACACCGGATGATCATCTTGTTGCCTTGTTGCCCTTAGCTATCTATGTCATGGACATTGGACACATGATTTTACATAAACATTTTTTGTATTTTGTTACTGGCTCCGCCCTTTGGATCAGTTGTATCTAGGTTTTTTTTAAATCTCGTAGTCTCTCGAAGACATTAATTAACTTTATTCTCTTTCTCAACTTAGAGGTGCAAATGAATAAATGCAATCTTAACTCTCTTTCTCTCTCTCTCTCTCTCTCTCTCTCTATCTCTCTCTCTCTACCTCTCTCTCTCTCTCTCCCACTTTCCATCTCCATCTTTCTGTCCCCGTATCCATCTCCATCTTTCCTCCCCCTCTCTTTGTCTCTTTCCCCCCCTTTGTGTCCCTAACTACTCTCTCTCTCTCTCTCTCTCTCTCTCTCTCTCTCTCTCTCTCTCTCTCTCTCTCTATTCATACATCTAACAATGTCTCATGGCCAGGTCCATTATCCCTGACTGCTCTCTCTCTCTCTCTCTCTCTCTCTCTCTCTCTCTCTCTCTTCATACATCTAAATCTACCGCATGGCTAGGTGCATTATTTGTGTCCCTTATTGCTCTCTCTCTCTCTCTCTCTCTCTCTCTCTCACTCTCACTCTAATTGTTACCTATCTCTCTCACACACTCTCTCTCTCTTGCACAACAAATATACAAATATCCACACAGATTTAAAATTACAAATATTTATCGCTTTATCATTCATAGACCATAGAGAGCCATCAATCTAGAGGTGCAAACTTAATAAATAATATCTTAACAACACTTTGTATTATTTATGATTTCCATTCATACATGTAACAATGCCTCATTGCCAAGTGCATTGTTGAAATACTAAGGATCCAAGCAACTAGATATTATGAAATACCTGTTATCATGATCTACTATCTCTAGAGTATGGGGGGGCAACAATTCTTACAAAGGATACTTGTCTCATGCCTATATCTAACTTTGCGATTATCAAATCTAAAATAATAGTCTTGGGGAGGACTTGTTGTTGCAATTCTTCCATGATAAATCGCATGGTCCACTTCTCTTCCTGCTGATAAATTAATACCTCGACAACAGGACTGTGAGTCCCATCGCACAGGTCATCCAAGATGTATTGTAGGTTCTTCCATCTAAACCTTCTATATGTGGAAGTCATGCAGAGACTTTGCCTTCCAATGAAATACCTGCAAAATTTGGGATCTATTAATACATACTATCCCATTGTAGGTTCTTCCATCTAAACCTTCTATATGTGGAAGTCATGCAGAGATTTTGCCTTCCAATGAAATACCTGCAAAATTCGGGATCTATTAATACATACTATCCTGATCATTTTTTATACAAACAAGAATTGTAAGATGTGCTCACCAAAATGTCACATCTGAAGTGTTCAATCGACATTGTACTAAATCTTTAGCATGACATGTTCTTGTTGTCCACCCATTGTCAAATAGCTCAGACAACCAATTCAATTCTAAGCTCTTGCAAGTGTAAATAATCTTTGTTCTCCTTAATTGCCTACAACTGGCAAAGAAATCAACAAAGCATGGAAATGGAAGAAACTAGCTCAACCTAGCATTTCTTCCACCAGGAGTTGGCTTCATAGCATTTCTCACATCATTAAACATTCTATTTCTATATGATTCAAAGTATCTCCATGCTTGGAAGTGGCCATTCTAGACTATCAAAAGAAGTCAAGGGAAGAGATTGTAATCTACCATACTATCTTTCTTCATTTGGCACAATGAACATTGAGTCATAGAAGAAGATCCTATACTTTTTAATTCTGATGGTGTGCAACCTTCATACTGAAGACTCCCAATCTCAACATGGAGGACATGCAACACCCCAGTTACGCATATTACAAGCTCCCACTCTTTGTAAAAAGATGGATATAAATATGTAAAACAAATACAAGGCATAAGAAAGTTGTGTCAAAGTCCCCAAATAAATGCAAATGCTCTAAAATGCAAATGAAGTACTAGTACACTTTGAAAAGCTTACAATTGGGCCTAAGATATGGAAGTCTTGCATTCGGATGCACGTATATGTTTGCATGGGTAAAGACATGCTGAATATATACATATGTCACTGTGTTACTGCTAGGAGAAATTTCAAAATCTATGATCTTTCCCTTCTAGTGTTTGGAGATGTCCATTGCATCTTTCCGATCCACTTTGTAGCACCCATGATTAGTGGGTTGCATTGTGATCCAAGAATATTTCCTGTAGAGCTGAGGAATCCATTCCCCATGCTCATCCTTAACATTCTTCAATACAACAGACTGTAAACTACTTCTATATCTATCATTTTCTACTTCCATAGTTTCTGCCCTTGTACCATATCATTAAAATTAGCTCCTTCTACCTCTTTCTACTTCCATAGACCCTCAAAATTTATGTCTTCTCTTCTCTCTTTCTCTATCCCTCTCTTTCTCTTTCGCTTTATCTTTCTTAGCAAGTCTCCCTCTCTCCTTCTTTGCAAGTCTCTCTCTCTCTCTCTCTCTCTCTCTCTCTCTCCCCTTTAACTGAACCTCTCACACAAACCAACAAAAAATTATTTCAAAAAACATAGAATACTTATCTCTCTCTCTCATTCTATCTTCCAAAGTACCCCTCACACAAACGAACAGCAAATTATTTTAAAATACTTAGTTTAAAATATGTTGTCTTCTACTATGTTTCTCCACAAACAAAGAAAACATTAACAAGATCATATCACGCTCTCTCTCCCTCCCAAAACTCCTTGATTAGGATCTCTTTTTCTTCCTTCTTTCTCAAATACTTCTAAAACCTAGCAGTTTGAAATACAATCTCAGTCTCTCTCCCTCAAACAGAAGAAAACATAGCAATTTGAAATATAATCTCTCTCTCTCTCTCTCTCTCTCTCTCTCTCTCTCTCTCTCTCTCTCTCTCTCTCTCTCCTATACTAGCGAAGAAAAATGACTATTTTCTATCTCTCACCCTCACTCATCCCCTCAAACAAATAAAAAACATAGCAGTTTCAAATATAATCTCTCTCTCTCTCTCTCTCTCTCTCTCTCTCTCTATCTATCTATTTGTCCTATACTAATGAAGAAACAAACGACTATTTTTTGTCTCTCTCCCTCACTCATCCCCTCAAATAGAAAAAAACATACCAGTTCAAAATAATCTCTCTCTCTCTCTCTCTCTCCTATACCAATGAATAAAAAAATGTTGAAAATAGTCTTGTAGTTTTAAATATCATCTACCTCAATCTCTCCCTCTTCCGTGTCTTTTGTAACAAACATATAAAGAAAGTGTGATACAAAAAAGTATCTACTTAATACAGACAAAACTTTCAAGGAGAAATCACTTCATTACCTAGCAATTATGTGTTCCTTCTTCTGGAGTTGACTCTTTATACTCCAAACACGTAGAGAAGAGCCGAAAATGATAGAACACCCATTTTTCTCACTCCTTCCAAGTAGATTTAGATTGCAACTTTAGGAGTTGACTCTCTATACTCCAAAAAGGTAGGGAAAGAACTGAGAATGAGAGAACACCCATTTTTCTCACTCCTTCCAAGCAAATTTAGGTCGCAACTTTGGTTTCTTAGAGAGAGTGAAATAAGTAAAGAATAAATGAAAGAGAAGAGGGATGAACAGAGCTTGGGTAGAAGTTTCTTTGAGAGATTTTTGAATATGGAAGAAAAACATGAGCAAAGAGGAGAGAGAATGACTAATCAAGAGTGGAATGAAGATATTTTAAAACCAACTACTAGAAAGTGGCAGGAATGAATGTTTGAAACGTTTTGGAAGAGAGAGAATAGGGAGAGAGTTGGTTAGGAAGTCAAAGTTTGGGCCAAATGGTTGAACCAAATGGAAAATGTGAGCATAGTTCTAGCTAGGGGATAGTTTGCCATGGGATGAAAACAAGGAGGCTTGACATGGTCAGGGTAGGCCTGCCAAAGATAATCTTTTATTGTGAAGCACCAATGACATTTTTTGGGGTATTTTGAAAAAAAACTAAAATTTCCCCTAGACTTGGGGAGCCTCTGAGAAGTCCACATGGCATAATCTCCTTCATGGATACCATATTCCCTTATCCAAGCCTCTAATATTTTCATAATTCTCCAAATTTGTAACCTACAAATTTTTTAGTCTATAGCAGAAACACCCAAAATGCTGGTGGGATGTCCGATTATACTTTGGTTTTTTATCCTTCGATTAAGGTTGTTCCCCCATTGCATGTAGTGGAAAATAGAATAACACTCCTAAGAGAGGTGGTTTTAGACCCCCTAATGGTAGAGGCAAGGAAGAGAGGATGGTGGATTCATATGGACCAATTACTTAAAGGGACAATGACAGTAGATAACTAGTTGTTGGGTTGTTTTCCCCCTCCCCCTCATCAGTTCAAGGGGACAAAATATATGAAGGCAAACATGGGATCCTAGCAAGAGGACTCATGAAGTACTTGACATGGCAATGATGGTAGCAATAAGTCTTCATGTATTAATCTATTTGAGGATATTGACCCTATTTACAAAAGTGTTTTTTTTGTCATTGGAGGCTCTGAGAGCCACCACTCATTTGATTTAATTAGGCCTTAGATGTACGTGATATAGAGTATTTACATATAATGAACGCCTTGAGTCCTCCACTACACATACCCTTTGTTTATGTTCTCTAATATGCCCATTTATGCATGGATTGATAGATTCTATTGACGATTATGGGATTTTCTTATGGCCAAAACCTCCCTCCCATTAGTCTCCCTTGAGCTCCTTCTATTATGTATGGTTCACCTTAAATCCTCTGCTCTAGGACCCGACCACTGTATCTTGAGCTTCCCTGACATATGGCCCATGCGACTGTTAAAAAGAAAGACCAGTTGCCCCTTCGTAAAAAACTTCTTCTTTGATGCCAGGTCAGCATGTCTTTTCCTGTGGGCTTGAACAATCTGGGTCAAATAATAGCTCTCCATTCTGTCTTCCTCCAATTTCTCTAAGACATCAAGTCGGAATTCCATGGACTCTTGCAGAAGCAACCTGTCTGCAACTGCAATGCGGAGGCTTGGCACCACATATTCCACCGGAGTAATTGCCTCCACCTCAAATGGCAACTAGAATGGTGTCAGGCTGGTAACGACTTTGTAAGAAGTGTGGTATGCCCAAACTACAAAAAGGAGCTTTTGTTGGGATAAGTGTGATCAAGGGCTTGCTCTATGGTGCATGTGTGCATCTAGGGGACTCACATGTGTGTGTGTGTGTGTGTGTTGTAGAGGCACATCTAGTGCTATGATGTGTCTAGTGTGTGACCTAAGTGATGATGTAAGCCAAAGGCCCCCACATGGGAGGTTCCTTTGATTTATGCCAGTCTCATTGATGTAGGGGCTGATTGCCACTGATGTAGGGAAGGTGCCTTTGATCTAGGCCACCTTCTCCCCATTTCTATAAGAGAGAGTCACCTCTCTCACAATCATGAGAAAACAACATTTTTGGTTACATCTTGTGTCTCACTCCTCTTCCAAGATGCATCTATTCTATCCCACGTGTTTCTACATTTGGTATCAGAGCTTTAGGTTCTAGATCTAGCTTAGCCTAGCATTAGATGCTCCCTAGTAGGAATTCTTAGACTTTTTCAAGCTTCTACCATCTTCACCATTTCTTCCCCAAATTTGTGAGAGCTTGTTCTCCCTCGTCATTTCACCATTCTCCAAGCCCTTTGTGCTATAGAACAATCTCTATAGGGCACACATTTAGGTCAAAGCTTGTCGTAAAATTGTGCCTCCATTGCCTGTGCCAACAAAAAAATAGTCTGCTGATGTATCGCGTAATTCTGCCTTTGTGGTCACTCATTTCCAAATTCCTCTGAGCATGAGTTGGGCGACACTACAAGAAAGCTGTTGGTGAATTTTGAGCCTGTTTGGTCAAGTATTGGAGGAAAAATAGACAGAAAACCAATCAAACTTACTAAGCTTGGCTATGGCGACTTGGTGCAACATTGCGCACTTCCTTGGTTGAGGACCTTTTCTGGTATAAGGCCTTATTTCTGCATAAAAAATCCCCTTGAATAGAGCTATGAGCTATGCGAATTGTGGCCTCCAATCTACCTTGGTCTCTACTGGCAAAATTCTTCATATTTTGGCCAAAGGGTGTTGAGCAATCGCCATAAGTTTGGGGCTTCTATTATTTATTGCAAATTTTCATTGTTTTGATTGTACTTGAGTAGTAGAACTCAGTCATGGAGCTCATGAGTGTCCTTATACTTTGCATTTAGAATGATGACTATGTGATTCTCTTTGACCATGATTTATGAGTACTTGAATTGTAAACATGACTAAGCCTGAGCAAGTAGAGAAGTTTGATGGAACTAGTTTCCATACTTGGCAAACAAAAGCTAAGTTTGTGCTTATGAAAAAGTGGATATAGAATGTTGTGAATGGAAAGGAAAAGAAACCTACAAAAAAAGAAGCTGATTGGTTAATCAAAGACAAGAAGGCTCTTGCTATCATTGCTTTGGGATTAAGTGACTCATACATTCACCACATTGATGGCTTTGAAACTTCACATGAAGCTTGGGATCATCTTCACACATTATTTGGTGCACAAGGGAAATGCTTCAAATAGATCTTGCTTATTAAGTTCCTTTGGCTACAATTGGAAAAGGGAGTGTGTTATTCCATGAAGAACAACAACTCCAAAGAGGATGAAGCGTTTCTTGTGAAGAAGGGCTACATCAACAACAAAGCAAATCTGGTTGAAGGAAGAACTCCATCAGCAAATGAAGAATCAAACTTTGTGGTAGAAGATAAAGACTATGCTTTTTGAGCACTTTGTTTTTTGAATTTCTGTTTATCATCATGGTATACAATAAGGATGAAGACTTATGTAATGTTTGAAGATCCATTGGTTGAGCCTTTGACAAATGTGAAATGTATTGTGAGAGATATATTGTATGGAACTGTCGTTGGACATATAAATAACTCAGTGTATTGCAAAGAAAGAACAAATGTTATATTTGTATATGTCCCTAAGTTACCACCTTGGGATCAAAAGTTGCGCAAAGATATAATAGTGCCCATGGCTACCTTGTTTTACAAACCATAAAGGATAGATGAGCTACTTTGTGAGTATGAATTTTAACATTGAATTGTTTATGATTGTGTTGCACCATTGGGTGCAGAAAGCAGTTGCAAAATTGGCTATGTTTCAAAGGTCTTGATTAAATTTGCCATAGAAAAAGCTCTCATGCAAGAAGCAATTCAAAGGAAGGTGTTTATCAACACCACATGTCTTTGAGATTTATGAGCTCTATTGTGATGGGGTGTCTTCGGATATACAAAATCCACACTAAAAAAGAAAGGTGTATTTTAACACCACATTTATATGATGGATGTCAAAGTGCTACAACAAACCTATTGCACATCATGTCGAAACTGCAATTCATTAAAAAAGAAACATGTGCATTCAACATTAATTTGAAACACATAATATACAAACTAAAAATTGACAATTGCAAGTTTGATCTAATTCAATAAATCCTCCTGACACAACTCTCCAAACTAGCTTTTATTTGTCATTTGGCCACATAGGATATTGGACAAACATCACATCTTTTAAGACTCCTATTTGATCGTCATTGGCCATGGGGCCAAAACTTTCATCATTGAAGAGTGGTAACATCTATTAAGTCTTTTTTGAATGCTATAATAATCTGAGCAAGGGGCCAGGGTTCTAGGCATGGGGTCCAATATGTCATTGGGAAAGTCGTGTTCATGACCTAGTCTCCCCTAACATAATCAAAGCCTGGGTCCTCAATGGAGGGCCAATGTTTCAATAAAAAACATCATATTTTACTTTGGGAGTCACTATATTTTATTTCATGGGAATTGGATTTTCCCAAATTCTCTAATATGGTGTTAGCTCACACCAGGTCACAATTTGCAAGGACAGATAAGAAGCACAGAGAGCAGGTTGCACCACCTCCCGATTTGTGAGTGGTCTCGGAGGAAAGAGGTCATGCACATTATTCGTTTGGTCTACATGTATGTGTGAGTGAAAATTGACATTGAGGGAGATGATGTTCATTGAGCAGCTAGTTGTCTCGATCATACGTAGGCCGTTACATTGAGTTAGTTGGTACACCTAGTCACTTCTCAATGATTTCAGTTACACACTTTAAAAAAATTGTTCACCCCTCTAAGTGTTGCTAAGGTTATGCTAGTGGGGCACCACTATTTAGGATATGCAAGTGTACCACCTTTCCATGCATCCACCCCTATCCATGATGAATACTCTGGTGCTAAAGGTGAGGTATTTATGAAAAAAAATGTTAGAATCTACTCTACAACATCACTACAAGACACGAGCCCCTATACCGACATATATACCGATTGCTACTACCAACCCTTGCACTGACGCTCACACCGATGCTTTCACTGACGCCTGGGTAAAATTTTCCATACTGATGTTTTTACAAAATGTCATTTCCAAGGGTCCCAAAATAATTTTGGACCACAAGTTTGGTCATTTGAAAGATAAAAAATATAAGAGTATCTACACCAAAATTGAGATCAAAACACTCATATATTGGTAGTGAGCTTAACATACAAATTAATGTACAATATGTCACTATAAAAATCTAAGGGCCAAATTACACATAAGAATTCTCATCGATGTCAAAACTATGAATAAGTAGCATTTACATTGATGGCTTCATCTTGAGCTAAGTCTTGCACACCAAATATGTCTATCTCAATGTTTACATACAATTGATCACCTACATCATCATCCCCTATTGTATGTCTACCTAAGACTTGATCCTCTAGTTCACCAGCCTCTAGTTTTCCCTCTTCTTCCCCAAAGTCATGATCTCCACCTTCCTCCATTATAGTGTCATTATTGTCACCTTCTTCGTGGTCCATATTGTCATCTTCATCCTCTTCCCTAGATCCATCGGCATCATTATTTGGATCTTCTGCTGGCATCTATGTATCCACATTCCTATCTTCAAAAATATGTTTGCTTCGAGGAGCAACTTGGACCATGTACCACCATCTTGGATCCAAATGATCCGGATGAAAGACCACCTACATTGAAGATACAAATTAGGTGCTCGTAGTTATATTCATTTATGCTCAAGTATAAAACAATATATATATGAACATCTACCAACATTTGTTTGAAAACGAAGATATTAGCTTTTAATCAATTCATTATTGTGTACTTGTTCACGATTCTTTGGAAGAACAAAGGTATCACTTTCATTGGTCCAGGGTCTAGTGGAGTCAATGGCAAAGAAACCACAGCTGTCCCTCCTAAAACTATAGCATTGGGACCATTATAGATAGTTCTAAACCATTTGATATTAAGAATGAAAATACTAAATTGTCTAAAATCAACCGCATCATAAATTTCAAAGCTCATCATTGTCACTATCAAGTGCATTGATCCAAACACTATCTCACCTAAACCTCCATGAAAGCTACTTGGATAGACCTCAAACCTTTAATGGTTTGAAATTGGTCCCCCCTAGAGATTACAGTAGGGAAAGTGACCAGTGTTGAAAGATGGATGAAAGAAGGATTGATTTTCGTAAGTAAGTATACCACTTGAATGTCAATCTTCTTTCTTTCTTTCTCAAACAATCTTGTCTAATAGATCCTTCTAGATGGATGAAAGAAGGATTGATTTTCGTAAGTAAGTATACCACTTGAATGTCAATCTTCTTTCTTTCTTTCTCAAACAATCTTGTCTAATAGATCCTTCTAGGCTCAAAACACCTTGCATCATTCATAGTTCATCCACTACATTGATTGCCTCAAATTTTTGACTGAAAATAACTTGAAATCACAAGAGAATCTTGGATAAGCTCAGAATAACTGGCAAGATTTGAACTTGATACGCCCAAAAAATACATGAATAAGACTATGCTCACGAGAGCTCATAATTTATCCTCATTGTAGTTTATATAATATTGTGGCGTGGAATACAATTGTATGAATAAAGCTATTGTCTTGCATCCAACTTAGCTTTCTCTACTCATTTTAAATGTTCCCTGGCATCAAAAGCATGCATCAAAAGAGATACATGTTGTAAGCAAGGAAAAAATTAGGGGTGAATTTTAGCCCAATGGCAAATTTAGAGGCTTCTTTAGGTTGATTGGGCTAATTTTCAGAGCTTCAAATTTGATAAATTTGCCCAAAAATACATGTAGGCTAATTTTATAGCTTTAAATTTTTGATAAATTTGCCTTAAAAATAGTAGCATGGATAATATTTGTTACTCTACATGAGGAAAGATCTACCATTGACGCACTTATTTTTCACCTTGGTTGTAAGAATTTAGATTGAAGTAAATATATTTAGGTCAAGGAAAGAAAACACATTTTGTATGAACAAGCAATTAAAAATATTTCTATATTAATATATAATATAACTATTATAACCACATGTACTATGGGCGGGGAGGCGATGTGCTTCTTTTACCCAAGAATTATAATTTGAGGGAATGGATCCTTCCCTTGGCATCTCAAATATTAGAATCTAGTAGAGTTTCAAAAAAGTCTTGCGTGAACAATAATGTCCAAATGGATAAGATATTGACGAATTACCTGATGTCAATAGTCAATAGTCATATTGTTTGTATTGCAATTCAAGATTTAATGAATATCTTGCATGCACTTGTTGCATAAATCTTTTTCACTTTTTGCAAACATGGAAAAATACATTCAAAACAGAATGCATATTAAAACACCCTATTCATTATTTTTGCACTATGCTAAAATTCAAATTTGACAGAGGACTTGCCTGTAATGACGGGGATCCATGGGGCATTGTTGCTATCATTGTTTATAATTTGAAAGAAAATTTGACAGATTTATGACCAACTTTCATAAATGCATAATTTTATAGATTTCCTCATGTCTTCCTACCTCACACTTCTACTGGAAAAAAAAAACATGCAATCCCAATCCGTCTTAGATTTATTGCTACAAGGATCCTCAATTAGACTCTTCTATCTCAATCATTCTTACCACATGTTTTTGGTATTCGATCATAGGGTAGGCTAGAGATTGAATTTGACATTAAGGAGTTCAAGAAAAAAAGAGCGACCACAAAGACGATTCAGACCTCACATAAATAATTTTACCTCGTGCAATATAAGAAAGATATAGTTTGCAATCAGCACATTGTGGTTGACTACAAGGTAGCTGCTTGGTAACTCGCTCTTTTGACACCACAACTTGACTTTAGAATCCAAGTACAACTCTCTTTAGTGTTTGAATATGCGGCACTACTCACAGCATGGAGGTCATGCGCGTTCTCACATCTTGTGTTCGGCTTCCATCGAATTACACTCACTCCCCATATTTTGTCCACACTCTCTCCCATCTTTCTCACACACTCATCTCTATTGTGCTATTGCTACTTGTAGGTTTGTAGCTCTCCTAGAATCCAAATCATGCATTTTGGTTAGCTGTGCATGTCTATGTCTTTGCAGTGGATAAAAATGGGTTCCATCCTTTTACCTTCCACAAGTTCCATGTCGAGTCATGGGTCCATCTATTGATCCCCATAGGTGTCTTCTTTCGAGCTAGTACATGTTTTGCTTGAGGTAGATCATTGTTTCCACACCCGTCTTTCCAACAACTAGTATATGTTCTGCTTGAGGTAGATCATTGCTTCCATAGAATCTTCTTGCCATGTTTACTTTGCTCTTGTGACGCTGTATGTTGTAATAACCCGAAGCAAGACGTTAAGAACTGCCCATGGAGCATGCTGTTTTATGCACAAAAGTCCCTATTCATCATGAAGGTGCTTTGCAAGTTGCAACTTGCAGTTCCAAGTTGTGCTTTGATTTGCTAACAACGAAACTATTCTCCCCTTGGTCCTTTCTATATATAGTCCCATCAGGGCTGACATTTTTCCTCAGTACAAGCAGACTTGTTGCTTACCTAAACAAGGTGAATTACATTCATATGGCCTGCCGAGAGAATAAAGTTTGTGTAAGGAAGGGAGTGGTTAGACCAATAAATATAATTTGTCCCAAATAGTTTGTGTTCTTGTGGGTTGTTTGTCCAAATGTAGTCAATAGTTGATCCATGTCTAGTTAGTATTTGGTATGTTGTAGTCAATATTTAAGTTACCTATGATTGTTGTTGGTGTTGTTGTCAGAATATCATGTAGGAGTTGCTTAAGTAGAGTTAGTAGTGTATTGGTTGGTGTTGTAGGGGATTTGTTAATGTTTATGACAACGTGCTCATTTGTTTTATTTTGTGCGAACATTGTTAGTAAGCACTCACACTTGTTTGCGATAATGTATTTTTTGTGTATTAGCTGGATGTGTGAGCTGTGGCATGTTGCTAGGCCAACTCCATTGTTCTTTTGAAGGCATGAGAACCTTGGTAGTTGAGTTTCCTACATGAAGTTCTTGAAGGCATAAGATTGCAACTGAGAGGATGCTATTGTCGCAAAGGATGTCTTGCAAGTGGGATGTAAGAGCGCGTGTGTTGATTGTATTGTTTCGGTTTTGGTTGTGAAGAAGTTAAGTTCTTTGGGGATCCATTTTCGATTGTTTTGCAATCGTTCAAGTTCTCGAAGAACATTCACATCTACATTGATGTGTTGGGTTAGGAGAGGTTTGATAAGAAAGAGGCTGTTAGGGTTTCGAATACATGAAAGTGCTATATATGTGAGGCCATGTGACTTGATTAAGGAAGGGTCAAAGGCAAGGAAATCCATTGTTAATCCTTGGGATCGATGGATAGTTCTAGCAGAAGCTAGTCAGGGATGTTTTTATCAAAGGTATAGAAATATAGTATTATAATATACTGGCGAAATTTTTCATAAATTATTTTTAAAAGTTTCAAAGAATTGGCGAATTATATCTTTTGTTATAATTTTTGTTTCAAAACTTGGCTAAATATTCTAGGGCATTTAAAAAACTTTCAATTTTCACAAATATACTAAAAACTAGTTATATTGAAAACTCTGTCTTTTCCATTTTACATAATTTGAAAATACATGAAATAGCTAGCGTTTAGGATACTGTAGAGTATGCAAAACATAAAATTGTTTAAGGATAATGAATATCCTTCAAATCCAATGGGGGAAGAAAATTCTCAAAGTCTAGTTTAAATAGTCCAAAAAAGCTAATTATAGCCTTTTCTTTTACAGCTTGACTTCCAGAGTGCTAATGGAAAGCTACTAACATCATAAGAATAAGAGTATAATCTCCAGCTAAGATCTAAGTTATCATTTAGCTTATTACAAAGCTTATTCTTCAAGTAACCGAGAATACTAAAACACCTTTCATCCTCAACTGAGCCAAGAATAAAGGTTTGACATAAATTTGCAAGCTTGAAGTACTCAGAAATGTTATCTTGTAGGAATGTACTACAAGAGAGCTCATTCCAAAGCCAAACCATCGAACCTTGCATTCGAACATTTTCCATTAAATTACTTTGCTGGTGCATAACTTCTCCAAAAAGGGAAGACTGTGAATAAAGCTTTCCAAAATCCAACAAACCATTGTACTTTATATTGTCCATGTCAATGTCCCGTCCAAAGTGTTTTTTGAGAGCATCCAAATGATTCTTTAGACCTGCTTTGATACTTTCATAAGATCCATTGACCCAAAAATGTGGAGATATGATGGTAAATGCTTCCATTAGGTCATTTCGTGGAAACCTACTTCTGATCTCATCTACCACTGCACTTGCAACTTCACTAAGGGCATTTTTCATTGTTTGTACTTTCTTAAAAAAAGCCTCTTTTTTAATCTATTGTAGTCTTTTGTGTCATTTGTTTTCTCTCGTCATCGTGAAAACTTGATTGTTTGCACGAAGGCAAACATATCCTTCCTGGTCACATGTTAAAAGTGAGGAATCCCCATCTAGGTCTAATAGCTTAGATCAACTAGCTGCAAAGAGGGTGACATTAGCTATGTTGGTGTCCCTTGAAACAAAGGAGAAATGGCTTGGGTGCACATGTTAAAGATGATGTCAATCAGAAGGACCAACGTGGCTCCATTCGTGGTTGAACGTAGAGTAGAAACAATGCATGATCATCTTGATCCCAAAAGTCTATGGGCTTCAACAGAATGCAAGAAAAGGAGAGACAGCCTAAGTGTGGAAGTTATTGCTACAATGATGACGATTTGGCACGAAAATACGAGAGTTTCTCCAAATAAAAAGGACATCTATAAGAAGCAGACGAGACGGAAGATGTTTGAAGAGCACATCATACACATGCTAGATACAACGCAGGTCAGTGGTGCCTAAACCGTCCCGGTGGTTGTTTGTGATTGAGCTTTGGAAAGTTTACTGGTTTTATTTCTTAAACCAGGCTTGGACTAAATGTGATTGTCCTAAACCAGCTCGGTGGTTGGAACATCATGCAACCGTAGGCTGGTTCAGCTCAATCACTAGTTATGTGATTGTCTTGAACCAGCGTGGTTGAACAGATATTAGTTGTTGTCCAGCCTGGTGACATGGTTGAGCAAAAATTAATAGCAATATATTTTGCAATATATTGTTGTTTTATTCAACTAGCCTGGTGGTTGGAGCATCATGTAACTGTGGTTGCTTCAGCTCAATCAACAGTTATGTGATTGACTTGAACCAGCGTGGTTGAATAGACATTAGTTATTAACCAGCCCGGTGGTTGAAATTATTGTGTTTCTTAGTACTTAAAAAAATTAAATTTAATTTCCTGCTATTCGGGTCATATATAACTGTTAAATTATAAAATTCAAAAATGAAAAGCAATTTATTGTTATTTTCTAATGGTAAAATTTAGAAATGAAAAGCAATATACTTATTATTGTCTAATTGTTAAGAGTTGTGGTGCCATGAGCACATAATTAAAGGCTAAGGTATGGTATAGGAAACAAAGTAGCCACCCTAGGATGTGGACTACATGACGTGGAGATGTGGATCAAGGATATCCACAAGGAGAGATGTGGATTAGAGGATCCCACAGATGTCAACTATTCAAAGGGCACTCTCTATATAAGAGGCCTATCATGGATTGTTGATATAGAGAAGAATGCACATTCACTCAAGATTTTGTTTATGAGTCCAAGCTAATCTATCTTGCAACCTAGTTGACTTGAGGTACATGTCATGAGCATTCTCTTCATCATGTCTCCACATAGGTTCCATCCACCTTAGACCGCTCTATGGATCCTAAGGCATGCATGTTTTCTCACGGTATCAGAGCTTAGGTCTAGTCTCCTAGATTAGTTCTAGGCTTGCCTTAGGAGCACATGTTTTCTCCTAGGTTAGTTTTAGTTTTAGATTGAGAGAATTCCATGCATTGAATGAAAATTCCATTCATTGCTTTGAGAGATTTCCATCATTCTTGAGAGCTTGAGTGTTCTCTTTGAGAGATCTTCATTGAAGAGACATGAGAAGGCTTTCGTGAGGAAGAGAGTCATCATTGAGAGTTTTCTTTATTCTACAATAGATCTATTGAGAGAAAAAGAGAGAGATTTTTGCTCTCATATCCTATTCTGAGAGCGAGATACTACGTTGAGAAACTCAAGCAAAGGAAGCTTATCCTAGCAAGGCTCGCACTGCAACATAGAAGCTACATGCAAGAAAATGGCTCAGAGATAAGGCGACACTACAGCAAAAATGACCAACACGACCATGCTCCAATAGTAGCAACTGCATCAATGAGCTCACCTGCAATACCTCACACCAACCTACCTCCATCTACGGCTTGGATGACCCTTGGTAGCAATCTACAGGCAAAGCTGCACCTCCAGCACTCGACGCTAGCCTTCCTACAGCCACAAAAGGCTCGGCCTACCAACACCTTGCTCATTGCTCCAACTCCATCGAGGCGGCTCCAGCATTCAAAGGTCTCTATTACGACACCAAAGCAAAGCTTCTATCACAAACATGAACGTCAACGGCTCCAAAGTAGCACTCCTCAATGCCACATAGCCAAAGCGGCATATGCAAGCTCACAAAAGGCTCCAACCCTTTACAGCCAACAATGAACTAAGAAGCAGTAGCCGCCCTGCTACTTACAATTTAAATCTCATGGTAGCCCATCTACCTCTTCATATCAACAGCAACAAAACGTGTTGCAAAGCTCTTACGCTCCATAGTCATGCTCCAACAGCTGACACGCACTATCCACATGCCATCTCAGCCTCCAAAACTAATGATATCCAAATGCACAATGACCACGGTTAGCACCATGCTTTAGTAGCACTAGCAGCTTATAAATAGTTTCTATCTCCTATAGCAAACTCGACTGTGGAGCTTCTACAAATGACTCAACATCCCTACTGCATGCAAAATGCCAGCCGACTAGCCATCTACGCCTAGTAACTCCCACGCACTAGTAACTCGATCAATGAGTAGTGGCTCACGGCTTCCACCAATAAAACTGCCTCACTATTTAGCGCATCCAACTCCTCGACTTTGCAACGGACGAGGTCCATCCAACTGCGCCTACTAAGCTCTCCAATGACCTTACTGCACACAGTCTCTGCAAATGGCCCCCATAGCCACGGCTGACACAACGCCTATGAATACGACTATGCCCTCCAAAAATCTCCAAGGCTGACCTAGTAGACGCTCAATGACCCGCCTGAGGCAGCTCTAGCAACGGTGACACTGCAACGATCTCCAGCTCACAGCGTTCTAGCAATAGATCTCGCAGGAAACCCCAAAAAAAAATTACATGCAGGCGTCGCCATCTCCTCCCATAGAGAGCTCTATCTCTCTCTACAAATCTCTCTCTAAACCTCCCTTTGCCATGTGGCATATAAGAATTGACTAGGGTTATTGAAAGCACCCAAGGTTCAGTTCATCTAGACTTAAGCTAACTAACTTGAGTTAGAAAGTTGCCACATGGCATAGTGCCACCTAAGCACAATGCCATCTAAGCACAATTCTGCAAGTTGTATGTGAATAGCCTCTACCACATCATCATCAAAGGCCTCTTCTTCACAAAAACTTCGACAAGTCGTAACTTCCAATCCAAGAAGATCTGATACACTCCAAAAAGGAAAAGTGATCGCATTTTCGAGCTCTACGCACCTATCAAGTTAGAATCATTGTTAGCAATTAGACACTGCCAATATTGAAAGAAATCAATTGGTAAGACCTTTGCAAAAAATGGAAAAGCAAAGCATGAATGCACACATTGTTGTCATAAGCATGCCAAAAGCACAAGTGTATTAGATGACCATAGCACAAAACATGGCATCCACACATAAAGCATTCAGGCACATGGAAGAAAAAAGCATCATGCATCAAGCTACATTAAGTAAAGAAGCGAATGCCATCGACATCAAGCATTGAGAAGCAACATCCTTATCACCTTCAGCCCATATGTTTGTAAATCAAACCTAACCACCTGAGAATAGCTATGTAAGCATCCAAGGAAGGATTTAATCTTGTAATACCCACACTTGACCACCTTAAGCAGCAATGCATGCACTAAGGGGAGGTGATGCAATGGAACTCACATTTGACCACCTTGCAGTAGCCAAAGGATCATGGCACCAAGGGGAGGTGTTAAGAGTTGTGGTGCCATGAGGACATAGTTAGAGGCTAAGGTATGGTATAGGAAAGAATCAAAGTAGCCACCCTAGGATGTGGACTACATGATGTGGAGATGTGGATCAAGGATATCCATAAGGAGAGATGTGGATCAAAGGATCCCATAGATGTTGACTATTTAAAGGGCACTCTCTATATAAGAGGCCTATCATGTATTGTTGATATAGAGAAGAATGCACATTCACTCAAGATTCTGTTTATGAATCTAAGCTAATCTAGCTTGGAACCTAATTGACTTGAGGTACATTTCATGAGCATTCTCTTCATCATGTCTCCACATAGGTTCCATCCACCTTAGAGCGCTCCATGGATCCTGAGGCACGCATGTTTTCTCACTAATATGTGAAGTTGAGACCATCAGGTTAAACCATCCCAATGGTTGAAACTGTGGCAGTGTCCTAAACCTTCCTGGTGGTTGAAATTGTGATTGTCCTAAACATGTCCTAAACTAGTCCGGTGCTGTCCTAAACGTGTCCTAAACCAGCCCAATGATTGAAATTATGACTATCCTAAACCAGCACGGTGGTTGAAAATTGTTTTGCTTCATTATATACATACATTAGACTTTGTTTTGTATTCTTTTAATAGTAGCAAAAAGTGGGCTTATTGTTCTATTGTTCCCACATGTTGGGTCAGCAAACAGAGTTGTATCTCAAGTTTGTGGATCAGAATCTAGACATTTCAATTGGGCAAAGGAGCTTTGAGCATTGTATGCCCTAGTACCTCAGGAAACTCAAAGACAGGAATGTTTGTTGTTGCAAAACACACATACACTTTGACCTAGCCCGGCAAGCTATGATGACTTGAGATTTGGTCGTGTTGGAGCACTACTCCATGGGGATCAATGCCCATGCCTCCCCAATGAATGTGTAGTCTGTAGGCCACCTGGATTCTCATTATGTGTTGCAAGAGAGGGAAATTTTTGTAGCCTAAGTTCTCTGTGGGAGCTAGTGGTTTGTCCAAAGGGAGGCCATGAGTGGCATAGGATTGAATGCATTCGTAGCACATGTAAAAATTGTAGTTTGAAGTTGAAGAAGAAGACATTCAATGTCTGTCCCAATGAAATGAGGAAAGACAACCACATTGCTCTAAAATAGAGGAGATTTGAAAATCAATGTTGAAGGATCCAATAAAAAGAGATGGCTACTATCATATAAGAGCACCCAGCCAAGGGAGCTTGTAGGTCACGTGGTTCAATCCATCCCAAAATATGTGCTTCACAATTTCACGACCAGCTGCTGGTAGGATAAGCAGTTTAGGACATGCCTTGCCAATTTTCCCCGTGACACTATTGTATCTATCATAGATTTTGTAGAAAATTATTCTTTTCAAGAACAAGATGAGATACAAAGTTCTCACTAGTACAACAAGCAGATAACAATTCTTGTGCATATCATGTACAGTCATTTGCTTGATTCTTCCATGCCTGATGCCAATCTGCTTGCTGACTCACAAGAGTCCAGGTCAGTGCAACTCACTTACCATTTCTACTTTCAAATGATAGGGAACATGACACCCTATTTGTGCAGCATGCTTTTCTATTGCATTGGGATGATGGCTGAAAAGGAAAATCCCCATTAAGGGAGGTTTGAGGTCTCAAAAGGGCCTCATAAGGAATAAATTAAGGAAGAGATTAAGTTAAGCAAAAGTGACCTACTATGATAACCCAAGGGTATAAGGGACTCCTGGCATTTACTAAGCTGACATGGGTCATCTTGGCCCTTGGATGGAGGATGGACCAAGGGCCTAGGATGCCTTGGATGGGGCCAAGGTTGACTTTAGCGGCCTCCAAATCTGACAAGGGGAAGGCCTAATAAAGAGGGATAATGCGCTTCATTGTAGGCCATTAGATCTATTCAAGATCTATGGTGGAGATGGAGATGCTTCATGAAGGGCTAGGATTGAGAGGCGCTCCATGGAGGGTGGAGATCACAAGATTAAGATGGATGGACCGGATTGAAGTACCATATTGGATGGCCCAGATTGAAGCGCCTCTTTCTCTCACCTCCTCCCTTGGATCCATGCTTGATCTATGGCCCATATTGAAGTGCCTTTTGCGTCCATCCCCTCCCTTGGATCCATTCCTTGATCTATGGCTTAAATTGAAGCGCTTTTTTCTCTCATCTCCTCCCTTGGATCCACCCCTTGATCTATGGCCTAGATTGAAGCACACTTTCTTCTCATCCCCTCCCTTGGATCTACCCCTTGATCTATGGCCTAGATTGAAGCACACTTTCCTCTCATCCCCTCCCTTGGATCTACCCCTTGATCTAATGGTAGTGATTTACCATAAATTTGAATGTGACCCTTGGATTGGAAACGAGATCAATGGCTAGGAGTGAGGACCACATCCTGGTAGTAGTCAGCAATGATGTAAAATGTCCAGCAAAAGGAAAAGGTATGATTGCTCTCAAGTCAGATGGAGTTGTAAAACAGTTGTCCGATGTTCTTTATCTGCCAGATATCAAGAGGAACTTGCCCGTTTCTGCGATCACGAATCGGGACCTCAAAGTTCAATTCGATAAGAATGGCGCACAGATTTTGGATCTTCAAGGGAAGGTCATTGGTAAAGGTACACGGTGCAGCAACATCTACGAACTCTCAGCTTTCAGTGCTCGAGCTGATGTGAGCACCACTAAGCTGTGGCATGAGAGGTTTGGTCATCTAAACCTTAGTTCTTTAAAGGAGATGCATAAAAGTGGAATGATTGTAGATCTACTAGAAATTACACATCTGCCCAATGTATGTGAAGTTTGCATGATGGGCAAGCAACACCGATAGCCCTTTCCTAAAGAGGCCAGTAGGGCAAAGGCTCCTCTAGAGCTCGTTCACACGTACCTCTGCGGAAAGATGGAGATGGAAGCTTTGGGTGGTTCCTACTACTTCATGACGCTGATCGACGACTATAGTAGAAGGATATGGATATACTTCCTGAAGACTAAAGATGAGGCTTTTAGTAAGTTCAAAGAATGGCATGTAATGGTCAAGAAAGAAATGGGGATGAAGGTGAAGAAGTTGAGATCAGACAGAGGCGGTGAGTTCACATCAAGTGAATTCAAAGGTTACTGCAAAAGTCACGGGATCAAGAGGCAAAAACCCCCACCACATACACCACAGGAAAATGGAGTAGCAGAGCTCAAGATGCGCGTCATCTGCGAAATGGGCAGGAGTATGATGAAAGGGAAAGATTTGCCAAAGACTTTCTGGGCTGAAGCATGTAACACGGCAGTTTACATTCTATATCGCAGCTACACGAAGGCTGTGAATGGGATGACTCCAGTGTAGGCCTTTTCTAGTAAGAAACCTTTAGCTGCACATTTCAGAGTTTTTGGATGTGACTATTTTGTGCATGTCCCTAATGCTAACAGGACCAAATGGGAACTGAAGAGCCGGAAGTGTATTTTCTTGGGCTACAGTGAAGAGGCGAAGGGTTGCTGTCTCTATAATTCTGTTACCAAGAAGGTAATAGTAAGTCGCGATGTGGTCTTCTCAGAATAGCCGCATCAATTGGAGGAGGACGCTTCCTTCCTAGACAACCAGGGCCAGGATATCCATCCAATACAATCACCAATAGCAGACCGAGCTCCCCCAACGGTGCTTGGGAGGATTCAAGATAAACAAGAGGAAGAAGAGCCTGCAGAACCACAACGACAATAGCCATTCCCAAAGTGGGTAAAGCAACTTTTGGACGGCAGAGAACCTCTAGCCATTGAGGAGGAACCATCCGCCGAACACCACCGGTCCAAGAGATGAGAGGAGCAAAGAAGGGCACAGGAACACTTGGTCAACTATGCTTTGATGACAGAGGTGATCCGTGCTGAAGAACCTAAGTGTCTTGAAGAGGCACAGGGTGATGATAGGTGGTTGGAGGCTATGAAGTCGAAGTATGGCTTCATAATGAAGAACAACACTTGGGACCTTGTGGATTGACCACCAAAACACAAGGTAATCGGCATCAAGTGGGTGTACGAGACCAAGTACAAGTTCGACGGCACGTTGGATAAGTACAAGGCTCGGCTCGTGGTAAAAGGATTCGCACAGGTACATGGTTTTGATTATCAGGATACTTTTGCTCCCACAGCTTGACTAACCACAATTCGCAGTGTTTTGGCTTTAGCAGCACGGGAAAGTTGGCCCGTGTTTCAGATGGATGTAAAATCCGCCTTTCTGAATGGCGATCTTGAGGAGGAGGTATACATGGAACAACCACCAGGTTTTGTGATCCCTAGTTCAGAAGGTAAAGTTTGTAAAATGAAGAAGGCACTTTACGAGTTGAAACAGGCCCCACGAGCGTGGTACCAGTGGATTGATGCCTACTTTCTGCAAAACGGGTTCAGGAGGAGCCCATCTGATGCAAATTTGTATATTTACAGAGAAGGAGGTAGGTGTATGATTGTGGTCCTTTATGCAGACAACCTTGTCATAACAGGGAACCATAAAGAGAAGATCTCGCAGACAAAGTAGTTGCTAGGAAGAGAGTTTGAAATGACAGACCTCAGATTGATGCATTTCTGTTTGGGGATTGAAGTTTGGTAAGAGCCAAAATAAATCTTCATTTCACAACTCAAGTATGCTGGAGAGATACTAAAGGCATTTGGCATGGTTGAGTGCAAGATAGTTGGTACCCCTATGGAGGTTGACGTGAAGCTCTCAAACAAGGATTCATCACTACTGGTGGTCGAAGCGAAGTACAAAAGGCTTGTGGGCAATTTGATTTACTTGTGCAACACGCGGCCGAACATCAGTTTTGCGACTGGTGTACTAAGCAGGTTTTCCAATAAGCCTCGGGAGAACCATTGGAGGGCAGGGATGCGAGTGCTGAAATACATCAAAGGCACACTTGATTATGGCATCACCTATACCAAGGGCAACACCTTGACCAGATTCTGTGACTCGGATTGGGCAGGAGACATGGACAGCAAGAGATCAGTGATAGGTTACTGTTTCTCACTTGGATCTGGAGCTGTGTCATGGGTCAGCAAGAAGCAACCCACAGTTGCTCTTTTTTCTACCGAGGTTGAGTACAAATCAGCATGTTTTGCTTCTTGTGAGGTAGTGTGGTTGAGGAGGACTTTAGGGGACATGGGTGCAGTGCAGAACAAGCCTACGCAGTTCTCATGTGACAATCAGAGTTGCATGGCGATTGCCAAGAACCCTGTGTTCCACGCTCGCATAAAACACATTGAGATTCAATATCACTTTGTACGCAAGCTCATCATGGATGGAGAGGTCGACTTGGTGTACTGTCCGACTACAGAGAATGCTGCGGACATCTTCACAAAGGCTCTTGGAAGAGACTTGCTGGAGAGGCATCTTCATCGACTTGGCATTGGGCCGAAAAAGTAAGTTCACTTGCGGGTGGACATTGAGGGGGGGTGTTAGATATCAATGCTCCACTCTCGTGTAACTACGTGGGAACGAGCTAACTCTACTTGTAAGCCCCACATATGAGGAGAAGGCATTTGAGTTGCTCGGTTATCCGTAGATCCTGGTTTGGACACCAGATGGGGGCCATATGTGGCCTGATTGCTGGACGGCTTCAGATAGACTTGGCACACTGCCAACTAGGCTACATGCAAGTGCGGGAAGGCATCCCATGACTGACCGCACTGAGGGTAGATGGAGCATTTCTCGGTGCAGCCCACTCTCAGGTTCCGGGGCCCGTTTGGAGCCCCAGATGATCCTGGATGGCTCTGGGCCGAACAGAGTCCATAGGTTAGTTGCTCTATTTTGAGCCACGGTTCTATCGTGTGGTCGGTGGCCTATTTTGGGACCGACCCCCAGTCGGCCGTTTTGGGCGGACTGGGTCGATCACCCAATTGGGTCTAACTGACGGTGGCTATATAAGAGCAAGCCCGCGAAGCCCATATTCATCACTGGCTACAGCAACCCTAATTCCTTAGCATCTAGCCTCCGTCCTCTATTGTTTCCAGCACGCCATCGAAGCTCCTCACACAAGAGCACATGACTGGGAGGCAGCCCCATCTATTGTATCAGTTTTACAGTAATCAAATTTTTTATTCTCCATACTATCAACTTTTCTCTCTTGCATACGAGATCCTGTTATTTGTTGAGCACAGACGTATTGTTTTCTTACAAGATATCCGTCCATGGATAGGCTCAAGCCACAGTCCGTGGCATCGTAGTCAGTGCAATTTTGGGTGCTCTTTTCTGCATCATCATTCATACGCTCAGCTTGACGATTGGAATTATCCCCTCTCTCAATGTATCGGCGGGTCTGCTTAGCTTTTTTTGCATCAAATTTTGGATGAGCTTGCTTACTAGGATAGGTATTGCACATAAGCCCTTCACCAGACAAGAAAACACAGTGATCCAGACTTCCATAGTCGCCTGTTATGGTGTCGCTTTTAGTGGTACGGATTGCATTTGCCATTCCCAGATTACCAGATACCTTGCATTGTTAAATAAGTGATGCCCCGTGCTTCCTCCAAATTTAATCGAGATCGCACTTGCGGAAGATGATTCCTTATAGGACTCTTGACTTTTTGTAGCGTAGCTGTTAACATTCAGCTTCATGACACTTGCCTTAACTTTTTAGGTGGGTTCAGTATGTACCTCATCGCTATGGACGAGAGAACTTATGATATTGTTAATACAAGTGGTAAAGGCCATGCAGACGGCTGTGTAGAGGTGAAAAACCCAGGGTTTGTGGTTGGATAATTGGATATGTACTTGCAGTCAGTTTTCTTGGTCTCGTGGCACTGCTTCCTCTTCATAAGGTACATGCTTTTAAATATGCATTGGCTGGCAACCTATATCTATTGTTTATCTTAATTAGAGCATTGCGGTTGCTGGGCAGATTTTGATTGTTGATTACAAACTCACTTACCCCAGTGGTACGATGACTGCTCTGCTCATCAATAGTTTTCATACAGACCATGGAGTCAAATGAGCACAGTAAGAGTCTTAACTCTAGTAGCCTAATTAACAAGCCCATAGCCAACAAAACTGCTCGATGTCTGATTATTGCACTTTTCTAGATTATCCATTGATTTCCATGCTAGATTCGATTCGAAAATTGATTAGCTTCTCAAAAAAACTGTCTTTTTCTTGAAACCAAATAGGGATGGAATAAATTTCAAGTACAGATTTTCACAAGCTTCTATAGAAAATATTCTTACATCGACTGTGTTGCAGGTCTTAAGAAAGTTTCCCCATGGGTTCACATCAAGGGAACTTGTTAACAAGTTATTTGAAAGTTTAATTTGAAGTTATAACTTCTATCCTTTAGCATATCTAGGAATTACATCTCTTGTTGGACCTTTTTGTCTCTTTTGGTTTTAGCGATGTTGAGAGGCGTTGTCACACTTCGTACATTTTGAAGACATGTAACCGAGGAGAAGCTGCAAGTCATTCGATCTCCTCGAAAGATCATGCCCCTAGTAAGTTTGCTATTTTTCACGATTTTTTCTTGAGATGGCATATTGCATGCAATCCCTTGTAGTGTTTACTACTCTTTCTACGTCTATTTGTAGCTTATGTTCACCTTTGACTTCAATGCAAAGTCAGTTTTTCATCTGGAGCATAGAAATGGCAGCTTTCTCGGATCCTACCTCTAGGTATATGCTGGGCCATGCTCACAAGAAAATTTTAAACTATGGTAGTAACACTTGAGGCCATTAACCATTTAGGGACAATAATTAATCCCCATTACTACATTTACTAGGTCATGGTGCCTCATTTCTTGCACACACGCACAGTTGTTCTAGAATATTCTCAAAACTACTTTGATGAGAGTTAAAAGTAGCAAAGAAAAGACTCTATGGCTTAGGAGGGACCAAGCTTTGCAATATCTAAGTTCAAGACTCTATACTGTTAATGGTCCACACTAATAATATCAAATTATTCGAAAGGAGATAGAAGTTAGGATTGTAAATGTAAAATAAATATTTCCACTACTCTTTTTCAAATTTCCAACTAAGAGAATAACCTAAGAAATTTTGAAACTCTAAATATTTAATAGAAATTATGAAATACAAAATATCCTAATGACCCATTCCATATTTTTCTCCTTCAAAGATGCGATGTGGTTGTGTAGGGTGAAAATGGGCCCTCTGACCTCCCCGTGCCCACATCCAGTGTCCGATGGGACTCAAACTTTGCAAGAGCATGGAGACCATAGGTTTTAGCAAATTTTGAGCCCAATCCGACTCATGGACATGCAAATACTAATGACCCATTTCATATTTGCAGACTCAGTGATGCAACGAGGTGCATGGGGTAAAAATGGGTCCTCTGACCTCCCCGTACCCACATCTGGTGTTAGATAGGACTCAAACTTTGCAAGAGCATGGAGACCATAGGGTTTAGGAGCTCTGTAAATTTTGAGTCTGATTGGACACATGGACATGCAAATCCTAATGACCCATTCCATATTTTCTCCTTCCGTGATGCAACGACGTGCATAGGATGAAAATGGGCCCTCTAACCTCGCCATGCCTACATCCAATGTCGGATGGGACTCAAACTTTGCAAGAGCATCGAGAGCCTAGGGTTTAGGACCAGTGCAAATTTTGAGCTCGATCCGATGTTAAATTACACGGTGCAGTGGAACCGAAACTGAACAAAGAATAGAGAGTACACAACAAACTGGAGAGGAACAAATTTTTTTTCTTCAATACTGATGTAGTATAGATGATGGCTCCATCCACTCGTGCGCTCCCACAATGGAGCTTAGATGGCAATCTAGACAGATACTAGGTGAAGAGCTTCTAGCTAGAAGATCTAATCTGATTTGAACTGATTTGATACAATGGACTGGGAAGGTCGCCTCTTTATAGCTATGAGGGCAGTAGCCGAATCAACGTAGTCGATGGAACTGACCAGTCAACCTAGTCGGTGGAGTCACTAGCTTCATTGTACATAAGAGAAAGATCATGCTTGTTAGAGTAGCTAGTACTATCAGTGGCCACAAGGATAAAATGTAAAGAAAATGAATAAATATTTGAGTCTCAAAACATTTTAAATGAATTATAAAATATTACACCCTCAATGAAAGCAAGTTGACATTTTATAATTCCAACTAATCACATCCTATCATGTCAAAACACCATTTGAAAGGCATTTTAGTCAAAGATGGCGGGTCTAATGCTCCTTTGTTGTTGTGAAAGCAATCTCGTCTTAAGGTTTCAGTTGCCCAATGAATTATTGAGCTATTTCCTTGTGGTAAGACACAGCACAATCTCATAAGAGATTTTGGGAAATCGGATCAGTGCCATTATCCTCATGTAGTGGGTATAAACAATGCATAGAATGGCACCAGTGCCATTCTCCCAATGCAATGGATAGAATGGCAGTAGCACCATCTCCACAACCTCCTATAAGCATGTGGGGAATGGAACTACTACCATTCTCTAGAACCTCATAAGAGGTTTAGGGGAATGGCACCAATACCATTATCCCTTGCAGTGGGCATACATAATGGGTAGAATGGTTGTGGTGCCATTCTCTAATGCAATGGGTAGAATGGTAGTAATACCATTCTTCACAACCTTGTATAAGGATGTGGGGAATGGCTCTAATTCCATTCTTTGAAACCTCCTAGGAGGTTCAGGGTATTGACAATAGTGCCATTCCTTTCATAGAAATGGATAGAATGGCAGTACTACCATTCTCCAGAATTTCACAGGAGATTTAAGGGAATAGCACTTGAGCCATTATCCCCTTGCAATCGGTATAAACAATGGGTAGAATGGAATTTGTGCCATTCTCCCAATGTAATGGGAAGAATGGTAGTACTATCACTCTCTATAACCTCCCATAAGGTTTGTGGGGAATGGCACCATTGTCTTTATCCATAACCTCATAAGAGGTTTAAGGGATTGTCACTAGTGTCATTCTGCACAACCTCCCATGGCAATGTGGAGAACAACATGGCTACACTTCTGTAAAACCTCAAAGAAGGTTTGGGGGAATGGCACTAGTGCCATTATCCCCTTGTAGTAGGCATAAACAATGCATAGAATGGCACTGGTGCCACTCTCCCAATGTAATGGATAATGGCAATAGTATATTTTCCACAATTTGCTATAAGGATGTCGGGAATGGCACTATTGCCATTCTCCATACCTCATAGGAGGTACAGGGGAATGGCACTAGCGCCAAAGACAAAAGGTATGGATTTTATAGTAGATATACCAAAGACACAAGGTGGATATGATTCTTTTTTTGTAGTGATTGGCCATCTTACAAAGATGGCTCACTTTATTCCCAATAGGGGATTGATGGACTTCTTTATTAGAAACATATTTCGTGTACATGGATTACCTAAATCCATAATATCAAATAGAGATATTGGATTTACTAGTCATTTTTGGACTTCCGTGTTTGATACATGTAGGACTGACCTTAGAATAAGTATTGGGGATAAAGCCTAAAACAAATGATTAGATAGAGAGAGTCAGCTGAAGATATATTGAGTGCATATATTTCATTGAGGCAATGTGCATGGAACATTTGATTACCATTCGTAGAATTTGCTTATAATGCATGAAAACATGCATCCACAAGGATGAACCAATTTGATGGATTTAGACCACAAAATCCAAATACGATTAAGATACCTCAAGAAGTGTCAAGGTTAGTAGATTATACAATCCAAATGTGAGAAATGCTAGCACTTGTAGAAGAAAATATCCACCAACCTATGGATAGAGAGAAAATTTATGCAAATGAAAATAGAACTTTTCAAGGATTTTCAAGAAGGAGAGAGGCTTTTCTAGACTTCCTTCACACCAAAAGTCCTTAAACAATAGGGCAAGATAGCACCCCAAGATTGTGGGATGTGGTTGATTTTGAAAAGAATAGGTAAGGTAGCCTACAAGAATTGCCTTAGGGTCATCTTATATTTCACATTTCTCTGTAAATCAATTTTCTATCAATGGCTTGGACCATAACAAAACCTTGACTTGTATTGGAGCTTGAAAACTTACTCTTCCTATCAAAACAAGCTCCTCCAGTCTCTATTTTCCATCATCTACTAGCACTTCCACATCCATTATTGAGAAATCCAAAACAAAGAAAAAGGGTCAAGTGAGATTTGGATCAAAGTGCTCAAATTTCACATCCCATATTGTCCTTCCCCACTTTCTGAATTCTAAATCCTTTTTTACTATTTAATAATTTGACGTGTGTGGCTCTATGTTTCCTTTGCATGGCCTTTATGTCTTGTGAAAAGATTGCTCTTTTAGACTCTATATGCCCTAAGGTGTATATGTATTTTGGAAAGATATTACCTTATCCGACACTGATGTAGACTTTATTGTGTGGAAAGTATCATATGTGGGACTACGTGTTCCAGATGGATGGATACTACATAGTAAAAATTTCAATTGGTGTTGCTTTGATATCTTCACACCGCCCATTGAGACAACATCTTAGACTGCAAAGGGCCTCCCCTATGGTTTACACTATGCCTTGACCCCATGCACCATTTCTATGAGATCCACATGTTTGCCAATGCCTTGAGTTGCAAAATATCTTTCATACAAATATGCATTTATTTTTTACTCATTTTTCCTTTTAATTCCAAATAACCACTACTTGTATGGTTGGTTTCTCTCTCATGGTGTCCTTCACTTTCAACCATCCCTTGATTAGGCACAAATTTGCATGCTTCCACCTTCACTATATTGCTATTAGACTCCTCATTGGTGTCAATAATTCATTTTCCTTACTTTGCATTGAGCTCTTCTACTTTGGCTAGTTTTCCACATCAATTGCTTTGAACTTTGGCAATGCACTTAAATGCTCCATCTTTGGGTTTATGTATCCTCTATTGCTTTCTTTCCTCCTTGTTTATCATTGACTTTCTTGTCTACTCTTGGCCTTCCTTATACATCAAGGTCACATCATCCTTTACTTTTCCGTCATCTCTACGAGAGAGAGAGAGAGAGAGAGAGAGAGAGAGAGAGAGAGAGAGAGAGAGAGATTTAAGAGCATAACTAAGACACTATTTGAAGAGATGGATGCCCATAGGCACAAATAACTATCTCATGGTGCAGGAACCAAAGCAAGGGTTAAAAAAGAAAGGTCCTTGAAAAATGTCATTCCTAAGATAGTAGATTCCAAAGCAAGGGTCAAGAAACGAAAGGTCTTTGAAAAATGTTAAAATAGTAGATTCTAAGCAAAAACACGTGTAACATTATGCAACCACTAAAATCGAGCAAGATAGTGCTAAAAAGGCAATCAAATAACTTAGTTAACTTTGAAGTTCACGATAACGGTAGCCAGCTAACATTAGCTAACTTTGAAAAATATGCTAACCACTTTTAAATCCTTGTTAAAGCATAAAGTTGCTAGCTGTCCCTTTTCTTTGGAGGACGCAAAAGAGTGTTGTCATTATCTAATGTGGACGTGTTTATGTGGGGATAGGATTATCTAATGTGGACGTGTTTATGTGGGGATAGGACGTGTTTATGAGAGAGAGAGAGAGAGAGAGAGAGAGAGAGAGAGAGAGAGAGAGAGATTTAAGAGCATAACTAAGACAATATTTGAAGAGATGGATGCCCATAGGCACAAATAACTATCTCATGGTGCAAGAACCAAAGCAAGGGTTAAAAAAGAAAGGTCCTTGAAAATGTCATTCGTAAGATAGTAGATTCCAAAGCAAGGGTCAAGAAACGAAAGGTCTTTGAAAAATGTTAAAATAGTAGATTCCAAGCAAAAACATGTGCAACATTATGCAACCACTGAAATCGAGCAAGATAGTGCTAAAAAGGCAATCAAATAACTTAGCTAAGTTTGAAGTTCATGATAAAGGTAGCCAGCTAACATTAGCCAACTTTGAAAAATATGCTAACCACAATCCTCGTTGAAGCACAAAGTTGCTAGCTGTCCCTTTTCTTTGGAGGACACAAAAGAGTGTTGTCATTATCTAATGTGGATGTGTTTATGTGGGGATAGGATTCAAGAGCTTCTATCAAACGTTGAGGGGGAAAAGATTGACCAACATTTGGGCCATTACTCAAGACCAAGAACAAGGCATCACACTACATCCATCTTGTGTATGATAATGGATAGCATGATCTATGGACTCTTCTTTATTACGGGGCAATAATGAAGCAATTTGGGGATCCTTTGAACATCCTTGAGCCACTTGTCACAAAGAAAACCTTTTAAGGGAAAGTGAAATCCAAGCATATCTACATGTGCAATATCAATGTGTTGTTTACCATTGTTACAACCAACCAATAAAAAAGAAATAAAAGCAAAAAGTCCAATTCCCCCCCTCCCCCTCACTCACCCACCCACCCACTCACACCCCCATGGCCAACTACGAAGGGCACATGTGCTCGTGGCCTAGCAACAGGGAGGCAACGCGGGAGCCACCTTAAGTGGGCAAATGCCCTACTACCCAACTTGCCACGCTGCTTTGCCAAAACCTCCATTGCTTGTGTTAAGGAAAACGAGCTAAGATGTTGTAGAGAATTTATTTTAGGAACTACATAATGCATGCCTTTAAAGTGTACACATGTTAAACCAATTAGGATAACTCCAACCTAAAAAATATATATTTTTCTAGCTCTTTATGTTGCAATAACATTTAAAAAATAAATATAAAGCTTTATGAAGAGATTGTTCGTAAACTGTAAGCATCGGCCACCAGCTTTGAGGTGCTAAGACTTTTAATCTTTTAAAATAATTGTAACTGGAAAAAAATAATTTAGCTCTTACACTTTAAAAACTAGACACAAGCAACCCTCCAAAGTCACACTACCAATGGAAACTCTAATCCATACATTTCCCCACAAACCATGAAAATTATAGTCCATACATTTCCGCACAAAAGAAACAAAAATATTTTTTGCTTGCATGATAGGGAGGTCTTTTTTCCAAACGAATTTCACCTTGTTGATGTGACGAGGCAATTGTCTTTACATTATCGTGTAAATTCCTTAGAATAAGTGGCGACTACAAATGTAATTCTTGGCAGCTCTATAAATATCAAGTGCATTCAACTGTTTTGGCTTGGTTGGCTCGAAGTACTGATGAGGAGCTGGACTTCACGATGAAGATAACTAATGTGGATTTTATTATTACACAAATCAGACATACATACAGTCAACCCCACTCTCCCTTCCTTCCACATCGCTATAGGGGTTTAGAAGCCCGTTTCCTAGAATGCAGCTTGCCTTGTTGATTATAATCAACAATTCCCAATGTTTTATTAAAAAGCATGGACCCATTGTGATCAAAGGAGATTTCTCAAAAGGCCTAATTGCTCTCCCTAATCGCATCTACGCTCCCTAACTATTAATTTGTCTATCTCTTTGCTCCCTCCTCCCGACTCCTCCCGCTTCCTCCTTCCTCCCCTCCTTTGCTCTCTCCCTCCTCCTTCCTCCTTTCCTCCTCTGCTCCCCCTTCTTCCTCCTTCCTTCGTCGCTCCCCGTCTCCCCTCCTCCTTCCTCCTTCCCTCCTCTCTCCCCCTTCCTCCCCTTTTCTTCCTTCTTGCATTGGAGAGGCCTTCAAAGGCCCCGCTGCCTGTAGTCTACCGCCCCCCTCATCCTTATACCCACAACACGAACGTTCTGGAGTCTCGAAGAAGCCACAAGGCTCCTGTGATTAATTACCATCACGAGCTTACCTTAATCTACCATCTAGGACCCCTCATAATTAATACGACGACTTGTCCTCGTTGGGGCCTATTTCAATATATTTCATTCTGTTTATGTCTTAAGGGGAGCCTAGGCCACACAACTTGTAAGCCGTCACCCGTGTGTGTATCGAGCAGTGGTAATAGCTTTGTTATCATCTTTGATTTTGGCTGTTTTTTTGGCGCTGGCAGTCCTGGAGCGAGAGACTAGTCCCAGAGGAACTTCCGCTGCAAATTTCGTATTGATGCACAACTTTCTCTTTTGTCCTTTGATGCACAGTTTCATATCAGTTTTTGAGTTGCATCCCGTCCTTCTGCAGGTGTCGAGAAGTTCAGTAAAGGGACTAAGATGGCAGAGCTGGTGAGAGCTTGGCTGAGAAGCTTCGACACTGCGCTGCAGAAGGGGGACATGCTTGCCGCTGTGGAGCTCTTCGAAGAGGACGAATGCTTTTGGAGGGATCTACTGGCCTTCACATGGAACTTGTACACAGCGGAGTCCCGCGAGGAGATCCAGGCGATGCTGGAGGCAACTCTGGGGGAGACGAGGCCATACGGATGGGAGCTAGGGAGGGAGGGGGTCCTGGAGGAGCAGGCGGACGGGGGAGTGGAGGCGGTGATAAGGTTCGAGACAAAGAGGGCGAGGGGGAAGGGGCATGTAAGGATCAACAAGGCAGGGAAGTGCTGGACGTTGCTGACGGGTATGGAGGAGCTGAAGGGGTACGAGGAGAAGGCAGGGGCGTCCAGGGTGAACGGGGTGGATCATGGAGCTGCAAGGGGGAGAAAGACATGGTTAGAGGAGAGGCAAGAGGAAGAGCAACAGCTCGGGAGGAGTAAGCAGCCGTATTGTGTGGTGGTAGGAGGAGGGCAAGCGGGGATAGCGTTGGGAGCAAGGCTCAGGCGACTGGGAGTGCCGACGATCATAGTAGAGAAGAACAAGAGGCCAGGCGATTCATGGCGGAATCGCTACAAGTCACTGTGTTTGCATGATCCTGTGTGGTATGATCATCTTCCATATTTGCCATATCCGGATGACTGGCCAGTGTTTGCACCCAAGGACAAGCTCGCAGATTGGCTGGAGGCATATACCAAGGTGATGGAGCTAGTCTACTGGTCATCGACAGAGTGCAAATCAGCAAGGTTTGATGCTGAGGAAGGGAAATGGGAAGTGGTGGTAGATCGAGATGGTGAGAACGTGATTCTTGAGCCCAAGCAGCTTGTGCTTGCAACCGGCATGTCTGGAATGCCTAACATTCCAAGCTTCCCTGGAGCAGAGCTTTTCCAAGGTTCTCAATGCCATTCTAGCCAGTACAAAAGTGGGGATGCTTGGACTAACAAACACTGTATCATCGTTGGCTCTAACAATTCTGCCCATGACATTGCCGCAGATCTTTGGGAGCATGGTGCAGCCCAAATCACCATGCTTCAACGTAGCTCCACCCATGTCATCCGCTCCGAAAGCTTCCTCTCAGCTCTGCCTCTCTACCAAGAGTGCTCCCCATACCCCACTGCCACTGCTGACCTCCTCATTGCGTCTGTTCCTTACAAGATCTTCCACCGCTTCCAAATCCCTCTGTATGAGCGAATTGCTGAGATCGATGCTGATTTCTACCAACGCCTGGCAGGCAGTGGGTTTCTGCTGGACTTTGGGGATGATGGATCTGGATTGTTTCTTAAGTACTTGAGGCGTGGGTCAGGGTATTACATTGATGTTGGTGCCTCGGAGCTGGTGATCCAAGGTGACATCAAGCTGAAGAGCGGAATCACAGTGGACGAAGTGAAGGCAAGGTCCGTGGTTTTGAGCGACGACAGTGAGCTAGAGGCTGATCTGATTGTGTATGCCACGGGCTACGGCTCCATGAATGGATGGGCAGCCAAGCTCATCTCTCAAGAAGTGGCTGACAATGTGGGCAAATGCTGGGGCTTGGGCTCCAGCACCACCAAGGATCCTGGCCCTTGGGAACGAGAGCTCCGCAACATGTGGAAACCCACACAGCAACCTGGCCTCTGGTTTCATGGCGGCAACCTGCACCAGTCTCGTCACTACTCACTCTTTTTGGCTCTCCAGATCAAGGCCCGCATGCAAGGCATCCCCACCCCTGTCTATGGTCTAGGGCGAGTTCACCATACCAGTTGATTTATTACACACAATGCAAGACAGAGATGCAGCATTCACTACACAAAACATAGGACACAGGTGATCGCCCAAAGGGGGAGCTCGTATGCCACAATAGTATCAAGTCCCCTTCCTACAAGCCACCTTATGCAAGCTTGCCTTTAAATAAGATATTAATTTACCTCTTAGAGAATGGGGTTGACCCTATAACTCATCGATGGATGATTTTCCCAGCTTGCTCCTGTCCAGAGTGGAGTCCTACTGTTAAATGCTGCTTTCTTTTGTGATACTCCTGATAACTATGTCTACAATTTGCATTTGTGTGGAACATTAATTCAACGTGCCATCTCTAGCATCAATATGTTTCCTCCAATTGAGTCTCTCTCTTTGTTATTTTATCCCTGCTCTCTTTCTCTCCGTCTCTCTGTCTGTCTGTCTGTCTCTCTCTCTCTCTGACACACACACACACACATGTAAGGGATTTTCACTGGATGTAAAGAATTGTTCTCACTGGATGTAAAAGACCACTATTAGTTAATAGTGGTCACCAGTCCCGTAGATCGTGATCCTGAGAGTCTCAAGACGACCGTAATACAATCATATCATATCCTCTGTCTCTCTTTCTCTTGTTAGCGGTAAATTATCTGCAGGTAAGATTGTTGGGATCTTTGTTTACTCTTTCAAAAATCTTGCAATTCCAATTCAAGATGTTTGCAGGGGATAGACCTATGTGTATCTCATCAGCTGACACATCATCACCTGACTTGTCTACCAAATTATCAACGGCAAAATGGCTAATGCCTAGGAAATTCACTCACTGCATGGCCCTCATGCCTATCCTTGTCTCAGCCATGGATATCTGAATCCTTCACCTAAACTAATACTCATTTTTTTCCCCTCATAGGGGTCTTAAATGTTGAGCATCTAGATCTGGGTGTACATCCATGTAGAATTTATTGTTTAGGGCAGCGCCTGCCCTGTGAGCCCCATTAGGGGATATTATGCTTGCCCATGGAGATGCTTTTCAGGTGTTATTATGCCCTGTTTTGGGCAGGCACCTGAGGGGAAGAAAGATTACTTTTGAGGACAGTGTACCCTGCTTTGAAGCTGCGGGGGGGGCTGCATAGGAGGGCCCCCCCCATGGACTGGAAAAGACCATGTAAATGCCCATTTATAGGCAGCAAAGCCAGTCTGTGGGCAGACAGGTCGCCTGGCTGGTCTGTCAGAAAATGGAGGCGCCTTGGCCTATTTTCAGCCCTCCCGCCTCAGCCTATTTTCAGTGCAGTTCCCTTTCTTTCCTAGTGCCTCTGCAGCTGTTACGCTCTAGCCGAGGTAGCATGACCTCGGAAGAATCAGTCGACATTTCCCTTAAAGGATCTATCTCTGTAATATATGTGTTTGCGCTTCATGTAAATGATCGGGAGGGATTTAATGTCAAGGTCCTAGGTGAGGGCTGATAGCACCAGACTAGGTAGATCTAAGACCAAGGGCCTAGTGCAAAGATTGTGCCTCGGGACGAGGAATTTAATGCATCCCAAGAGGGGTGAAATGTTGCATTAGGAAGGCCCTATATGGATGACATGTGGCATCTAGATCTATCTAGGCAATTGGGGCTTGCTGAGGCTAGTGAGAGAAGAGAAGGTAATTATTCACGTATGATTTGAAATGAAGATCTTTGTTTGCTTGTTAGCCTTAGCAAGATATGGTTGGGAGGTGATTCATGGTGCTACTCCCGTGATCGAAGTAGAGAACTAGTAGAGAAATTGTTTGACAATTGGTATCAGAGCCGAGGCTACGAAGTGGGTTGAGAGAGCTCGTGGAGAGATCAAAGGATGTGAGCGTCAAATTGATTGGCGCGGGCCTACACTAGCAGGTCGTAGAGCGCAAGAGCGGGGCACACAGGCGGTGAAGCTGGGTTGGAGCGGAAGGTTCATGGATGGTCCTTCGACATCGGTACTTGGTGGCTGACCAGATCGATAGGAAGCCCGTAAGGCGTTGACGGACAATTGGCCTACGCCAAGAGGAGCGTAGGGCCTTGAAAAGGGTAGACGAGTCTAAAGGCTGCGCAATTACAGACCAACGTCGAGGGAAATCCAAAGTTGTTGACGATGCCGTGATTGATGGCGCTCCCGTAAGGCGAGGAATTCGATCAATTATGTGATTGATAATGGGCCTGGAGCATAGCTGGAATGATAGAGCGGGAATTCGTCACGGTGCCAGAAGTGACGCAGTGCAGGATTATCTACCTCGTGGGATATCGACGGACGATTGCGTGTAGACATTAGGAGGTGGAACGAACGAAGGCCTGGGGTCATAGTTAACGTAACGAAGGCGAAGGGTCGGGATGTAGATGTCGATGCTGACCGGGTGATCCACTAGTTAACTTTGAGCATTGTTGACGTGACGGACTTACACACAGGGAAAATCAGGAAGCGAAAGTTATTGCCTTCGAGTTTGTCTCAGAGTGAAGCACGCGCCCACTTAATATGCGAGGAATTTCCAGGGAGCATTTTTTTCCTCTATACAAATCTTGGGCGGTTGTTGATTTGGTTTCTACAACAGAGACTGTCGCCTAATTTCTTGCATTTGTTTATATTTTAAAAAAAAAAGAAAAAAAAGAAAAAAAAGGGAGATTAAAAAAAAAAAAAAACCATTTTCCCTTTTTAAACTATGGAAGCAGAAGGACAGAATTCTAGGGTGAATCCTAGTGAGTCTAGAGCACAGTCTACCCAACAGATGTCACATCATACAGCACCTACTTTGATCGGTAGGATTTCGATATTAGAAGATGCTTTACAGCAGATTATGAACCAGCAGCTTCAAGTGAATGCTGGTCAGAATGAGATCAGGGAGATGGTGCAAGCCTTGTCGGCTAGACCGTCTAGAATTGATAAGGGCAAAGCTCCAGCAGAGCCAGAGCCCAGTATACATTCATTAGAGCGCACAAGGGTCAAAGTGCTTAATATCGCTAATTATAGACCGGAGAAGTACGCTGGTCAGATGACCGAGCGTAGCTCTGATGTGATCGAGGTTTGGTTACACAAGTGGGAAGAAGCCTTCGCCATTTGTGAAATTAGATCAGATCTAAAGAAAATCCGTGAGGCCACACACCTATTTATTGAGGCAGCGGATAGATGGTGGATAAAGCAACAGAAGGATCAAGTTGCTCCTACCACCTGGGAAGGGTTTAAAGCTGAATTCAAGAAACACTTTCTCCCACCTGATGAAGACTCCTGGGCTTGGGATGCTTATAGAAATCTTCGTCAGAGGAGTCTGTCAGTGGCAGAGTACACTGACAAATTCAGGGAATGTGTCATGAAAATAACAGACCCTCTCCCTATGTCGGTTCAGTTAAAAGACTATATCTATGGACTGAACGACAAGATCAAAATGGAAGTTCGGGCTAAGTATGTGACTACATTAGATGAATCTATTGCAGTAGCCCTGAACTATGACGATGCCAGAGGCAGATCTGGTGGATTTGTGCAGGCAGGGACTTAGTATGAGTACCCGAAAA
Source organism: Dipteris shenzhenensis (assembly GCF_047967505.1). Taxonomy (NCBI): domain Eukaryota; kingdom Viridiplantae; phylum Streptophyta; class Polypodiopsida; order Gleicheniales; family Dipteridaceae; genus Dipteris; species Dipteris shenzhenensis. Next base: position 556,600 of record NC_141599.1, read on the forward strand.
AAGGGGGATTTCAGAGGAAATGGATTTCAAAGACAAGTGTCTCGCAGCCAAGTGGCCAAACCAAGCAGGTGAAGTTGGTTGAGGGACCAGTAAAAACAAGTACCACCGTTGGGGTGAAAAGGAAAATAACTCCAATGGCAGCCCGGGCTTGGTCAAAGTCCTCGTTGACCCCTGAACAAAAAGAGAAAGCTAGAAAAGAAGGATTGTGCTTCGGCTGCCTTCAGCGACATCAGTGGAAGGATTGTCCACTGAATAAAGACCATCGCACGGCTAATATGATAATATCTGATGCGACGTGGAAATGCAGGAGAGTCCCAGTGTGGAACATATGCAGATGCAATTGGCGGGACCTTCTCAGAGGTTAGTACCTTGTTTGTTATGTGTGTCTGTTGCTAAGTTAGTGACGAGTGCACCTGATAACATCCTATCTAAGCCTGCAGCAACAGGGTATACGGCCTTTAATGATACGGAGTTAATTAAAATGAAAGGGCAAGTGGCCAATCATGATGTCATTGTGTTATTTGACTCGGCGTCAACTCACAATGTGATTAACTCCAAGCTCGTGAAGAGGCTGAAATTAAAAACAAGCCCATCTGACTATGCATATACAGTCAAAATGGCAGATGGAAGTTCAACTGAAGTATGGGACCAAAGGGTTACCCAGTTGGAGCTTCGGATTCAGGACTATGCTGAGAAGCTTGATTTTGAAATGACCAAGCTTGCTCATGCAGATATAGCCCTGGGTATGGCGTGGCATTCTAGGAAGAATCCAGCCATTGATTGGAAAAAGCACGTATATCAATTCAAGATGAATGATGTGCTTTATGTCTTGCGAGGTGAAAAAGATATACCTCAGGGACCGTTGGTTTCCATAATGGAAATCAGGAAAGCTCAAGTGGAGTTTTTATTCCTTTGCACAGCATCGGTAGAGCCGGTTGATGATTCTTCGGCTAGCACTGATGCTACGCAAAGTGGTGAGATGGCCAAGCTGGCTAATCTTATAACAGAGGAGTTCTCTGAATGTTTTAGGGATGAACTACCTTATGGGTTACCTCCAGAGCGAAAAGTTCAACATAAGATTGAACTGATCCCGTGGGTAGAACCTGTAAATAGACCTCCCTATAGAATGAGTTTTGATGAAGAGGCAGAGGTGCGTAGACAACTGGAAGAATACCTCAAGTTGGGGCAGATTCAACCAAGTTTCTCACCTTTTGCTTCGCCAGTGATATTAAAGAAGAAAAAGGATGATACGTTTCGCCTCTGTATAGACTACAGAGCATTGAATAATATCACTGTTAAGCACAGATATCCGATGGCTCGGATTGATGATTTGCTAGATGCATTACATGGAGCCATGATTTTCAGTAAGATAGATCTTAAGTGTGGCTACCATCAGATCCGGATTAGAGCCGAGGATGTGCATAAAACCACTTTCAGAAGCAGGTTTGGTCATTATGAGTTTTTGGTAATGCCCTTCGGACTTACCAATGCTCCAGCGACCTTCGTCATGCTTATGAACGATTTACTACGTCCGTATATCGGAAAGTTCGTAGTACATTTTATTGACGATATCCTGATATTCAGTAAAAGTATTACTGAGCATCGTGAACACTTAAGAGTAGTGTTTAGTACTTTGAGGAAAGCCAGTCTTTATGTAAATAAGAAGAAAACTATACTGTGTATGGTTAGGCTTGAATATTTAGGGTTCATAATTACTCCACAGGGAGTAGAAATGGATCCGAAGAAAGTGGCTGCAATACTAACTTGGCCAATCCCTCAGAGTCTGACCGCGTTGCCATCATTCTTGGGATTTGTCCAGTTTTATAGAAGGCATATCAAAGGATATTCCAGAATAGTATCGCCATTGACTGATCTGACCTCAGATAAAGTACCTTTTATTTGGGGACAGAATCAACAAGAAAGCTTTAACACCATAAAACAAGCTATGGTCACAGGACCGGTGTTAAAAATAGTTGATCCCCAGAAACCATTGTTCCTAGAAGCCGATGCAAGTGGCATTGCGGTCGGAGCAGTTCTCCTTCAAGAGGGAAGGCCAGTAGCCTTTGAAAGCAAGAAGCTTTCTCCCTCTCAAAGGAATTGGCCAACTCATGAATTGGAGTTGTATGCTGTCATCCATGCTTTGAAAACATGGAGGCATTATTTGTATGGTTCAGAGTTTTATGTGGATGTGGATCATGATATTCTGAAACATTTTTGTAAACAGCCTGACTTGAGGGGCCGCCAAGCTAGGTGGGTAGAGCTCATGCAGGAGTTTAATCTAACGATTCGGTACCGAAGAGGAAAAGACAATAAGGTTGCTGATGCGTTGTCTCGCATTATGCACAACCTGAGTTTCACGGTATTAGAGAGTGCTCTAATGATCGAGATAAGAGAAACTCAAAAAGTGGACGAGTTTGTCCAGAGCTTGTGGCCTAAAGCTCATGTGTTAAAACCCGGGGAAAGTGAAAAGGATGACCTGGCATCCAGAAAAGGCCAAACTTATGCAAGATATACCATAAGGGATGGTATGCTAGTTAGAAATGGCAAGGTTGTATACCTAGTCAGAATGATCTCAGGCAGAGAGTCATTCGACAGTGCCATGATAGCCCGTGTGCGGGACATCCAAGAGTCGAGAAGACATATGATCTCGTGAAGCAAGATTTCTTTTGGCCAAAGATGAAAAAGCATATTCATGAATATGTGACACGGTGTTTCTCGTGTCAGGTAAGTAAGGTCGAGCGGGTGAAGCCACCCGGACTTTTACAGCCCTTGGAAATACCACTAAGTAAGTGGGAGAGCATTTCCATGGACTTTATAGTAGGGCTGCCTACGACGCAAGGAGGGTATGATTCTATCCTTGTGGTCGTTGATCGTCTAACCAAGATGGCTCACTTCATTCCGACTAGAGAGTCTGTTAGTGCCCCGCAAGTGGCGGATTTGTTCATTAGACATATATTTCGTCTGCATGGATTGCCTAGATCCATAGTGTCAGACAGAGATGTTAGATTTACCAGTCATTTTTGGACAGCGGTATTTGAGACACTAAGGACTGAGTTGGGCATGAGTAGTGGGGATCATCCTGAGACGGATGGTCAGACGGAGAGAGTCAACCAAACTTTCGAGGATATGCTGAGAGCATATGTGTCATTGAGGCAACATACGTGGGACAAGTGGTTGCCATTGTTGGAGTTTGCCTACAATGATAGAAAACATTCCTCTACTGGGTTCAGTCCGTTTGAGCTGAACTATGGTTATAGACCAGCCAATCCAACTATAGTTGGAGTACCTCAGAAAGTGCCTAGTGCCGCGAACTTTGTAGTTCAGATGCGGGAGATGCTAGCACTTGCGAGAGCTAATATCCGCCAGGCTATGGACAGAGCCAAGGTGTATGCGGATGAAAACCGGTCTATAAGAGTATTTAAGGAAGGAGAAAAAGTTTTTCTCAGAGTTCCTTCACACTCGAAGTCACTGACTTCAGGGGAGTGTGCTAAGTTATCACCTCGATACTGTGGGCCGTGGTTAATTCTAAAGAGAATAGGCAGTGTGGCCTATAAATTAGAATTGCCACAGGGGTGTAAGGTGCACCCGGTTTTTCATGTTTCGCGCTTAAAGAAATTTTTACATACTGGTGACTCACTAATCGAAGGTGTGGTTTTGTTTCAGGAGATAGAGGATATTGCAAGGCGCAAACCAACAAGAATCCTGGACCGAGGAACAATGCAAATATGAAATCGGAAGATACCACGGTGTTGGTTGCATGACATGGTCAGCCTCTATCCGAAGCTACTTGGGAATCCGTATATCAGTTGCGGAGAGTGTTCCCAGATTTTATCATCGAGGATGCTGATGTCTGAAGAGGGAAGGAATGTTACGCTCTAGCCGAGGTAGCATGACCTCGGAAGAATCAGTCGACATTTCCCTTAAAGGATCTATCTCTGTAATATATGTGTTTGCGCTTCATGTAAATGATCGGGAGGGATTTAATGTCAAGGTCCTTGGTGAGGGCTGATAGCACCAGACTAGGTAGATCTAAGACCAAGGGCCTAGTGCAAAGATTGTGCCTAGGGGCAAGGAATTTAATGCATCCCAAGAGAGGGGTGAAATGTTGCATTAGGAAGGCCCTATATGGATGACATGTGGCATCTAGATCTATCTAGGGAATTGGGGCTTGCTGAGGCTAGTGAGAGAAGAGAAGGTAATGATTCACGTATGATTTGAAATGAAGATCTTTGTCTGCTTGTTAGCCTTAGCAAGATATGGCTGGGATGTGATTCACGGTGCTACTCTCGTGCTCGAAGTAGAGAACTAGTAGAGAAATTGTTTGACAATTGGTATCAGAGCCGAGGCTACGAAGTGGGTTGAGAGAGCTCGTGGAGAGATCAAAGGATGTGAGCATCAAATTGATTGGCGCGGACCTACACCAGCAGGTCGTAGAGCACAAGAGCGGGGCATGCAGGCGGTGAAGCTGGGTTGGAGCGGAAGGTTCATGGATGGTCCTGAATTCTGGTTTCACTCTTTGATATATTTGTTAGAATAAGCTTTTGAGTTATTACATAGGGATAACAAGATTCACTTCTTTTGATGCACACGGCTAATCTTGCATTCTTGATTTTTCAACACAAATTTTTATAGATATTGAAGAGGTTTGTTGAGAGATATCTCCTCCTCAATCTCTATCTTTATCAAGAACCATAGATTTGAATTAGTTACACCAAGCTTCAAAAACTTTATTTTTTTAAAAATGTTCTTTGTCTTATACGTAGTGAGTCTTTAACCCTTCAGCTTTTCTTGCTTTAAAAATTACTATTTTCTTTGAGTATTTTAGGCCTTTGAAAAAAAAATTAGTTGTAAAGTTCTAGCATCCCTTATTATCTAAGTGAGGTTTCATTGTATATTGTTATCATTTTTTCAGGGAACATGTAAGATGGAATTGAAAATGAACAATATTGAAGCAAGTTACAATCTATCATCATGAACAATATTAAAAATTGACAATGATGAATGGACCCCCCAAGTAAACAAAAAGTATTCATGGAACAAAATGCAGCCCACTAATCGGGGGAAAGGAAAGAGGATTCACAAAACCTCTCAAAACATTGGAATAGGAGAGTTCTAGACTTTGACATGATTTTTGGGGGAAAAATAGTAAATAAGATCCATGTTTAGTATGCCTTCACACACAAGGATATTTGTATCAAAGATGCAATTATAAGGTTTAAGATGGTAATTATTGACTGTCTCTAATTTTTGTTGTAGATGCTAACAATGAATGGAGCTCGTAGGATGCATGAGCTAGGGAAGCTTAAGTATGAAGGAAGGTCACACTCCATTAGCATCAAGAACATCAAGAAGAAAAATAGAACTTTTTTAAATGGCTTGATGTTCATATTGCATGACAATGAGCTAGGGAAGCTTTATTATGAAGTTTACACTCCATTAGAATTGAAGAAAAACTAAAGACTTGATGTCCATCCTGCATGAAAATGAGGGAGATCATGGAAAACTATAACAAACTATGTTGCCTTCCTTTGATAGTCTTGAATGGCCACTTCCTAGTATAGAGATGAGTGAAGCTTATAGAACCCGAACCTTTAATGATGTGTGATCTGCCATGAAGCCAAGCACTAGTAAGAGAAATGATCCATTGGAATTGAAGAAACATGGAACTTTTTAAAAGACTCGATGTCCATCCTGCATGAAAATGAGGGAGATCATGGAAAACTATAACAAACTATGTTGCCTTCCTTTGATAGTCTTGAATGGCCACTTCCTAGTATAGACCTGAGTGAAGGTTATAGAACCTGAATCTTTAATGATGTGTGATCTACCATGAAGCCAAGCACTAGTGAGAGAAATGATCCACTAAATTGGTTCCTAGCATTCCCCATGCTTTGTTGATTTTTTCCAACTCTAAGCAATTAACAAGGATAAGAATAACATTACTTGCAAGGGTATATATGAGGATTGGTTACGTGAGTTGTTTGATGAATGTAAATAATAAGAACGTCTAATGCAAAAGACTTGATGCACTGTCAAAGGATTCCTATTCTATCTAGAACCCACTTCAATGTCTCATGGCACTCTTTCAGAGTCTCAAATGTTGCAAGCCACCATATATCTTTTTATGATTGCATTAAGAAATCTTGCTCTACTTCCTCCTTCCCTTGAACAAAGGCTAAGGCTTTATTCATAGTGCAAATGGTCACTCTCTCTAACTTGTGTTCTTTCACCAATTGAGCTTCATCCATTTTGATGACAAATATGAGATTTCCATTGCAATCTGTATAACAAAAGAGAGAAATCGTTGGGATAAACATGATACAGGAAATGAACTAAGTAAAGTGCAATGCTATAATGGTTTTTCTCTTACCATCTTGTCTCATGCCATAGAATTTGACCATTGTGTGTTGTAGTTTCTCAACTAAGTAGACATTGTTGAAAGCATTCATCTCAAAGATTTGCAAGCCAGATTTCTTTTCACTCTTCCAAGTCATTGTGCTCCTTATGCAATGGTACCCTCCAAGAATTCTCTTGCATGTTGGTTTGTTTCTCTCTGTGTATGTCTCACAGACCAAGGTGTGGGTAGGGGCACTGTAGACTTCTTATACTTTCCCAAAATAGTCGACTTGAAAATTTTGAAAACAAATGTGTAAGCTTCACGACTTACACCAGTAGTATCACAATTTGCAAGCATCTCCTTTGCATCCACAATATCCTTGAAGTCCTTTATCACCTCTTCAGCAACTTGCACATGTAGGCACTTGTGTCTTGGGTCCCTTAGTATCCCAATGACATCACTTGACTTCAATAAACTAGCTAGAGAATATCAATAGTCAACATCATCCCCTTTTGTTCTTCCCATCACATCTTCCATGAAGTTCCAAGAAGAACACAAGAAAAACTTAGTCACAAATAGTGTAGCACAAAAGATTGTAATTTCATTGGAACATTTGATAACCAACCTTGTAGCTTGGACTCTCCTCTTTCTAGCACCACCAGTGGGTGCCAATGCATCCATGTTATGTAAGCACCTTATTTTCCTATTCTTCAATCCCAAAGGTGTTTCTTTCATCTTTTGCACTCATTCTTCTGCCTTCTCTCATTCCTTCTCTATGGCTCATTGTACTTGATTGTATATAGACCTTTCCAAGCCTTTTTTGGTTTCAACTAGCTTAAAGAGTGACTCTTCTAATTTATGTCTCTCCAAGTGCAATGAATTTTGCTCCAAGCCCAATGCTTTGGCTTTATCATGAAGATCCTCATTCTTCCTTTGAAGATCCTGCATAGAGTTATGCATTGTAACAATGGTGCTGTTTCCTAAATGTGCTAACATCTCTGCTTGGGCTCTACGCATATTGCTTGCTTGCATAGCCATTGACTGAGCATTGTTTAACCGATTGCAATAACCAAGAAACCCTGCATATCCATTTCCAACAAACCAAGCTAGCTCATGCACTGTATGGAAAGGAGGGCTCTTTTGGTTGGTAGGATCTAAAGGATATAAGGGCCCTTTGTTAAATTACACGGCACAGTAGAACAGAAACTCAGAACAAAGAATAGAGAGTACATAGCAAACTGAAGATGAACAAAATTTTCCTTCAATACTGATGTAGTACAGATATTGGCTCCGTCCACCCGTGCACTCCCACAGTGGAGCTTAGATGGTGATCTAGATAGATACTAGGTGAAGAGCTACTAGTTGGAAGATCTGATCTAATGCAATGGATTGGGGAAGTTGCCTCTTTATATCTATGAGGGTAGTAGTCGGATCAATGTAGTCGGTCGAACCGACCAGTCAACCTAGTCGATGAAGCCGACCAATCAACCTAGTCGATGGAACCGACTAGTCATCCATGGAATATTCAGGGAAGATTCCCTATACCATCATCCAGGCCCCAGTAAGAATAAGGGGCTCCCACGCAATTGCCTTTCTACCATCAATGGTATCATTGATAGACCTCATCTGACATGCAAGTTAGGATCCATCCAGTGTCCCGGGCTCACACATGGCTTCTCCTCATATGGGGGCCTTACAACTTGAGCACCTTGGACCATTGGTGGTTATGAGGAGGGTGGGGCATTGAGCATATCTAGCACCCCCCTCAATGTCCACTCATAGGTGAACTACCTTCTCAGCCCAATGCCATCTCTGAAGATGACCCTGAAGATGATCCTTCTCGAGTGCTTTGGTGAAGATATTTGCTCCATTTTGCTCTGTCAAACAGTAGACCAATTACACTATCCCATCCTGGATCAAATTATGCACATAGTGATACTGAATCTCTATATGTTTTGTGTGTGCATGAAACACTGGATTTTTAGCAATGGCCATGCAACTTTGATTGTCGCACCTCAGCACAATTACCTCATCCTCTTGCACTCCCATGTGCCATAAGATCCTCCTCAGCCACACTACTTCACAAGTAGCAAAACATGCTGCCTTGTACTCAACCTCGGTAGAAGACAATGCCACTGTTGATTGTTTCTTACTGATCCAAGAGAAGATACCTGAACCTAAAGAGAAACAATATCTAGAAACTGATGTCCTGGAATCAACATCTCCATCCCACCAATCTGAGTCACAATGGCCAACCAAGGAAGTGCATGTACCATGAGTGATGCCATAATCAAGAGTGCCCTTCACATACTTGAGCACTGCATCCCTGCATTCCAATGATTCTCCCGAGGCTTATTGGAGAACTTGCTCAAAACACCAATAGCAAAACTGATGTCCAGTCTGGTGTTGCACAAATAGATGACATTGTCAACCAAGTTCCTGTACCTCCTGATGTCTGTTGGTGGTGAGGCATCCTCCATAGATAGCCTCGCATTTACCTCCATAGGTGTAGCTATCTCCTTGCACTCGGACATACCAAATGCCTTCAAGATCTCCCTTGCATATTTCTACTGAGAGATGAAGATCTTGCTTGGCTCTTGCTAGACTTCAATCTCCAAACAATAGTGCATCAAGCCTAAGTCTCTGTCATCTCGAACTCTATGCTCAATGCCTTTCTAGTTTGTGGGATCATGTCTTCATAGTCACCTGTAATAAGGAGATCATCCACATATAGAACAATAATAGCAAATTTTCCACCTTTCCTCTACACATACAAGTTAGCATCTAAGGCACATCTTTTGAAGTTTAATTTATGAAAGAATTTGTCTATCGGTTGGTACCATGCTCTTGGGGCCTGTTTCAGCCCGTACAAAGCCTTCTTTAGCTTACATACCTTGTTCTCGGAATGGGGGGCCTCAAACCCAGGTGACTGAGCCACGTACACCTCCTCCTTGAGGTTACCATTCAAGAATGTTGATTTAACATCCATTTGATAAACTAGCCACTGATAGTACTATGCGAATAGTGGTCATTTTGGCAATCGGAGCGAAAGATTCCTGAAAATCAAACCCTTCAACCTGCAAAAATCCTTGCGCAACCAATCTGGCTTTATACTTTTCCATAGTCCCATCAGCCTTGTACTTTACCTTCCAAACCCACTTGGTGCCAATGATAACCTTTCTATTAGGTGGTCGATCTACTAGCTCCCAAGTTTCATTCTTCATGATGCTGTCATATTCTACTTGCATAGCATTTTTCCAATCTCGGTCTGCAAGTGCTTCCTCCAAACTCATAGGCTCCTTTACTTCTACAATAATCTTAGCCATCAAGGCCATATTGACTATGTGAGCAGAAGCCCTCCTTTGCTCCTCGATTTTCTAAGACCGCCTTGGTCCATCTGCATGCTACTCAATAGACATAGGCAGATGGTTATCATGGTCATAGAGCTGTCTTACCCATCGCAACAATGGCTTTTTCGGTGGTGTAACAATAGGTTGGTGACTTATACCTTCATCATCGGATATTTCCTCCTCCTTTATAGCTCTTGGGACTGGTCCATAGTGAATTACCTCTTCGCTTGTTGATGATAAAGTGGAAGAGCTCTTCTCTGCCTCCACTGCATGTGGCTACTCCTTGAACACCACATCACGGCTCGCTATGATCTTCTTTGCCTCTCGGTCACACAATATAAAGGCTTTCTTCTCATCACAATAGCCCAAAAAGATACATTTGGTGCTTTTTGGTTGTAGCTTATTTCTCTCTTTGTCTGGTACATGCACATAGCATTCACACCCAAACGCTTTGAAATGGGAGACAGATGGCTTCTTACCGCTGTAAGCCTCATGTGGTGTTTGCCCTTTGAGTGCCTTTGTATAGCTACAATTAAGGATGTAAACCATAGTATTGACATCCTTAGCCCAAAAGTGGTTTGGCAATCCAGCACCTTTCAACATACACCTCCCCATCTCCACAGTGGTTCGCATTCGGTATTCAACCAACCAAATTTTGCTAAGGCGTATGTGGTGTCATCATTTGTCACTTGATTCCTTTGCTCTTGCAAAAATCTTCAAACTCTGTAGAAACAAACTCACCACCACCATCCGATCTGATTTTCTTCACTTTTCTCCCTGTTTCATTTTCAACAAGCTATAGCCATTCTTTAAATTTACCAAAAGCTTGAGCCTTTTCATGAAGAGAGTACACCCATATCTTCCTACTATAGTTGTCGATGATCAATAGAAAATAGGAAGATCCCCCCAAGGCCTGTGTAGGCATCTTACCCGCACAAGTCAACATGCACCAACTCTAGAGGTGCATTTGCTCTATTCTTGCTTTCTTGTGGGAATAACTTTCTCTGTTGCTTGCCCATCATGCAAGATTCACATGGTTCTTTGATTTCTGCTATTGTAGGTAAGTGAGCAACCATACCTTGCTTCTGCATCTCCTTCAGCACTGCAAATCTGATGTGGTCGAATCTTTTATGTCAAAGTCTGCTTGTGCCCAATCTAGCAGTGGCTGTAAGATCACTTCACTCTTATAGGTTGTTCCTCACTCCTGTGCCAACAAGATTGCTAGCACTATCCAGAATTTTTGCTCCTATCTTGTTGAACCTCACCTCATGGTCAAGGTCAGTTATGGAAGCAACTGATAGCAAAATTCTCTTGATTTTGGAACATACAACACATTAGATAGTTTCTTAACATCTCCATTTATAGAAACAAATGAAACTATACATGTACCCTCAATAGGGCATTTTGCGTTATTTCCAACCGTCATAGTGATGGTTTCCTATAGAGGCTGCATGGAACAATATAGACCCTTCTTGCAAGTTATGTGATGGGAGGCACCACTATCCAACACCCATGAATCAATGGTTGATGCTTCTTGAACTGAGGAACACTATTCCTCAATGGCTAGAAATAGATCCAACTCTACTTTTGCTATGTTAGCTGTCTCTTTTCCCTTATCTGTCTCCTTTAGTGTAACATTCTTTTCATCTGCTTTGTTGACCAGGTAATCTGCAATCACATGGCCCTTCTTCTTGCAGTAGAAGCATTCTCCCTGAAACTTCTTGTTGCCGCCCTTCTTCTTTTTGTCACCACTAGTAGAGGACTCACCTTTGGTGGAGGAACCACCTTTGCCTTTTGCAGCAGTGGCAAAGAATGCAGCATCCTCATTGTTGCCTCCATCTCGAGCTTTAAGCCTCAATTCCTCCTCCATAAGTAAAGCACAGAACTCCTCAAATGACAATGGTTGAGGTCTCACCTTGAGTGTTAAGCACTGTTACCAGTCCATCAAACCTTGGTGGACATATCTAGAGACACCGCCGAGCTAGCTCTTCGCTAGTCTTTTGAATCCCATCACCAACCATCTGGTCACGTAGATTTTTGATTTGAGACAAATAGTACTTCATGTACTCCTGATTTCTCTTTACACCATTGATATGACAAACTCACACGAAACTCTACAAGTAATTGTAAGGATATTTGTCTTCAGTCCCCTTTGAAACCTTGGGATTTGACTTTGATTGGAGTAGCCAGTTTGATGTTAATAGTAGGAAACTTGAGCTTTCTTGGTACTTGGTGATAGTAACTTGTATGGATGTGCTTAGGGCAATGTCTCTTTATCATTGAAGAAGTTGGCATCTTCCTAGTAGCCATTAGAACCTTTGGTATTACATGCCTCAATATTTGATGATGCATATGGCTGCATCCCTATATTGGCATAGGACTCGGTGTTTGCTTCTTTGATGGTGGAGTAGGATTGACTATCCCTCATATCAATAGTTCCTGACATCATCACTCCATGCTTTTATGATTATGCTTTGAATTCTAGTTGGAAGCTCAGCTATGACTATGTTATCTCCCTCTATTGTTGTTCCCTGCTAGAAATGTGTCCAACTTCAGAATGAGATTTATAGAATCAACTTGGAGAACCATGCTCATAGCTAGGTCTATGACATTACTTGCTAGACTCTTTAGAATGGAGACATTCTTTGATGACTCCTCGAAGTCTTCTCGCCAGTGCCTAAAAATTTCCTCTCTACTAAAAGGTTTAGGTCTTCTTGGGCATACATTTGGAATCGGCTCACTTTTGGTGTCTGTATGGTATCTTGGAATAATGATTCTCTACATGCGGTCGAGTCTTTGTCTATCTAGAGCATGCAATCATAGGGGCTTCCCTAGATCCTCTTTTAATTCCATTGGTCATCTTGTACTAGCTCCAAATTCATGGCATCTTCTTGGTATTCCATATTCAACCAACTTCTATGACATCTTGACAAGTATTCCTCTCATCTTGCCACATACCTCTCTCTTCTATGACATCTTTGTCTATGAGCTTGGTGCATGTGGGCTTAGACAAAGATTCCCTCTCTTATATTTCATGGGTTGGTCTGTAAGATTGCGAGTCTGAATAGAAATAAACATAAAGAGACATCAAGGTAACTAACACAAGGTAACACACAGGGAAGGCAAGCTGTATGGAGACATGTATAGAGTAATCAAGCAAAAGAGAAAGACAATAGAAGAAACCAATGCCAATTGTATTATTAAAGTAATCTCATTTTTACAATAGCTCATGGCTGCACAATAGTTCCACTCGAACCCTGACCCTTGCCTTGACTGGACTCGAAGCTCTATGAGCCCTTAGATTGATCTAGAGCCTCTATCTTAATGTTGCCTTAGTCACTAAACAGTCTCTAAAGTCTTTTTGCATCCTACCAACAATCTCTCTCTCTCTCTCTCTCTCTCTCTCTCTCTCTCTCTAACTCTCTCTCTCTCTCTCTCCTACTTTTGGACTTGAGAGGCCAAATAGGAGCCTGACCCACTACATAAGGGCAATCTAACTGACTTCTAGTTCTATTCCCAGATAACTTGGTGGTTGTGCTCCACCCATTGGTAATTACCATTGAATCCCTACTTTCCTACGAAAATCGTTGGGCTTCTTCATTTGCCTCTATTAGCACCATCTAGATTCACACCACTTCCATGCTGACGTCTACATAAGCATGTGGAGCTAAGCTTTGCATTGTCGAGAACTTATATGTGTGACGCACCATGCTCTGTTCCCAGTGGAAAACACAACTTCTCTACCTATTTGGATCCTTTTTCTTTGCTCCACCAAAGTACACATTTTGTACTGCAAGCCAATTTGCATTTGCCTCATCTGCCATAAAGCCTCTAAGCTTAGGTTTTGCAAACCCCTTGTTTTCAACAACATCATTTAGCATTTTCCAAAATTCAGCCTGGGCAAATCAACCTTGAACTCACATGTTGCAATGGTCAAGAGCTTGTGCACAAAAGGATCATACACATGTGTTGACATTGTTGGCCAACTTGGAACTCTATGAACATGATCAAAATGCAACCACATTTTTTCCAAGTTCCCCCCCGGTCTCATTCTATTGATGAGGTCAACACCACCCTTGGTGGACATTTTGGGGTTGGTGTTGTGCACCCAATTGACCTGGAAACAAAACACTATGTATGAAAGGATATTTGCACTTCTTCTTGAGTGCCAAGATAGCCTCAAGTCCTTTAGATGTTAAACAATGTACCTTTTTAGCATGTTGTTCTAAGCACTTCTCAATCCGCTTATTACTAGACAATGAAGTGGCATACTCTAGCAACTTGATGAAAATATCCTCCCCAATCTCTGTATTCTCTCCAGCTAAATCACCCATAAGCATATCCAAAATCATGTCACTACCCACACTTGTCTCTCGCTACTTTGGTGTTGTAAAAGGTTTCATCTTCACTCTTGATACCAACATTTCCTCGATGCTATCAACATCCACCCTACTGGTGCCCTCTTTGTAATAAGGATGAGGGTGATTTCCAAGATGTATTGCACATCTGGTGGTGTTCTTGTGATCTTTTGGAATGCACTAGTATATAACTGCCGAACAAGTGGAAACGCATTATGGAGCTTGAGCACAATGGCAACGAGTTAGATTTCTATCATCTTCTCTAATCAATCCCACATTACAAATACGTTTCATTCTCCCTTTCCATTGACTCTCATTTTGAAGATGCATTCTAGAGAAGTATGAACATTCAAGATTGATGCATCATAGGTGCCCTACACATCCACTAAAACACACCACCCCATCAAAACAATCACTACTGCACATCACATAGCCAATCCATGGATTGCAGTCATGCTTTTTTTCCATCCCATGCATGGAACTCTTCTTTCTACAGGGAGGTAGCTCAAAAGCAACATATTCATCATAGATCTTTTGCAACTCTTCAACTTGCATAATATTTGCAACATTATGCAGAGCAGTATGCAAACTAGTGCTCAAAGGAAGCCCACGAATCAACTGAAGAACACTAGTGCAAGACTTACTATTCTTATCTACATCTATATGCACTCTGGAGGCAAATTCATCTTTCAAAACTTGGTAGCTCTTATTGAATTTGGGATCCAGATGCAATGTGTTGCAAGAAGAAGCTGGTAGAAGGAAGTGAAGCTGGCCATAGATAGCTCTCATGAAAAGCAACTGGCCAAAGGTAACTCTCATGACATGCAACTACCCATAACTCACCAACTCCATAGAATGATATTAACGAGGGAGGTATATTCCAACGTGCATGTTATAAGTTAAAAAACAAAGATCTTATAAGTTATAAACCAATGAGATAAAGAGGCCAATAAAATAACGAGTCAATAAGTTAATAACTAATAAGTTAATAATTTAAAAGCTAATAAATCAATAAGTTAAAAGCTAATAAGTTAATAAGTTAATAAGTTAAAAGCTAATAAGTTAATAATTTAAAAGCTAATAAGTAATTAATTCAAAAGCTAATGAAAAAGTTAAAATCTAATAAGTAAAAAACTAATAATTTAAAAGCTAATAAATAAGTTAATAAGCTTTAATAAGCTAATAAGCTAAAAGCAATTAAGGTAAAAGCTAATAAATATTAAGCTAAAAGCTGAGGTAAAAGCTAATAAATTAAGAGCTAATAATAAAAAGCATGTAATAAATAAGTATGAAAGCTTATAAGTTAATAATTTAAAAGCTTTAATCTATAACTTCAATAAACGATAATAAATATGTTGATAATAAAACATTTTAAATAAATAAATTAGTTAAATAAGATACTTGCTAATCAGTAAAATAAGTCGAATAAGTTCAATAAGTTTAATCAGTTAAATAGGTCTAATAGCTATAAAATTTATCATTATGAACTTTATAAAAAATAACTTTATAATTTCGAGATCCGATGTCAAATCAAATAAAAAATTTTGCAAATCCACCGTCGTAAAGATTTCCCTCAAGCGTTGATTCGTCTACGGCTATATTGTGAAAAGAATTTCAAAGCTGGTGGCATAGTGAGACTCCCCAAATAGTACATGCATAGGTTGAGGGGCCCTATCCCTAACATGGGTAAAGAAATGCTAAATATATACATGTGTCACTGTGTTACTGCTAGGAGAAATTTCAAAATCTATGATCTTTCCCTTCCAGTGTTTGGAGATGTCCATTGCATCTTTTCAATCCACTTTGTAGCACCCATGATTAGTGGGTTGCATTGTGATCCAAGAATATTTCCTGTAGAGCTGAGGAATACATTCCCCATGCTCATCCTTAACATTCTTCAATACAACAGACTGTAAACTACTTCTATATCTATCATTTTCTACTTCCATAGTTTTAGCCCTTATACCATATCATTAAAATTAGCTCCTTCTACCTCTTTCTACTTCCATAGACCCTCAAAATTTATGTCTTCTCTTCTCTTTTTCTCTTTCACTTTATCTTTCTTAGCAAGTCTCCCTCTCTCTTTCTTTACAAGTCTCTCTCTCTCTCTCTCTCTCTCTCTCTCTCTCTCTCTCTCTCTCCTTTAACTGAACCTCTCACACAAACCAACAAAAAATTATTTCAAAAAACATAGAATACTTATCTCTCTCTCTCATTCTATCTTCCAAGGTACCCCTCACACAAACAAACAGCAAATTATTTTAAAATACTTAGTTTAAAATATGTTGTCTTCTACTATGTTTCTCCACAAACAAAGAAAACATTAACAAGATCATATCACGCTCTCTCTCCCTCCCAAAACTCCTTGATTAGGATCTCTTTTTCTTCCTTCTTTCTCAAATACTTCTAAAACCTAGTAGTTTGAAATACAATCTCAGTCTCTCTCCCTCAAACAGAAGAAAACATAGCAATTTGAAATATAATCTCTCTCTCTCTCTCTCTCTCTCTCTCTCTCTCTCTCTCCTATACTAGCGAAGAAACAAATGACTATTTTCTGTCTCTCACCCTCACTCATCCCCTCAAACAAATAAAAAACATAGCAGTTTCAAATATAATCTCTCTCTCTCTCTCTCTCTCTCTCTCTCTCTCTCTCTCTCTCTCTATCTATCTATCTATCTATTTGTCCTATACTAATGAAGAAACATACGACTATTTTTTGTCTCTCTCCCTCACTCATCCCCTCAAATAGAAAAAAACATACTAGTTCAAAATAATCTCTCTCTCTCTCTCTCTCTCCTATACCAATGAATAAAAAAATGTTGAAAATAGCCTTGTAGTTTTAAATATCGTCTACCTCAATCTCTCCCTCTTCCCTGTCTTTTGTAACAAACATATAAACAAAGTGTGATACAAAAAAGTATCTACTTAATACAGACAAAACTTTCAAGGAGAAATCACTTCATTACCTAGCAATTATGTGTTCCTTCTTCTGGAGTTGACTCTTTATACTCCAAACACATAGAGAAGAGCCGAAAATGATAGAACACCCATTTTTCTCACTGCTTCCAAGTAGATTTAGGTTGCAACTTTAGGAGTTGACTCTCTATGCTCCAAAAAGGTAGGGAAAGAACTGAGAATGAGAGAACACCCATTTTTCTCACTCCTTCCAAGCAAATTTAGGTCGCAACTTTGGTTTCTTAGAGAGGGTGAAATAAGTAGAGAATAAATGAAAGAGAAGAGGGATGAACAGAGCTTGGGCAGAAGTTTCTTTGAGAGATTTTCGAATATGGAAGAAAAACGTGAGCAAAGAGGAGAGAGAATGACTAATCAAGAGTGGAATGAAGATATTTTAAAACCAGCTACTAGAAAGTGGTAGGAATGAATGTTTGAAACGTTTTGAAAGAGAGAGAATAGGGAGAGAGTTGGTTAGGAAGTCAAAGTTTGGGCCAAATGGTTGGACCAAATGGAAAATGTGAGCATAGTTCTAGCTAGGGGATAGTTTGCCATGGGATGAAAACAAGGAGGCTTGACATGGTCAGGGTAGGCCTGCCAAAGATAATCTTTTATTGTGAAGCACCAATGACATTTTTTGGGGTATTTTGGAAAAAAACTAAAATTTCCCCTAGACTTGGGGAGCCTCTGAGAAATCCACATGGCATAATCTCCTTCATGGATACCATATTCCCTTATCCAAGCCTCTAATATTTTCATAATTCTCCAAATTTGTAACCTACAAATTTTTTAGTCTATAGCAGAAACACCCAAAATGCTGGTGGGATGTCCGATTATACTTTGGTTTTTTATCCTTTGATTAAGGTTGTTCCCCCATTGCATGTAGTGGAAAATAGAATAACATCCTAAGAGAGGTGGTTTTAGACCCCCTACTAATGGTAGAGGCAAGGAAGAGAGGATGGTGGATTCATATGGACCAATTACTTAAAGGGACAATGACAGTAGATAACTAGTTGTTGGGTTGTTTTCCCCCTCCCCCTCATCAGTTCAAGGGGACAAAATATATGAAGGCAAACATGGGATCCTAGCAAGAGGACTCATGAAGTACTTGACATGGCAATGATGGTAGCAATAAGTCTTCATGTATTAATCTATTTGAGGATACTGACCCTATTTACAAAAGTGTTTTTTTGTCATTGTAGGCTCTGAGAGCCACCACTCATTTGATTTAATTAGGCCTTAGATGTACGTGATATAGAGTATTTACATATAATGAATGCCTTGAGTCCTCCACTACACATACCCTTTGTTTATGTTCTCTAATATGCCCATTTATGCATGGATTGATAGATTCTATTGATGATTATGGGATTTTCTTATGGCCAAAACCTCCCTCCCAATAGTCTCCCTTGAGCTCCTTCTATTATGTATGGTTCACCTCAAATCCTCTGCTCTAGGTCCATACATACACTTATAGTAGTCCATACATTATGCACCATGATTCTGTATAGCCCTTGCCTCTTCTTGGTGACCCTGTGCTGCCAAGTTCATGCTCATCTCTATTTCTCCAAGCAGCCAAGTATACTTTTTCTTTCTTTCCTATGTGTGCTTTTCTTCCACATGGAAACCCATTTCCCATGTGGTAGCCATGAATCCTTGTTAGACTGTCTATTGTGGAAGGTTCCTCTCCTATTGAGACAGGACTCCTAACCTACCCTAGTTCATCGATAGGCCTTGTTCATCAACAAGTTCCTCCCTATTAACAGGACTCCTAACCGACCCTGATTCATTGACTCCCACTTGCACTCCTCATATGGGCACTCAGAGATAGGGAGGTGACCATGTATACTCCAATAGGGCATCTGATGTCTCCTATTCAACCATGAGACAAGAGTAAGAAAGGCTTAGTGTGAAAAGCATCATCTATCCAAGAATCTCTATCACCCCTGAGCTAAAAAAGAAAATTATCCCAAGCTGCTATCTCAAGAGATTGAACACCACCTTCCATTTCCCCTTTTTTGTTTGAAGACAACTCCACCATGTTGAAGTCACCTCCATTAAACCATGAATCTCCAATTGGGTCCTAAGAAAGAAGCTCCTTCCAAAAAAGGACACATTTTTCTCTATTGTTGGGGGCATAGAGGTTGAGAAGACTCTCATGTGGATAATGACTTCTTCTTCAACAAGCACTATGTAACCACACTCCATAAACTTTTTGAATTCTGCAAACAAACAAGCGAAAGCATTATGTATAAGCCGTATAGTATCAATGCATTCAAGGCCAATTTGTAAAACCCCTTACTTGTAAAATTTTTACCCTTTTTCTATTCAATCTATGAATAACCCCCTTTATATAATATCATTCTATTTGTGAAAACTATGTAAAAAGGATTTAGTAAACTCCTAATGAACCCACGTGCTATGCTTACATATTTATAATAGTAACCCCCTAAGAAAAGATCCACCAATAAAAAGTTAAATCCACTATGCTCTATAGGGTGTGAAGATGCCATGTCTGACCATAAGGGGGAGAATAGAATTTGACACTACAATTTGCATTCCTCCCTAAGTGCTAAGAAAGGAAACGAAAAAGTATTACCAAGAAGCAATTTACCTGACTTTGCATAGTCTTTGGTACTCCATCTTTACCATCTATCTTGACATGTTCATAAATAAAGAGAATGTCAATTGAACCCTAGTGACACCTAAAGAAGCTGACTATGAATCAGAGGTGATGAGGAACACCACAAGGCCCTAAATTTTCTAAAGAGGAAGTAAACTAGAAAACCTTACCCAACTTGGTGGCAAAAAGAGCTCTGTCTTGTGAATAAGATCTCTTGGAGTAGTGAAGAGGAGGAAAGTCCATAGGGGAAACAATCCCACACCTCTCGAGGTAGATGCTTTATCAATCAGAAGTGGAAGAACATTGTAACAAAAGGTAGAGGGCACAAACTCCGCCTCTCCAACATCATCCAAAGGTGAGACAGAGCTCCTCTAAATCAATCAAGAATTGGAGTCTATATTTTTAACCCATTTGGTGATCAACCACAAACTATTGGATTTGGAGCAATCGGTGCTACACGTGTGCTATCTCCACACTACTAAATACTGAAATATCAAATCTGTAAAGAACACATTTGATGCAAATTTAAAACCTAAGAAGATAGAAAGTTTGCCGATGGGTTCACCAACAACAACTGACTACAGTTACTGTTACTCCTTACATGTAGTTTGACATGCAATCCCACATACTCTACATGGACCTCCATCAATGTACATGATATGCTGGAATGTACAGACCCCCAATCGGGAAACTTGAACCTAGAAAAATAATCTTCACACAACCTAAATACCAAAATAATGCAATTTAGGAGAGATGAAGGTGGAGAGGATATTGGTTTTGAGGGTGATGGACACACACGTCACCATCACTTCCCCTCATTTCCCCAATCTAGATACCAATGCATGACCACTGCTGCATGTGTTGAGAGACCACACTCAACATCATTTGATTACATTTGCATAGCACTAACACATATAGAGTGCTATAGATGGATGGGGCTAGGTGGTGAGCCAAAGGGATCCATTGGGGAGGTACTAGAGAGGGCTAGATTGGGAGCTTTGAGCCTCATTGTGTCTAGAGGGATCCATTGTGAGAGGGAATAGAAGTTGCAAGATGAAGTTGCACAAAGTTCAAGGTGGTTGAGTGCAAGGGAGTGAATTTCAAGATGGATGAGTGCAAGGGTGTGTGCAAGGTTTAAGGTCAAGAACTACAAGGGTGTGTGCAAGGTTTAAGGTCAAGAACTACAAGGGAGTGTGCAAGCCATAAGGTCAAGAACTACAAGGGAGTGTGCAAGCCATAACGTCAAGAACTACAAGGAAGTGTGCAAGCCATAAGGTCAAGAACTACAAGGAAGTGTGCAAGCCATAAGGTCAAGAACTACAAGGAAGTGTGCAAGGGTGGTGCTAGTTTGGTGTCAATCTAAGAACGTATGGATGATGACAGCTGACTTGCATGCACCACTGGGATTGCATGGAGAGTATTGGATGCTATACGACTCAATTTAAGAATGTAAGGATGATTTGTATAGATTATTATATTTTGAGTGTGTTTTAATAATTTATGTGCATTACAATGATAACCATCAGGCTTGCATGCACCCCATCCATTGGGAATGTAAGGCACCCGGCTGCTGCATTAAGTGATTAGACACAAGGGTGCTTGAATTGAGTGTGTGCAAGGGTTTTGCCAATTTTAAGAATGTAATGTCATTTGAACTACATCCACAATGACAATCATTGGGCTATCATGCACCACCGGGACTTGTAGTTAATTACTAGTCACCGAGACTTTATTTGATGGACTAACCGGTTGGTATGCATTGGACGCATGATTATTTTGACATGTTAACTCAAATTTAGAGACATGTAATTTGGGCAACTCAACTTTAGATACTTGACACTTTAATATGGTAGCTCATCTAGCTAGCAGGCACTGGATGCATGACCTAGCATCACTATGTAAAACCCGATGTAGCATGTATGATCAAGGGGTCTTTTAAAAAAACCCATGTAGCACGTGTGATCAAGGGGTATTTTAAAAACCACCTGCCTATATATCCCTATGCATGGGAATTTTCATTTTTGAATTTAAAAATCCCTTCTGTATGTATATTTTTTAGAACTCCATAAAAACATAAAAACCTTTTGATTGTGTTATCTTACATATGCTTAGTGATCCGCCCCAGATGCTATTCATTTGGAGATGCCACTAGGCCGGAGATGCCACATACGAGCTAGCATGTAGCTCTTTGATTGCAAGAAACTCAAATTTAGAGTGATTGAATGAAACTCATGATTATTTGGAGATTCCACTGGGTTGGCATGCATAATGAATTTGGCTCAACTCATGATTATTTGGGCGTATGCATAAAATAGCAATTGAATTCTATTTCGCCTTGTTTGGTAGGTGAATGATGCCACTAAGACATATACCTTGCCCCTAAAAAGGACCCCTCCACAGTGCCATATTGAGGGGGCACTTGATCCTTACATCTCCATGCACATCACTATTTCTCCACTCATCATTGGCTGATTACGACTTCTCATTGCCCTATGTGCTCCCCTATTCGCAATATAGAAACTCTATTTCTCCATTGCTCACCTGTTAGCCATGTCTGCCATTAGCAATAGGCCTCTTTTACCAATGTGATTCCTCTTCTATCACTATAGTTCTTCCTACAAGGTGGCCACATTGCATTGCACAAATATTTTAATGATGTGCATCGTGCACATGCTTAGCATTCTCTAGTGTTTTTTGATATTAGGTCTCAAGATTGACCACTTCTTCTAGATGGCACAATGTCATCCTATATTTAGTTTCTTTCTATGGTCCCCATTCAGATGTCCAGCTAGGAGTTGGCACCTTTTTTGTAAGATTTTTCCCGTCTTGCCACTTTTGCTCCTTAGCAGCCCTTTTGCATGGTGGGGTAGATGTAACATTAACAGTTAACATTAATAGTTATTGATATCGTAGTTAGCTAGATCTTTTCCTCTAAATGGCTCTAGATTGCTAACACAAATTAACACGTTGTAGACTACCACATGGGATTATCCCATATAGATAATGTATTTTAATATTGTGTTGTTATTGGGTTGCCACGTGTCATGCTAGGGTGGAAATAACATGATGCTATTGCATTATTTTCATGGTGCACTATTTTGAAACCACAATCAAATGTGATCTATGTTCTTTGTCCCTCTACTAGTTCCCTTCCATCTCTTCCCCTCTCTTGCTGGATGGTTGGTCTTACTTTACAAGTAAGCATGATACTATTTTTCTTGATAGGCTATTGTACTGATAACGCCCAACTTCTAAATAAAGATAATTGTGCTTTCATTCAACAAAGAAAGATATTGTTTTTCTAATATGCTATCATTGCAAAAGAAACTTAGTTATGCCCAAATAGTCTTAAAAATGTTTTGGATGCTCTTTTTAAGGCAATTCAGCTAATATTATGGTTGGTGCAAATGGAATGGTCTGACATATAGGGTAGTCTTCAAAGCTTCCTCCAGCCAGATATTCTATTTCCTTGATTCCTCTGATGGATGATATTTGCTTCGTTCCTTCCTTCCATACATAGGTACCCTAGTGCCAAGTTTTAGTTTTCAAGTGCCTTAAGGCATGTGGTTGTGCAGATCCTTGAATGAGCAACATATATACAATGATCATTGAAAAAGGAAAGTTTAGAATGAGAGGAGTTTGGACCATTTATATTACTAGCTGAACTAGCAGAGTAATCCATCTCAATGATGGGTTAGATACTTTGGGTGGCATAGTGCTTGATTAGATGCATCCCATTTCTTTTTACCTCCCCACCTTGCATCACATCTATCTTACTTCCATGTCACGTAGGCCCCAAACCATATTCTTCATGTCCCACAATGTTTTGTGTGCCAAATTTGCCAAAGAGGCAACAGGTAGGTTAAGTGGATTCACACAATTAGATGTTGTGTAAGCTAGTTTTTGTATTTGGACCAAGGAAAACGACAAGCTATATGAAATACATGAAAAGGGGAAGTTTTTTATCTATGTGGGCAATGCAATTGATGTTGTGCAGGAAAAAGATAAAAGGGCAACATCCTTGACTTGTGGTACAAGTATCTCACACAATTATGGCTTTGATCCTTAAAGTAAAGAGCATTTGGAAATTTATAGACTTGCCCATCTAGCCACGATATCCTAGTTCCAACCATTAGCTATGGAGATTGGTGAAATCATAGATGTTGTATCGATTTCTTACTTTATTTGGTTGAAAATTTTGAAAATTTTTGCTAGAATTATTCATTGTGGAGGTGCCATATTTGTTGATTGTACATCTTCTTTCTGTAATGGATTTTCTTTTTACAACTTTGGCTCTTAAATTGACATATGGGATACAAATTCATGTTGCCCAGTCAAAGGCCACAATGTTGGATACAATGGTTGTAGGCTGAAGAGCTTGGGCATGGTCATTCTTCTATCAGCTCAATACTTAAAAGTGGTTGCAATTGGCTTTACTTAAAAGTGGGATCAAAGAAAAAATGGTCACACCTAGGAAAAATAGATTCCCAAATCAATGAAGACAATGGTGGTGTTCGATAAGGCTTTTAGTGGACTAATGGTCAATTAGTAGCTTTCTACATACACATACAAGTGCATGAAGTCTTCATCATTTATCAGGCCAAAGGATGCCAGTACTCTCCACCCATCAAATAAACATATATGAACATAAAATATATGCAAACATTTATCTAGACACATGCATGATTGCAATTTTGACAATAAGCCTCAGCTACCATGCTTACTAGTTGGATACATTTACATAGTTATAGCCATGATAGCATTTGCACACTTGGTGAAGACAAACTATTTCTCCAATGAAGTGATGTATGGCCTACAATTGTTGGTGTATGGATATGGAAGGATCTAGCATAACTTTGGAAGATGGCATAAAATCACTTGTGTAAGTTCCTTGAGTATGAGTGAGCTAGTATCATGCTTCCTTTAGTCATGTATTTGTACATAAAGAGGTTTGTACTAGGTTAGAGCAATACCCAAGCAATCCAATCATGTGTTGATGCTTGATATTACCCAGTGTTTTAGCTAAAAACTCATAGTGATCTTTGATTCTTAAATTTTTGAGAGAGCTAGCATACTTTAATGACTTGACATTTATTCATATGTCATGGTTAGAAGAAATATAACAATGTGTGGATGCTTGATATTGCTAAGAATTTGATTTCGATTGAAAACCCATAGTCATCATTGATGGACCGCTAGCCATTGTTAGAAGAGATATCTACAATAATTACTAGCATATTGTCCTGGCATGAGAATGTCCATGTGACTAAGGTTGGTATACAAGAGCATCCCAAGAAGTTATGACTATGATAAACTCAAAGCATCCATTGTACATAGATAGAGATACCATTAGAAATTGCAGGACCTATAAACAAAATCTTGAATAGAGGAAGGGACTTGCAAGAAGAGGGAAAGACATGCTTATAAATATCGAAGACCTACTATGTGAATATTGAAGGGTAATGCTTTGTGGAAAATTCCAAAGCAAATAGCTACTAGGAAGTTTTCAAGTTTAAATTTGTTGACACAATAGGCATTTCATAAGCATCTAAGTGATGCTAAGAAAATGCAGCATCTAGAAGCCTTATGCCGATTGAATGGGTTGGTACTTTTCCCTTTTCTAAAAGGGAGGATGATTCTTGGGGTCTCTAAAGAATTGAAGCCTTTGAGTATACATATCTCTATTATTTGTCATTGGTCCACCAAAAATTGGAACGGTCTAGTGAAACTATGGATGCGATCCCCCTCCTATAGTGTTTGGTCTTTAACAAAAGGGTGGTTCTCTGTTGAAAAAAAATATGAGCAAGATGCCTATTCAAGTAACCTTATGGTCTATATCATTTCACCATCCTTGCAAGGCTCACTGCTCTCTAAAATCCATTCACAATGCGTGATGTATGGCTTTGAGAACAAATTCCATTATGAAAGTCCCTATGTCACAAAGAATGGCGTCAAAGCCCTCTATGCATTTCTCAATTTTGTCAGTCAACACACTCATCATCCACTCCTAGAACACAATTTTGTTTTCATAGGGATAGTAAGGTAACTAATGGGCCCTACATGCGACTAGTCCTCCACTGCTAACAACCCACCCTTGGGAAGAAGTATAGGCCATAATTCTCCCTCTTAAGCCCATTCTAACACTCAAAATTTCAAATCACCTAATTCCTAGGAAAACAAGAACATTAACAAATCTTCTTCCCCTACACCACTAATGAGATCCCCCTATATGTTGCCCAAGTCAATGTATGTTGTGCTAACCCTATGTTCTACTTCATGTGGCCTGGAAACAGATCATCCCAATTTGTGCTAACCCTATGATCTCCTTCATGTGGCCTGAAAACAAGTTATCCCAATCAAGGAAAAATTGGTAAATGTATTCTATTGCAACTCCCACCTACCACTAAATCTAATGCTCCTACCCAACCAACCTGAATACTAGCACAAGAAGTATTAGAAAGCCCAATCATAATACAGTCAAATTAGAGTTTAATGTAGAGATCAAAAGAGGACTTGGGGCAAGGATCTCAAAAAGCCCTTCAAGACATGATGGTCCACTAACCTCCTCATTTTAGACCTTTGCACAAGGTCTCACTTAGCACATGACTAAATATGTACACACATCCACAATCCAATTAGGGTCTTGAACATCTATAGGATCCATCAATACAACCAATGGAAACATAGGCCTACACAAAGATGAACGTACACGCTACCACACCTTTGTCTTCCTATTTTTGACAAAGTTAAAAATTAAATATAATAAATACTATGTCAACTTGTACATCCTCCCTCCCCCACAAGAATTCTCATGGAGTCACCTATAAATATAGTCTATGGGTAACAGTTGCAAGGATACCATGCCCCCCATGGCCTAGGTATTATTGCAATTGAGGCAACCATAAATAATTCTTCATGGATTACAATGGTAAAATTACTATGTCCCCCATGCAGACTAAATATTATTACAATTGTCATCCATAATCATGTCAAGAAAAAAACTCTTGTTAATGTCAACCTCCGCGCACAACCAAAACCCACCAAACATACAGGACAAATTTATGAAAAAGAATCCCCCATGTGGAGCTCTTCTTTTTTACCACTCTAAGAATACACAAGTACAACCACTCCCATGTAGTGGTGGTGGTCTAAAATATACTGACTATGTCATAGAACTTGCATTTTGTAATTGCATTTCAAGCCATATTGCTTCTAACATTATCTAAACAATGGCCCAATGGCCCAAACCATCTAATCAAAATTTATCGCCTATACTATACTACACAACAAAAAATTTATTATAACACTTCAACAGATTCACAATTTGGTAAGAGAACATGAGAAAAGAGAAACATGTATGTATCATTACAAAACTTATATTACAAAATTTGGCAAGAGAATATTGAGCCCAAGAAAAAATTTGGCAAGAGAATATTCAGCTCTTCTGCCCTACAATTGGCTGTGGTACAACATCCTGAGGTGCATCCTCGGACATGAATAGGGCACCTCCAGTTGGATGGATCCATCTCATTCCCAAATAATCTTGATCTCAGATTGTCCAAATCATCTTACTCTCGGAGCTCCACCTCAAAAGAATACTAAATTATAGTGCCATTAACTTCATCACATTATCTTCATTTGGAAGGCAGTGTAATGAATGGCATATCAAAAAACAAGAGCATCTTGCTTTGCTGATTAACAGTGCCATTAACTTCATCCAGACATCAAAAGTCTGTGAGATTGTAAGACGGACACAATCTCTATCCGTAAGTCTGAAAGTTTGGAAATATTCGGGCAAAAAAAAAGAAACATACAAATTCAAGCGAATCCTGCATCTTCACAACAGTTGCATCCTCTTTACTTGAGTTAACAAGTTGCATCCTCTTTACTTGAGTTAACACACTAAAAATTATCTACACATAGTTTTTGCTGTGCTACTCCATGAGTTTGACATAGGTTTTGACATGTACACAAAGCAGATGCCAGTTAACACTTGAAAAACGTCTGTGCCCAGCCAGAATTTATTCATAGCTTACAAGGACTCCCTTATTGAGACAAAGAGCACCTACATTATATCAGCTATACATCTTCTTTTCCCCACAACAAGGACAATGTATTTACAAACTGTCACGTCTCAGATTCTTCAGCTGAACAGCCAACATTTGGCTTTGACAAGGTGTCGGTTGCAAAAATTACCCTAAAATTCCCCCAGAAGAACATATGCATACATGTTTGCGGTCACAATTACACCCATATAACAGACTCTACAAGTAGTTTATGAGATGGGGAAATCATCCAAGCCTAGAAAATCATAAGGTTGATGTTCAGCGAAAAGATTTAAATTGTCCACTAGCTTGTGGAATACATCACAGCCTGCACACTGAAACACACGCTGCGAATCAGTTTCTCGATAATTCAAATCAAGCATTGGAAATACATAATCCCCAACATAGTCAATCTGTAAATAATACACGAATGCACAACTCAGCTTGCAGCACAGCCCAGTAAAACACCTTCCACCAGCACTCATTAAAACCACAATATTCAATACGTCGCACAACTTTAGCATGTGTCATCATCCACCTCTACATAGAGGGGCCAGACAAATCATAGTCACATGATGTAGAATGAAGATATCACAAATTACCCGCACTAAACAGGCCGTACCTGACACCAGCTAGACGCAATATCAGAGGCACAGACATAGTTGAGCTTTAAAGATGAGATCCCAAAGTGATGTCAGATAGAACCAAAGCCACAAGGCTCAAGTACTATCCCCTATAAACCATGATCATTTGAATTAGACTTTTGGTCTGTCTGTGGCTAATAGAAATGGCCCGTCCAAAGGAATCCTCCTCAATAATTTGCTATGGAATTGAAGGGAGACCCCTGTAGGCACCACAACATATATCCAGAAACCGCACCAGTTGTCTCCACAACATAAACCGATGCTTGGCTCTAATGCTAAGGTGCTTCATTATGCTTTCCTGTCCTTTCAGATTGTCTAAAATGAAACCACTTGACATGGAAAAGCTGATGCACGAAATATAACTAGCTGAACATTAACTAAAGCACTACAACCTTGCATCAAATCCTGGGACACTTCCTAACACATCCCTTGAAAATACAACAACGAATTCAGTTTTGAACTTTGTTGTCATCACCACAATGTAGGAAGCCACTCAACATCCTAGGCTGCTCCATCAGGGCCATCAGGGCCCATCCATGTCCATAGTAAGAAATTCTGCACAGCTATACATAAAAACAATGGAGTACATTTATACAAAAGAGTTTGTTCGTATGCCGGTGCTTCTTTTGAGGCTGTAGGATAAAGCACACGCCAATCGTGATGAGGGAAGAAGGCTAAATAAACAACTAGGTGAAACACTCTATACCTGGCTACACAGCTTATGGATACACCTATCTCATTTAGTCTGTTCATTAGGTAGCCGACAGGGTAAAAATATGTGCACAATTTAAATATAGATTCACCAAAGTGAAATCACGTCCACTACTAAGATAATAGCATGTCTACATGAATCCAAAAATATGCCCATCGTATGAAGAAAAATGACCTGTAATTTTGACAAGCCTGCTATTCTCCTCTGTTGTGATCTCACGCATTCACACATGCTCTTTCACGTGGAGTATCACCACAGTGCTTTTAGTGCTACATTCGTTCAGGACTCCAATAATATATCACACCCCATAATCCCAGTAATAACCACCCACAGCATTTAGCAGTGAGAGTTACAGATCGAGTGCAGGCATTCCCTCGTGGCAATCCAGGCGTAGCTTCAGGTGCACAGCAACCTATGGAATGAAAGGATTGGAAAATTTGTTTGCACAATACTTCCACAAAGCACAGGTTGCAAATTAGCCATTTCATATCTTGACCAACAAGGCTGCACCGCACACCTAGTTGACAAGTATGAAGGTACATAGGCAAGAGCACACCAGCATCCCATATGCTGGAGGCCTACATAGGAAAAACGATCAAATGGCCATTAATAAATCAGATGGATGAAGAAACGTCTGACACAAATAGGTCCATCATACAACAAGCTTCCTTACCATGTTCAGCTATGAGCTGATTAATGAGTGTTAACACAGGTTTTTCTGGTCCAGAAGCAGCTTGGAGACACCCCGAAGGAGCTATCCAGATGAAACATATCCATCAACATTTACTATTCTTTGGAACCAAATCATTATCAAAAGTTGTTTTGTCTATGATACGACACAACAAGGGGTGCCTAATATTTGTGAATTTCCCATGCGGCATGGACAAAACTTTCTGGATAAAACTTCCCACAGCGACAAACAAGCACCCATTCCATGTCATGCAATTGTCGTAATCTTGATGATTGAATATCCTGTAAAGGACAAAGCGAGTGCACATTTGAAAGCATTACTGCTCTGCGCTCTGTTCAGGGGTCAACGCTTTGGGCTTCCAAAAGCTAAAGGCCTCCTTCAATTTGGTTAGTACTATTCTTATAACTTTGACATTTGTTCCATCTACCTTGCCTGAATTCGAAATTTCGTGTGAAAGAACAAGAAACAGTTAACTTAGTGTAAGAGTACAAGTCTTGTGTGAGTAGGCTGCTCTTTTGCAGCGCCTTTTCAGAGACTGCTTCGGCTCCCTACCTAGCTTAATACCCTACCCAGACCAGGGATGCTTGGGAACTTTCATTCATGAGGCTGTACGGCATATAGAGCAGTTGCTTAGAGCACGTAGAGGAGATCATGGCACACACCTAGACGCCACCCAAAGTATGATCACTGAGTTTTTCCGGTCACATAGTACTGATCAGCGGGACTTACAGAGGTGGCGACCACAGGGACCTGAGCTAGCCAGAGACACGCCAGACTTGCCAGCGCACTGAGGCATAGCTAGGGGACCTTACGTCCATGCTTAGGGCCTTAGCACATGGATGGGGCTAGCATGGGTTTAGGATGGGAATCTTTTTGTCATCATTACTCCCATCCTACACCAAGTGGTCTAGGATGGATTTAGAATGGGAGTAGCCACTTTTTCTCCCATCCTAAACCATGGCCTCTAGACCCTAGCAGCCAAAATGGGTTCCCCTTTTTTAGGGCTTCAAAAACATGGGGGGATGACATGTGTCCTTGTCCCCACAAGGTCCCCACCTATTAAACACATGAAATGATGCCATGTGTCCTCTTCCTCCTAAACCCATTCCTAGTTCTTTTTTTGTTAGCACATGGTGGGATGGTAATAGGATAGAAATATGCATGGGACCACTTGGGACAACCTTTTCCCATTCCCATCCTATTTCTTCCCATGTGCTAAGCCCCTTACTAGACCAGAGACACATGACCCCTTGGAGTGACTGTGGCACTTGTTCGCCGCAGGGCTATTGCACAATGGATTGTACATGTCGATAGCCACCAATGCCCTATTACATGATTTTTCCCCCTACAGCATCCTCACACATCGATGCCCCTCTCCTAGCATTGACACTCTCACTAGCTTCCATGCAAAGAGTCTTTTCCCTTTTACGTACCAACGCCATTATGGGCAGGATTATGGATTCTTAATTTTGTATGCATCCTGGGTGTTGACGTAGGCTCCACCTATCAGTTCATTGTATCAGCTTCTTTTAGTCTCATAGACTCTTTTTGGTCTTTCAAAGACTTTAATAGCCTTTCTTTCTTTCTTTCTCAATGCTCGTAGTAGTCACATTTTTAGCATGATGAGAGTTGCCTCAAAAATTATTCAGGATGGACAAGGTGTATAAAAAATTGGCTCTGTTGTCGTTCAAACGAAAATCATTCTTCCATTGATCTTAGGACTCACTGCACTTACAATGGGCATAATCGGCAAGTTGAAACATCTTAAGATTTTTGCTTTCATTTCTCTCTCAAAAAAGTAGTAAAATTTTGCCTAAGTCTTCTCTGAAATGTAAAATGCCTCTCGAAGCATTCAGATGTTTTTCCTTCCAACAAATACCCACCTTGCAATAGCCATTTCTTTCGGGCAGGCCATCTAGATGAATATCATTTATTCATCCATCTTGTTTTTTGTTCTTGCACACACATCGACTCACTCCAACTACGAGGGGAAAACCACTTGTGGTGCCTATGTTTATAGACAACAAAGGAGCTTCCTGAGGGAATCTAACGCAAGCAGCTAGTTCATGTGGCGAACACCCAAACTACCTGAGGTGCCGCTCCTCTCGAGCTCCCTCTTTAAAATCATATTGGTCATAGTACGTACAATTCAAGAAGCTATTGTGATTCAGAGCATTGCCGGGAAAACCTACAAGAAAAGACTCCAAAAACACAACACATTGCAATTTTTATCTCATGATAGTCACTCATACGGTTGAAAACCATAAACTCTATCATGCATAGCAAGGGCTAGCTACTATGACATCCCTACCGACATCATCAGCGCCCAACGGTGGGTGTAGACCATTGTATAAACATATCTCTCACACATACAAATCCACACACCCACACATACTACATCATCCATTCATACAAAGGCCTTCTTACCTAATTTCTATTAGCACTCTAGAGGTGAAGGGAAAACTTAGCCGTGACAAAGGATAGCACTAAAGGAGAAGGCTAATCACAAAGTAGTCCACATTCTCTTTATTCAAGCTACAACTGCTTGTGAAGATAGATATTTTAGTCTCTCCCAAACAAGCATCTAGGCCTCATCTAGGCAAAAAAATGCTTCGATCCACCTCCTCCACTTAGGAGTAATCCATTTGAGAGATTAGTAGGCCACTTGAATACTCTTATTGAACAATCTATCAATAAAAATATATCCACTAAGTGCCAACTATATGTCGACACTTCATACGAGGAAGTATCAACCTTTTAAAAGCCTAGTTCAAAGTAAAAGGGAAGGAATATCCCAAATATGATGGGATAAGAGATGAGGATAAACTCTTGAATTGGCTGAGCCAGTTTGAGCTGTATTTTTCAAGGAAACCTTGCTTTGGAAATATCGCATCTTAAAAAGGATGCCTTGTGGTGGTCAGAGTGGAAAGTTATTCCTGAATTGCTCAAAGCAACCTTTTTGCCTTTGAGATACAAGGAAAACCTCGCCTTTAAAAAAGGTTAAGGCAATATATGAAAGAGAGCATGACAGAGGTCACGACAAATTTTCCAAGGTCACCACAAATGTTGGACAAGTTCCCTTACAACTTAGGGAAAGGAGTGAGGAAGATAAAACTCGTTAAGTACACAACATGTCTCAAGCCAAGCATCCTTAAGTACACGAGCTGCTGTCTCAAGTCAAGCATCGGTAATGGCTTGAAATGTTTGCTCTAACCAAGTTGGGTGAGGCTATAAGCTTGCTGAAGTCGTGTGGAGAAATTTAAATATGATAAGATTTGATACCATCAATGAAGCCTCCATATAAGACTAAAGCCACCATTATTATAAAAGCATAACTATTTGTAAAGCTAACATTGAAGTGGCAGCAAAACAGCGAGCCAACGGGCTGAGGTGCTCTATACAGCCGACTCCTAGCACCGACAAGTCCAATGCTCCCTCACGAAAAGCATCCCCGGGTCCTTCTACAACACCTTGGCGCAACCTCTCATAGCCATAGCAGCAACTATAAGGCCAGCGACGTAGCCTCTAACGACAGGCATATCTGGGCCTTCCACAACACAGTCATCCAACTCCTCGACTCCTTCATGCACTAACACGAGCGGCAGTAGCATCAACAAACGGCTCTAGCTCGCCTCCATCTCAACAACTGACCTAACAGTGCCTAACCTGGAGGATTACACAAGATGAGCCGTGCGACATCTCACGCAATCACCAAAGAAGTTCAATCACCTTCTATAACCTCTCAGCCAAGCTGAACCGAACGAGCTGACCGAATGACTCCAAAGTCCTGAAAGCTACAACAGCAAAGCTCCATCAACTCTAGTGGCTGCACACGCCTCATGAAGCACCCCGATTGCAGCCAGCCCGGGACATCTGCAATGCAAGCAACTATGATAAGCCAACTACAGCAAGGCAGCTCCTCAGACAAGCCCAAAGTGACACGACAAGTGACACGTCCAATGCTCCATGTAAATGGAGCTCCTCCGACCAGCTCCCATACGCGCTCCTTCAATGCCATCTTCAAATGAGCTGCCTTCAACGCAGCACGCAGAGCTGGAGTGCCTCCATAGTTCTCCACGCCATCAACCAGTGAGCCCGTCATGCCACGCAAAGCCTTCATGGCTTTACTCAGCTCAATGAACCCAGACCGAATCTCAGAGATTCCGTCAGGAAGGAATCTCTGAGATTCTAACCTAATCTCCGTTGCACACATGGAACTTTCCAAGCCCAACCAACCTTAGCTTGGTCACCATTCATCCACGTGGCATATCAGCCACATCAACTAACCTTACCTTGCAATGTCATCATGCCACCAGTAGTGTGCCAGCTCAGCTGCCTTGTCCGTCTGCACAATCAGTAGTGCCACATGTCAGACCCTCCTTCTAGGCACACTTGCCTCTTCACAGGCACAAAGTGTACACATCATGTGACCTCCCATTGCCACCTCACCATAGGCCACATCATCATTTTTTGACCTTCTTGGAATCAAAGTTTGGCCTATCCTTCCAGGGGCCATATCTTTTGATCCAGAGAGAATTTTGCAGAGCTGTAAAAAGCAAAAATGATCACCAATTTGCGCTCTACACAGTTAGTACCTCAGATATGCCATCTGACTTTTCCATATGTCAACATTATCAAATCCTCTTCATCATAACCACCTCCTGATCCATTGCAGCATACCCAACAATTAAAATGAACCGAGATAAAATTCATTTATTGCATTTATTGCATCGACGTGTAGTCTAGCTATAGACTAGCACTGCCATAGAGGAGATCTAACTCCACCAAGGCAAGTCAGCCATTGTCACATTACCCGATTAGTTCCCACCAACGTCAGTCCATGCGATTCTATCATCCATGTACACATTCACATATCTGACACCCATTTACTTCTCTTGGCATTTGGCACTTCGGCACCTTAGTGTGACACTTGGCAGAGTGATCTTTCTCGGATTTAGGATTGTTGCACACATCTTGCACACACACATGCCACCCATGTACAATCACTTTGTTGACTATTTTTGGTATTGGTTCTCGTACACATACATCGGCCTTATATAGCCTCTTGGCTACTTTGATCCTTGACACATCAAAGTTCTCACATGACTTGGTTCTGACAGTTTAGCATATTAAGCTCCCCAGTGGCAGCTCACACACAGGTTTCTCATGGGTAGACACTCTCACCGTACATGGGTAAGCCTCTTGCACAGAGCACCAGACCGCCTCCAGCATGGAGTTATTCTCATCACACAATTGATGATACACCAGTTATGACTCCGGATGGAGATTTGTGAATGGAAAGAGAATCTACTTTGACCATTCATTGCCATAGGGTATGTATCATTCTATGATGCAGACTTGAGCCTCATTGTCCTTGACAGATCAGATGCAGATGCTTTGTATGTTAGCATGGATGAGCCCACAATTTTTTATCATGCACATTCCTTGGTAAGCCTTCAGCATGAGGCACATTCAGCAGTAATCCCTCATCACGAGGCAAATTTGATGGTAAGCCCTCAATACGAGGCAATCTCATCTACATTAGCATAGTTTGACTCTAGTGATGCATAACAATCACATTCATGCATGAATCTGACTCCATCTACTGTCACATCAAATGTAGATACTCAGCAAGAGTTCGCCATTGATCATGTAGTTATTCTATAGGTAAGTCCTCAGTACGAGGCTATCACATCTCTAGCCACATGCATATATGCCACAGTGCATCCAGCTCTTACCATTCCACAATCCATCATTGATGCCTTCACCTCTTACACGGAGCATATCATGGACACAATTCCCTTCAGCAGTTCAGATCAACACATTAGTCTTCAGGACATTCCAGCATCGTCTCAGTCATGCCGCATTGCACCACCCTTGGATCCAACTATCACCACCTCCGATCAACAGATCATTCCTCAACATGAGGATACCTATGCATCAGTGCGGTCCTACCACAATGCAGTGGACATCATCAAGTTCAGCCATTATAGTGCAACCTGGGGA
Organism: Dipteris shenzhenensis; assembly: GCF_047967505.1. Taxonomy (NCBI): domain Eukaryota; kingdom Viridiplantae; phylum Streptophyta; class Polypodiopsida; order Gleicheniales; family Dipteridaceae; genus Dipteris; species Dipteris shenzhenensis. The sequence goes on from NC_141599.1 coordinate 592,318, forward strand.
GACTCAGTGTTTCAGCATGCACTTATAGTTGTCATATACAGTCCTTACTTGATGCAGATTAGTGGTTGGATCCACGACTAGAGATCGGTCCCTTCATCAGCATTCGACACCGCATATGCCTCAGGGACATCTTATGCACTTTCAGTTGTATTTCAGGCTTGTATGCCTTTACGCTGTCAACTCCAACTTGAGCATATGATAGATGCTACATCCCATGCCACTGGATGTTTAGCTATGCACACTTCAGATGACCTTCAACTCATGACAGTTGAGCACACATGTTTGACAGGTTGCCATACGTTGTCAGTTCTACGGGCCTCTTCTTCAGCAAAGCAGCGTATCACACTTGCACCTTCGACCCGAGATTTTTAAGCCCTAGATCACTTTGTCCACATTGACTATGCAGTCTTGTTTGACCCCACATCATTCAACAAAGATTATAGCCTTACTGCAGCATACCTCACACATTGTTGTCAGTTCTTTTGGGTTGGTGACACTCTCGTATGTCACAACCTGCCCGATTCTTTCTCCATTGCTACATAGACTAGCCTCACATTCGGATGCCTTAGAGTAGCTGCATAGTCCATGGCGACTTATGGCATGTTCAGCTTTTACATGTTCAGCATGTAGCCATACACACAATCATTCACGTAGTCATATTTCGATCGACCAGTATTTGATCTAGGTGGACTTGACTTTCTACATATTTCCTTCCTCTACCTTTCGGCCTATCTTTTGGGTTTTATTCCCAAAGGCGAAGGATGACTCACAACTTAAAAGGGGGAAATCCACACTCAATCCACATCTTGTATAGGACTACATAAGTTGTACTCATTGTGCATGCTTTCGCTATGTAGTCACTATGCTCACATATGCACATACTACTCTAATTTCTTTTCAGTTTTGGATGCTATCATATGCACCAAATGAAATGCACAAAAAGACCTTGTACATGCACCCTCTACTTACCCATTGCAATTTAAGAGGGGGTGTTAAAGAAAAGTGTAAATTGCACTATCATAGGGCATAGGGGCAAACCCTAACCCTAACGCTAAGGGGTTCACATGTATATCTTCATGTTCATTGTCAATACACTTAGTGTACAGGTAGCTATATCGTGTGCACTCCTCTCTCTCTCCTTCTCTCACTTCTGCTATCAAAAATTACTAATCAAGAGTAGAATAGAGATAGTTTAAAACAATGTGCTAGAAGATGGTGGGAATGCATTTTTTAAGTGCATGGAGAGGTGAAACGTTTTGGAAGAGAGAGAATAGTGAAAGAGTTGGTTTGGAAGTCAAAGTTGGTTGAACTAGAAGGATAACATGAGCACAGTTCTAATTTAGGGCTAGTTTGGATGAGAGAAAAGCAAAGAGACATGATATGGTCAGGCTAGTAGACCTGCCATGGTAATATTTTATTGTGAAGCACCAATGACGTGTTTTGGGGTATTTTGGAAAAAAAGGAATTTTCCCTAGAATTGGGAGCCTTTGTTACAGAGAAGTCCACATGGCATAATCTCCTTGATGGATTCCATATGCCCTTATCCAAGCCTCTAATATTTCAAAAGTTCTCTAAAGGGCCCCCTTTTTTAGTCCAAAATTCTTGTAATGACAGGAGAAAATATGTCCTATAAATTAATGGTTTTACTAATCAAATTTTGGGATAGATAAATTCCATCGAGTCTTACCTCTCTACTTGCCTCTCTTCTATTATCCCCTACTTGATTATTCCCTTGGAGGCATGGAGGTAACTAGTGTTCCCGAGTCTTTAAAATGATCCCAAGCATGTAGCTCGGCCCCTCTAATTATTATTGGCCATTTGTCCTATCACCTATCTTTCCTATGTTCCACCATGTTGAAATCTCCAAGCACCACAACATCACCATCTATTCTGCTTAAGGAATCCCAAGTAAGGATTCTACTTTGGGTCTTGATGGGAGCATAAATGGAAATAGTAATCAATTCAACACCTTTTAAATGACATTTTATAGCCACCCATCTCTATTGGGTGCCAATGACCTCTTGGATAAAACCTCCTTGAAAATGAGAGAGGAGATTAATGGTGGCAATGCCTTCTCTCCCTTCTTCATGTTTTGTGAAAAACCAAGATCTCTTCCTATCTACAACCTTCAATTTGGCCTCCAAGACCTAATTGGTAGCTTTTACTTATTGAGGAGCTAAGAATGTCAGAGAGAGTGAGTTAGCTCTCATTCAATGAGAGATCTTAGTAGCCCTACTAGGGTCTATCAATCCCCTAACTTACCATGTCCTTGGACCCCTACTTAGCCTTGCGGTTATCTAGAGAGAAGTTTCCTTGATCTAGGACTGGCCTTCTCATGTTATGCATAGTGGCATGTGTCTTCCCTTGCACTATGAAATTATTTTCACCTTGAGTGGGCTGAGGAAGCTCTTCCTCAGACCCATTTTCCTCTATAGTGTCAATGAGTATAGCATCCTCTTTGTAAATTTCACTGTCAAATTATTTTGGCCCACCTAGGTTAATTTTAACATCATCAACAACATCCTCCATGCATTCCTGCTATTCTAGGTTCTCTTTAATCCAATCCTCTGTCTCTTTATTTATAAGGGCATCAAACCTAGTTTTAGAGATCATGTGTCAGGATCATGTCATCTTGTGGCCCTTGAGAATGATTCTTATTTTCCTCTTTTTGGGAAGGGGGGAGTTTGGTGGTCTCAACAGTCTTGCCTCCCTTGGGGAGCCACTTTTTGATGGAGGGGTAGGGGTAGTCCCTAGGTAGTCTTAGGAATCTCAAAAGGTACTTTTAGCATTACCCATCTTTTGGGGGCAGTTCTTAACTACATGGCTAGACTCCTCATATATTAGGTAAATTTTAATTATCATTCGCTCTAATATTAATAGGCTCTTCCCATCAGTGGAAGTCATCATTTTGCATTGCTTATAATATTATCAAAATGTTATTTTCTCACAACCCTCTTTCCTTCCTACGTGACATGTGCTCATGCAAGCTTTACGTGACATGAACTCTACGTTCTTCTTCTCAAAATGGCCAACTTCTATGACTCGGTTGCTCAGTTGATGCATTCCTTTTCCTGGTAGCTCCACTTTCTTTTTGATGGCAACCACGACACTTATGTAAAGAATCACCTCTAGAGGAACAAGCTTATGTTGAACCATTTCATTGCCTTCTATGGTCCATTGCTTTTTATTAAATTTTCTCTCTTTAATAAAAGCATTTCTTTAAACCCCTTTCTTAATATTTCTTTCTTCATTTTTCTTAATTTCCCTCTTTAAATTCCTTTAATACTTCTTAAAACTCCATTCTTCTTATAGCACTACTCCATTCTTCTTATAGCACTACTCCTTTTTTCTTCTTTTTCATTTTACTCTTATATCTTATCTTTTCCTGCTCTTAAGTTTCACTTTCCCTTTGCCATTATGGAATTTAACACTCCTTAATTGCCCTTTCTTTCTTTCTTCTTTAAGTTGATTATTTATTCCTTTGTTTGTACTGCCCTCCAATTTTTCCTTCCTTTCTTCTTAAATTATGCCTCTACTTATGTTCCTCTTCAAACCCCTCTTCTTGCTCTCTATCCAAACTCTCATCACACTCACAAATCAAACTTATAAACCTTTTTAAATGTATCCAATCTCACTAATTCCACACTAAAGTGATTTACCTAATTATTCCCCTGTCTTTTTACACTCATAAATGTACACCGATCTTGATAAGTTTGTGGTTAGCCTCTATATTTATTGTGACCCCGATAACAAGGGAGGGGTGTCTATGACACTTGTCTTCCCAACTAAGACTTAAGCGAGTTCTCACTACGTTTTTCTTGTTGGATGGTGGCAGGTAGGCAGACTCCCCTCTTCAGTAAATGTGATGCTGCCAACGACTTATCAAAGCTTTACTGCTCACATTTTCTCTTCTAGAAAAAATTGTTCATCCTTTAATGATGCTACTTCGTCTTTTGTGATGTTTATTACAAAGTTTATCTATTAAACATTTCTCTTTCCAACTCCAAATTTGTCTACTCTTCACTATGGAAAGGGGTGTTGTAAATGTCTACTACACACACACGCGTGCACACACACACACACACACATACACATGCATGCACGCATGCATGCATTCATCCACACAAAGATGTGGGCTTACTTAATTGTCTTTCAATGGGAGCAGTTCTGTTTTGATGGGTCACCAGTCGAGTTTGTCTCGTCATACACATACTTGGGAATTCTCTTTTTTGGGCCTATTTTTACTATAAGATCGACGATACAGGCTCGCTTGAGCAAGGGGTATGCTTTGTTGCTGCCATAGTCATGAAGTGGAAATGGGAGAATGCAGCGAGAATGTCAAAATCATGAGAAACGTGGTGGAGGATTATGTTGTAAAGATCCCTAGAGTAGGACAAAAAAGGGTCGAGACAGAGGTAGCTAAGGATATAATATTGAATAGCATAATCCCCGCAGGTGACAATGCCACAAAGTTGATGGACAATGGGACCTTTGATGTGTTGCTATCACATTTGGAGCCCTTGACAAATCAAAGGAGGTATGTGGGACTTTGATGTTATGTGGATAGAGACATTTAGGTTTGCTTCAAATCTGGTTTGATTCTATTCTGATGCTAAAAGCAAAGTGTCAGTATGAATACTTCCATGCTTCCTTTTTCCTAGTTATTTAATGGATACTACCAATGAGAGATGTTGCATTTTTAAAATGTCCACTACTGGATCGACATTGGGTGTCGATTAATGGGTGTCGATTAAGTGAGGAGGATGCAAAAATAAGGAGATTTGCAACATTTGTAGGTGTGCTTGATCATGTGAGAAGGGTATGTCGATCGTTGACAATGGAAGCACATGTGTATGAACCGAGGTATGCACAGGGAACACCCTTAACTTGATTTGAAAATCAACTTTTTGGACAATGTTAAATCACTTTTTGTTGTTGTAGTATTCAAAGTCTACAAACAATAGCCGTTTGTGAAATGAAAGTAGAAGACTCAATAGCCCAGATGAAATTTTGGGAAACATTAAATCTTGTGATAAGAAACCATGGTGTGATAGATGTTCAATTCTGGCAGATGAGGCCATGGCAAATTGGAATGCAATTTGACAAGTATCTGAAAAGGATTAAACTACACCACTGGTAGGTAGGGAAAGAAGTTGCTTGTTTCATTGTAAGATAGTTTACTAAAGCATATAAAGCACTGTATAATGGTGGAAGAGAGACATCGGCATATAGAACTGTGCAAGTCATGGAGAAATGCAAAGCATGAAAAAATGCAAAGGCAAGATACAATCAAAGCCTTCTGGGGCGAACTGGTGTCGCATACACCCAACAATTGCCTACCTTGGATAGCTGGCTATCATGGTGGCATGTAAGATATTCTCAGTGGGGACTATACATGAATGCAGTAATTATCAAATCATGGAGGAATATATCTTCAATATTTTTTAGATTCGCTTGTTTTGAAATCAGTTATCATGCATATGCTAATGGCTAGCGATGGGAATGTATTTTTATGGAATCATGCTACTTGTCAAGTTAAGAGAGGGGAAGGGCTAGATTCTATTTGGAGTGATGTATAGCTGGCCACTAGCTATATTTTTATAGGTTTAGAAACTCGCAAAAGTTGCAATAAAAAAACTCACAAAGTGCCAAGGCCTCGGAGAACATATTCGTCCCAGAACAAGAAATCCGTGATAGGTATGCCCAATGCATCGTTTGCAGATTTCAGCAGTTAACATTCACACACACATCACTCGCAGCAGGATGAAAGAGCACCGAACGAGGTTGATATTAAGCCAAAACACGATGAAAAGCTACCGAAAGACATCCTTCGAGTGAAGAATGGAAATCTGTCAAACCCTTAGAGGGTTTGACAAATCCTTCAATCGAATGCGCAAATCCTCTTGTGCACTAAACGCACCCAAAATCCTTGTTTCTAGTGGTAATCCTTTCATATACAACTGTCTCCACCATGCACGCAGTTGAAGACCTGGTCAGAAGAATAACAAACATTGAACCATCACCAATTGTGCACACACAGCAAGACCTTGAGCGACGATTACCTCAGAATCTACAAGAAGAAGCACATGCACACCTGCGGTCCAACAAATAAGGGAACCACATGTGGACCAATCACAAAAATTTGCCTAGAAATTCCATATTACGTTTTTTCTGCTTTTGAAGCGTTGCTTGCTCTCTGTAGCCTCCTTGAAAACTCCTAAGGCAGGCCGAAAACAGAACCAAATTTGAAAGAGATGCTCTGAAGTCAACACACCAACCAATCACGGAATTTGCACACAAAACACATTCGGAAAATGCTCGAAGTATTTTTGGCATCTCAAAGTGAAACCTTGTCGAAGGCTATACCGAGGGGAGGCGAAAAATGACACGCATGAACATGGAACTGTGGTAGCTAGCTCATATGGGCAAAGGGGTCCTTGAATTTTCGTAAAAAGAGACGCAGCCCTTGGCAAAATTCATCATCACGTGACAGACCAACGGAACAGTCCTTGTGTCACTGCAATAGAGCGCTTAAGCAAGTCAAGGAAGGCATGGATCATGGATCATCGCTGCTACTCCCTCGCCAAGCCTTGGCAGTAGCACCAGCTTGCCTACCTCCTTCCTGCTGCCGCCTTTCTCCAACCACCAGCTGCTGCTCCTGCTCCTCCTCCTCCTCCTCCTCATGGCGGGATATCATGGATTGTTTCATGGTGGACGTCTGTGACCTGCAGTCGCGGCCTCTCGATGTGCCTCTGCTCTCGCCTTTCGTCATCGCATCTACACGCTTGGAACGCGTGCAGAACGTCGCCATTCGCTTGCAATTGGCCGACGGCAGCGTAGGTTGGGGCGAAGCGCCCACTCTGCCCCCTGTCACGGCGGAAAACCAGCCCGTTGCCCTCGACAAGGCGTCGCATGCTTGTTCTCACCTCATCACGACACTCCCCAAAAGTTGTAGCGCTCTGCTCAAGGAGCTTCATGATATCCTTCCGGGGTGGGACTCTGCCTCGGTGCGCCGTCTCAACTAAGCTTCCCACTCCTGGTCGCGCGTATTTCATTATGCCCTATTCGCCTCTCTAATTTGGACATCCGGATGCTTGGCTTCGCTCTCAAAGGTTAGGGCAGGAGTTGAGATGGCGATCGTTGATGCTGTCTCGCGGAGTGTTGGGCAACCCTTATGGCGATTTTTTGGAGGTTCTTGCAACTCAGTCACTACGGATATAACTGTAAGCGTTCATGTGATTTCTGATTACTTTCTTTCACACAGTGCTTTCTGCATTGGTCTAACCTTTTTTCATCTTCATCTTTCCAGATCCCAATATGTACGCCAGAAGAGGCTGCATCACTGGCTTCAAAGTACGCAAAAAGAGGGTTCAACATTCTTAAATTAAAGGTAGGAGGAAGAAAAATTTCAGCGGATTTGGAAGTGCTTCTTGCCATTCGCAGAGAATTTCCTCAAAGCCAGTTTATTTTAGATGCTAACGAAGGATACAAACCACATGAAGCCCTGGAGCTGTTGAAAGAACTTCATGGTATAGTTCTTCAGACTGCCTAGCAAAAGCTGTTGTGATCGCAGGCATTTCTGGATGATGTTATCCGTTTGCTCATTGCTGGAGATTATGGAATTTCCAGATAGAGGAATCACTCCATTGCTGCTTGAGCAACCCGTTCCTAGGCACCATTGGACCGAGCTTGGTTACGTGAACAAAATGGCAAAGGATTTATACGGTGTCCCGATTGCTGCAGATGAAAGCTGCAGAAGCTTTGTTGACGCGCAGCGAATTGCCAGAGATCGCCTTGCAGAAGTTATAAACATCAAGCTGGCTAAAGTGGGGGTTCTAGGGGCCCTTGAACTGATCGAATTTGCAAAAGTTGCGGGCCTTCAACTGATGATAGGGGGCATGGTGGAAACTCGCCTTGCAATGGGCTTTGCTGCACACCTTGCTGGAGGGCAGGGTTGTTTCAAGTAATTCAGAAGAGAGCTGGTGGTTTTATGTTTATGAGATGTAATAAGACGGAGGACTGATTCTCAAATCGTCTGTCTATGCAGATACGTTGATTTGGATACTCCCCTCTTACTTGCAGAAGATCCTGTGCATGGTGGTTATGAAGGTATTTGTGATTTGTTTCATCTTGTGGCTCATGTGGAAAGCTTGCCAGTGTACCACACATCATCGTTGAGTGTTATTAGACCAGCAAACAATTTTAGTTTCAGTATATGTACAATACTAAGTTTCAAGTTCCTGATATGCGTTGTGGATGGCTATGTGAGTAACTTGTGGATGGACGCTTATGCAGTGCATGGTTCAGTTTACAAACTGAATGAAGCTTTGGGACACGGAGCCTGGCTGTAATGCAAGATGTAAATGAACATATTCTTTCAAGAGGTGGCATTCGGCTCTGAGACTTTTAAATGCCCTCAAATGGGGTTTGCACTTTTAAATGCCGCTGCCAAAGGTTCTGTATGAATGATTTAGGATTTTTACTGTTTTCTGTAATGTGTGTTTAAATGTTCTTTTTTGTATTGAACAGGATTAGCCATGGAGTCTGCAAACAGCAAGTCTTGACTTATTTAGGAGCTGGCATGTTTTGTGGTTAAGGGACAACTGCAACCGTTACAAAGGGACTAGTTAGTTAGCTATTTAGTTATCTAGTTAGTAGTCTTTTTTAGCAGGCTGCTCAGAAGTTGCACATGGCACTATTGGAAATATCCCTTATAGAAGCTTGTGATTTTACAGTCAGCCACATGGCATTATCCCTTATAAAAGCTTGTAATTTTACTGTCAGCCTTGGAACTACAAAAGGCCTGCTGTACTATATTTTAACAATACCATTGATCATTCGGCAATCATTAATGTGATTGATTCCTAACAGCTGAGTGATTGCTGAGGTTGGATTCTAAATCCTCCTATCCTAGTGCAGCCCCTCATAAGCCCTATTGTCAGGTCCAGCCCCTAATTCGCATTCCTCTCCAACCCTTGGAAGGTACTTCCTGCTGTGTTCACAGGGGTCCGCATCTAGGTAGCACTCTCGTACTAGAGGGTGAGACACTGGGCATACATTTTGTATTGAAGTTTTTTGTTGGTTTTTCATCTCTCATGTTGCATTGCTCATTGACTTACTGCACATGCATAGTAAGTATACATAAGGAAAGACGTTTGGATTCCATATTAACACCTGTGCGAATTCCTGGGCGCTCTATTAGTCTTCCACTGTGCATACCCTCTGTTTTCTAGCCCTGACAGAAGTTTACAAGAGGTAGAGCTTGAAGGCAAGGACCTTGCTGAAGGACGCCCTTGATTCAGAGCTTGGGGGAATCATCTCCGACATCTAAAGGATGGTGCCGTTACAAGGGAGGCTTAGGTTCAGGCAGGTATACGACTTTCCAAGTCTTTCTCTTCTCAGTTCATTGTCATGGCCATGAGACATGCTATTTCTAATTTGAACATGGGTGGGATGTCACAAAGTATGATATATGCGTTTGTCCTCTGTTCAGTGTGTTGTGTCGCTAGCATTGGATCCCTACCACATCGACCACTCGTGGACTGATGATCTGTGTGATTTCGTTGGAAGAACTCCGTAATCACACTTTGAGATGAGTTTGACTCTGTGTCCTGCATTTGTCTCTGCAATTTGAGTAATTGCTCTTTGTGCCTAACTGCCTCATGGATGAAGGCGGTGAGGCATCCCTGATCTGGGTAGGAGAGGAATCTGGAGAGGGACCCGAAACCATTCCTAAAGAGACAGTGATTGCGGCCTCAGATCTCATAGTATATTTGGCACCTGAAGGCGAAGCGCTCCTTTGACTCGATCTCCTATCGATCACATAAGGTGTAGATGCGACTCTCCCTGGGCCTCCTCCGCTCGTCCACTCTCAATGTGGAGTCGGTGCGATGGAACACGAAACTATCCAATAGAGATACTCAATGAATGTGGGAGGTGGATCTAGGTATACCCTGGTGGATCAACTCGGAGCCAACTAGGTTCTGAATGTGGGTAGTAATAGAAGGCTGGAACCGTTCCCTTGTAAAAATACAGTAGAGACACTCTCATTTCTTTCCCTCTCTCCCTCTCTTAACAGAGACACTAGGGCCCAGGACAACAATTGGGTTGGACTCCCCCGAAGAATTTTATTACTTGAGAGAAGATGAAGTACATAGCTCAGTGTAGAGCTGTTCATACATGAAAATCCCAAAACGTGAATGAATGAATGAATCATTACATGAGCTCTTAGGCTCCCCTTCTTGGTAACAAGCCACTTGTCAATTTCTACATTACTTTCCTTATTACATGCCACTAAGGGCAACTTTGGAGTCTTCGAAGCACTTGGTCACGCGAACCGCCTCCTAGACTCTGATTAGGCTCTCGTAGCTCTTAGGAAAATAACTCTTCCTAGTACCTACAACAATTAATTAAAGCGCACCACCATGGCACCCATTAATTGTTAGCGCTTTGCATGCAAACAACACATTGTGGACTAGTTCTAGTCACAGTGGGTGTCCCTACTAAACACATGTGCACACATAACAGATAAAATATATTTATTCTCTGGTTGACGGAAGTCAATGCTCTTGATCATAATTAAGGAGCTTTGACCAAGGGTCAAGGCGCCTTAATTATAGCTAAGTCTCTCCAATCGAAGTTGGCACAACTCTCCAACCGAAGTTGGCACATCTTGGTTAACCGTGGTTAACTCTCTTGGCGCATGCCAAGTCTCGTTGACTGAAGTCAATACTCTCTGACCGTAGTTAGCTCTGTAGTTCTCTGGTTATCATAGTTAACCCTCTTGGTAATAAACCGAGTCTCCTCGATCGAAGTCAGGTTTACTTGACTAGAGTCAAGTATCTTTGATCGTAGTCATTTCTTTGACTATTAAAAGAACTCTTTGATCATAATTAATGCATATAAAACTCTTTAATTATGATCAAATAAATGGTCAACTTTACTTTGACTTAGGATATTTACATTGTGGTGACATCTCCTCGGCTTCTATTCAATTGACCTCAACTGAAAAGCTTCCTTGTAAACATCCAAAAGCTGTGGATGTTCGGATAACATGTCTTCATCCATCCACTTGGCATCTAATGCCGTATAATTCTTGAATTTTACAAGATATCTGTAAAACTCCTTGCCCTGAGGGCCTTTGCGTACAGTATGGTACACAATGACCTCCTTCAGCTAATCCACTTCTGGTGGATCCTCTGATACTGGCTGTGTAGGCACTGGCTCCTAGAATTTCTTTAGAAAACTCACATGGAATGCATTGTGAATCCTCCAATGCTCTAGCAATGATAACTTGTATGCAACCTCATTTATTCTTTCTGTAAAACCTTGAAAGGGCCATAGTATCTGGGAGATAACTTTACTTACACTTTCTGTTTGCCTTAAAACTTGCGGAGCCTAGCTTTTTCAAACTTCAAAAGTATCCAATCCCCTTTCTTGAGATCTAACTGTCTCCTATGCTTATCTGCAGCTCTTTTATGTTTCTTTTGAGACCTTTCGATCGCTGTCCGGACTTGGCTGTAAGCTGTCTAGAGGTCTCTCACAAACTGATCAGCTGCAAATATTTCATCCTTGGTCCTTAGGATAGGTGGCAGAATTACCCTCCCATAAATGACCTCAAAGGGGGCTTTCCCTGTAGAGCTATGTATTGTATTATTGCAAACAAACTCTACCAATGGTAGGTACTTTTCCCAGTCTGAACTTGGGTCATCCACGTAGCATTTCAGCATATCCAATGCTGTAGAATTTGCTACTTCACTTTGACCATTTGTCTGGGAATGGAAAGAAGAAAAATTAAGATTCGTCCCCATGTTATCAAATAAAGCTCTCTAGAATAGACTGGTCATTTTGGGATCTCGATCACTAACAATGGACTTAGGCATTCCATGATGCTTAAAAATCTGTGCCATGAAAAGCTTACCCATATGATCTGCCTTTATGGTTTTGTGACCGGAATGAAATGAGCTTACTTGCTGAATCTATCAATGATAGTCCAAATCCCATCATTCCCTGACTTTGATCTTGGCAAATAAAAAATAAAGTCCATTGTAATACTTTTTCCCATGGTGCCTGAGGCACCGGAAGAGGCATAAGTAAGCCAGGTGCCTTCCGTCTATCATACTTCACTTTCTGACACGTGAGGCATTCAGTAACAAACTGATGTATATCTTTCCACATCCCTGGCCAAAAAGAAATACCTCTCTAGTGCTAGACTTGTTGCTGTAATTCCTCTGTGTCCAGCATAGGGAGGTGCATGGCATTCCTCCAAAATCTTTTTCCTCATCTCCTGGGTGATGCATAGGCAATCATCTTTCATTAGATACCCATCTTATAGGGAAAAGTCAGTGGTGGATTGCCCCTCTTGCACTTGCTGTAAAATCTCACCAAAATCTGCATCACTAGCATATTGCTCCCTCATGCCTTCTAGGTCCTGATGATAAGCAATGGTCACATTATTGACCTGGGGTCTTCGGGACAAGGCATCTGCCACTCTGTTCCGAATTCCTGGGGTATGGACAATCTGAAAATGATACATTGACAGCATGTTTGCCCATTTCATATGCTCCTCGGAAAGCTTTGTCTGAGTCAAAAAGTATCTCAGACTTTGGTGATTTGTTTTAACAATAAAATCTGCACCCAAAAGATAGTGCTTCCATGTATGGATGGCATGACTTACAGCCAATAACTCTTTCTCATAGATTTCTAGATATCTTTCTGCGTCCCGAAGTCTCTTGCTCTTATAAGCCACTATATGACCATTCTGATGCAATGCAGTCCCAACACATTCCCCACTAGCATCACAATCCACATCAAATGGTTGATACAAATCTGGAACGATTAAGATTGGCTCTGTAGTCAGCCTCTCCTTGAGTGTGGTAAAGGCTATCTTTTGAGGAATTCCCCATCTGAAAGCTACATTTTTCTTAGTAAGATTGTGGAGTGGAGCGGCTATATCTGCAAAATGCCTGATAAACCTTCTGTAGTAAGAACACAGGCCTAGGAAACTTCGAACTTCATGCACATTTTTCAGCTCTGGCCATTCCTGAATGGCACGGAACTTCATGCACAGTTTTCAGCTCTGGCCATTCTTGAATGGCACGGATCTTTGCTGGATCCATCTGTATCCCATTCTTGGATATTATATGCCCCAGAGAATTGATTTCTTCTAGGAAGAATTCACTTTTCTTGCTGTTTGCATAGAGCTGATGATTTCTCAGCTCTTGAAACACTATAGGAAGATGTTCCTTGTGCTCTTCTTCGGACTTAGAAAAGACAATTATGTTATTGAAGAAGGTACCAGTGAACTATCTGTAGGGTCGGAAGATACGATCCATCATCCTATTGAAGGTAGCTGGGGCATTGGTCAATCCAAAAGGCATCACGAGATATTCATATAACCCAAAAGTAGTGCGGAATGCTGTCTTGTGCACATCCTTAGGCTGTATCCTCACTTGGTGATAGCCACTCTTTAAGTCTATCCTGTTGAAAACTGAAGCTCCTTTTAACTGATCTAGCACATCATTAATGCGCGGAATAGGGAATCTATTCTTGATGGTCATTTTATTTAGTGCACGGTAATTGACGCACATACGGAATGAGCCATCTTTCTTCTGTACTAGCAGTACAAGGGAACAAAAAGGAGAAGAACTAGGCTGAATCAATCCCTTGGACAACAAGTCCTACACCTGAGTCATAATCTCTTCTCGTTGAGTTGCACTAACTCTGTATGGGGGCCTATTGGGTAGCTCGCTTCTAGGAATGAGTTCTATGCCATGATCCTCAAGTCTCTCAAGGGGCAGCTCCCCTGGAAAAGCGTCGGAAAAACAATCTTTAAAATTTTCAATAAACTCAAATTTATTCTGATCTGCCTCACTTGTTTCGGCATACATTTCCACATCTCTCTCTTTTACAAAAATCATGTAAGCTGAAACTGCAGACTTTATTTCTTTTCCAACAGAACTATTTGATACAATGGGAATAGTTCCCCCTATATTCCTAGCAACCACACGATATTATTTTCCCCTATGTACAAACTCCAGCACTCTTTCAGGAAGAGTCAACTTCATTGCCTTGCGATGAAACCAAGGCATACCCAAGACTACATCATGATGTTTCAGTGGAGAAATGAAGAAGTCTTCCTGATTTACATAACTCTGTATATGAAGACGGAGTTTCCCTATCAAGGGAGTGATTGGCAAAGGGTTTTCACAAAACATCTGATCGGCATCCAAAGCCCTGCCCAACTCCTCCGTCTTTATTCCCAGCCTTAGGGCTAGGTCCTCTGATATGAAATTATTAGTAGCCCTTGGATCAAATAAAATCAGCGCTTGCTGGTCTCTGACTTTGCCCCATGATAGCAGCAATTCTCGTTCTTCTAGGTTTGAAACATGACCTAGTATGTCAGGAATTCCTCCTGCCATCGGCTTTTGCGGTCCCTGTGGCTTCTCTGCCTCTTTTCCCTTCGTAGTTGAAGGCTTTTATGGGCACTGGGTAGCCACATGCCCCTCTTTCCCACACTTAAAGCATTTCCCATCTCTGTGAAACTCAGCTATCTGTTCAAGAGTGAATGGGGATTTGCCTTTATAAGTCTTTGAAAGCTGAGTACCCCTTGGCTTTTGAGGCTGAAACCCTTTCTTTTCCACCTTGGGGTACTCTTTCTTTTCTGATTTTGAAAAATCAGTTTTCTTTCTTTCAGCATGTCCTGCATGCAAGGATAGTACTGTAGATGGATCTTGTAACGGCACAAGACTAGCTAGTGAACCTGAATGCATAAGGTCTTGAATGTTCTTTGCCCCCAAAGCATTCACTACTACCTGGATTCTTGGACTGAGACCTGCTCTGTATTTTCTCATTTGGGTTCCTTTGGAGATCTTTTTGACAGGTGCAAACTTTTGGTTGTACACATCCACTGTATCTCTTGCATCCATATGCAAACTATCCCAATCTTACAGAACATGATCTCTAAACTGTTTAGGCATAAATTGTTGGTAGAAGGCTTTCTTGAAGTCCTTCCACTTCTTTGGGGTTGACCCATCTGTGGTCTGTGCACTCCACCATGCACTAGCTGTCGCTGTCAAGTGCAAAGTGACCATTCTTAACTTGGAGGATTTTGAAAACTTTTGTGTATCAAATGCAGCATCAAACTGCCTGATGAACTGCAATGCTTTGTCTGTATGACCATATTGTCCATTGTAGGTCATAAACTTGGCAAATTTACCTCCCTCTTTGAATTCCTTGGTCTCTCTGGAAGACTTACTCTTCCTAGACTTCTTGTGTTTCCTTCTTTTCCTTGATGGTTTATCTGATAGAGAAGAAGATACAGAAGTCGAGCTCGAGGTAGACGGTGAAGGACTGAGAGATTGGTGATGATGCCTCGATCTCTTCCTGCTATGAGACTGTCCCCTATGAGATCTCTCTCTCTCTGGCTGTACACGAGAGTGTGCCTCTAGCATTGGCACATCATAGGCTGCATTAGGCATATTTTCTACTTGAAACAAATGCTGAGCCCTTGGATCCTTTATGAGATTTTCCATCTCTTGTATACGAGTGTGTACCATCTGCTCAAACTCTTGGTGAGTTTGTTGCACACTTCTCAGTTCAATACAATTTACAGTTAGCTCACAAGGTAAAGGATCAACCATCTTTGTCTTCTTACACATCTCTCGGATAGCATTATCTGAATTCTCATCTTGTGAGCTAACAAGGGTGCACTTAGACCTGAGGGCACAATCTCAGCTTCACTTAAGAGTTGTTTCTCCGTTTTTTTGCCTTTACTACCTGTTGTTCTTGTGTCTTGCACGAAAGGTTCTTGAACTGGCTCGTCTTCACTTGAATAATTAGTGTCGATGTTCACATCTTCTTGCATCTCTTCATCTTCATCGGAGGTACTTGCACAATCTGAACCACCAAAAATACTCTCCATGTGCTTCGAAAATGCTTGACTAAAACTCTAAAATCCAACAAGAAAATAGGAACTTAGGAAAAGAACATGCAAATTATACTTAGCCTTACTAGGAGATGAAGATGAATTTTTCTTACCAAACCTCTTTGTTTGTATCGCATCTTCTAAAATTTGTTGTGTGCTTTGGGGATTGATCTCTTGTAGCTCAAAGTTCTTTTGAAAAAGGAGTACAAAAACTTTAAATGATACTTTCAGCACGTTGGAATTGATTAGTATCACTTGATAAAACTTTATGTTTAGTCACAAGCAAAAAGGTAGTAGTAGGCTCAACTACTATCATATGAAGGCCAGGAACTCCCATGGTCAATGTCCAACCATGATCATTTTTTGATTTTTTATTCTTTCCCTCCTCAAAAGAATCATCATTGCCAGTAGGTTTTGAAGCCTTTGGAATACGAGCCTCCATCTCATTTGAAGAGTGCTTACCTCTATGACCTTCTACTCTTGACGGTGTCGACTGGCTTTGCCATGGAAATTGTGTTGCTGCAAGAATAGGCTTTTTTATAGACTCTCTCCCTTGTTGGCATGATCTCACTTTGCTGTAGAGACTATTCAGGTGCAAGAGGCTCTCTCCTTTATGAACCATCATCCATGATTTATGGTACTTGTAATACCTAATTTTGTGTCGACCTTCTTTCATGTTAATACTTAAATGTTTTAAGTAGCTCAATGTATGAAATTTGATAGTTAAAGATAACCAATCTAAAGGGGAGTGTTTTAGTATAGCAATGTGCAATGAATTTTGGGATAACATGGCGGTAGCGCAGGATAGGTGGTCGCCAATGCGGTGGTTGGTTGCACACTAGGATATTAACAGCCACCAGCACAGTGGTCTGGTTCTATTATTACAAGATGAATGGATTTGTGGATGTGTGGATTCATTATGGGATTTAATAAAACCAATGCGGTGGTTGTCTGGGATATACTAAAAACAAGCATGAGATTTATCGTTTGGGATTTACAAAAATAATTTAATAAAACTAGCGCGGTGCTTATTTGGGATATACTAAAAGCAAGCATGGGATTTATCGTTTGGGATTTACAAATACAAGTGCGGTGGTTAGTTTGGGATTTACTAAAAGAAGCAGTCTCAAATACAATTTGCATTTTTCAGGATAAGTGGAATATTGTTTCCTTGCAATGAGACTACATTTTCTTAGTACTATCTTAATCATCCTCGTCTACTACTCCAAGACACCCCAAGATGTGCTCATGCTTGTCTAAATCCAATTTGAAGACACTCTTGTCCTTCTTTTGTTGTAGCACATGTTGCATCTGGAACTTAATAGCTCTTACTACATGAAAGTACATAAATGTTTGTGGACTCTTATGTAGCAGTTCATAATTGTGGCCTCCCTTGGATGTTTTTGTGCCAAAAAGCTCCGACTACTACATCCCACTTCTCATAGGTTGTTCTCCAGTGCTATCTCAACCTTGTGCTTAGGTTTTGTGCACTGCAACAGAAAGTATGGATTATCTTTCTTGTTCTCCCTAGTAGGGGGTTGCATCATATTAATATAAATAACTAGGGCTAGTGAAATTTGTGTAAAGTATTAAAGAGGGAGAAAAAGGAAGGGGGAGGAGGGAAGATCATAATAATGTATACATGAGAGTACACAAATGTTTGTGGGGAAGATCATAATAATGTATACATGAAAGTACATAAATGTTTGTGGACTCTTATGTAGCAGTTCATAATTGTGGCCTCCCTTGGATGTTTTTGTGCCAAAAAGCTCCGACTACTACATCCCACTTCTCATAGGTTGTTCTCCAGTGCTATCTCAACCTTGTGCTTAGGTTTTGTGCACTGCAACAGAAAGTATGGATTATCTTTCTTGTTCTCCCTAGTAGGGGGTTGCATCATATTAATATAAATAACTAGGGCTAGTGAAATTTGTGTAAAGTATTAAAGAGGGAGAAAAAGGAAGGGGGAGGAGGGAAGATCATAATAATGTATACATGAGAGTACACAAATGTTTGTGGACTCTTATGTAGCAGTTCATAATTGTGGCCTCCCTTGGATGTTTTTGTGCCAAAAATCTCCAACTACTACATCCCACTTCTCATAGGTTGTTCTCCAGTGCTATCTCAACCTTGTGCTTAGGTTTTGTGCACTGCAACAGAAAGTATGGATCATCTTTCTTGTTCTCCCTAGTAGGGGGTTGCATCATATTAATATAAATAACTAGGGCTAGTGAAATTTGTGTAAAGTACTAAAGAGGGAGAAAAAGGAAGGGGGAGGGAAGATCATAATAATGTATAGTAAAGGGATACAAGATTTGGGACACTTACAATTTATAAAAATATATAATTAATTAAAAATCAAAAACTAAAAAGGAAAAATGGATTGGAATTTAAAAATCAAGATTAAAAAATAGAGGGGGTAGGGGAGGGAAGTATAAGTGTAGGCATTTTATAAAAAAAAGCTAAAAAACAAAAAAAGGGGGAGGTAAGGGGTATTTATAAATCAAGTAAGGGGAGGGAAATAAAATAACGAAGTACAAGCTTTGTGGGTCTTACCCTCTAAAACAAAAAATTAAACTACGAGTGAAAAAAGGGGAAAGGGGTGCCATTGTTGACCCAAGGGGAAGTGTGTGTGTGTGTGTGTGTGTGTGTGTGTGTGTGTGTGTGTGTGTGTGTGTGTGTGTGTGTTAAG
This sequence comes from Dipteris shenzhenensis, assembly GCF_047967505.1. Lineage (NCBI taxonomy): Eukaryota > Viridiplantae > Streptophyta > Polypodiopsida > Gleicheniales > Dipteridaceae > Dipteris > Dipteris shenzhenensis. The sequence continues at coordinate 610,935 of NC_141599.1, forward strand.
GTTTATCGAATGACTCATTGTGGGTGTATGTGTACATGTGTGTGGGTAAAAAGATACATCATCAAAGAAGAATGCCAAAAATAGCAAACCAAGAGTAAGGGGATAAGGTTAGGTTAAGAGGTTAAGATTACGTGGTTAGGTTTTAGGGGGAGTTGTGGCTAAAAAAAGTGATTCCATCGGAGAGAATGGAAGAGAGAGAGAGAGAGAGAGAGAGAGAGAGAGTAAAGAAAATCTGTGTGTGTGTGTGTATGCGCGTGTGTAAAAGAGAATAGATATAGTGCCAATGTGTGTGTGTGTGTGTTGAGAAAAGGTGTGTGTATGTGTGTGTGTGTGTGTAAAAGGGAATAGATATAGTGTCAATGTGTGTGTGTGTGTTGAGAAAAGATGTGTGTGTGTGTGTGTGTGTGTGTGTAAAAGAGAATACATAAAGTGCAAGGGAAAGTGTGTCTATGTGTGAGTGTGTGTGTGCGTGCATGTAAACGGGAATACATAAAGTGCAAGGGAAAGTGTGTGTGTGTGTGTGTGTGTGTGTGTGTGTATACCCTACCTCACCTGGGATGGACACCACATGATGGGAGCAGGACACCCATCAAGTGGTGTCCTGCCCCACACCAAAAAGGAAAAAGAGAAAGAAAAATGTCTGCAAAAGGGTTTTCTCATTAGTGTTTCCAAATGGGAGGGATAAGTCATTCCTGAAACAGAGTTGTAAAAGATCCTCATCCAGCATTCATGCACAACTTGATAAGAGTTTAGCGAGCAACATGGCGCGTGGCTAACTAGCCAAGGGTTTCCAACGTGGCATGTGGTTAACCTAGCCAAGGGTTAACACGGTTTTGGGGGTGTGTGTTTAAAAAATAAAACATTTTAACGACATAGCACACGAAGCTCAAAGAAGGGTAGATTAAAAATTTTTCATTATATGGGTGTACACGGAATATGTATAAAATTGGTATAAAAATATTGAATCCGTTAGGTAGTCCAGGCTCTAAGGTTAGGGTCCACTCACGTGCCACCATCCAAACAAAACTAGGTGTAATAGCATCATAGTTTCATATGGGTAGACAAGTAATGCCTGTTGTCCCTGGCTTATTATTGCTTTACCTAAGAACTAGACAACCATCTAGATTCTAAACCATAAGGTTTTATAGAGAAAATATCATGGCATATGCCATATCTATTGATTTGAAGTACAAAATATAAAATGAGCTTTGTGTTATAAACTTCGAAAACAGGGTAGTCATCCATAACCCATGTGTGAAAAATAGGGAGGTGGTCCACTCCCATTGATGAAAACTTAAATCTCTTATGTGAACAAATACTAAGGGAGCTAGTATATATAAGTTCTTAAAAGATGACTATATATATATATATACATATACATTATATATATGTGTGTGTGTGTGTGTGTGTATACACACACATATATATATAATGTATATGTATATAGATATATATGTATGTATGTATATATAACACAATATGTAATAGTATGCATAACGGGGAATGCGTGAGAAAGAGTAGCAGCAGTGAGATGTGTAAGGATTGAGGCAAAGACTAGGCATGAGAGCACATCACAATTGAAGTAGACAAAGAGATAAAAGGCAAACAAGAACAAGTAGAAGTAAGGGGAGAACACACGCCACTAGCTTAGGCTGGCTAAGGTAAGAGGTGGCGTGCTAAGAGATAAGGCTCACCCAAGCAACTTGTGAAGGTTGGTTGCAAAAAGGGAAGGAGCCAAGGAGAGCTACCATGGATGCTAAGATGGGTGGGCCATGAAGGAATGCTAAGAGTAGAGTAGAAGTGGACAAGGGAGTCGAGAAGGGGGTTGCAAGAACCAACAAAGGGAAGCCTGACGTCTTGCAATGGAGCATAGAAGGCAATGAAATGGTTCAACGTAAGCTTGTTCCTCTAGAGGTGGTTCTTCATGTACGTGTCGACTAGGCAACGGCTCATGAAACGAGCTTACTCAGAAGGAGAGGTTGTACGACGACATGTAAAAGCGGGGTTGCCATAAAAAAGAAAACAAAGCTACCATCGTACACCTATGGAAACAATAATGTGAGATAAATCACCACCCTCCCTTTTTGGGGGCTTTTAACTATTAGTTATCATTTTTCCCTCAAAAAAAAGAAGGGGAATTATTGATAGGTAATACACAAAATATTATATTCTATTGTCACTTACATATTCGATTATTCTTTCTAGACCCGTGTAATTTTGGTAAACTTCAGTCAACCATTGTACTGTAGGCTGAATTAGATATTACTGGAGTTGCTATTGAATAGCTTGCAAATTATAGTTGCTTCTTTGTGGTATAGATCTCTATTATCGCATTCTTTATCACATATAGGGAACGGCATCCATCATTTAATACAAAAAGCATTTCATCCTTGATGTGCTCATGGTCATTCTAAAAGGTTAACTACATGGAAAGCATGGAAATGAGGGACAAAAAGAAGCAAAAGTAATTGAAATTCTTTCTTACTAGTTAGAGGGAGGGAGGGAGAGGAGGAGACAGGAGGAAAACACCGTTGTAGAATAAGTACTTACAATCGTGCAGTAATCTATGCTTATTCCATCAGCAACTTTTAAGTAGTGGATTGAAAATATTTTACTCTCATGTGTTCCAATGTCCTCTAAAAGTGCAAATGCAACTATAGTAGATGGATATGGATCTGGGTTTCACAATAGCTCTTCTATTGGTGTGTTTTCATGAAATCTCAAGTCAATTATACATTGTGGAAATAGTGTAATAATTGTGCAAGCTGTTACTTTCAATGTGAAGAACGAATCACATTTATCTCATTTGGCTTTTTTCTTAGCAATCCAGAATTCTCAATTCTCACATAGTCTCCCAGCCTAATTAGTTCCTCATATTTAGCAATGAGGTCTTTATCAAGTTGTAGTGTAATTGTTGTAAGACGATCTCTATCAGTTAAGTATGCTCTTATGTTGCGGTATGATGAATTCTTGTTTTTGTCATACGTGCCATAACAATTTGAAATTTGGCCCTCAAATATCACTCTTTGCATGTTTGGATATGTCCTTTATCATTATAACTTGCAAATCAGAAGCTTCTCTTTTTTGTGACTTGTTACTCAGTATTCTGTAAGTGCTTTCTACTCTTACATTGGCTGACTCAAAAGTTGTTGTTTGAGTAGCGTCTTTTCAAGACTAGTTGCTATTCTTTTCTCTACTATCTTTTATATTTGTTTTTCACCAATAGACATATTTGAGTGCTACACAAATATAATTTGTTTGCAACATTTCAACAATTAATTTCTATTGAATAAAGAACATTTAGCCTACAACCCTCCACCAAAAAGTTCATTATATATTGGCAAGGATATATTAATTAATATTGCCGTTGCAAGTCAATTTCTAAAATGTTGCCTTTGAATATAGTTTAACCTATTGGGAAGTGAATTTTATTGCAATATATACAAATATAACATTGTTTGTATAAAAAGTACACAAAATTTCACCGTCTTATAGTCTTGATGCACTGTTAATAGAAATAAGGAGAAGCTCATCCATATGAGCTAAGTAGACATTAATGGTTAGATCCCTTTGCCTCTTCCCATAAACTCCATTGTCTCTACAAGTTTTGCAAACCAAGTTTCTTACATAGCTCTATGCTCTCTTCATCATCAATGTCTTTGCAAACAACATTGCCAAGCATGTAATCAATAGCACTCCTCTCTAATTGCACCTTCTTTGCTACCAACATATTTACTAGTGGAGCCATGAATAGATATTGCTGTTGTCTTGTAGTGCCATTCACTAATCCCCATACAGTTTTAAACGATTCGCAATTGACACTGTTGTATATTCGTAACACACATAGCTGTCAGAATCCTATGAAAGCCAAAGCCTCAATAATCTAATTGACATAATTCAATGCCATTAAGAGACCATGCAAGCAGCAGAGCTTTAGGAAATGCAATCTCTTCTTGTAGACCACACAACCAAGTAAAAGCATTATACAACCAATGTGTAATAGCAACCAAACAATGAACAATAAGACAACGGATCCCCTAACCATGAAACACCGCTATGTCCCTCTATACTTGGTATGGTTCCATCAAATGAAAGAGATAATTCACTTGTTCTTTGAAGATAAAGGGCTACTTGTCACACTATAATCCAATGCTTTGATGTGGAAACATGCTTAAATCTTAATAACATGAAATCATAGTATAGCAAATCACGTCTATATAAAAAACCTAGGTATATTAACATCTCTAAAATTGGTGTATATTAACTAGCCTTTGCACCTCCTAGATCCGAAGAAGATATCAAGTTCCCTATATCTTCATCAGTTCTGATTTTAGCATGTCTACCATCATCAGGCCATTGCACCTTAATATTTAGAAATCTATCCAAGGTATGATCATGTTCTAATCCTTGTGTATGATCTCAAAATTGGTGTTGAAGACTATGCAATTCTTCAACTATTGTGCTTATCAAGAAGGTAGTTTCCTCTGTCCAAGATTTGTAGAAAGACAATTTCTCTTGACTAGGCATAATATCTCTTTCATATTTAGAGCATGGAAATTCATTCCAAACCCTTGTCAAGTGCAATAAAGTGTGTAAGAAATGTTCCAAAATGTTTTCATAAAGAACTAGCATAGCCGATCTAATTGAAGAAAAAGGTGTTAGAACTTGCAAATAATTCAAGCCATTAATAGATGTAGCAACCAAAGAGTTAAGTCTCAATATATGTTCTCAGAATGGATGCTAACAAACGTAAACACTATAATTAGCCAATGTTGCAGCCAACTCTTTCAATGATTGCATACAATTATCGAGGTCGATGATTTTTTATGAAAATAAACAAGAAGAAGTTTCTAGAGGCATTCGCTCCTTAGAGTCCAATCTAAGCATACCCACTGAGACATGTCTAATTAGGTTCATGTTAGCTGTCCAATCACCGTGGTGCAAGGGAACCTCAAGTTGAGGTGTATTGTTTCACTACATAGTGACTGCACTTACAAAATTTTGATAATATCCAACTTAAGGAGTAGATATCTATTGTGATAGACCAGGGCCTCTTGGTTTTGCCATCGTACACCTCAGGTGCCACCTGATGCTTATTGGCAAGTTTGAGCTTGTATTCCAAAGTCTTTTTAGGTGAGCATCTAGGTAACAAATTTCCTTTGAAAATTCCTTTACAAGTTGCATGCCCCCAATCAAAAATACCAATTCGCACTTGTCCTCTAGGTGCATAATCCAAGAGAACGTTGCCATTTTGCAAATCATTGTGCAACCAACCTTGCTCATGCAAGCTTGCAAACCTAGACAAAGAGCGTAGGAAAGCTCTAGTGCAAAAGCAATAACTCAATGCATTTTATCAGAGTGCTAACATCTTGTCTACACCGATGTCACAACTCTTGCAGCCATTGAATGATTCATAGTGAAAGTTATACAATGTCCCCCCATTGAAGTATGGCATAAATGCCCAATGTGAAGGACCATTGTCATAGCAAGCACTCGGACTAAGACACTGTGCTTTATTTGCATAGATTCATGTTTCATGAAGCTTATTAACTTTGTCTCTACATTTCCCCTGAAAGATTTGGAAACAAGACACCGAGTTCAATCTAAACCTACAACTCCTTGTATCTTTGTAAAAAAAAGTTACCCTTCTAAACCAACTTTGATCTTTTGGTCAATAAAGACGTTGTGCTATGTTTTATACAACCAAACAATGTATTTACTTGTTGAAGGTTCCTAGGAAAGTCATTCTCACTTTTACTATGGTAGGAATCACTGTTGGCTCTTTTCCACACCTTCTGCAGGAAGAGCAAGGTATTCTCAATATGTAGGGTTCCAAGGCTTTTTGTCACCTACAGATATATCGGTGTCATCATTTGTATATAAGTGTAGCTTAAGACCTCGGGTCATATTTCAATGAGAGACGTAGGCTTAAGAGTGGTAAGCAAACATAATGCATGCATGCGTGAAAGGAACGTGCATCATCATGGTTGGGGTAATGAAGGCCTACACCTTCATTGGGGGTTTAAGGGTATACGAGGAGTTTTAAGGGTTAGAGGGAGGTTCATGGTTTAGAAGGAGATTCTAGGGTTTAGAAGAGGGTTCAGGGTTAGAAGAGGGTCCAGGGTTTAGAAGGGGTTTAAGGATTAGAAGGAGGATCCAATGTTCAGGGTAGAGTACATAGTGGAGAATTCGTCTCCCTCGTAGATCATGGAGGTCAAGGGTTGAGGGACTAAGGGTCTAGGGGGAGCATAGTAGTGGGAGAAGAAGAAGGTGTAAGAGCATGGGGGAGGAGGAGAAGGGAGGAGGAGGAAGGAGAAGAGGGAAGAGGAGGGAGGAGGAGAAGGGAGGAGGAGATGGAAGGAGGAGGAGGAGGAGGGAGGAGTTGGGAGGAGGAGAGGGAGAGGAAGGGTTCTAAGGTTGGAGGAGAGGGGAGGAGGAGTTGTAGGGTTAGGACATGCTTTTGGACATGGAGTGCAAGGAAGCATAGACACTTAGAGACAATTGCTTGGAATACAAAAGCAGAGCTCAACACAATGCCCCTAAGAGTGTGGGCTTCATTCCATTATGGGGTATTTATACAAGTTGGAGAGCTTCTCTCTTTGCATGTAGGAATTGTAAGACATTCTCTCTCTACATGTAGAACTTGCATATAGAAGTTTCATGTAGGAGTTGCAAGTTGCATGTTGCATGTAGGAAACTACATATAGGACTTGCATGTAGAACATGCATGTAGGAGTTGCATGTACAAACTGCATGTAGGAATCGTATGTATTTATGGGGTATTTATACAAGTTGGAGAGCTTCTCTCTTTGCATGTAGGAATTGTAAGACATTCTCTCTCTACATGTAGAACTTGCATATAGAAGTTTCATGTAGGAGTTGCAAGTTGCATGTTGCATGTAGGAAACTACATATAGGACTTGCATGTAGAACATGCATGTAGGAGTTGCATGTACAAACTGCATGTAGGAATCATATGTAGAACTTGCATGTAGAACATGCATGTAGGAGTTGCATGTTGAGGATTCCTAAGAGATATTATTCCTAGCCTCATTCAAATACAAGCAAAGCTTTGCCACTACTCTACACACACATTTCGAGCTACCTAAGTCCATGTTGGCACAAAGACAACAATCACTCTGTAGATTTGTTGTGAAGGTTGGATGGTAGTAGATAGGCTCTTCTACACCCATCTTTGTCTTGGTCAATGAAATTACTTTGGCTTGGGCTACATGTGCCTTTTGTCTTGCCCATATAGCATTCCAAAGTGTTTGCTTTACATCTAAGAGAACAGTGCCATCAATGCAAACTTCATGTTGCTTGATATTTCCTATAATTGTTTTGACACGTTTTAGCAACTCAGTTGACCAAACTTTTCCACTTATGACTTTCATTTGCATATAAATCATCAACATATCCTCTTGTTTACTCATTCTTTGCACGTTATTTCCCTTGAATACATGTCCATGTGTGAAATAAGTAAAATCACCTCTCATTGTACAAGAGAAAATAAAAATTTCCATTCTTTTGCATCTGTTTAGTTTCCATGCCTACATATGCATGGTAAGATATGCATGGAACATCTAGGTGAACGTTAATGAATAACTAGGAATATACTAAAGAAATGCAAACAACATGTCACCTGATATTTCTTGTAATTTTTGTAATATGTTTCAACAATTCAACTGACCAAACTTTGTGTTCCGGTTAAAACATATAACAAATTCTCATTGAGCCTAATCCCTTCAATTTCTAGTTCATCCATGTGCAAAATAACTAAAATCACTTCTCATTGCACAAAAGTAAACAAAATGTTCAATTCCTTTGCATCCATTTTAGTTTTCATGCCCACATATAGATTGCAAGATATGCATCAAACATTTAGGCAAAACTTTAATGAATTATAAGGAATACACAATATACTTAAAACAAACAAGCTAACTATATGATTTGCATATGTGTCAAAGAAAAATCTTTTTAGTGCAACTCTTGTTGCAGGAGCAAAACATGGCTCATCCAAAAAAGTTTCCCTTGGAGTTAGAAGAGGACACAATGCATTATCATTGGAACCCTAGCATTAGCACATATCTATTACAGTAAAGGAACCTATTTTTTTCCTTAGGAAAATATGGCACAAGTTCATTTTGTCCTGTACCAAAATTTGGTGCTTCTTATCGTACATAACTATTACTAAGATCTATTGATGTAAGAGCTCCAAGATGGCACACATCAGCCATTACATCAAGTACCACTGGCCATACTAGTATCCCACTCAAATGCACCACATTGAAAGTAAAGTATCTCCTTGTCTCGATTGTATTTCAAACAAGGGAAGCCTTCAACCAACTTCTCAACAATGATACATGTTAATCCGTCAAAACGTCCACCAAGGTCTTCATAAATTCCCTCAGCTCCAGGTAAAAGTTTAGACAAATCACAAATGTCCCTTTCAGGTCAATGAGTATCTAGCAAACAGGTGTTGTCACTGTTTCCCTCAAGTGCAGGTTCCGAGGGTGTGGTCACCTACAGTCATGTCGTTGCCCATTGTACCATAGGTGTTCACAAGGGTAGCACAGGTCCTTGGGTCATGTTCCGGTTAGAGGTGTAGGCTAAAGCATGGAAAGTAGATCTCATGCGTGTGTGGTTGAGAAAGAGGGTTCAATCATAATGATTGATGGAGGCTCTCGCCTCCATAGGAGTTCAAGGGTTGAGGGAATTTTAGGTTTTGAAAAGGGGACAGGGTTGAGAGAGCTATCTAGGAGTTCGAGGGTTCAGAGGAGGTTGCAACGTTTAGGAGAGTCCAAGGGCACAAGAGTTCAAGGGTTTAGGAGGGAATTTTAGGTTTCGGAAAGGGGACAGGGTTGAGAGAGCGATCTAGGAGTTCCAGGGTTCAGAGGGGGTTGCAGCGTTTAGGAGGAGTCCAAGGGTGAGGAGTGGAGAGCTAGTCTCCTTCGTGGTTTCAAGGGGTAAGGGTTGAGGAGGAGGGACAAGGAAGGAGGAGGAAGAGGGAGGAGAGAGGAGGTAGGAGGAGGAGGGAGGAGGGAGGAGGGAGGAGGAGGAGGGAGGGGGAAGGAGGTGGGAGGAGGAGAGGGAGAAGGAGGGTGGAGGAGGAGGAGGGAGGAGGATGGAGAAGGAGGGTGGAGGAGGAGGGAGGAGGATGGAGGAGGAGGGTGGAGCAAGAGGGAGGAGGAGGGAGGAGAAGATGGATAAGGAGGGAGGAGGAGGAGACAAGGGTAGGGAGTGCAGGGGTAAGGGCATGCTAGAACACGAATAGTAATGTGTTCCATGTATATTCCATGTGATTGCAATTAGTTATAAGTGGAAATAGCAATCAATGTGGGTTGAAGTTTGTGTGAGTTGATTTCAAATGACACATAGAACTTATATGACGAATGTTGCTTGGAACATTTAAGTTTACTTTGAACTATTATTTAGAAAGTCTAGTTGGATAGTACAAGAGTTGTAGCACCCATTCATCAGTGTTTTGCATTGACTTGTTGTTTGTTCTCTCAACAAAGAAACATGGTCTGAGTTGAAACACCAAACCCATTCGATAGATTGTGTCAGAGTTCTGTAATTCTTTCAGCACACTACTTCATTGAAGATTTACCCCACCTTTGATACTTGCCTAGTACAAAAATATTATCTTTTCACAAGGACAAGGTCTCTTGGGTCAAGAAAATGTTGCCATACTTAAACACCATTTCCATTATTTGTTCCATGGGCATTGTAAAGTGAGTGGACATACATTATTCATATATGGGTTATAAAGTACCTTTCTTGGTGCATTGTCAAAGTCTATTTGTTGGCTACATGCCAAAGGAAAAGCTTAGGTTTTTGATGGTGTTGAGTGTGTGCTAGATGCTAGCCTTCCAAGAGTGAAATTGCTACTTAGTGTTAATAGAATTCAGCATTAAGGAAGACTTTATACAACATGAAGAAACCTCTTTTTGATACGCTCTTTTTAAAGTGCAAGATGTATTATTATAAAATGTTCTTTAAACAAGGAAAAATCTCATTTTCTAATATATACTTTACTATTCCAACTTGTAACATTTACATTACTAGCAGTTATATACAATCCATTCAATTAGAGTTTAGCCTTACATTCACAATGTTGTTGTAAATACAAAAACGTGAACGGACGTCGGGCCTTGTCTGGAAATTCAAATGTCGTTACAAGTGAATAGCATGGAGTGGATTCTAGAAAGTGGACTATTGTTAACCTTGTGGCAAAAAGGATGAGAAGTGCAGTTTAGGACAACAACTATGAGAGCATTGTGTGTATAGAGTAGTGGCGGTAAAGCTCCGCTTGTAATATCTTGAGCCTGAAAGATGGTATGATGAATCTTAAAGCATGAGGATAGCCAAAATCCTATCTAGAAAAGATCCAATCATACTTGCAAAATCAGGATCTAGAGAGAGAAATACTAAATCTAGAGAGAGAAATACTAAAAGCCTACACTTTTGGAGGTCCCCCCACTTTGTGTAGAGACCTAAAAGGTCCCCCCACTTTGTGTAGAGACCCAAAAGGTCCCCCCCAAAAGTGGAGGGAATTTTGTCCAAAAGGTCTCCTACAAAAGAGGTCCCACCACGGAGGTACCTAACGGATTGTGTAGAGACCAACATGTATAAATATCTCTCAATGGAATGAAGATCCCACTCTTTGGGGTGTAGTGTTCAAACTCACTATTGTGTTCATGTGATTGATCTCCATTGTGTCCATGGTCTCCTACCACTTATAGCTCATTTCCAACAATCACATGGAATACACATGGAACACATAGCATGTTTATACAGACTCTACAAAGATATGAAGAGTCTAGAGATGGAGAGTCTACATCAAATTATCACATGTGGTTCGAATTCATGTACATACTTCATAAAGAAAACTTGTATGAAAACCCCACTGACTACTTCCATGTAGTTCGAATTCATGTACATACTCAAAAAGCAAACTTGTATGAAAACCCCACGGACTACTTCATGTCCCATTTGAGAAATTCCTTGTGAGAATAATCCAAAGCACATGAAATTCACATATGAATGTTGCAAGTGCATACAAAACACATGCTGACTCACATGGAATATAGCTTGTTGCCAATGACATCGAATACACAAACTCTACAAATATATGTATATTCTACATCAAATTATCACACATAGTTCAAATTCATGTACATACTCCATAAGCAAACTTGTATGCAACCCCATGGACTACTTCCATGTCCCATTTGAGCAATTCCTTGGGATAATACTCCAAAGCACATGAAACACACATCCGAATGTTGCAAGTACATATAGAACACACGTTGATCATATGCCTAGGGGAAAATCTTTATAAATATATGAAGAGTATACATCAAATTATTTCACACTATTTGAATTCATGTACATTTTCCAAAAGAAAACTTGTATTTTTTTAAAAAACTAGGAAATGTGCTGCTATATCACATAATTGAATGTTGCAAGTACATAGAAAACACACATTGACCATGTGCCTATAGCAAACTCTTGCAAGAATACTTAAACAAACTCTAAAAATGCATGAGGATCCTACATCAATTTATCATACATGGCTCAAATTCATGTACATACTCTGTGAGCAATCTTGCATGCAATACAATAGCTAGGAAATGTGCAATTATACCACATAGTTGGGCTTTCCAAGTAGTAATCCAAATTAGATTCACATTCTTCAAATGGAATCAACCATGTAAATCCTATCTATCGTTCAAAATCAACCTTCAACCCACATTATTTGGCAAAGTATTCCAATGTTAATTGTGGAATACCTCAATCAATTATCTAAAGCACACTTACATCTCTCAAGTGACATCGCCATGTAAATTCTATATGCCACTTGAAATCAACTCACACAAATTTTAACCCACGTCAATGGCTATTTCCACTTACAATTCCAACATTAGTTTTGCAAGAACACCCCAAAGTACTTGGAATGCATGCTAATCTCGCATCAATAACCTAGTCATCCACCACCGTCCATTCACCCTCAACAATCCCATTACATCAACAAAGTTTTTGGAGAACATTGTAGGATTTGAAGCAATTCCAAAGCTAAAGAATATTCAATGAAAGAGTCCAAAGCCTCAGCAACAACAACGAGACCCCTGCCAAAGTTCACAGCCGTCTACCTCCTCTCAACCTAAGTGACTGTAGGCATTTGTGGTTCAAAGTGATAGCTCTAAGGTGGATTCCATGCATGAAATGGAGATAGAAGAGATACCAATATAGCCCCAGTCACCATCCGCCTACACTACCATTTATAAGGCCAGTCCTTGGAGCTTGTGTGACCACCTCCATTGACTTATGCACTTTCCAATGATGCAAAATATTTCCTTGAGCAAAGGGGACTTGGATGTTTGTTTAAGTACCTATAATCCTTGAAGGACAATCCTACCATGACCACATACATCCAAGAATTTCTCCATTCTTATCACTCTAGGGATGCATAGGTTGGAAAATTCGACACCATCACTATAAATTAGAGTCTTGTCCATATTATACTTGATAGTACAGTGACCCAAATGTCCTTCACACTCCCAACTAAAGGGGAAAAATACCCCACAAGGCTTGTCGATGCCAAATTTCTCAAAATTCAGCCTCTCCTTGCCAAGGGCACCAAGTTCCGTAGGGATGAAATACTACTTCACACAATCATTGACCCTCAACTCAAAGCAAGACTAGAGCTCTCAGCCAGTGTTTGGTCATCTTCTTCACAAAGAAACTCAATAGCTGATCTTCCCAAAAATGTAAAATTCCTGACTTATTGGCAATAATCATCAGTAAAGAGGTGCAAGAATCTCCCCTTGTCGCCACAACCTATTGAGAATCTAAACATCCTCTTGTCACCTGTGTGGGAGCCATCACAATCTTCTCCTCATACCACATTACCCAATGAGGATATCCCAGAAGAAATGCCTATGATGGAGGTAGAAAATCAAGAATTGTCCCAACAGATGCTATAGCTCGATGCACAGTTGCAACCAATAGATTTCCATTAATAGAAACAGAGCAAGATCCATAGGTGACATTAGTACAAGCCCCACCAGTTAACATCATGCCTATAAATGAGCCACAAGGGGATCTAGTGCAGCAACATGACTTCTACACCCAAGTGTAAGAGTACCAATGGAGCAACCCCGTACCAATACTACATGGTCGTCAAGATGGATACATGGGCACGAGTTGTATCAACAATTTTTCCAAACCTCATTACCCTCTACCATCCTCCATCATCAAGCCAACCAAATTCTTCAAATGTCAGAACTATTCACTAGCTTGGCCAAGGAGGAGCATGCCCAAGAATTAGAAAGACAAACTATAGCAAGCACCCATGACTAATTCCATAGAATTGCAATAGAAGTCACGGGACTTCGATCCCAATTAGATGAGAAAGAGGTTGAAGAAGTATGCATAAACCAAGCTCTCCAAGCTTAGGAGAAAGCAGTGCAAGATATGACTTCCAACCTCCACTAGAGCCAAATATAGTTGACAGCAACACTTCACGCTACAAAATCCTACAAAAGTCTAATGGCCACTTGACCTCAACACATGCTCAACAAATGGAGGAAGTTGTACAAGCTTAGCTCACTCTAATCCAAAAAGAAGAAGAACTCTAGGATTTCCAAGAAAAGCTTGTAGAGGTGCAACAATCTTTGGCAAGACACACTTTCAGCATTGAGGAGCTCACAAGGGAATGCCAACTATAAAACGACCAACTTGCCACCAATACAAAGGCAAGCATTGCTCAAGCTCAAGTCTTGGACCAATAGTCAAATACCAATGAACCATTCCTCCTCAACAAGAACATGTCACCTTGCAGATTGAGGATGGATATACATCCATCTACCATAAGTATAAGGAAAAGGCAGATGAGCTGTAATCTCACAAGGCAAACATCTCAAAGCTAAAACTCCAATTTCTAGTGCAAAACAATGAGGCAATGGATGACACAACAAATAAAGTGTTACTATAGTGCACGATGGTGGTGTTTTAAGAGCTTGTGGCTGCTCTACAAGATGAAGATAATCTTAGAGCTCATCTGATGGAAATAGCATGAACACTCATCTTATGGAAACAACTCCAACTCAAGATCATATCTGCTCATCCAAAAAATGGGAGTGTTCCATAGAAGCAAAAAATCTGCACAAAATTTGCCAAGACTCGTCAGAAGATGCATTCTGAACAACCATCCCTCCTTGACTACTTTTCCTACTAGCTAATATCCTTTAGATTTGTCTCTGATTTTGTATTCATCTCCATCAAAGATGACTTGATAGTTGTGTTCCGTCATTTGCCCAATTGACAAGAGGTTCTTGCCGAGCTCCGGAACATAGAGTACATCTTTTACCAATCCTTTTGTACTAGTGAAATTGTTCATAGGGACAATGCCATTCCCTTGAACTAGATTTGGTGTATTATTTGTCGTGTAGATGACATTCTTCAGTCCTTCTAATGGTTTCATCTCTGTGATGCTTTGTCATATGAGATGATGTACCACTGTCAATGTACTAAGAATCTTAATATGCTTGATCGACTTGATAATTTTATTCCCCTTTTGAATTGCAATCTATATCAAGATATACTATTTCAGTCTTTTGCATATCCTCACTTACAAGAAACATATTCTCAAGTTCATTAGCATAATGATTATGACTTGAATGCCCATTGTGATGATTTCCTCTTTCTTAAAAATTCCCTCGATTGCTACTGGATTGGCTACGTTGGTTGTACTACGTCTTGTAGCAATCTGTTTCATAGTTCCCAAAATTATGATAGTAGTTGCATTGAATTTTTTACACATTGGTGGATGCATTCCCTCGTCCTTGGAATCTTCCTCTATTGGAATGATTTCCTCTTGGTTGCTGGTGTTGAGGATGATGCCGATGCTAACTTTCCTGATGACTTTGTTGCTGATGATGACCACTTTGCTGAAATGATCTGCCTCTACTTCTGCTTCTATCTGAAGCTATGAATGCTTGATCATTGGAATGACCTTTTGTGTGGGTGAATGGCTTGTGTCCTGAGTTCTTCACAAGTAACACTGACTGTAGCTCTTCAAGTGTTGGAATTTGCCATTGAATGGCAATACTCTAATATAGATTCTCCTATCCCTCTCCTAGTCCATTCAAGATGACTTGAACCATTTTTGTGGGATTCATAGTCTCTCCTGTTGCTACGAGTTGGTTGTTGCAATCCTTGATCCTAAGTACATAAGCATGACCGGTTTCACTACTATTGTGGAAACTTTGGTTTGTCCAGTTTCTCAGTGTGAGAATCCTAGAAGTGTTCTTGGAGTCATAAAGAGTTGCGAATATATTCCATGCTTCTTTTGATGTCTAGACTGTGTTGAGTTGTCCTAGCATGACATCTTGCACATTCTGCTTTATCAAATGATATGCATACTCATCTCTCTTGTCCCACTTTTCCTATGCTTAGACAATGGCAGGATCTACTACAGGTGTGGACATTGGTGGTGTAGCTGTAGATCCTGCCACTGGTGGTGCTGCGGCGGGTAATAGGGGGTGGAGCTATTGCTAGCTAGATCGTCTAATGGTCTAGGTGTAGACCCATCAACATACTCCCATTTGTCTTGAAGTACAAGAATGGTCTCCATTCAACACTTCCATGTGCCATAATTGGAGTTGTCTAGCTTAGCAAATGCCTACAAATTGAGGTTGCTAGTCATAGACATGGTGCACGAAATGTACTCAAAGTGCTGTGAAAATCACTGTCTTAATCATTTGCAATACATTGACTGTATCAACAACAATACACTGATTGTCGGTGAAGAAAGAACTATAAGATATAATCCAACCTATTACAAGGCTTGTGGCAAATAGCCAAAAGGCTTTAAAGGCTCAAATGATGTACACAATGTCAAAAAATAGCCAAATAGGCTTTACAATGGTGGCATGTGTGTGTAATGTGCAATCTTCTCTCTGATCAATCGGTTAATGCCTCTAAAAACTCTGAAGTCTCCTCACTAAACTGTGGAACGTTGGGTTTCAGGAAATGTAATGATGTGAAACCGCATGTGAGTGTAGGGACTGATCCAAGTAGGAACTATTTAGGAATTTTTGGACATGGC
This sequence comes from Dipteris shenzhenensis, assembly GCF_047967505.1. NCBI lineage: Eukaryota > Viridiplantae > Streptophyta > Polypodiopsida > Gleicheniales > Dipteridaceae > Dipteris > Dipteris shenzhenensis. Next base: position 627,049 of record NC_141599.1, read on the forward strand.
TTTGATTGGCTTTTGTGGATTATCTCCTATAAGTATGATCTAATCTACTCTGATCTAGATCTAGACCAACTGTCGAGCGATGAAAAAGCAGCAAATAGTTTCTTTTCTTTGTTTATTTTCGGTGTTGGGTCAGATGCATCGATGTAGAGGCTGTTGTGCATGCAAGAAGTGGATTTGTCATCGAGGCTCAAAAGTGTGTGATACTTGTTCCAAAATGTGTGTGATATGACAAGCGCTTAGAGTACAAAAAAGTGAGCGTTTTTCCTTTTTGGAGCGCTCTCAAATTCTTCATGGATCAAGAGATATCGCTTTATCAAGGTGGGGGGGCAAAAAGTGAGAAATGATGATGTGGCCACTGTGTTTACATGCAAAGTGTGTGCTTGCCAAGGGGAGTGCCACATGGTAGTGATGATATGGCAGGTGACGTGGGAAGTGATTGCCATGTGTCACTTTGACTATTCAATTGATGACATGGCACTTTGACTAGTCAACTTGATGACCTGGTACTTTGACTAGTCAACCTAATGATGTGCCAAGTTGACAACTGATGTGGCACTGTGGGGACCCGGTGTTGACATGGTAGTAGATGTGCTAGATGATGTGTCTGGTGATCTGTGTGCTGACATGTCAGTCGATTGATGATGTGGCACCTTGGTAGGGTCTACTAATGTGACAATAGATAAGACACATTTCGACATTCGGACATGGTCTTATCTTGCCACGTGTCACAAGATAGACAAGCTCAAGGTTAAGCTGACCCGAGGTTTTGTTGACCAATCCTATTCTCAAGAGATGATGCCACGTGTTTGGTATTGGTGGTGCCACATGTGTTGATAGAATCAATGGGATTCTCGATGGAACCTTCAGATGCTTGATGAAATCTGCTAGATTCCATCATCATCCATGGTTGGCAGAAGGTCGATCGCGGGTCGATGACGACGTTGAGGAGTCGTTGAGAGTGTGCGGGCTGTTTTCATTGGTGGATGCCTATGGAGCAACTTGTGAGGGAGCTCATATGTCTGTGGAGTAGCTTGTGAGGGAGTTGTTGGGAGCTCATACATCTGTCCTGCTTTGGAGGCTTAGAACAGTCAAGAGCCAAGAGCTGTGTGTTAGACATAGGCATTGAAGAAGCATGTTTTCTTGGCGGTGTGGTGGTTGTCGATGGCCATTCATTGGTGGTGAAATCATCAAAGCTGATGGCGTTGCAGGAGCCACGATGGCCGTTCATTGATATAGATGGCTCTATCAATTATGGCAACATTGCAAGTTGGCTGGATGAGGCGTGGGGGTAGGTCTTTACCTTAGTCATTGTGGAGCTAGCATGCATAGGGCGGTGTTCAAATTGTGAGTCGTCGTTGTGATATAGCCACTGAGCTTGGCAGCTAGACTAGTGGAGTGGCGATGCAAGTTGCTATCTCTTCCAATGCTGATAGCTCCACCAGTTGTTTTGATAGTCTGTTGATAGTTCCACTAGTTTGTTATCATGAGCCCGTGTGCTCAATGCTAGCTATAGATAGTTGCTTAGCCTTGCGTTTGGTCATTTGCATAGGTGCGTGTTGCTGCAGTCGTCTTGAAGGTCATTGATGGAGCGACTGGTTGCTGGTGTAGTTGATTCGGGTCATTGGGCTCGTTTTAGAGCTCGTGGCTCATTGGTTGGAGGAGCCAATTAGTCGTTGGGAGTAGCTATGGCTGTGGATGCCATTAGCGAAGCATTGTTAGTTGCATGTGTAGCAGCCACGGGTAGTGTTTGATGAAGTAGAGGCTACTATTGAAGAAGTCTTTAGGCTGCCTTACATGTAGATGTAGAGCCCTGTTGCAAGGTAGTTGAAATAATAGAAGAGCTCTCTTGCTCTCTCTCTCTCTTGAAGTAGATATCTCTCTATCTCTCTCTCATAGTTAAGGTATATCTTTCTTAAGATACCTTGCTCTCAATGAAACCTATCTTTCTCTCACACAATGAAATCTCTCAAACACAATGATTGAATTCTTCCGAAAGAAATGAAAGGAATGAGATCTCTCTTCCTCACTAAGAAACTCTCACTAGAACTCTCTTCAATAGAGATGAACGGAATCACTCAACGGAAGTGAACTCTCCTAAAGACACTCAAGAGAAACTCTCAATCTCTCTCACAAGGATCTCAATGCCTCAGTGTGGCGAAAGGCAAAGGATCTCTGATACCATGACAAAATATGGAGAGAGAAGAGGAGAAGAGTGGAGATGAGGAGAGGGAACATAGCTAAAGAGCACACCTATACTCTAGATTTAGTTCTTGCTAGCCAATAACATATCATCCACGTAAAGTGCCAGGAGTATCAAGCTATTATCCTTAGCCCTTTTAGTGTAGAGACAGTGATCAATCTCACTTCTTCTGAAACCCTGGGATCTCGAATGAAAGCATCAAACTTGTGATACCATTCTCTAGGCACTTGCTTAAGGCCATAGAGACTCTTTTTCAGCTTGCAAACCAAATGCTCTTTGCCCTTTTCTTCAAAGCCTTCCGGTTGTACCATGTAAACTTCCTCATGCAAATCCCCATGCAAGAAAGTTGTCTTGACATCCATCGGCATAAGCTCCATATCCTCCATTGCCACAAGTCCAAGTACACATCTAAGTGTGGTCATCTTCACAACTAGAGAGAATATCTCATCAAAGTCCACACCCTTCTCTTGCTTGAACCCTTTCGCAACCAAACGGGCCTTGTACTTAGGCATATTATCACCTATGACATTCATCTTGTAGACCCATTTACACGACAATACTTTCTTTCCATGTGGCAAAGAAACCAAGTCCCAAGTCTTATTCTTTATGAGTGAACTCATCTCTGATTACATAGCATACTCCCACTTGCGATGATCCTCGTGCATCATAGCCTCTCTGTAGGCAAGAAGGCTCCCCGCAATCAAGAAGCATCACATAGTCTACCCCTGGAACAAATCTCTTAGGCAGTCTAGACACTCTAGACGTTCTTCTCAAGGGCATTTCAGCTTGCTGTCCCACCTGCATATCAGCCACATTTTGCTCATCATTGCCATCGATAGATTATCCTTTATCTGCCTTGATTGTGTACCTGTGGGAGTACATGGTGGCACCATTTCTTGCACATTCAGGGCATGGACAGCTTGTTGTCTCTTAACATATATGGGTGGATTTACATCTTGAAAAGTGATTCTCCTCATTTCCACATCCCTCATGGGTGTCTTATACATCTTCTTCTCATTGAAGACCACATCATGGCTTCGTATGATTTTCTTTACTTCTGGATCCCAGAGATGATAGCCCATCTCTCCAGTTTCACCATAACCCAGAAAGATGCATTTCCTACACTTAGGATCTAGCTTCTTTCGAAGCTCTTTTGGCACATGTGCATATGCCTCACACCCAAATATACACAAATGAGAGTAAGAGGGCTTCTTGCCACTCCATGCCTCTTCAGGAATACCACCATCCAAACTCTTGCTAGGTGATCTATTGATCACATGCATTGCAGTCTTCATTGCCTCAACCCAAAAACCACCAAAAAGACTTGCATTGGAAAGCATACATTGCAACCTTTCCTGAATGGTGCAGTTCATCTGCAGTGCAACTGGATATTCTGCTTTGGAGTACAAGGAGACATGAGTTCCCTCTTGATCCCACGTGTATCACAGAAATGCTAAAAGTCATGAGAGATATACTCTCCACCATTATCAGTCCGTAGGCATTTAAGTGTTCTACCTGACTGATTTTCAGCCAAAGCCAACCATTTTTGAAATACCTAGAACACATCACTTTTTTGAGCTATAACATAAGCCTACACTTTCCTAGTTGCATCATCAATGAATGTCACATAGTATTTAGCCCCGCCTAATGACCGTGTAGGCATGGGACCACATACATCTGAATGCACCAGATCAAGCTTTTCAAGCTCTTTCTTCCCCCCTTCTTTTATGGGATGATTTAGTCTGCTTCCCATAGAGACAATGCTCACAAAATTCAAAGTCAGAAAAACTCAAATGCGGTACATAACCCAAACGGCATAAGAGTTTCATTCCATTCTGGCTCATGTGCCCCAACCTATAATGCCACAAAGAAGTACTTGGCTACTCAGTTATTGCAACAACATGATCAGACACCCCTGATACATGTAAGGGATACAAAGTCCCACACTTGGCACCCCTAGCCAAAACCATAGAGCCCTTTTGAATTTTCCAACTCTAAAAACCAAACGTGGTCTGAAAACCAGCATCATCTAGCTGACTCGCTAAAATAAGACTCTTGGTTAGCTTAGGCACATGTCTCACATTTTTCAAAACAAATGTAGACCCATTTGCAAAAGAAAACTTTATGTCACCTGCTCCCACTATGTCACATGCAAAGTTATTTCCAAGATGCACACAACCTGTCTTTCCATTGTCATAAGTGGAGAACCATTCCATATGGGGAGTAACATGGAATGAAGCATCAGAATCCAAAATCCAATCCTAGGAATATGCATCATCTGAAGTGGTAAGCAAGTCTGCAGGTAGACTAGACATGAAGAGAATTTCATTGTCACTATCATCAGTGACTACATCAATCTACATCAATCTCCTCAATCTTCATTTTTCCTTTGTCCTCCCTTGGACTCTCTTCCTTCTTATTTGCACCCCAATTTGCATTCTTTTTCTTATCCTTTTGCTCTCTTTTCAACTTGTAGCAATCCTTTTTCATGTGGCCCTTCTTGCCACAGTGGTAACACTCAATGTTTCATGCCTTGGATTTGCTACAAGAGTTTCCTCTTCTTGGGGCTTCCCCCTGAACTATGATTTGCCCCTTTGCACATTTAAGGCTGCATCCTATCCATAGACTTATGTCTAATCTCCTCGGAATACTATAATAGGGAATTTGGGAATCTCCCAAGTCCCACTTTCAAGTAAAGGGTTCGACCATGTGGCCAAAACTTGAACCCTTATTTGAAAGTGGGACTTGGGAGGATTCACTAATATGGTGGTTAGGATCGATTCCACTTTCAACTAATGGGTTCAGATTTGACCATGTGGCCAAATCTTAGCCACATTGGGAAGTATCAAACTATTTGGAAATTCCCAAATTCCCTAATATAGTGTTTCGGCCAACAAGCTATCCACAACATCATCAAACTTCAGTATTCCACCACATGCAAAGTTACTGATGAGAGCTATATGAAAGGTATCCCATGAGGATGGCAATGAACATAAGAGAAATATTGCCTTAGTATCCACATCAAAATTCATCTTTTGGGCCTGAAGCTGGCTAAAAGTAATATTGAATTCATTCAAGTGAGAAGCAACAAGTGAGAAGCAATGGAGACCCCTCCCTTCATCTACAGCTCAAACAAAATCTTCATGAGGTAAACTTTATTAGAGGTAGTTTCCTTCTCATAAGTGGCACATAATTTCTTCCACAAATCTTCCATTGTCTACTCATTTACTACTGTGAAATAAACTGACTCTGCAAGATGAAGTCTTACAGTAGACTTTGCTAATGCATCTAGCTCAGTCCAATCATCCTTAGACATATCTGTAGGCTTAACTTCAATCCCTGCCAAGGGTTTAATTTGCTTCTTTTGAATAAGCACATCCTTTTTCTATTCTTTCCATAAAGAAAAGTTTGTGCCATCAAACTTTTTAATGCTGAAAAACTCCTTTTTAGACATGGAAGAGGATGCCATGATGCAAATGAAACAAAATCCCAAATGCTAGTACCTATAAGAGAGAAATCACACCAAATACTAGGTGCACCCAATATGTCTACCTTAATGAAGTATAGTGTCACCAAAACTCAAGGCTCAAAGCATCAAAAAATGCATCTGACTCAAGTGCATATACTATGCATCCATATGAGAAAAACTGGCCCAAAAGAAAATGTCAACCCACAATGACAAAACAATGGCAAATATAATGCCAATAAGAACCAAATGCCTCAAAGCATAAACACCATCCATGGGCATAAGCATCAATAATGTCTCATCCAAGAGATCATAGCACAACCTGTGCATCCACTGCAATATGTCAAAGGTGTCCCTCATCATAAAATAGCACATGTGTGCTAAACTTCCATCAATAAAGCATCCCACAAGGCAATCTGGGTCTATCAGCGCATCCAACAAGGATCACAATGCATCCAAATGGCCTGTAAAGCATCCACTGCAACCCAATGCAAGCCACAAATGATCGCACATGGCTTAGACTACAACTAGAGTGATCTGCGTAAGGTATATCCAAGAAATCACAACCCCATGATAATGACTGCTAGTGAAAATATAACCTAGGATGTCTCAAAACATGGGTGTCACTGCATAATTGAACTCAGTAAGACAATCTACAAATATCTCTCTTTTGCCACAACTCCAAAATCTCATCCAAGGATGGAGTAAGAGCCAGTCAATGCTTGCATTTCTTTGCAAAAGTGAACCTTAGGAAACTAAACCTTAGCCAAAATACCACATGGCAATCAATGAGAAAGTCTTAGAAACTTTGAGAAATTTTATTCAAAGAGACGATGGAAAAACATAGAGAATCACAACTCCCTCGATTCGTCATGGAATAGCAAGCATCTTTGTAGACATATGTTTCAGGCAGGTCCCAGATCCAACAGTATAGACAGCTCTGCAAATGGAGGCTCGCATGTTGAGTTTCCACTCACATAGGAAATGACGGAATGAAGATGTTGGAGTAGAAAGAGCTTCACTACAACTTCAAAAATTCACGGAATCGAAAGTATCTTCACAGGTAGAAGTTTTGGACTGCTCTAAATTCACTGGGAGTATTTGAATTGCAAATGGTGGCCTGGATATGGAGATCCAACACACGAAATCCACGCAGGAAATTGAATTTCGTCACTTTTTGCAGGGTTTGTAACTTTTTACTGAGAACTCGGATGATAGAGATATAAACACAAAAGATGAAGTACTCAAAGTCTTCTACAACTTTTCTTTAGATTTTAGAGTGAGATTTAGCTCCTAGAGAAAGATATCTTCATCACAATACTCTCAGGTCTAAAATAGACTATCTTTTTACCTCCAAAACCACCTGCTGGCTTGCAAAAAACCACTCAGAGAACAATCTAAAGGTTTCTACAAGGTCTCTGTACATTAAAATGTAGGTAAAGATACCTAATGGAGCTTCTCCTTTCTCCCACAGAGCTGTAGTAGTAGACTTAGAGCTCCAGGCTCACACCCGAGCTCAACTAGAACACCCACACTCTGATGCCAGTTGAGAGATCTCAACAATGGATGCGGAACGGAAGGGGGTGAGAGAAAGGGAGAGCCAGAAGATAGAGTCACACAAGTTTTGGTGGGTGCAAAACACCCTAATCTTCTATGTGATCCATATATATATGTGTTTAAGTATTGTACATAACCAGGGTTAAGGTACAGTGGCCTTTAGCCCCCCACAACAAATTCCTAGCCTTATGCAAGTACAAGCACAGCTTTGCCACTACTCTACACACACATTCGGCACTAGCTAAGTCCATGTTGGCATAAAGACAACATACTCTTGGATCCATTTTCCTATCCATCCTCGGGTTATGGCTTATTGTGATCACGTAGCTAGGATGCCATGCATGAATCCAGTGGCTATGGAACTTGTGTCGTGCCTACCGATCTTGCTGTAAAGCGTTGGCACCATACAAATTTTTCTCTATTTCTAGGTATCCTATATCCACTATCCGTTCGAACATAGATACGTGGTGTGCTTCTAAGAAGATGACTCTTTGATAGAGTCGGCTTATAATCTGAGCATCAATCCATTCATTGGGATTGAAATTGAGTGGAGGCAAATGGCGATCGAGGTGGCTGGAGACCTCCAGAATGTATTCCAATGTTATGCAGAAGATAGCACTTTGGCGAAGGAAGCAATCAATGTTGCTGCACATTATTTGCTCATGCTGTTGAAGTGGTCGGATCATTGTGCCTTGGATATTCCATTCTACACCAGAGTATGGTTCAATCATTGGTCAATTAATGGTGCGATCTTCACTCAAAGTGTGTATGTTGGCTTCCCATCTGTGACATCGTGGAACTGCATAGAACTTGGGATGGGTTCTGATACATGGAGGTGCATGCAGGTACTCTTTCAAGAAGATTACATCAAAGAGCTTGGGACGGTGCCAATCAGGTTGGGGATCCAACTTGCTTATCCAATCTTCAATAATTTGACGCTGTCGAAGGTTGGTAGGGAAGTTTTGTCCAGGGTCCACCATCCACCTTGAGTTTTCATATTAGGATATTTGCTCCAAAATTCCTTGATGGTGTTACTCGGAAGTGGTATCTCATCAAAATCATACCCATCATTGGAATTTGGCATGGGAGTATGAATTGGATTATCGGGATCCTGATATTCAAAATCAAATACTGTCATTTTTTGTTGATGGCAGCACCAGTAGTGTTGGAGGTGATGATGGGATAGGGAGAGAATCTGGGGACATGGGGGAGAAATTTGAAAGAGTATTAGTTATGGTAGGGAGAGCAGAGGGGAGGGGGGGAAGAATTGGGCAAATGGTTTGAGCAGCTTGGTAATCCTTGAGGGTAGGATTAGCAAGGGAAGGGAAGAAGCTAGGTGTGAGGGTTTGTGACTGTTGGGTTAGTTGAAAATTGTGAGAGGCATGAGCAAAGAGACGATGAAGTGAATAGATGTTAGGATGGAGCTCAGGGAATGTTAAGAGGGTGGTAGCAACAAGGGGAAGTGAGCTTGTGAGGTTGGCAGAGAGAGTAGTTAGATATGGGAAGTTGGATGTGAGATAGGCCCTGTCATCTTCTGACATTTCTTTTTGTTGGTGCGATGGGATCATCAACTGCAAGGGTGGGATGTCGATTATGTCATGCCTTGCAAATAATAGTGATGGCCTTTGTAGCAATGGCAATAAACCAGCAATAACCCTAAGGGGAGGAGTACCCATAAGGCATACATATGCGATGAAAGCATTCGTCGTGAGTGTTATAAACCCGGCATGTGTAGAAGATATTTTTCTCATCTTCAGACAAGTCTCGGCAAATTATGCGTAGAGTTTTGGTCCCTATGGAACGTTCCCATTTTATTGTTGGATGAGCGGATATGATCCTGATTTGGAGTTGCTTCCATTGGATAAGCACTCGTGCATTGAGGTGATCTTCCACTTGTAGAGAATGGTCACAAGCTCTTGGTACACCACCGTTGTGCATTGTAGTGGGACTTCATTGATGTTGTCTTCCATTGCCTCATTGTTGTGCACTAGCAATTGGAGTTCAAGCTTAGAGATGATTATCTTTTGGGATTGCATCTCATCCATTTTCTCTAGACTTGTGCTTATGAAGTGCTGGCCTCTTTAGCGGTAGCAAGTTGGTCCTTTAAGGTTCCATAGTCCCTTGTAAGCTCTTCAATGCTGAATGTGCATATTGCCAAAGATTGTTGCATGTCTTCAAGCTTGTCTTGGAAATCCTGGAGCTCTTCTCCTTTGTGGATTAGAGTGAGTCGAGTTTGTGCCAGTGCCTCCGTCTACTGAGCATGTGCAGAGGTCAAGGAGTTACAATAGGTTTGTAGGATTGCCATTGCTTGTACTGCTGCTATCAACTATATTTGGCTTTGGTGGAGGTTGGAGGTCACATCCCCAACTACCTTCTCTTGAGCTTGGAGAACTTGGTTCATGCACACTTCTTCAACCTCCTTCTCATCTATTTGTGCCCAAAGTGCCTTGACCTCTCTCGCGATTGCCTGGAATTGGTCTTTGATTACTGCTATGGTTTGTCTATCCAATTCTCGTGCATGTTCCTCCTTGGCTCTGACAACCATTTTGCAAATCTCCCCCCAGGATTAGGCTCGCGAACTAAATATGCTAATACAGACTAAGAGGTAAGGAAGAAAAATGGTCAAGGTAATAAATAGGAAACTTTCTTACTGAAAGCACTAAAGAGAGAGCTTGCTACTCCATTTCTTCATACCTTGTTTCCACCTCTATATGTTGTCGACTGGCATAATAGATGGGCTACATTTACCTGCCTCTCCTTTTTGTAGCAATACAACACCCACTAAATGCAAAGATACACTTGGATTTACATAAAAGTCTTGAGACCAATCAGAGGGCTTCAATATTGGGCCCTTACTCATGGCCTCCTTAAGTTGCTATAAAGACTCCTATTGCTCCACACCCCATTGGAAAGAAACTCCTTTTCTTGTCAACAAGTTCATTGGATGCACTATCTCAGTGAAATCATCACAAAAGCATTGATAATACTTGGGTGGGTGCATGGTAAGGTGGTACACTTGCATGTGCTAAATAGTGGTGCCCCAATAGTAATATTTTAGCAACAAGTTGAGGGGTGAACAATTTTTTTAAAAAGCGAGTGAAAGCCTTTACCAACTAACTCATTGTAATGGATTGTTATGATTTTGGCGACACACACTACCCTGACTGTAGATTCTATCTCTCACACACACTCGTAGATGAAACGAAAGTTTTGCATAACCCAAGCCCTGTGCAACACATGGAAAGCTTCCTTTCTAGTCTTCTTCTTCCTTCTACTGAAGCTTGCTTCTTTTATTACTGATCATGAGCTAGAGTGAGCTGCAAGCGAAACCCAGTGACATCCTTCTTGCATGAGCAAGTGGACCAGGTGAGACGACATAGCTCCAGGACTGTTCTTTTTTTGAAACAAGCTCCTTGCTTGTCTAGAAGTAGCCATTGATTGTGAAGCTTCCAAATGTAGGACTGTTCTTTCTGTGAAAACAAGCTCCTCCAAACATAGGACTGTTCTTTCTGTAAAAATGAGCTCCTTACTTATTTGTTGCATCCAGCTTCAAAATGTAGGACTGTTGTTTCTTTTAAACGAGCTCGAAGCCTTCCATTGTGAAACTAATGGAGAGGGCCTCTATAACGATGAGAGGAAGAGAATCCATCAATACAAATGCATGTTTAGCTTGTGCATGCATGAAAATGAGCTACAAAGATAGGACACTATTAGATAAAGACTTCATAAAAGAGCTTGGTTGGTGACGAAGCTTCTGCATCTTGCCATTTTGAATCCTCTTTAGCATAGCTGTTGGCTTGTCGAATGTCATGCAGCAACAAATTAGCTTTACTATTTTAACTATTTTAACACAATCTATATCTGTTTTAACTATGTCTATAATAGTATATCTCTTTCCTTTTTTGCAGTCCATATCAAATGTTTGTCTAACTATGTCTGTATTTTAAATTTGCAGTATCAGTGTTCAGTTCACTTTTTTGGACAATGTCAAGGTTTAAAGCACCGCACATTGACACTCCATGCCAGAAGGTGTTTTGCAAGACCAAGGAGGATTTCCATGCAAAGTATGGCCTGATCTTGGTGGGCTTGAACCTACACCAACTCACAGAACTTGATGTTCCAGACAGGTTCTGGTTGACTATTTTTTCCCACCTTGGGCAAGGGAAAGAAAAAATAAAGTGCCAAGTTAGTCAGGCCCGATGTGTACTCCTAGCTTCTGGAATTTCATCTAAAGGTCTATCAAGAACCTTCGATCAACCTAGAGTTGTCCCTCTAATTTGTGAGAGGATTTGCTTATGAGTATGGACAGGATGGTCGTACAAACACAGGGTTGATTGCTTGGGCAGATTTTGCTGAGACAATAATCTCCCTGGTCCAACATCAAGACAAGCTCTAGCAAAAGTTTGACAAGTGGCTGAGTAGGAATTATAGACAGCGAGAGGAAACTTGGAACTCCTTTGACATCCCAAGCTTTTGTTGGCAGAAGCATTTGTTTCAATGGGAGCAACCAAGGGTGCCAACCCCAGGCGCAGAAGTTGTTAGGTCAAAGAATTTCAAATCTGCAGTGGTGTTGTTGCAAGATAAGAAAAGATGCTAGCTTCGATGGTGAGGGAGGAATGCAAAAAGGCAGCAGAGTCTCTTGAGAAGGCAAAATGCCAACTGCATGAAACTCGAGGCATTAGCTCAGTAGCCCAGAAGGTGAAGAATGATATGGCCAATGCCATGGAGGCATATGAGACTACAACGGAAATAGAAAAACAGAATCTACATGTCAAAATAGAAACTCTGAAATCCATATTTGCCTACATGGAGGTTGATAGCTCTGTCAATGTTCAGGTTACCGTGGATTCTATAGAGGTATGTTGGTCTCGCCTGTGCAAACTTTGGTGCTTGCAAGACTTTGATTTTTCAAACACCTGGGAGATGGTTTTTCAGTTATTCATGTGTTTGCAGGAAGAAGCGTGCTGACGGGAAGTGGATCTGAGGGAATGTGAGGTGCATGTAGAGTTTGCTAGGAAGATGGTCCAACATGTGCAGAGCAGAGCCTCTACAACTATGTAGCCTCCTGTGCCATGCTAGTAGCAAGCCACTAGGATTCCAATCCCTTTGATAGTTTATGGTTCTTGTGCTAGGTGCCTTGGCCATGATGATGAGGTACATGGTGTTTACATGCTACCATGCAAACACCCATACCATCTGTTTTGCTTCGCACAGTTATGCACCATCGAGCAAGAGTCCATGCATTCGGGTTATGGACAACGAATAACTGATGCTGCATGGTCATTGGTGGTAGGTGCACATCGACACATGAGGACACAAAACTACATGCTTCAATCAGATTTGGAGGTAAGTTTTCACCAACACTACCTTGGCCATTGTTTAGAGCTCTAGCATAGCACTTACAATATTTATTACAATAGTGGCACATCTTTGACCTGTACCATTGGAGCACATAACATGTACCAACACACCATTGACTTGCAGTGTTACTGCATTGACAAGCACTATTGTAGCACTAGTAGACCATTATTACAGGAATAACATGTACTAGAACTCGTAAGAAGTTCTAGCTTATCTTTGACGAGCACTAATTGTGCACTAACAAGTACTATTAGAGCACTATTACAGTAGTGCCAAGCTCTAGGAGTATATCAAGTTTTGGGATAGCCCTAGAGAACACTATTACAACACTATTATAGCACTATTAGAGGACTAACATATACTTGAACTCTTGAGAAGTTCTAGTGTGGCTCTAGCATAGCATTAGAGAACACTATTAGAGCACTATTAGAGGACTAACATGTACTTGAACCCTTGAGAATTTAAGGTGTAGCTCTGACCAACACTAATAGTGCACTGACAAGCACTAAGTGATTAATATTAGAGCACTATTATAGTAGTACCAAGCACTTGGACTATATCAAGTTATAGCATAGCCATGGAGAATACTATTACAACACTATTAGAGCACTATTAAATTACTAACATATAGTTGAACTCTTGAGAAGTTCCAGTGTAGCTTTGACCAACACTAAGTGCACTAACAAGCACTATTAGAACACTAATAGAGTAGTACTAGGCACTTGGACTATATCAAGTTATAGCATAGCCTTGAAGGACACTATTAAAACACTATTAGAGCACTATTAGAGGACTAACATGTACTTGAACTCTTAAGAAGTTCTAGCATAGCTCTAACCATCACTAATAGTGCACTAACAAGCACTATTAGAGCACTAATAGAGTAGTACTAGGCACATGGACTATATCAAGTTATAGCATAGCCTTGGAGGACACTATTAAAACACTATTAGAGCACTATTAGAGGACTAACATGTACTTGAACTCTTAAGAAGTTCTAGCATAGCTCTGACCAACACTAATAGTGTACTAACAAGTACTATTATAGCACTATTAGAGCACTAATAGAGTAGTACTAGGCACTTGGACTATATCAAGTTATAGCATAGCCTTGGAGGACACTATTACAACACTACTATAACACTATTAGAGGACTACCAGGTACTGGACCTCTAGTAAGTTCTAGCATAGATCAGACCAATTATCAGTGCACTTTGAAGCACTATTAGAGCACTGTTAGATCACTAAAAAGCACTATTTGACCACTTCTAGAGGATTAATAGGTACTGGGACTCTAGTAAGTACTAATTGAGCACTGTTAGAGTACTAAAATGTAGAAAGCTCTATTAGAGCCCTATTAGAGCACTAATTGAATAAAATAACATAAGCACTATTAGAGACTATTTCATGCATTTAAGTCTTGTTAACGTTCGGTCACTTGACTATTGTTACCTACAAGGCAGCAAATGTCTCAAGCAGGTTCATCACAAAAGTGGTCTGAGTGTGACCGTTTGTCTCCGCTTGACTCCTTCATAGGGAAGGAAGATGTCAGTGAAATGCACAATAGTGGAAAGGGAAATTCCCCTCCAGTTGAACAGAAAGAGAAAGAGAAATCCCCTGTAGGGGAGGATGAACCCTTAGGGTAGGATGTTTCTATAGAGGAGGATGACCTCCTGCTATAGAGTTTTGTTGGTAAAAGAGCAAAGAAACAAAAGACGGATAGATTGGAGAAAGGTGAGACAATTTTGGCTTTTCAGTAACTTTAGAGTCGAAAGATGAACATGTGCCTAAAATTTATAGTCTGTGCCTTCACATGTCTCAAGGTGCAAAAGAACCCCGGAGACCAGGAGCAGAGCCACCAATAGGGAGCAAAAAGAAAAAAGTCTTGCAGTTGCTGCAGGCTCTAGTGCCAAGCCTGCAGATGTCCTGGTAGAAAAGCAGAGCACACTGATGCCTCCATGAGGTAGTGCTACTCGTCCAAAAGAAAAAACAACTCCCTCACATGGTCCCCACTTAAAGCCCAGAGCCTACAAGAAGTTGTAGCCCTAGATGGCCCTATGGGCAGTGAAGACTTATAGCTTACATTGTATCTGTTATTGGGCATGCTGAGTATCAAGAGCTTTGACAAAAACTTAGTATTCTGAGACTTGTATGGATCTATGCAAAGTTTATCAATTTGAAGCATTTTGCAATTCCATCACTGGGAGTTGTATGATTTTGTGGTTACACAATTGAAATTCCTTCTCTGCTTTACATGTGCTTTCAATTAAGGGTGTTAGCACACTGCCGTGGATTTATTTGTCATTGAGCTTGTCTTGTATGTAGTAAGATTTGAACTAGTTCACCATCAATGTCAATGTGGATGATTTGAGTTGTTCAAGTGTCCTTCAATCTAAAATGCCCAGATTTGAATGATTCCAAAATAGTTAAAATAGGTATTTCAACATGTGTTCTTAAATTTTATTTATCATTTGTATTTTAAAAATATTTTAAATTTTGGTTTTAAACCTGTATTTAATTTTTGTCTAGATACACTGTTTTTGAAAATTATATTTTAAAATGTGATTGACTATTGGAATCCTATACTTAAACCTATCATGTTTATCTATCCATATGTATTTCAGCCAGACAATGTGGTCCAAGATTTGATGTATGTGGCAGAAAGGGAAGCAGGCTTGCAGTTGGCCATCCACATCAGTAGCTACCATGAAAAGAAAGCATGCCAAAAACGTATCACTAGGAGGCAGAAGAGGTAACAAAGGAGGGAAGGAAAAAAATGGGATCGGATCCACAAGAGGTGTCTGGACATATTGGCAAGATTGATGCCAAAGCCTTTGGGACCTGCAGACATCCCTTTGATGGATCACTCACAACTCCTGCTATCCTTGCCTCCACCTCCAGTGAGGCCACCGATAGTGGTACCAGTGCCTCTCCATCAAGAAAGAAGAGTTGTAATCTTAGATTTGAATGGCCTACTAGTGAAGGTCGTTGAGTCGTATCATGGCGATGCACCCCCATCCTATGCACACTTGATGGAAAGCCATAGTGGGCACATGGGACGGACCGTGTTTATTCGTAAAGATGCTGCTACCTTCTTGGAATTCTATTTATCATGGTTCGACATTTTTATATGGAGCACAGCTAGAAGAACAAAAGTGATCAACATCCTAAGCACATGCTTTGCCAAACTATTTCGAAAGATAACAGTCTTGGCGTAGGATGACTATCACAATGCTGGATTCATGATGGATTCTGAAGGAAAATTGTAGAGTCTAAAGCCCATTGCCGTTCTATTCAAGGACTTGCTGATCATCTAGAACAACTTCACTCACTTGTTGGTAGCCAATACTATTATTTTGGATGACTCCTTGTACAAGATTTGCAGAAGCCCAACTGGAACCTGGAGAGTGCTTCCAAAGTTTGAGATGCAAAGTGATGAAGAAATGTGCTCCTATTTGATGGACGACGTCATGCCATGGTTGTTTGTGTGGCTTCAAATGGAGGATCGCCAGTCCTATATGGTAGATTTTAAGCATGACCTCTTCCATGATGAGGAGTCCATTGACATTATGGAGTATATGATAAGACACAACTGTTGGAAAGAGTATTGAAGATGGAAGCAGACGCATGTAGTGGGATACTAACCTTTTTTGTACATCATGTATAACTTTTATAAAAATCATTCATTTTTGCCTATACATTGCCTTTTTGGAGATGGAAGACTAATTGGATTCCTTTTCCAGTTGAAACAAAGACCATAGTGATCTTATTTCAACTCCTACTTTGTGTTTTTATAATGTAATGTGCTTAAAATTAATAGAATGTCCTTGGGAGGTACATAGCATTAAAATCCTTTTTGCAATGTGATGGAAGACACCAACCATATCGAGCACTAAGTACCACTACTAGTAGCACTTACTGGCATTGCAACAGCACCAACCACTTGCAGCAGCACTAACAACTAGCAGTTGCAGCACCAATTAGTGGTAGTAGTAGCACTACTTAGTAGCATTACCAATTTGTAACAGCACTAGTAGTACTAATTAGTAGCATCACTAATTAGTAGCAATAGTATTACTAATTAGTAGCACCAACTACCAGCTCTAACCACTAATCTAAGCTAAGCACTGAGTACCACTACTAGCAGCACATTGCAATAGCACCAACCACTTGCAGCAGCACTAACAACTAGCAGCTGCAGCACTAATTAGTGGCAGTAGCAGCACTACTTAGTAGCATTACCAATTTGTAACAACACTAGTAGCACTAATTAGTAGCATAACTAATTAGTAACAGTAGAATTACTAATTAGTAGCATCATTAGGCAGGACTGTTGGGATAAGTGTGATCAAGGGCTTGCTCTATGGTGCATGTGTGCATCTAGGGGAGTCACGTGTGTGTGTGTGTGTGTGTGTGTGTGTGTGTGTGTGTGTGTGTGTGTGTGTGTGTGTGTGTGTGTGTGTGTGTGTGTGTGTGTGTGTGTGTGTGTGTGTGTGTGTGTGTGTGTTGTAGAGGCACATCTAGTGCTATGATGTGTCTAGTATGTGACCTAAGTGATGATGTAAGCCAAAGGCCCCCACATGGGAGGTTCCTTTGATTCAGGCCAGTCCCACTGATGTAGGGGCTGATTGCCACTGATATAGGGAAGGTGCCTACACCATCCTCAAAATGCCAAGCTCTGAGGGATCTTCAAATGCTAAACACTTGAAGAAGACTACAAGAAGGACAAAACTCAAAGTGAAGAAGACCCCAGCCAAGAAACTTTGGGAGAAGCCAACAGGGTATGAGTATGCTAAATAATTAGGATTCTCTGAATTTATCTCTAGCAATCTACATTTGTATGGTGAGGGAGATTTCTTTGTTCCACAAGATTAGTCATTTTGTAAGAGAGTAGACACTACCTAACAAAGGTAAGACCCTCTCATGGCTACTTATAAAATTGACAAGTTCAATGGTCAAGGATTCCATACTTGGCAGATGAAGATAAAGTTTATGCTTATGAAGGAGAATCTATGGGACTTAGGCAAAGAAGGAACTCAAACCTCTCAGGAAAGTGAATCAACTACAACAAAAGGTAAAGGAAAAGCCACTGACTCTCCTTCTACACATGCAGATGCAAAGAGAATTGAGAAAGCCTATGCCATCATTGCATTAGGTTTGGGTGATGACTATGTACACCACATCTCAGATTTGAAATCCCCTTTTGAAGCATGGCACAAGTTAGATATATTCTTTAGTGCTAGCTCTCATACTTCCAAATTAAATCTAAAAATTAAGTTCTTTGAACTTAGAATGGAGGGAGATAATGTTGCTGCCCATGTCAACACTATGAGAAGTATTATGACACAACTAGCTTCAATTAATTCCCATGTCACTGAGGATCATGCTATGGCTGAGCTTTTAAAGAGCATGCCTCAGGATTTTAACTGTGGTTAATACTTTGTAGAAGCTACCTCAACCCTCATTAGAAGGAATCATTAGTGCCATACAAGAAGAGGAAAGGAAGAACAATTCGAGAGTGGGCAAAATGCATACAGAGGCACTTGCAATGAGGTTTTCAAAGAGAAAGTACAAGGCTTGTAAACACTGTGGGAAAAACAATCACCTTGAGAAGGATTGTTATAGAATCAACCCTTGTGGAAAGAATAATCACTCTGAAAAGTTTTGCAATGAGAAAAAGAGGGCTATGTCAAATATGATTGAAGAGAGAACTCCATCAGCAAAAGAAGCATCCAACTTTGTGGTAGAAGACAAGGACTTTACCTTTTGAGCAACTTGTCTTTGAATTTTTGCTTATCATCACTTGGTCAAATTTTGAGGTTCTTTGCCTGGAGTAGTACTCCAAAAAGAATGTCATATGTTTTGTCTTTTGTAAATCACCTTTGGTCACCATATGATGTAGGCCATGTGATATGTGTTTGGTCTATCCCATTTTTGTGAACCTTGACCCTTGGGCACCTTTGCCAGCATGAGATCCTAGACATAGATTTATCCTTGACCACCATGAGATGGCCATGTGTGACCACCATGAGATGGCATGAGAAACTATGGGACTAGATGTATCCTTGACATTGCAAGAGGCAAACACTTGAGGAGGGGGTATGTTGGGGATAAGTGTGATCAAGGGCTTGCTCTATGGTGCATGTGTGCATCTAGGGGAGTCACATGTGTGTGTGTGTGTGTGTGTGTGTGTGTGTGTGTGTGTGTGTGTGTGTGTGCACGCGCGCGCACTATAGAGGCACATCTAGTGCTATGATGTGTCTAGTGTGTGACCTAAGTGATGATGTAAGCCAAAGGTCCTCACATGGGAGGCTCCTTTGATTTAGGCCAGTCCCACTGATGTAGGGGTTGATTGCCACTGATATAGGGGAGGTGCCTACACCATCCTCTCTTTCTATAAAATGGAGGTCATTCCTTCATTCTAATACAATGGATTTTGCCTCAGTTGTACTCTCACCCTTTGTGCCATGATGCATCTTTTCTACCCCTCACTCCTCTTCAAGGACTAGCAGTACTAGATACACCACTTTTTAGTAGCACCAATTTGTAATAGCAATTTGTAGCATCAATAATTAGTAGAAGCAGCATTACTAATTAGTAGTATCACTGGGTAGGACTAGCAGCACAAGATACACTACTTTTTAGTAGCACTAGTAGCATAGTTATGTAGCACCAACTAGTAGCACTAGTAGCACTAACTACCAGCTCTAACCACTCATACAATCCAATCACTATATACATGGAATGAAAGGATGGTAGTTGTTCAGGTTTCTGAACTCACAGGAACTAACAAGCACTAACTGGCACTAACAAGCACTAAGTGGGCCAATAACAATCAACACTAGCAGGCAACACTAACAGGCTCTAATAGGCACTAACAGGCACTAACAGGCAAAAACAAGCAACACTAGATAGCATTAAACTAACACGCATGAAATAGCATGTCATTAAGTAGTACTTATTAGTAGGCTACTGAACAAACATGCACTAGCAACCACTAACAAGTACTGAGGAGCAGTTTACTGAACTAACAAGGCACTAAAAAGTATTAACAAGTACTAATTAGCACCAACAAGCATTAATAGGTACTAATTAGTAGGTTACTAAACTAACATGCACTAACAAGCACTAACAAGCACTGATTAGCACCAACAAGTATTAACAAGTACTAATTAGTAGGTTACTGTACTAGCAAGCACTAACAACCACTAATAGGCACTAACAAGCACTATGTGATAGTAAGTGGAAGCAACATGAAATATGTAGCACAAACAAGCACTACCAAGCACCAACAACTTATATGTGGCATTAGGAAGTACTAACAACCACTATTGAGCAATAATAGGAACTATAGTGTTGCAATAAACAAGCAGTACTTGAAGCAATATCAAGCACACTATCATAGTAACTACACTAACCATGACAAGCAATTCAATGTCTCCTACTAAGTAGCAGTAAATAACAAGTATGAATATGCCATAACTAGCATACTTAGCAAGTACTCTATCACAATAAGTACCACTAACAAGCAAATGTGGCACTAACAAGTAGTATGTCATATGAAGAGTACGAACAAGCAATATGTAAGTTTAACAAGCAATATATGGCACCACCAAGCACTATCAGCCGAGAGGATCTGGATGATAAGGATCTTAATACAACACTCACCTAGGGAATATCAAGAAGATGAATAGGGTGTTTTCTATAAGACTTTCTCCTTATCCATTTGCGACATACATCCTTCTTATTGGGTGACACGCAAGTTTGCATTGACCAAAAGGAGAACACCAAGTCCTTCACTTCCTAGGTGATGATGCTACTATATGCTTGCCGTCGGCAAGTGGACAAGGGGAGATTTTCATCCTCCTTTAAAAGGAGTCTAGATTTGGCTGCATTAAAATTCCTCCTATGAATGTTTAAAACTCTTGAGATTGCTGAAATGTTTAGATTGGGAGCCCCTTCTGTCACATCATTCACTAACATCATCAAACTAGACCTTTTGAAAAATAGTTCATCTAATAACTTTGGTCGCTTCACTGTTTCGAGGGTATTGTGAACACCACATAGGATAGCTGCCTGAACACTAGATTCATCTCTTGTTTCTTGTAGTTGAGCTACTCTTAGGGTAGAATGTGCGTGTAATCTATCTAATATGTCTCTCTTTGCTCCACTATCCATTCTAGCTGTTTGTTGAGCAAAAACATTGCCACGTCGTGAGACAAACTTTTTTCCTCTTTCTTTCATCAGTAGTGAGATTGGACTCTTGAAGCCTTGCTTTGTTGTGTTGTTTCCTTTTTCTTCTCGCTTCATATTCCCTTATAACTATGCACTGGTCTCGAGTAAAATGGGTGCATCTTGAGGATGCAGCGATGGAGCATCTGCACAGTGGCTTCTTGAAATCATCTGCGTGCCCTCCATGTTAAAGAAAGTATGCCTGAACAATACAACACAACAACAACTGAGCAAGAGGACCACTGAACAGATCGTATAACAATGTGTTTACATAGAAATAAAACAATCGAAGAGCATGAGAGAGAGAGAGAGTGTGTGTGTAGGCTATGGTTGCTTAAGAGCATCAATCAAGAGACACCTTACAGGAACTAAACCCACAACCATGTTTCTTGTCTTCAAACAGCTGGCCGAGTAGAGAGCATTACCAGAATTGCAGATTCAACACAAACAATAGTGTGTTTTCCATGAACGTGAATAGACCAACATTATGGAAGGAATTTCTTGGAACTATTTGAATCGATATCAGAGACCAGCAAGAAACTCACCAAAATTGATACACACACACACACACACACAACTCAAAGCACCTTCCTCTTACATAGGTGAAAGACAAACAAACACATCTTGAATGCAAGGAGGGAAAACGAGAGAGACAGAGAGAGAGTGACAGAGACAGAGACAGAGAGGAGGTCATGGGGGATAGAGACACGATGTGGAGGTCATTACAGGTCGTTACAAGAAGACGTGCAGCTGAATTTACTTATGGGCTACGTTTTTAAATTTTCATACATTGTACACTGCAGAGCACTATTAAAAGCACCAACATAGCAATGTCCTAGACACCACTTTTTGTACCACCTTACTAGGATTTAGACACCCTTTTGCTTCATCAATCCTAGAGCTAAGGCCATCTTTAACTTCTCCATGTGATCTATGCACCGAGAATAAATGCAAAAATCATCCAAAAACACCCTTATGAACTTTCCCAAGGCTCAAGGACTTGACTCATGAACATTTAGAGGTTACCTAGGAGAGAGTAAAGAATGTCCTTTGTGGCTTGAGAAACGGGTGGACCATGTGTGCACAATGAGCAGCTGAATAGACAACACTTTTAAGTACTTTGGAAAAGAGAGCAATGGAAAAAGGGGAGAGACACTCAAGAGAGAGAAACTGAAGTGACCTTCATTACCAATAGAGTGAGACTCCTCTCAAATGCAACTCAAACTACTACAAACACAAGGGAGAAGAAGAGGTTTCATACATACAAGAGGGAGCAGAAGCTCCAAGGCTACTCATAGAAAGAGAATGAGCTAGAGAGACACTCAAGAGAGAGAACCTGAAGTGACTTTCATTACCAATAGAGTGAGACTCCACTCAAATGCAACTCAAACTACTATAAACACAAGGGAGACGAAGAGGTTTCATACATACAAGAGGGAGCAGGAGCTCCAAGGCTACTCATAGAAAGAGAATGAACTAGAGAGAGATGGACTCAAGAGTCTACATAAGAGGATATCTACAAGAGGGAGAGAGAAGGCTCATGGAAGAGGCTTGAAGATACTAGAGCTACGGTAGAATGGGGCTCAATGGTGGAAGAGATGATGAACAAGGGAGAGGAGGGCTCCTTTTATAGAGATTTTGTCACCCTTCTTCACCCATTTACAATTGATGCCTATAGATTCCTTTCCCCATCAATCACATAAGCTCGTATATCACCATCCATGTCCTTTTTGGCTACTCTTACCATGTGTCCCATCAAAAGATGCTCAAGACTCTTAAAATATTGAGAAAGTCAAGAGTCTCCCCACAGGGAGCCCATAGGGACCCTCTCTTTTCCATATGTCCACATCCTTATTCCACATAGGAATTCTAAAAGGATTCCTCTTGAGTCCACACTCCTCCACATGTCTTCCACATGCTTGGCATGTGATCTCTCTTATATTATTGGAACACATGGACATGAGCCCACCTCTTTATATGACTCACTCTTCCTATTGTCTAAAAACCCCATAATATCCCATACACAAATAACTCTTACCCCATACCAAGGTATTTATGATTCATACACATGGTATTTACAACGATCCATTCCACTCATCCTCTCAATTCCATACAATATCTTAGAAAATACAAATAACTGAGAGCCAGTAGGCTATCACTTGATACTCAAACTCTTATCAAACATAGAGAAAAACAATACCAATGCCAAATTAAAAATATCAATTTTGGGCATCACAGTATTCCATTAGGAGTGCTTTGAGTTTGGTTTCATCTTCGTATCGAAGCTATTTCCCAATGAAAACCAATTTTTCTTCCTCTCCTTCAAGGGCGAGGTTTATTGTTCGAGTTTTTGGCGGTCCCTCATATATTGGAGTTTCTCCAATGCTATCGGTTTCTTAAACTTCAGATTCTCTTAGTGGTCTTCGCATTGCTATGGGGACACTGCCACTTGTGTAATTCTTGAAGTACTTCATCACTTCTTGAAGATCAGCCTCTGATGGTGTTGAACTAGCCTAACATGTGCTATGGGTACTGGGTGGCATAGTATCATTAACCAATTTGTTAGGCTTTTTGTGACTTTCTTTTTCTGAAGTCTCTTGATCGAGCTTCATTTGCACATGTAGCTTATACTTCCGAAACCTTCTATGTTGGGAACTGTGAGGTAACTTTTCCACTGGTAAGGTGTTCCCAAGTAAGGGTTCATTTGCGATGCATACTCCTTCCAGTCGCTCAAGAGACCATTCAAGAGGAGGTGGCTCAGATTTTGAGAGAGCTGCCTTTTTAAGATACAATTCGACGATCCTTGTTTGGACTCGTTCGAATTCATCGAAGTGTTTGGCCTTGGATTTTCTATGATTTCCTCCTTCAGCTTTCCTGTGGGATCTTCTATTGTTATTCAACTTTGGAGGTTCAACTTTTGGAAGCTCGATTGCCATTAGGGCATGCAGAATGACTAAGTCATTGTCAAAGACTTGATCTTTAATTTTAGCATTCTCAGCCTCAGTTTCGAGGTCCCAAGGAAAATATGAGTCATCATTGGTATGGGTACCTTCTTCAGGTTCATTATCCCACTCGAGCGATAAAGTATGGCACGTCTAGATCGATTGATTCTTCATGTGTGAGTTGAGGATCTACCTATATCACCTTAACATCTATCTGCGAGAAGATGGGATCTAATGAATGGCAGTTGTCGATGGTTGCCAATGTTTGTATCTAGTTATTGACATTGCTTTGTGTATCGTCTGCTATGGCATGCTGTTGCAGGGGAGGTGATTTGTTTGAGATTCTCATTGAAGGGATTTGATCCAATGCTCTAGGCACAATTGAATTTATAGCTCCTGTCCCCACATTCACCCTGACTACGGTGTTGCAATTTTGGATTGTCAGTCTATCAGTTCCCCAATCATGGAGAACTGATGCTTCTCACAACCAAGAATGTCCCAATAATATTTGATAGGATTTCTTGGGGAGATCCAAGATTGTGAATTGTAGGAAAAATTGTACTCCTGCGACTTTTGTTGACACGCCATTCACTATTTCCAAGGATTTTGTCCGTGAATCATTGACAAGGCATATGTTGAAATTAGCCTTTCGCATTGGTGGGAGATCCCATAACAAGAAGCTTCTTTCCATTGAGAGAGATCTATACATGTTAGTCTGCCAATATCAACCATTTCCTCAAGTAGGAACACATACCACCCTTCAAGCGATATGGATGCTAGCAAATGTCAATAAAGTCTATCAAGATGATGAACTTTCGGAATCGAGAAGACCCTAAACTAAAATGCGATCACGAGCACCCACCTTCCAAATTCTTACCATTTCCCAAGAACTTAACTAAAGTTAGAAGTCTATATAAACCTTTATAAATTTTAAATATATCCAATCATATAAATTTAGACTTTTTGTTGTTCTAAGTCCAAATTTCTACAAAGAAAATAAAAGAGAGAACAAAAGAGAAGAAAAATGAGAATAATTTTTTTTAAAAACAGAAGGCCCCAAGCAAAAGCAACTAAAGTTAGCAAACTAAGCTAGTCAGTCTCTATGGACATCAAGGCCCATAATGCTAAGGCCGGAGGAGCTTTACTGAAAGTCTCCCTAGAAACCATGGCCTATGCAATGTCTGCATTTTTTTTCCAGAGACCATGTAATTGAGAATTAAGCGGCTCTTTGTCCTTAATATCCTACATTGACTGCTCTCTCCAACTCTCCTTTTCCTGTAATGCAACTACAAACTCGCCCATAGGAACTTCTCCAGAAAATCCCTTGAGACTAACTATTGTGTGCAAACATCAACCCAGTGATCCAGGCAATTATGGGGTTCGAAGTCTATCCAACCAAGAGACGCCAAAAGATTGCTAAAAAAGTAACATACACAAAGAATCAATTCAAGGAACACTTGAGAAGATTGAGGATATAAGCTCTCATGCAAAGTTCTATAAGGTGACACCTTAGTCATGCTACTCATGAGCCTAAGGACAAGGAGTTGCCTCTTCTCCAAGTCCTCTATTCTTTAGCTCAATGTTAGCATAATACCTAAATGAGAGTTGCTTAAGAGCTTTCTGAGTGCATTTCCCTTGTGCCCTACATCATTTCTCTATTTTCTATTCCAAGAAAACAATGCTCTTCCATATCCTTCATGCCAACAAACTCTCATGTGAGATTACCTTTGACTTCTAAAATGCAATGTCCATCGAAACCTATAATGATCAAATCATCAACATAACGAACTACAAGAATGATGTTCTAAAAGTCTTTTATGTAAAGAGATATATTTGAGCCCTTGATGGTTGAAGACCTAGAGCAACAAAAGGATTCTAAATTCCATGCTCAGGGCTTGTTTCACACCATAGTGATTTTTGTCCTCCAAACTCTTTTCCATTCCTTTGACAGCATACCTAACAGCCTATGTCAAAGAGTTCCTTGTCCAAGTATACATTGAGGAAATATTCTTAACATCCGTCTATGGATAGGCTAGTCGAAGCGTGAAGAAAGAACAGAGACCATTTTGACCCTAATCGTCTTTGCAGCTTGAGCAAAGGCCTCAAAGGCATCTTCATTTATCCTGTGTTTCAAATGGCTCCCTTTTATAGGGGCTAGTCACCTCCCCAAATAACCGACTGGCATCCTGTTTTGGCTAACCATCAACCTCCAACCAATAGAACTGGTTGGTGTGAGGTGGGAGAGAGTGAGAAAGAGAGAGCACACCGACACACACACAATGGACACAAGAGTGTGGGGATAAGAAGTATGTGTGTACCTCCCCTAGCACACAGTCAACCTTTTATATGAAAGGATAAGGTTGTACTTAGTGTACTTAACAAATAAAAGTACTAACTGTACTTCAATGTACTAACTGTACTTGGGTGGCCATAGTGCCTTTACCCCAACAACCTCCCACTTAAAGGCAATATGCCCTCAAGTAAAAAAAATAAATGAGAGAAATACAGCATATACACAATGGAGTACAAGGCCAAAATGAGGCTCAACCTATACCCATCAACTGTCGGCAATGTGCAAACCGCTCTGCAGGCAAGCCTTTTGTCAACAAATCTGTTGGATTATCATCCGTGTGAATCTTGACAAGCTGAATCAGCTTATCATCTATTACCTCCCTGATGAAGTGATACTTCACATCATTGTGCTTTGTCTTTGCATGAAAGACAGGATTGTGTGTTCATGCAGGATTGTGTGCCAACTGAATAGCACTCTGACTGTCACAATGCAACAATAGAATATCACCTGTAATGCCCAAGTCTCCCACTAGCCGAGATAACCATAAGGCCTCCTTGCATGCCTCTGTGGCTGCAATATATTCAGCTTCCGTGGTAGACAAGGCTATGCACTGCTGCATCCTTGACATCCATGACGCTGCACCTCCAGTGAATGTATAAACATAACCGGTAGTAGACTTCCGATTATCTGGATGACCGTCAAAATTTGAATCCACATAACCATGCACCTTTGCATCCCGCTTGCCAAAGCATATGCACAACTCCTGTGTGCCCTTCAGGTATCTCATGATACCTTTCACTGCATTCCAATGCTTCTTGCCTGGATTTGCCATATATCTGCTAACCACTCCCACTGCAAACGCAATATCAGGTCTTGTAGCAACCATGGCATACATGAGACTGCCACAAGCTGAAGCATACGGAATCTTGGCCATTTCAGCCCTATCAGCATCTGAGTGTGGGCTGTCCATTGCACTGAGTTTCACATATGGAGGCAATGGAGAACTAAGGGTCTTCCCCCCCTCCATATGAAACCTGTGCAATACTTTGTATATATTCGGTCTGAGACAAATACAACAAACGCTGTCCCCTGTCTCTCCGTATCCGCATTCCCAGTGTGTGATTTGCATCACCAAGGTCCTTCATATCAAAGGCCTCATGTAATCTTTTCTTAAGGTCGTCAAGCTCCTTACGAGCTTTACCAGCAATAAGCATGTCATCCACATATAAAATGAGAATGATTAAGCTGCCATTTGCAGCCCTTTTGGTATATAAGCAGTAATCGACATCACTTCTCCTGAAACCTTGGGACTTCATGAAGGTATCAAATTTCTTATACCATTCCCTTGGTGCCTGTTTCAGCCCATAAAGACTCTTCTTAAGCTTGCATACAGTGACTCCTTGCCCTGGACTGCAAATCCTTCTGGCTGCTGCATGTAGATCTCCTCATGAAGATCACCGTGAAGAAAGGCTGTTGTCACATCCATTTGGCATAATTCCAAATTCTCACATGCAACCAAAGCAAGTACAATCCTGAGTGTGGTCATCTTAACCACTGGAGAGAAGATCTCATCAAAATCGACACCATACTCCTACTTAAAGCCCTTGGCAACCAACCTGGCTTTATACCTTGGCTTAGCTCCAAGTGTGACTTTCAATCTATACACTCCACTTGCATGACAGTACTTTCATGCCCTTAGGCAACTGCACCAATTCCCAAGTACCATTTTTATGGAGACTGTCCATTTCAGACTTCATGGCTAGTTCCCATAGCCTTTTATCATGCATTTGCACGGCTTCCTTGTAACAGGAAGGTTCTCCACAGTCTGTAAGCATAATAAAATCTGCTCCTGGAACAAATCTGTCTGGCGGTTTCATTTGTCGAGTGGACCTTCGGACCCATTGGTCTTGCTGTCCAACTTGCTGCTCACCTAAAACAGGTGGCTGTTCCATTAGATCAGGCTGCATAATTATGCCTGGGAGGTCTTCCAAAGGTGGCATGTCCCGTAGTACATCTTCCGCCACTGCGGGCTGTCCATTTGGACCTGCTGCAGCATCATGCATTGGTTGATTACGCTGCTGTTGTGGCTGATTTGCAGCCTGCTTGAATTGTACAGGATGTCCCGAGTCATCAATGTCAATCTCTGAAGCATCAGAAGGCTTATCTACTGCCTTAAACATACATGACTCATCAAATAAAACATCATTGCTGCGTATTAGCTTCTTATTTACAGGATCCCATAGGCGGTAACCCATCTCACCACAGTCACCATATCCAAGAAAAATGCATTTAAGAGACTTAGGATCAAGCTTGTTGCGATCTTCTCTGCGTATATGCACATACGCAGTGCAGCCAAAGACCCTCAAGTGCTTAATAGGAAGGAGGTTTTCCTGTCCAAAGCTCCTCTGGCACTCTGCCATCCAGTCTTTTATTTGGTGACCTATTGATGAGGTGTACTGCTGTTTTTACAACCTCAGCCCAAAATCCATGAGGTAAAGCAGCATGTGACATCATAGAGTGGGACTTTTCCTGTATGGTTCTATTCATACGCTCTGCAGTGCCATTCTGCGCTGGACTGTAAGGAGCAGGGAGTTCTCTTTTAATACCTCTAGCATCACAAAATGCATTGAATGCATTAGACATATACTCCCCATCGTTATCTGACCGCAAAGCCTTCAGTGTTCTGCCTGTTTGGTTCTCAACCATAGCAAGCCATTTCTGGAACACTGGAAAGACATCACTCTTCAATCGAAGAGGATACACCCACACCTTCCTTGTGGAATCGTCTATAAATGTGACAAAGTACCGTGCACCTCCAAGTGAAGGACTAGGCATCTCACACACATCTGTATGCACAAGCTCAAGTTGAGCATCTTTATGTCCTAATCTCCTTTTATGAGGACACTGTAACTGTCTACCATATATGCAGTGCTCACAAAACTTTAAATCAGAAAATTTCAGAAACGGTAAGTAGCCAAGGCGAGCCAATTGCTCCACTCCACTTATGCTCATATGTCCCATCCGGCTATGCCACATGGAAATATTCGGCAGCTCGGTGGCATGAATATCATCATGATTACATACTTTAGCATGAAGAGTATACATAGTGTCAACCTTAGAACCTCTGGCAACAACCAGTGCACCTTTGGTGACCTTCCAGAAACCATGACCAAAGCTGGTCACAAAACCTTCGTCATCCAACATGCCAGTAGAAATCACATTTTTCTTAACTTCGGGTACATGCCTTACATTGTGAAGCATAAGCTGAGTACCATCAGCAAATACAAGCCTGACATCTCCAACACCGACAATACTGTATGCATGATTATCCCCTAGAAACACGACTCCATTAGTGCCTGCTGCATACCTGACAAACAACTCTCTGTAAGGTGTAACATGGAATGAGGCACCTGAGTCAATGATCCAAGAGTGCATGTCTGCAAAATCTACTGCATGGAGAGAATGAGCATCCAAAGTAGAGACAAATAGAACCTCTCCCTCACTGTCATAACCGTGTGTAGAATGAAGCTCTTCAATCTTCACATTGCTCTTGCCATTGCTTGCTGGTACAATTGCCTTTGCATCTGATGGATCATTATTTTTGGCGTTGTCTCTCTTATCATTTTTCAGTTTAAAGCATTGCTTTTTGGTATGCTCCTTTTTGCCACAATAGTAGCACTCAACATCTTTGTTGGAGCGGGACTTGCTCCTGCCTTTTCCCCTTTCCTGGGATTTGCCTCTTTGCTGACTTCTCCCCCTTGCATTCAAGGCATTGTTAGGCTTTACTGCATCTTGAGCTTTCAGCTTTACTGCATCTTGAGCTTTCAGCTTCTGCTCTTCTTGCAAAATCAGCCCTGTGATATCTGAAAAACTTATGAAAGTGTTTGCATTTGTTACAGCTGTGGTGAATGTATCCCAACTTTCAGGAAGAGAGATCAAGAGTGCCATACCCTTGGTTTCCTCATCCACCACTTACTTCTGATTCGCAAGTTGAGTAACAATTGAGTTGAACTCATTGGAGATGTGCATCCATGGAGGTCCCTTCCTTCATCTTCAGATTGAAGAACTTGCGCAACCAATATATCTTTGTGGCTACACTTTGCTGCTCATATGTGTCTTGTAGCTTTTTCCACACACCCCAGACTATTGTTTCACCATCCACATTCCAAACAACACTCTCATGGAGTGACAATTCAATTATGGACTTTGCTGACAGATCAGCTGCCTAAGCATCACCAGATGTGCCAGTGGGCTTCACACCTTTGTGTATAATAGGAGCATGAAACTGCCTGAGGATTAGCACCTTCAGGACCATCTTTTTCCACATTGGGTAGTTAGCAGCACCCTGCAACTTTTTAATATTAAGAAGAGAGGACTCCGAGGATGAAGCCATTACGATCAGCAGGAAATATAACCCACACTTGGGTGCCTGACTTCCTGCAAACCAAGTGCACACAGGCACTTGAACTGTGCTCAAAAAAAAAAATTAATTCCTGCAGCGGAACAACAGGAACTGCACCTGCAAATATTTCTCCCAATTAAACAGAAAATTATAACTGTTTACTGCTTGCGGCAGTATCCGAACAGCAACTGTGTTTGCATCATTAAATGCACTGTTGTACAATCAGCAATACTCAGATATTAAAGCAGCATCTGCCCTGCAATTACAGTGAAAAAACAGCAGTGTATTTTGCACTCTGTACTTCTGTACAATGACTGTAATCAGCCCCACAGTTGACATAGAACAGTACATGACTGTACCAGAAAGTACAGAATCAGTAAATGACTGTTTGACTGTTCAAACCTGTCAACTTCAAGCTTCAAGATACCACTAAAACTGTATAACACAGTTTAGAGTAGGATTTAGGCAAAAGCCCCTTGACTGGAGGCAAAATTCTCAGAATTTGAGTGCATTTACCACTTCACTGACCACTGTAAGGCATTAAATTGCTTCCCCCAGCACTGATATGCATCCAATTGCAAAACCCCCAATTTGACTGGCACATTCAGTGCTCAAGTCTACAATGCAGTACTCAATGCAGCTTCTACTGTCCCGTGGGTCAACAAATGCATACGAATCCTGCAAGAATCAACTCCAAATAGGAGGATAAACGCAATTGAGTGCATACAAGCCAATACTTGGCACTGGCTACAAAAGCCCCTTGATTCTGCAATTCAATGTTGAGGATTTCCTCACACAGTAGGCATAGACAGTTATATGCTTCCCCAAATACCAGTAATGCTCACAATGAGTTCGAAGGATGCACCTGTACCTATAACACTGCCGGAGCAGTTGGAGAAATTCTGACGAGAGCTCGTAGGCCTGGCGGGCTGTCTTGGATGTGCGCTCGAGGAGTCGCCTGTGTGGCGACTTGTCGGCCCGCTGGTGGCGTCGCCTATGCCACGACTCGGCGACCCGCTGAAGGCGTCGCCTGTATGGGCGACGCTGGGCCCTGAAGGCGTCGCCTATGTGGCGCTGCTGCTGGCATCGCCGCTGTTGGCGTCGCTGGTGGCATCGCTGCTGGCATTGCCTCTGTTGGCATCGCTGCTGGCGTCGCCTCTGTTGGCGTCGCTGCTGGCGTTGCTGCTGGCGTCGCCACTGATGGCGTCGCTGGTAGCACTGCTGCTGGCGTCGGCTGGCCTCGCTGGCTGCTGGCACTGGCAGCACTGAATGCTGCCGGCCCTGCTGAAGCAGCAGATCGATGCTGCTAACGTCGAAATGCAGTAGCTCAGGCTGCTGCTGGCGCTGTTGCTGGACGAATGGGAGAAAGATAGGCAGGCTCAAGCTCTGATACCACTTGTGAGGTGGGAGAGAGTGAGAAAGAGAGAGCACACCGACACACACACAATGGACACAAGAGTGTGGGGATAAGAAGTATGTGTGTACCTCCCCTAGCACACAGTCAACCTTTTATATGAAAGGATAAGGTTACAACACTAAGTACACCGTACTTAGTGTACTTAACAAATAAAAGTACTGACTGTACTTAAGTGTACTAACTGTACTTGGGTGGCCATAGTGCCTTTACCCCAACAGTTGGCTCCCTAACCAGCCGTCCTGGTTGGCTCCCAGCCAGGCCAACCTGCCACATGTCAGTCTGACACTGCCCCGGGCCTGCTCCCCCTCTGTTGCACCTATTCCCAGGCCTATTTCCAGGCCCATACCTCTGCCAGGCAGTCCACCAGCACATGCAGATATACCACATCTGTTTCAGGCCCTGTCCAGCCCCTAGAATCTCCGTACAGACAGCCGCAGGCATCCGTACAGCAGCCACCTATGTTCCGTACAACTTTTGCAAGATCCCGGACTGGAACACCTACACAATTCTGCTCTCCTTTTTTCCTGACAGCCTTGTTCCAGTCCTGCCCTCCTTCTGGAGAGCTCTGCCTAGCCAAGTACTTCCCTTGTGTGCTGCCCACATGGCTGCCTATGTGCTGCCCATGTAGCAGCCCCATGTCCATCCTTGTCTGAGATTGTATGCTGCCCACATGGAAGCCTTTGTGCTGCCCATGCGGCAACCACATCAATCCTAAGCCCACCTCCCCCATGCTCTCCTCATATGGATCCAGGCTTACAGATGGGGTGGGGAGATGACTTTTCCAACAGTGTCCCTCTGAGAAAACCGTGACCATGCATTATAAGGCAGTTCCCTGGTTGGAAAGATATGAACCTTCATTACAGTGTGTCTGTTGGGCAAAAAGATGTCCCATGGTTTGGGACAGCCCAAGCAAATGAAGGCTCTAGTATGGTGGTGCCCATTCACATTATATGGTGACACGAGGGTATGGAAGGCCACTATGAAATTATGCAGAGAAGTGGGTGAAAATTTTCCCAGTACTTCTCTCCATCTCTTCCATGCGCAATGCATGGAGCACCTTTGGTATCAGAAGATAATGGCATTTCGTACAAGAGGAAGCAAGTTTTGCACTGATACTACTGTAAGGAATCCTAGTAATCTAATATCATTAGTGATCTAAGGAGCACTGTGAGCACTGTGATGATAACAGAGAAGAAGAATATCCGTGTCTGTCCACTCATCTAACCATCCATAGGTAAAATGTTTGCGTAGAGATCACAGATAAGTTAACCCCATAGTTCTCCCTCTATTGCTTTTGACCACCTCCAAGTTCCACATACTACCTTGACTATCATCCCCTATATGCACCTTGTCTTGGCTCTTCCCCAAAACCCCAAAAACATTAACTCCCACTGCTATGGCACCGACCTTCATAGCCCCTTGAAACCATGCAAAGACCGATTGGTCCACTTAAAACGATCACAATATTTAAAATCACTTTCAAACATGATTCATGAAATTATGAAAGAATGGCAAACATGTAATCCGTACAGAGATAAATCAACCAAAATATTATGGAAATAACAAAAGCATTGTTCATAATGCATTAGATTCTACATAAGCAACGAAGCAACAATAGGTCTGTCTATAAGCCTGCCTGTTTAACATTTAAAGTTTTTTTTGGTATGTAACGCGCCCCGTCATAAAAGCCAGTCAGTCAAAGTTACGAGATGTGACAAGCAAGTAGGAAAAATGAAATACTACGCCACTTCTAAGGTACGGACAAGAGACCTACTCGACAGCTAAAGATGTCTTCAAAGAAAACAGAAACCAGATAGGGCAAAATGTGCTTGAACCGATATCTTTACATGCTCAGCGACTGTTTGCAGCACATCTGACTATCGCTCCATTCTCTTCCACATGCATCACTCGGCGCATACCTACCAACGACGTCATTACGCCAGGCGTTGTACGGGCGAACTGGATAGCGCATTGTGCATCCGTTCGCTGCTCCCCAAGCTCTGGAAACTTGTTCCGCATGTCAGGCATGATACCCTTGGTGAGATTAGACTGATTCAGACTAGCAGACGTGATGACTGAAAGACCAAGATGGTGAGCAGCATGAAGCAGAGGCATCCGTTTTCCCCTCACGCTCTGCGTCGGTTTACTAGCAGCTTCTTGTAAGGTTATGTTGTAAGGTACCTGTATGACTTTGAAATGATGATTATCTCCTCCCACTTCTTTAGCATAAGATACTAATTCCTCGAGTGTGAGATGAAGCTTCGCACTGGGTTCCACCCGAAAGCCATTCCATGTGGCCACGCCGTACGCTGTGATCTTTCCCTCAGACACACATTCCTCCATGGCAGCAAACGCATTCTTAATTCGTGGAAGAAGTGTACTGCGGGGAACAACGCTGAGTTGGGTCTCCGGATTGTGAACAAAGTAAACGTCAAGCGTCTCCAGACCCATGTTTCTCCTGCTTAGCTCCAGCTGATTCTTAAGATAGGCCGGCGAAAGGCAATGGCAACCCCCCACAAACTCCTCTCGCTTGAAAAGGTTAGTTTTGATATAGGTATCATCAATATAAGTGTAAGGGTCAATGGACTCCCTGTAATCGAAGGCCAGAAAGCCTGCTTTCGAGCACACCACCACCTCGTTCCTCTTGATGATCCCTTGCTTCATGGCCATCGCCAAGCACTGCCCGATGGCTAGCTCGCTGCGCATGTTGCGATAGTTGGCTGCCGAGTCGATGATGTTAACGCCGAGAGTGAGGCAACGAGTGATAGACTCGATGTACTCTCTATCTGCAGCGTCGGTGTCGGAACCGAGATAAGTTCCAATACCCAGAGAGGAGACGACAAGGTCCCCGGATTGAGAGCCAAGCTTGAAGGTACGGAAGTGACCAGGGCCAGCAGCGGTGCCGATTCTCTGCGCGTATTCGGCAGTGCCGGCGGCATCAGCACGGCCGGGGATATAGTTGGAGGAGGAGGAAGGAGCAGGGGAGGCGGCAGCCATGGAAGAGAAGGGATGATGTTGGGATACTGCGAAGAGGGAGGAGGGAGGGCATGGGCGAGGGCGAGCTCGGAGAAGAGCGCGGAGCACACCCATTGTCGCTGGATGGAATGGAGATGGACACAAATGAAATGCGCGCTCGCTCTCACAGGGCAGCTTCCAAAAGAAACCCACAAGATAGCAAGAACAAGAAGAAGAAAAGAAGACGGTAAAAGGCTCAACACATAAACCCTAACTCTTTTCTCCCAGGTGAAAATCTCAGCAAAGGGTTTTAGAAGCGAAGACGTGGCTAGTTGAACTAAAGGCTTCCTAGCGTTTTGATGTGATGTATGACCTAGTACCTTGCGGTCACTACCATTGTTCACACTTCGGGAGGAGTATGTAATTGTTGCGTAATTGTTGCATTAGTAGCATTGGTTCGTTCCTGATAGCATTGATTGGTCTCCGATGTTGGTCCACATGTGGTCTAGAGTGGATTGGTAAACTATTGTTGGTTGATGGATTGTTTGAAGCGCATGATAGTTGTTGGAGAGTGTTAATATTATGTGTACTTGTTATTTTTAGCCAATCGATGTTGATGTCTCCAAGTATGATGAGTGGATTCCTTGTGTCTATTGTGCTTAGAATGTGCTCTAGACTTTCTACAAGGTGTCAAATGGATGTTTTGGGTGATTCGTAAGCGGTTACTACATGTAGTTTATCATGCATGTCGTGAAATGTTGCACTTATTAGTTCTACTCCATTTTGCACACTGGTGGTGTGTGTAGATAGTGTTTGTGTCGTCTTGTATAGCAATGAAAGGTCGTGTCCGTCGTAAGCAGGATATCTCACTGAAGCTAGCAAAAGTGGCATCGCTCGTCAATGGTTGCCTCCTTGTTTCTTGGAGGCATAGGATGTTAGCAACCATGATACTCTTGTCTTCCAATATCTCCTCTAGATATGTGTTTATCGAGACTATATTGAGGGATTCGATGACTATATGGGTGCTATTGTATGTTGATAAGTCTTTTTGCAAGCATTCCCATTTCGAGTCTATTTGGAAGTGGGTGATTCCTTGCAGAACATCGGCATCGACTTTGATATGTTTCTTTTTAGTTTGCTCAACAAGTAAAGGTTTTCTGTTTAGGAAAGCTGTGTATGTTAGACCATGTGTTCATATGTTCTGCGGGTCAAAAGCTACCCTTGTCATTGTTAATCCTTGTGATCTATGTATCGTTCTTGCATTGGCTGGTTGTATTGGGAATTGCTTTCTTGTAATGACATTTAGAGAGTTGTTGCCAACTTGGAATTCTTTTGTGATCTGCTTTATTGGTGTCCCTGGTGGCAAGATCGCATCGTTGTATAGGTGTTGGTTTTTGTATCATGTTCTGAGCCGACACTGTTATTGTGGAAGTCGATCCATATTATTGTCTGCTAACCACTAATGGTGAGATGTTGGAATGTGCTATTAGCATCATTCACAAGGCCATCGGGATTGTCTATGTTTTCTCCATAGATCCCAACTATTATCCCTTACTTCAATGCTAAGATTGTATGCGAGCCAGCTGTTGCCTAAGGGTTCGTAGGGGCTTTAATTGTTAAATTACACGGGGCAACGGAACTACTAGGTGAAGAGCTACTAGCTGGAAGATCTCTGCTGGAGGATCTGATCTGGTACAATGGAGTGGGGAGGTCGCTTCTTTATAGCTATGAGGGCGGTAGTCGAATCAACGTAGTCGGTGGAATCGACCTAGTCGATGAAGCGACTAGTCGACCTAGTCGATGGAACCGACTAGTTGTCCATGGAATATTCAAGGAATATTTTCTATACTATCACCTCGGGGGCGAGAGCCCCCGAACCCCCACCAGGGGAGCCGCTGGCCCCTAGGCCCCAGCAAGGATAAGGGGCTCCCACACAATCACCTTTCTACCATCAACTATCTCATTGATAGACCTCATCTGACATGCAAGTCAGGATCCATCCAGTGTCCCAGGCTCATACATGGCTTCTCCTCATATGGGGGCCTTACAACTTGAGCACCTTGGACCACTGGTGGTTACCAGGAGGGTGGGGCATTGAGCATATCTAACATTAACTTGTTTGCTACATGTCTTGGTTTTTTTGTCAATTGCATGGAGAATGTGAGCGACACTGGCAGCTTCTCAAAGACGTATTGGTTGTGCTTTTCTTTATGTGCGTTTGTGTGGAAAAGGTGAGCAATGTTGATGTCAACTCATGGGTGATGATGGAAGTGTCGTTCAAGTATTGCAAGTCATCATCGCTATGCTGCCAATTCTAATTTTGTTCAGTGTTTATATGAATTTTGGTCTCTTTGATGCATTGTCAATCTTAGCTCGTAGCAGTGAATCTTCTCTTCCCAGTACAATGGTTGAAATAGTCTAGTGGAAGTCTTGGGCTTTCTGAATATCCATGCATCTCTAACTGGGCTTGCTTGGCATAGATCTCCGAAGAATATGATGTCCAATCGGCCCAATGGTTTCAAATCAGTATGCTTGATTGCTCGAAGGCATGGGTCAATTAGGTTTCACATGCTTTGTCCAATTAGGGATGCTTCATCGAACACTTCTAGTCTTAGGTTTTTATATTGTGCACTCAGTCTATCGAGCTTTTTGCCTGTGAGATTTGCTCGGCATTTGAGCTAGAATCGGTAGAAGTAGGGCTACAGGGATCGTCATCCCACCTATGTTAAATGTTGCCTTGCCTGTATATGCCATCAACAATTTGGTCGGCAAATTTACATTGGACTCGATTGCTTGTCCGTAGATGTAGAGTAGTCCTTACACTATTGCTTGTAAGGTAAATGTTTTACTAGGACCAGCATCTCCAATGAGGAATAGGTGAATTGTCTTCATGGGATTCCCGTCTTGCGCAACATGATGTTGTCGTGCAAGAGTTGTTGCTCAACTTTTGTGTTTATGGGGGATGATCATGCGTTGGTTGTCTTTTGGGTTGCTTTATGTCTATGCTAATGTTGTATAGCTACACTAGCTAAATGAAGGTGTTCTTAAGGTCTCTGATGAGCTGGTGTTGTTATCGGTTTGTAGAGTTGTCTTGGTGTATTTGTCTTTATTTGCCTTGATAGTTTCTGTGTGTCCGTGGTACATGTCCGACCATGTTCTATGCTCTGCCACTAATGTATTATTTGATTCTTGGAAGGGAATATAGAGCAAGCAGTTCTCATGGTAGAAGCGAATTGGGTCTTTATGCTGGTTGAAGTGCACAAATCGTATTACTCGTTCTTTTTTTGCTTTCACTTGCCTTCCTTTCAATGTTTTATATTTGCTTGTGTATTCTGCCAAGCAATTATTTTGCAAGGATTGTTGTTGCTTGTAGTACTTCTGAATGATGTCATCGAAGAACATGTCAGTATCATGAGTCAGCTAGTGTTTGTAGTGTTGTTTTCTTTTTAGTAAAAGCTTTCTATCTTCTTGAAAGTCACTGTTTATAAACCTGAATTGCCTCAAGCAACTTGTTAATGGGGCAAAGATAATGCTATGTAGGTAGCTTGTTGGGAACTTAATTCTTGAGTGTTTATTAATAGGGTTGCCAACTTTGCGTAGTCACTTGATTGCACTGAGATTGTTTTTCATGCAACTATCAAATGCTTCTTTTAGTGCTCTGGTTGTGGTTGTGTCCGTTTTCGTCATGTATGATGTGCAGTACATTGCTGCACCATGGGGATTCAATATAAATTGAATATCAATATTTGCATCCCAAAAAGATGATAGCTTAGGAGTGAAATTGTTCGTGTATATGTCCCTTGGTTCTTGCTTCACCAAAATTAATGGCTTCTTAATTGAGTTGCAAATAGCCTAGATGTATGCTTCTTCAATTGTGTCTAGAAGTGTTAGCCATTCATCAAAGGAAATGGTTGTATTGCATTTTAACTCATTCATCAATGCTATGTTGATTCTCTTCGCAAGCGCTTCAAGGCCTGTCTTGGGATTCCACATCTTTTTCTAGTGGAAGTAGAATGTAAGTTCTTCGAGAAGGTGCCTTTTGGAAAGCCATATTGACATCTTTTCTTGCCTTTTTTGCAACCTTTATGGTGGTGATGGATTTGGGCAACATGCAAAGACTCATCTAGTATAGGCTGCCATCAATAGTAAAATGAAGTTGTCGATGAACGACGTTATTTAGCTCCTGATAAGAGTATGAAACAGTACCAAGTGGTCAATCTTCAGGTGTCACCATCACCTACCCAATCACTACTAACAAAAACCACCCAACTCAATGCCTTTTGTGTAATTGATACCGTAGCTACAAGTACCTTTCAAGTACCTCAGCACCCTCATGCATGCATCCCAATGGGCCTTCTTGGGTGTGGCAGGGAACTGGCAGAGCAATCGAACTAAGAAATATATGGTCTAGTATTAGTGAGGTAAAGCAAACCACCCCCCATGTGTTGATATAGTGATGAATCAACCGGTTGAGATGAATCATGTACACTCAGCTTTAGACCAGCTTCCATCGGAGTCGCTATCACTTTGCAATCTTCCATCTAAAAGTGTTTGAGTTAACCATTTGTTACTTTAGGATCTTGAAATATTGATGTAAAGTATGCATTTTTTAATGAAACCCTGGAGGAGGTATATGTAGCACATCCACCAAGATTTCAAATTTAAGGATCCAAATCAAAAGTATGGAAGCTAAAGAAGGCCTTACACCAGCTAAAATAGCAGCGATACTAGCAAATAGGTTTTTCTTTCAGAAAATCGGGCTTTAGCAGAGTCCATGAGAGGTGAATCTCTATCTCATCTCAAAGGGGGGTTTGTGACTGGTATTAATCTCATATGTGGATGACCTCATCATTATAGGAGATCATGCAAAGAAGTTTGCTCCGGTTAAGAAACTTCTCATGGAGGAGTTCGAGATGACGGACTTGGGAATACTTCATTACTTTCTTGGGACCAAGCTTATAACAAAAATCAAAATACTAAAAGAAATGAGCAAACTAAGCACCAATTCTAAATCTATGGCATTGCCTCAGACATTCCAAAAAAGGATAAGTTCAAAACAAATCTATTCTTAATACAAATTAAAATATTTTGCTAGACCAAGTGAAGAATACTCATTGCAATTTAAACAAAGGAATTATTTGATGATGTAATACATTAAAAAATATTACATATGAGGAAACATAATTCTTATTTGTAATAGGATGGCCAAGCACAAGGAAAGCATACTTTGTATTGCTCATTGTTAAGAATTATTATTGTTTAATAATTAAACAATAGAAAATATTGACTTCAAACTCTTAAAAGCTCTCATGCTAGCACATACGAGAAGAGCAACATGCAACATATATCAAGATCTTTTTATCCACAAACACAATTGCCTGTATTTGATTAAATATATCAAGTAGGTAGGCATACTTAAATTTTGAAAATCTCCAAAGGATTTTGTGTGGTTTTGTTTTAGAGTTTGGAGGCAAAGATATTTACCAAGGAAAGCAAGACAAGGATTCTTGAGTTTTTAAACCCAAAGAAGATATGCAAGAAATGGTAACAAGGGCGCATCAAATAGTTATTGGCTCTCAACCTAGATGCTATCAATTAACAACAACAATGAGAGAAAAACCCATCGAGTTTTTATAAGCATTACACTTGTTTATAAAGTCTAATGCTCAAGCACAAATAGATTGTATGTTTAGAAAATGTTCTCATACTCAATCACACTTGAAGAAAGACTGCTTTAAAATGCCACCTCATACCTTGCCACATCTTTTCTACTCAAACATGTAGAGAAACACTCATGACCAAAATGTATTTAAAATAGCTATTGGAAAAGCATATGAAATACATTCTATTGATTGCTAGAGTGATAGTATACCCGTTTAGTATCAATTACCTTCTGCTTGGTCAGCTTGTCTACCAAATCCCAGGTGTCATTTTCCATAATGGTGTCCATCTTTGCTTGCATAGCATCCATTCTAGGATATCCCTCACTTCCTTGAAGGATCTAGGCTCCTCAAACTGAGCCACCATATCATAGTTCACAGAGGGAGTCTTCACGTTGCCTTGAGACCTACTCTCGAGAATGTCTGTGACCTGTGAGTCTGCTAAAGTCTTCAAATACCACTAAGGTAGCTTCTTCTCTGACGGAGGTGCCTTTGTTGAAGATGCCTTTGGAGCCGATATTGGAATGTCATGCTCCTCCTCCTCCTCCTCTTCAAGTTCTTTAGTCATTTCCACCTCTTTGATGGTGACTTTGGGTGGGGTAGTGTCGGAAGTTCCTGAACCTCTTCTATAGTTTGGGGCTCTAACTCCTCAGAGATCATGCCCATGCTAATAAGGATCTGTTTCTTCATCGAGTCATAAGTGCAATAGGCCTTGGATTCCTCACTATATCCCACAAAGATGCATCTTTTGCTTTGGGAATCAAGCTTCGTCCAGTCATCTTTATGCACATGAACAAATGCATTAGAACTGAAATCTGTAAATAAGATATGGTTAGTTTCTTACCATACTAAGCTTCATATGGAGTCTTATCTCAACAGCCTTGGTCTTGGTTCTATTAAGGATGTGAACCAAAGTGTTCACGGCTTAACCCCAGTAAGCTTTCGAAAGATTTCTCCCTTGTCGCAACATGGTCAATGAAACATCAACTGAATTAGAGGGCTTTGTCTGCTCATTCCTCCCAGCCATGGTTTCTAGTGATCCTCCTTAATTAGTTTTTGTCATGCTGCTTCCTTCTACTTCCTAGTTATCACTAGTACCGATTGGGATGCAACACTTGGTGTTGCCACACTTTGGCTCTCACTACCAATGATTCCAAGGGGTACATCAAGCTTTGCTTCATGGGTCAGTTGAGGCTTTGCTCTAAGTGGGAAATCCATACAAGAAAAATACCCAAAGACCACACAATCCTTTCCAGTCTCGGAACAAAGTGCCGCAATGCCCAGTACATCTGCCCCCAATGCTCTTCAAGAAGCAAAGGAAGTCTACCTCAACACCAAAGTAGAGAAAGCTTGGTATCAAGCCTTGAAGGAATGGGTAAGACATGAACATGAAAAATTTGAGGGAGACCAAAGAGCAACGGCTAAGGACAAGGGACCAACACCACACAACATTGACACAGTGATTGAAGCCACCACTAACCCAAAGAGTAACGAAACTACATGCAAGTCATCCCAAAGTGGATGGAGCTACTCCAGTTTAATTAGCTACCCCATCACCATGCCAATTGGAGCCTGATTAAGAACTTCTCCAACCATGTGGGAAATTTTCAAGGGTTGGATAGAATTGGCACAGTGTTTGCCACCACATGAAGAGGAAGAAAAGGCTATATTAGTGAAATTTGGTGCTTGGGATAACATAAAAAATGTAACCATCCTGCTAGAGCATAAATCCTTTGGCCAATACCTTGTAATAGTGGACGATGGGATAGGTGTCATTATTCTTAAAAAAGATCTCTATGTGACGAATGGGGCCTCCCACTAATGAGTAATGCCAAAATCAACATACGCCTTGCCAACCACACTAAAATGGAGCCACTAGGAATTGTTAACAATGTGCCACAAAAATTGTAGGAGCCAAGTTCACCGTGCAATTGACCATACTAGATTTCAAGTGCGTATCAGATGTTAATGGGAACACCATGTCTTTGGGAGGCATCAATACTCCATGATTGGGGTGCTAATAGGATCGCAATCCAAAATCGGGATACTGCTATGAAAATCAACTTGAGAACTAGGGAAATCAAGCCCACTATACCCAAGAACATTGATGACACTTCTTCCACCACAACCACTAGTTACGCATCACTTGAACTCAAACCCACAAAAGGTGATAGCCAAAGTGACTTCAACAATTGGATACATGCATTAGCCACAATTGACAATTGCAAAACATTACATCCAATGTTGACAGATGTGGATGCACAAATGATATAGTATTATAAAGATTGACTATTGATCCAATAGCGGACGTTTCAATCATCTCTTCCCGGCCAGATCAACACTATATTGAAATCGAGCCTAGAGAGGAGCTTGGTGTATTGGATACAATCTATGAGGATTTCGAATAGGTGTGTAGTGAAACATCAACTGATGATTCTTGTTGCAGCGTGTCAACTCAGATGGATCTGTTTCGTTGGATATGGCAAAAGCAATAGCTTTGCAACATCCTCGAATTCTTCAAGGATCAACTGCACTCTTCAAAGGAGTGTTAGTGCTTCATACAATGCAATCGAGTTTCCCACGAGTGTCTTTGTTTGGCTTGGAGGAGAAGAAAGCTTTGAAATGGCGGCGAGCTTCTACTATGGATCAGACGATGTGATTTGTTTTTGCATCAGAAAGTGCTCAAAAGATTGGATGACACCCTCGTCATTCTCAAACAATGCCCTGAGTCTCCAAGTGGACCATCAATGCTTCAGCCACGATCTGCAGCTCCAAGGCCTTTAGCCGAACCTTCATCAACTCGATCTCTAAGGCTCTAAGCCCAAAGCTCCAGCCTCATAGTAGACTTCCTACGTAGTCCACAGCTGCCTCTATCTATTGCTATGTGCGAGTAGCTCATGGTTAGCCTCCTCCATTGTTCCAACAGCCTAAGCTCACAAGGCTTTAGCTAGCCTCCTTCAAGCTCCTACCACCCCAACAATGATCGGCTACAACGACACCCTGCTAAAGCCCCCAGCAGTAGCTCCCGTGATCGCTCCAAGCTACAAGCCACCATCTGCTCTGCAGCTCCCATTGCCTCTCATCAACATAGACAAAGCCTCCAACAAAGCAATCAGCAACTCTACACAGGGCGCTTCAAGCAAACGGGCCATAACTCCAGCACATAGGCAGGCAGCCACCAAATAGCCAACGAATTGCCTCAGCCTACCTCCAAACGAAGAGCTCAAAAGAACACCTACCACGATCTTCTATGCATCAACGACGTCTCGCAAAAATCCAAAGTTCTCCAATTCTCTGAGATACACAAGAAAATGACACGTGGCACATTTGGAACCAAACCTACCTTAGTTGCCATGTCACCTAACCATAGGGTGTAGCCTAGGCTAAGAAATAGCCACGTGGCAGATAGATTTGAACTCTAGTCAAGTTACAACCATGGTTAGGTTTACGGTTAGTTATGCCACATCACTATGTGCCACCTAAGCACAATGCCATCCAAGCACAATTTTGCAAGCTGCATATGAACCCCTATGCCACATCATCAATAGCCCCTTTTCTTCACAAAAACTTCGACAAGCCGTAACTTCCAATCCAGGAAGAATTTGCATACGCTCCAAAAAGGAAAAGTCATCGTCTTTTTGAGCTCTACGCATCTATTAAGTCAAAATCATTGTTAGCAATTAGACACTGCCAATATTGAAAGAAATCAATTGGTAAGACCTTTGCAATAAATGGAAAAGTGACGCATGAATGCACACATCATTGTCATAAGCATGCCAAAAGCACAAGTGCATGAGATGACCATAGCAAAAAGCATGGCATCCACACAGAAAGCATTAAGGCACATGGAAGAACAAAGCAACATGCATCAAGCTACATCGAGTAAAGATGCAAATGTCATCGACATGAAGCATTGAGGAACAAAAACCCTTGCCAACCTTGCCTATATTTTGTAAAACAAGCCTGACCACCTGAGAGTAGCTATGAAAGCACCCAGGGGAGGTATTGACATGTAAAAGCCACACTTGACCACCTTAAGTAGCAATGCAAGCACTAAGGGGAGGTGATGGAATGTAACTCACATCTGATCACCTTGCAGTAGCCAAAGGATCCTGGCATCAAGGGGAGCTTTTAAGAGTTGTGGTGCCATGAGCACATAATTAGAGGCTAAGGTATGGTATAGGAATGTATTAAAGTAGCCACCCTAAGATGTGGACTACATGATGTGGAGATGTGGATTGAGGATATCCACAAGGAGAGATGTGGATGAGAGGATCCCACATGGGTTGACTATTCAAAGGGCACTCTCTATATAAGAGTCCTCTCATGTATCATTGAATATATGTTGCAAGAGATATAGACTTTCTATCTCCCTCTCATGTCTTATTCAGTGTGCTTTGAGCCTCCTTAGTTCTTTCGCAAATCTTGT
This sequence comes from Dipteris shenzhenensis, assembly GCF_047967505.1. Lineage (NCBI taxonomy): Eukaryota > Viridiplantae > Streptophyta > Polypodiopsida > Gleicheniales > Dipteridaceae > Dipteris > Dipteris shenzhenensis. Next base: position 671,963 of record NC_141599.1, read on the forward strand.
GTGCACCAGGCTAGTACGATCACACTTCGACAAGAAAGAGGGAGTGCAATGCCAAAATGCTACGGTAGAGAACTTTAATGAGTTTGAAAGGATGCAAGCCAGAGTGGTGGAACTATAATTAACCAAGCCCACCCTTGTAGGAATTAAAATGGGAACCAAAGGGCCTTGAGAGTGTATGCATGGCAAAGGAATCACTCTCTCAAAGCAAAATGCCCATTGAGAATCCAACGTTAGTCTCCTAGAGCAAGAAGTTCCATAAGTTCAAACCTAATATGCAGATGAAGTCTTAGCTGGATAGTACACATAAAAAAGAATAGCAACTAGGTGTCGATTTAATAGATCAAGACTCCTCCACAACAAGCAGTAGCACGAATAATCAGGCTAGCACCTCACAATGCTATGAAAGCCTTAAGGAAGTACCAAACTATTTTAAAAATTATACAAGAGGAAGCACAACAATAGCCATGCCTAGACCAATCTAAGAATCAGAGATCAAGGAAGCAAAAGAAATAGGGGAAACCCCAGCCTATGTAGGACCAGCCAAGACCAAAAAATTGGATCTTGCCTTGGAAGGACAAGAGGAACATCCTGTGTACACTATAGATGTGAGCTCCCTCACTCATCGACCTCTTTCCTCTATATATTCCATCGATATTGCCAAGAAGGTTAATGTGATGGATGGATCCTGGCAAAGACTGACTATATCAAAAGGAAGTTCGGTGCTTATGCAACCAAATAGAAGGAAGAAGCCACATTCAAGTAATTTCTTTTTGGCATCTTGGAAGGGTAGGGTGAAAGATTTTAGAACCAAGGAGGGGATGAAATCAATAAAGGAAATATTGGTTCAACATGTATACATGCATAGAGAGCTTGTGTTGCGAGAGAATTATCCAACTTATCTTCCACAACACAGACCAAATTGTAAGTGACTTCATTGAGAATTTATATTTCATAATCAAAGAATTTCCTAAACCTCAATGTCTTTATTTTTCTTTTCAAATATATATCCTTCATCTTATGTGTAGCGGCAGCCTACCAAATGCATTTTAGGATTCATGGATGTGTTACATGGGTCCATAGGAGAGTTGCAATATCGAGGTAGATCAACAGTTAGCTCAGAGGCAACGGATACAAATTATACATTATAATGTCAAACAAACTGATGATTCTTAGACAATCACTGCTGTTCAGGTGATGGTGAATGCTATGAAGACCAATGCCTAGGATGATCCTATGAAGAAGGTTGATCAAGGAGCTTCTGTTGTGCCTTTTCCTCGTCCACCACTTTCTCTTCCATGTTCTGATCTTGCCTTCGCCGTAGTAGTTGAACCTTTCTAGGCTCATATTGTTGGAGTCAGAGAAGGTCTACAATAGTTTTGGCTCTAAAGTTACAACCATAATCAACATTGTAACTATATTTTTTATCATTTACAAAGAACAATGGAGATTAATTTCTCTCATATTGTAACAATTTGTCATTAAAAGTTTGTAATAGAAACATCTATATTCATGAGTCAACTCTCTCTCTCTCTCTCTCTCTCTCTCTCTCTCTCTCTCTCTCTCTTGCTCTATGGATTACAAACCAGAGTCTCATATATAGATGAATTTTATTTAACGTCATTATGCATTACAAACTTCCAAGAGTACAATGTGCCTCAACTCAACTAGGAGGCTTTGAAGTAGTTAAACGATTCTCAGGTCCAAGCTCCGTAAATGGATGGGGAAGGGGCTCACGATCCTCATGTCCAAGCTCAGTAGTTTGAGGGGCTGGATGAGGGTCCTCATGTCCAAGTTCAGTGGACTGTGGAGGCATCTGAGGTTGGGCCTTAGGATCCTTTAGTCCTATCAAAGGGTCCTCATCCTACTCTCGAGTGAGGTCCTCCATCAATTTTGATCTCTGTCCCTCATCTAATTTCTTACATCTTTCCTCCTCCCTACTTTTCTCTTGTGGTAATGAGGAGGCATATTGAAGGAGATCTACGATCATCCTAGCTCTAAAGCTTAACACAAATTGATCATCATAACTTTCTTTCGTCCTCTGCAAAAATGCAAACAAAACTTTAGTTTCAAGTTCAGTGAACATTAAGATTAATGTTATGTATGAATTTTAAATGCATCAATAATGGTACTTACAGAACCCGGTGTATCTCCTGACAAATAAGCCTCCAAAATGTACTTAGTGTTTATAAGGACCCTCCATCCACAAGAGTGGGCATCGTATTATAGTAGTGTTTGTGAACCATCCAGTCGCTTGTAAGCCTAAAATTATTTTAATTAATTTTGAAAAAGTACTGAGAGGGCAAAGGATTTAATGTCTTACGATCAAGTGCAGCGGTTCAATTGCATCCAACTTAGATGAATTTTTTTTGTAGAAATCAATTGCAAAAGATAGCTTCTTCAGACCACTGTAAGTTGCATATGTGAGTGTGAACAACTTTCTACAAAATAAATAACTTGTTATTTTAAAAAATTGTGATACTTATTTAAGGCATTGCAAATTCACTTACAGATCGATCTCTCGATGAGTATCGATGAGTATGTGTAATTGAATTGAAGCAGAAGCATCCTTTTGATGGCAAATGTATTATAGCTAAACCCCAATGTCGAGTTCATTTGACAAATCCTGTAAAGATTAGAATTTGTGGATTGAAAATAACAATCTAGCTCCTTATGGAATGTACTTACTAATCACTTACTCTGAATGGTAAGGGATGACAATTAGGGCCATAGATTCAAAATTGCAATATGTGAACCACTTCGCAAGTTGATCCACCTGCTCCCTGGGATCCCTCATTTTGAAGGAGATAGATGGGTCCACGATATGTACCATACCTTGAATCTCCTCATGTAACTTTTTTTTGAGTAAGTTGTAAATCAATAGAGGAATTTAGAATAGTGTTCAAAATAAGTGGTTGTCTTAATTGATATATAAAAAGAAAAACCTACTTGAGTCCTGCAAGGATAACTGTATCGGTAACTTGTCCTACTCTATCTTTGATTGCTTTGAGACAATCTTTTGTTAGGGTAAACTCTCTCATTGACTCTACATCTGCAAAACTTATCCTTACAGCAAGTCCCAGTGTATTTAGATGCTCGAGAACATGTAGCTCTAGCTTTGCAGTATCTAGATTAGTGGACAAGGTACGAAGATGCCTGGTGTCCTTATATTTTATCCTTTGTGCCTCCTCAAAGGCTGTTTTTACTCTTGTTTTTATTCCATGAGTCACTTCCTCTCTATAGTCACCTCATCTTGTTTTGGTGTTTGAGCAGGTGGTATAAGCAAAATGTCTCTCGTCTTCATGTCTGTCATATCTATAGCCTTCAGGAGTTTGTCATATCTCCATCTAACCATCTTTAAAGTCTTGATATCTTTTGCCATGATTATCACCCTATGGCTGTGGGATGCAAGAAGAAATGTATCCTAAAAAAACTCAATGAAAAAGTCCTCGGCAGCCACCTGCAATGCCCAAATAGTTGTTCTTTGCCACTGATATCCAAGGCCCACAAAGTTCATATCATCACAAACTTGCCTAACAAGCCTTTGAAAAGGAGCCTTAGGAATACATAGTCCCATGGCTTTATGAGCCCTTCTTATCCATTAGAATAGTGACCTTCTGTGTAAATCTTGTCTTTTTTGCTTGTTTGAGAAGATGCATTGGCTTTCCTTTTCTTGGATGTGAATCCTGTACTCTTGATGTTGCCAATTTTGCTATGGGTGGACCCCTATCTATCTTCTTAGTAGTAGCCCTCATCCTTGCCATTGTAATTGATGCTAAACTGCACCTGAGATCATAAAACATAAGTCATGAGTCCTCTCTCTCTCTCTCTCTCTCTCTCTCTCTCTTTTAAGGCATGATAGAACATAGTGCAGGCATGAACAGAACACAGTTCTTTATCAAGGTTTATGTAGCCTTCTATCCCCTCTATCCTTTGCTACAACTATTGATAGATAGCATGGAGTAAACTCTCCAATCAGTCTAGCATTATTAATTTATCAAAGTCAACATTCTTGGGCTAATGACAAATACTTTAGCATTTATGGATGCTAGGCTGGAGCTGTAATGCTTCCCCAGCATCCTCACCTAGCATTATTATCCTATTGCTAGTTGGTGCTAGTTCATCCTACAAGAGGAAGTGCTCTGATGGAATGTTATATCGCTAAAGATATCACATGTGCTGCTCTGAGAGACAGACAAAGAAAATGCTAGATATGCTCAATTTGAGGATCATCAAATATCACTGCCTATCATGTCTAGGAAAGACTAGAAAGCTTCATTGAAAAGGGTATATATACACATTAAAAACTTGTTTTGAGGTTTCATGGAATACAATGATTTGCATCATCCATGTGCAAGTTTGAATCTCGCCATGGGCAAGTCGAAGAAGATTTGTAGGGTCCTCTGTATTTCCATCACTTGTCTATTACACCATTAGAGAGAGCATATGTCCTCCAAAGTGCCTACTATTGCATTGGCTTCATGAAAACAAGCGTTTAAATCCGCACGCCATTCATCACTCGGACTGGCATCTGCAATCTCATCACAGACTCTCCTCACAAGTTGCTTTGAATCTTCCGTCGACTTGTAAGCATTCAACATCTCCTCTTTTTGCTCTTGGCTTTCCTCATCTTCACTGTTTTGTTCAATACAGCGTCTAGCCCGGCATGTCCTGTATAAAAATTTAGCTCGTAAGCATAAGAATTACGTGATTCAATGAAGTGAAAAAAGAAAGCTAGAGATATTCACCTCTTCTGCTGAGTTCAAATCAAGCAGCCATGTCCGTAACATATCCTCCTCGAATGATTTTTTGCTTATGGGTCCATATAAAAGGGATCTAAGGTAGAATTTTAGTTCGATAGATGTAGTCACGTAGTAATTGGCCATTGTCTTGGAAGGAAAATGAGAGAAGGAAAGAGGGAGCGATAGTGAGGGATGCACAATGAGTCGCCCCTACTTCAAGAGGGATAGAAAGTGAGGGAATAGACAATGACATAAATTGAAAGAAGCACCCTCTTCAAGGTAGTCTTGTCCTCGGTCACTTTTTGTCAATTCTTTATTTCCCTTTTTGTATACCTTATGTTGTGGATCACTTTCCTTCACCTCTAACACTCTTTTTTTTCAAGATATACCTCCCAATGTTTTGTGTAGAGAAATAGAGGGAGCAAGAGAGAGAGAGAGAGAGAGAGAGAGAAAGAGAGAGAGAGAGAGAGAGAGAGAGAGAGAGAGAGAGGATAAGTGTAGGAATCCAGTTCGTGAAGCAGAGAGAAAGAGGTAGAGTGAGAGATAGAGAGAGAGAGAGAGAGAGAGAGAGAGAGAGAGAGAGAGAGAGAGAGAGAGAGAGAGGAAGAAGAGGAATCCAATTCATCTGGTCCAATCCGATTCACTCGGGTGAGATCAAGTTTGGCCTATTGTAGAAGGTTCTGAAGGTGCCTTCTCTCTTTCTCTCAATCCCTTCCTATCCCCTTCGTTTTTCAATGAGTTTTTTAACATTACGATGTATTTTCATAGGCTCCAATGGCTCCAACAGAACAGGATTTAAAAACATATTTAGAACAACTATATCTCCAATACAAAGATATTGTCGGACCCCCTATTGAAACGGGAACTCTGCCTAGAGCGTTTCTCATCCCTAGCACACAAGATGGTGTTGACCGCTGTCTCAAATTTTGACAAGTCTGATCGAGAAATTTTAGAATATTCAATTGATGAGATGAAATTCTAGATCACACGAGAAGGACACACACCTTTGGAAATGAAGCAAGAAGAGGACAAGGAAAAAGGAAATGGAAAAGCTAAAGTGGATGCAAAAACGAAAGGAAACAAGAAGAAAGACAAGGCAAAGTCAAGCAAGAGTGGCAAAAAGAGCTCTAAAAAGTAGCACTTTTGACTGTATTTGAAACATGTAAAAGAGAATGTATTTTCAATTACTGTTTCCCATCAATAATTGACATCTACAAGCATGTAGCCAATATACTTTCTTTATGCTTTTCATAAAATCAACTTCCAATAATGTTGTAAATATTTTAATGGACTATGCATTATTATATTTTGTGTGATATGCGTTGAACTTAGCTTTCTTCTCGTGGATATGGAAATCATAATTTTATTGTTGGTGCTTCATTTAGATTGTGGAGATTATTGAAATGTGCTTCATTTAGATTGTGGACAGAGACGGTAAATTGCTTTTTACAACTTGGATTGTATTACTTTATTGAAAGGTGCTTCATTTAGATTGTGGAGGGAGACAGTAAATTACGTTTTATAACTTGGTTTTGTATAACTTATTGAAATTGCTTTTTTGATTGAAGATAATAAATTTAAAGCGATAATTCAATTTTTGCCAATTTTGTCGATGAAAAGGAGGTTGTAGGGACAATGTTCCCTTTTCAGGGAGAGGGAAGTTCAAGCAAGAAGGAGAGAAATTATAAAATCGAGCTAGCAAGTGTTCCAAGGATGTCTTTTGTAAAAACAATAGTCCCGTTGAAGGGGAAGACATTAAAAGAAGCACAAAAACCTACAGATTTGTTACTTTTATATTTCCTTGAGAAGTGTGATGCTCAGTAGGATTACCATTTGTTTTATGAGATGTGGAATAAAGAGCTCAATTATGCTGCAATTTTGGAAAGCCACAAAGATTTTTTAGCAGACGAGCTAGTAGAATTTCAAAAAAATTTAGAGAAACAAAAAGTAACCATATCTGGGAAGTCGTACGTCCATGCCAAGGATTTGATTATAAACAAAAAACTTCGGATTCCCATCAATAGGAGGCTTGTAGATATATGCATCATCTTTGACCTCAGAGAAGATTATGCCTTGGCCTTAATTGCTCAAGTATGTAGCATAGATAAGGATGTTGGAATTGAAGATGATGAATTAGTGGTACTAGAAGATACATTTTAATCCCAAGGAGGCGCTCTCGATGTGCTTCAAGAAAATTGTGGATGACGAGGATATGGATGATGAGACCTTTAACGAGGTCAAAACGCAAAAGTTGGAGGAGCAAAAGGATATTCAGCCAAAGATAAAGGAGCAAAGGAAAAGACAAAGTAGCATGGAAAGAAGCATTGATCTTTGGACCGATAAAATTTTGGAGGATGATGAGAATATGAAGGTATGCTATCTCACTATTTTCTCTGCTAGATCTTTTTTTATCACGACTTGTATATATTTCTCATTGCTTCTTTTGTTATACTATCTCACTATTTTCTCTACTATATCTTTTTTATCATGACTTGTATATATTTCTCATTGCTTCTTTTTTTATACTGTAGCTCTATATTGAAGATGACAGTTTTCTAGGAAGGTCCTATGGGAGCCGAGAAAGGGGACTTGGATAGTTGTCTTCCCTTGCACAGTACATGAACAAGATGTCGTCTGCCAAGATTTTGATATACCATAGACAATTAACAATGGAGAGATAGCTGTCTACTTTTTTAAATGTTTGTCAAAGTTTCTTGGTGCATACCAGGTAAATTGGCGGAATGACAAAGTTATATTAATTGAGAAATTATATGCTTTGGAAATTTTTGGGTATGGCCCAAGAAAATAGTGCTCAAGGGCAGGGTGCTTTTTGACATACACTACTTACGCTTTAGCACTTGGAATCAAAGATTCTAGCCAATTAAATGGTTATGGAAAGCATCATTTGATTAGGTTTAGAGAGCTGCTTCTACTAGATTCTGAGGCTAAACAAATGGAGAGCAACTCGATGCAAAAGAACCATAAGAGTAAACTCAAGTATATTGTATTGTCAAAAGTTACAAAGGACACAAATTCCTACAAGAAATGATAGTCAGCTCAGAATTTGTACTGAATTTTTCTAGAAAATATTACAAAGTCTCTGCTTCATTGTTATAAATTTCCAGAAGGTTTCCAACTCTATCAATCCACTTGTGATTCACAAAGATCTTTGACTACCTCCACTCTGCATGTTTCTGTGCAGCTATTGAATTATCAAGGATCTGCCTTCTTATTTTCTTTTGTGCCATATCAAAGGCAAGTTTAACTTTTGACAATGAAATTTTTTTATGGATTTGCAACCTTTGAAGTATACATCTAAAAAACCACTGTAATACTTCTTTGAGACTATTTGCCTTATGTGCTCCTCCAAAATGTTGTGTATGTCAAAGAAAATCATTTCTTACTGCGTAAAGAGACTTTTCCATTCCTTGTGTGGACCATATTACAGAGCATCCATAATTTTTAACTTGGTCCATGTCTTTTTGTCACAAAGGTAGAAAAGCTTATCTAAGGATTTTCATACATCTACTTTAACATTTCAAGCAACACCATCTGCATATCATGCACATGCTTCCAAAGGCCGTATCTCACCTTGGAAACATATCTTAATTGTCTACCAAGTTTCCCTTCTCTTTGTGGTTCTGATAAAAATCTTCTTGCTTTGACTCTACCAATTAACGGTTTCATAGGAACATCCTTTCTGTTTGAGGACTGAACATCTCCTCCATGGAGACCCATGTCCGATAATACTTTTTCTGATGCATCAATTGCTTTTTTCCTATTTTTTTCTGGTCGAAGCTTCCAAGCAAATCCAATATACAAAAAGACCAACTTTTTGATGATTCTACATAAAGCATGCAATGTGCATATATGTACATTGCACAAAGAAATATCAAGAACTGCTTTGAATTCGGGATCAATCTTGTCCCTATTAGGAGCTTTTCTCCACCATTTAGGATCCATGACATGGGCCGGTTCTTTACAGTAAAGGCATGGAGCTTTGAATTACCTCCTTTGCTTATATTGAATATACATTTCAGGGTCTTGAGGTCCCCTGCCATATGCCAATCAACTTGGAAATCACCCTTGCCTTCAATATGAAGTTGCCCTCCTTAAACTTGGTTTTTTATGACTTCTAGTTTTTTGGTATGGTGAAACACCCAAAACAAGGTTTGGTGGTCCTTTGTCTTTACATGCCATTAAGAAGAAACTATATTGAAGCATCTAGATCTAATAAGTGAAATCAAACATCAATATATTTGAAAAATGAAAGTTCACACTTACCTCCCAACCACCAAATGTGCTTCTCTGATTGTACATTGAAATGCTTTGAGTTTTCTTTAGTGATTGATGTATCAAGTTCCCTATTCATAAGTGTGATGGTCACTCTTTCAATCTTTTTCTCTTTCACAATTTCACATTCATCCAACTTTATGACAAATATAAGCCGTCCCTGACACTCTTCAAATGTGATTCCATAGAATTAAACCATTCTTTTTTGTAATTGTTCAAAATCAAAAAAAATATACATAGTGGTCCCCTTACTACCTTCAAATACATCCTTAGTATGCAACCACGAACTTATAAAATCATCTACTTAATCGTTGAGTGAAGCTCTTAAATTCCAAACTTCTGCAGGATTTGGAAGAAGTACACGTTTGATCCTTTGATCTTTAAAACTTGATGACACTGCTTTGAAAAGAATAACCTTTCCTGCTAACTCCACTCTCATCAAGAGCCTCCTGAATTAAGTTTACATCAACTTTATTGCTTTCCACGAACTATTGCACAACATTGTGTTTGATGGTTTCACTTCTTACTTTCAATTCTGCAAGGTTGCGAAGTTTTCTTCTTGTAAGCCTATCTCCCAAAGGGGTCGCTTTCAATCTTGCTTTACGTAACTTCTCCCTCGTCTTTGTATGTTCATCAATTTCATTATGTAACTGCTCTTTTGATCTGGAGCTTTCGGCTATCTGCTGTATTTTTGTGTTCATCTCTTGCTTATATAAAGACTTATACATGTGCGTAACTTGATATTGAGCCGTGATGTATCCATGCATACCTTTTGTTCTATCGCCCACGAATTTTAGCAATGTTGTTAGACTTGAGAATGGTGGTGTAGAACTTCAGATACGACATTTTGGATAAATCTTCCCATCACACCATAAGTTGATATATTGTAAACCTTCTCGCCTCATGTTACTCTTTGCATGGTGCCTACATGTTGTCATTTTGGAAGAGGCGCATATCCTTCAACTAAATCAATATGAAGATGGTGTTGTCGTCTCTTGTTGGCTTGTTCTGTAGAGTTGTAGTTCGGTGTTGCCATTTTGAGTACAATGTTTTTCCATTGCTTCGCGATTTCATTACTCTTTCATAAGGCAAAGACTCTTAATGGCGGTAAACTTTGAAAAACAAGCATATGGCAAGATTAGTTATGGTGTTCTGATGGGGAAGCTTAACGATCATGGAGATGACTAGAAAATGATTGAGAGAAAGACGTGGCTTGTAGGAGCATTGAATAATAACATTCATGAGATATGGGAGTGAATATAGAAGAATATCTTTATTCTTTCATCCTCTGACATGTTTACAATACTTATGAATATTTTATAAAGTCTTTTATTACTTTCCCATATTTCGGACTCACAGAAAAAGAAGAAATTGCGGATTTCTCTTAGGGCCCCAAACTGAGCTTCCTTTTTTCCTAAGTAGGACCATGTTGGAGAAACTTTGCGAGAGCTTGGAGGAAGGAGAAGGCTGTGATAGTAGAACAACAAGCTTGGAGAAACGATGTGAAGGACAAGCAAAACAACAAATTAAAACCTACAATTCAAAGTTAGTGTTTGAGGATGTCCCCCTCCTCTCTCAAGTCACTTCAAAAGGCAAGGCATTTATTGCCTTATCATTTGTTTTCATCCTTCATAGCTCACATGGATCTATGTTGAGCTAGTGGTACGTGCCTAACTTCATACATATGAGGACTTGAATTTAAATCCCTACAAAGGCACGAAGTATAAGTGCTAGCTTTCATTTCTTTCAAGAATATCTTAAATATTTTTCTCTATTCGTATTTACTCTGCCGATTTTTCATCTTCAATATAGGTGGTTTTTCATCCGGATCGTTCTGATCCAAGATGGTGGTACGTGATCCAAGTTGCACCACGAAGTAAGCAGATTTTTGAAGATCGAGATGTGGATATGGAGATGCCACTACCAAATCCGGATCCAATTGATGAATCTAGCGAAGAAGATGTAGATCACCATATGAGGCAAGTAGTCCACATGGATGGCCTTTAATTCTTCTCAGCATATCTTAAGTATGGTATTCTCATCTTCTAGAGCTCCTAAGGCATTGGGAGTCTACCCCCATCCTTCCTCTGACCCCAAGGTTTATCGTTTGAGTTCTTGCACTACTAGTTCAACCACCTTGACAATGGAGGCTGGCCCTTCCACCATTTTTTTCAAGGCATCATTTTCTTTCTTGATTGCACACTCTAGCTATCCTATCTATTCAAAGATTCTATCAAACATTTTTCAACCTCGTTCACAACCCTACCCCTGTAGCAACTAGATGTGACCCACCAAACCAAAGCAACAAATCAATCACAATATACTCAAACATCAATGCCCATTTTATATGGGGATCCAAGTTCCATCAAGTTTCACGAATGAACTTTCACCAATGTTTATGGAGCAACCCCATAGCTCCATGAAGTTTCATGGATGAACTTTCACCAATGTTTATGGAGCAACTCTTTCTACTTTTATTTTCTTTGTGAACATCTTGTGCCTTGGAGGGCAAGGATCTTGGTCTATGAAAAAGGCATCATCATATTCCTATCATCTCCCCCTTCTTGGGCCGCCTTTTTTAAGGCGAATTTGTGGAAAGACAAAGGGATTTTTTTCTAATTTTGGAGTGCAACACCTAAGAGGTGATTTGGTGGTGGTGATATAGGGGATTGATAGTATACCAAAGGAAGGTAATGGAGAATTCACGATATATTACATACCTTTCCCAAATTAAAGAAACTTCTCATCTTGTTTGCATCAAGATTGCGATGAATTTGGGAATGCATAGTTTCATTCAAAACCTATTAAAGTTAAGTAATTATGCCTGAAGAGTGATTTGAGTATTGAAGTCAAGGGAGGTACATTCTATTCTATCCTAAGGGATTAACCTTTATGTGGAGGATATGACCACCTAACTATGTGCTATGGATTATGCATGATCAAATTGCCCATTATGACCTTTTATTCAAAGAGAATATGCCCTTAGGTAGGTATTTGTTGATATTGGTATATCTAGATGAGAACTAGATCAAATGATGTCACACATTCAATTCAAGGTTTTAGCTACACCTTGTCTACTCATCATCATTTGAATCTAAGGAAATCCAATGACAACAGGTTTTCTTCCATTCCTTGATTGGCAAGCCATATAGACATGCTCAAGAGGGGCAAGATGAATATGCGACTCTGATCTATGTAGTTCAATCGTTGGCTTTCACAAATGAAGAATATGAAATAGTTAACGATTGTTGCTCTTATTGAACATATCATTGTATCATTGTTAAATAACCTCAAAATGTTCACAATGAACAAGAGCATAGCTCACAATTTGCAGCTGTGTGGCATAAGCAGCCAAACTCAAATACCTGCATCCATAGTGTTAGCACTATGCAAGAACTAGGACTTGCATGTCAACTATTCTATTGCTTTCATGCAGCTATTTTGGAGTGGTATGAATCTAGGGACTTAAGCAATGTCCTGTTGAAACTTGCCTCACACTTTAAAGCCCAATAGAACCTCCACAAGTCACCAAAATTTCTGGCTTCTCAACCAAAACACCAAGGCAGATGCAGAATCCTTAAAGAGTTCACAGATTCAGTGTGATTTTGACTCATCATCCGTTGCATTTATTTTTCTGCTTCAACAAGTACAAAAAGCCTTGCACACATTAAAACTGAGTCTTAGTAGTAGTATTGAAGGTTAGTGTAAAAGGTACCACAATGATTCCAGAAGTTTATTGTATGCCAACTAAGCAGTGGTATATTATCAAATCACTCAACAAAATTAAGCTCAGTGTACATCAATTCCCCATCAACACAGATACTCAAAGCTAACTCGTAACGTGCCCAGCACCTCAACTCCAAACTAGAGCACTTTCGTGGGCAAGTAAAAGAACAAAATAAATGTAGATAACATTGGACGAATTATAGAGCACATGGCAAGGAGCTGGAGACAAGATAGCAATTCACTGACATGGAATACTTCTGTCTATTTCAACACTCGCTTATTCTTGCAAAAGGATTAATCAAAGCCACCCACATAATGTAGGTGTATCCTATTCAGAAGAAATGAATGAATCTTATCATATGATTCGCAGGCACCATCTCAAAGCATAGGTTCTTTCCTGTACTCTCTTAGTATCACAGGAACGCTGGTTGGTGGTACCTACATTCGCATGACAAAAGGGTTAAGATGGACAATTTATTATACCAAGCTTCCACATAATTGAATGCTTCACAGCCTCTAAAATATTATGCCTCCCAAAAGAACCATTATATCAAAAACAGGTACCATGCCCAGCTCAGTAATAATCATTGATACATAATCCGCAGGGGTTGCATCGTACCTGAGAAAATTAAGTCTCAAAGTCAGATAGGTACAAAATTAAACAATATCACAAAATTCTATGAAAAAAAATATTAAGTGTCAACCCAAGGCCAAAACCTAGATACACACGTGAGGTTCAGAAGTTGAAGATGTGCACTTTGAGCCCAGCCTTCGAGTTCGTTTAAGTCTTTTCTCCCTGGGACCCTGACAAGCACATCAGGATCACCTGCAAACATCCCACTTCATTCAAAACTACTTTTACACTATATAAAGACAAACCCTCAAACAGCCTCCCTACCTCAGGGGGGAAACAAAAACGTGCATCTCTTCTTGCAAGCTAAAGTTACATTCACAAAATCAAAACCATCCAGATAACATTGAGACCCTTTACAAGCAGAAGCAGATGAAGTGAATTGAAATGGACCTAAAATTTTTTAATGAACATATGGAACCCACAATTCTCCATACGGCTAGCAATGGTTAAGCTTAATGTGCTGGAAAAGACTGTAGGATTTTATGATCTTAAATGCACCCACAGCAACCAAACTTTGAATAAAACACTCTCTCAATGACCAAGCCGTGCCAGAGGATACACTGCTTAAATGAGAATAGAAGCGAGAAAGATGCTCTGGAAAACTGCTAGCTCATCACATACCGAGTTCATTTGAACAAATGGAATCGAGTTGCACCCTCTCATGGAACTTGTAAGTTTCACAGCAAATCATGACAGGAACATGAAATGCATGTGCCACCATGGCAACACAAGCTGAGCCCACTCTGGAATACACTGTCCCATTTGACAAAATTGAGGATGCTCCGAGAAAAACCCTGCTCACCTCTTGCATTATATAAGATACAGCATTAATGTGAGTGTACGTACAGCTGATACCTCTACCCAATAATCTTCTAAGCAGTCCCTTCCCCTCCAGCTTTGGTCTTGAATCGACAATGACTACCCTGAACTTCCGGCCAAGTTCAAATGCATGAAGAATAATCATCTCCACCACACATGATGATGAATACGTGAGGATTACATCTCCATCCCTTATCTTTGTTACTGCGTGCTTTGTTATTTCCTTGTCTGCAAAAGTTATCTTCTCTTGTATAAAACGATCAATTTCTGAGACAAGCCTGGACTTTGATTCTGCTTCTGAAAGGCCAACGGGTAACTTTGCAATCCTGGTCTTCAAAAACTTGATAGCATTTCCCATGCTTATTGACAATGGCCGACAAGTTATCAGAAAAGAGACGTGACTGTTTATCTTGGCTGTCAAGTCCCGTATCAAAGTCTTCTCCTTTGGAGTGGAATAATCCATGATAACTTCACGGAAGGCCAACAGCATTGCCACACAGCGAGCATTACCACCAACAATATCCCCACTTAAGTATTGCAGACCAACCTGGGAATATATCACAAAAATAAGTTAACATTTTCGGGTAAGCAGTGTAAATTATCCACCAACAAGTTCATTGACTATCTGAAACAAGGCTTTACCAGAAATCCTCCGTGAAACAATAGGTATTATGCTTAATAAAAAGAGAAAGCAAGATTTAGATGCAGTCACTGAATCAAGCAAATTACTTTCCCAACATGATAACAGCAGACCTGATAGACAGCAGGATGTGGATGCATTGGATCATCCTGGAAAAATTTAGCCTCAAGAGAAGGAAGCTGCGTCCCATGAACAAACTGAGGTAGGTGCCGAAACAATTCCACCCTGTTCTTGGTTTCAGTCTGTTCAATCAATGCACGCTTTCTGGCTTTGGCCACTCGATGCTCATCATCAAACTGCATTCGAGGTGCTGGAACTTCCTTCTTTTTTTCTTTCTCAGCTGCTCTTTCTCCCGCTTTCTTATCTGAAACCGAGTGTGCCTTTTCTGAGAGTGTCTCCTTTTTTTGATGTTGGCCTTTGGATGACTTGCCCTCCCTCTGAAGGCCACCAACAGTCACACTGTCACCTTCGGCAGGATTCCCTCCAGCTGCAGCCACACAAAAAAGTCATAATCTCTCTCTCTCTCTCTCTCTCTCTCTCTCTCTCTCTCATACACACACACACACACACATTGAACATTGATTACACGTGATGAGATTAACTGTATTATATGGTTAGATCTCCTCCAAGTCAATACAGCTTGGACTGGGGGGGACCGCCCGAGAGGAGGCGTTGCTCTTGATATAGCCCATCGAATACAAAGATCAAGGAGAACATGCCCTCCACCACAGCGAGAGAGCTCGAAAGACACAAATTCAGGATATCTTTGCAGCCCACCGGAGAGCCACCACTGAAACCAACCTCAACAACATAAAGAGTGGTAGGATCCACTTAAATACAGCATACACAGTAAATAGACAAGTAAATATGCACCATAGAACGAATCACAAGGGAGCTAGAGCGCTCCTACTTAGAAAAAAGACACCAATTGGCCCCAAACGTTGGCGCCCCTCGCGGTATTTATTTAACATTCATTTGAAGCCAAGCGGCTGATTACAAAGGTCTCTAGGAAGCTACACCATAGGCAAACCAACGCCCACAGACTCCCCGTCCAACCCACTTTGTAATTCCCTGCTCAACTTCAAACGGTGAATGGCATCCAATCACTAGACAATCATGTATCCTCAGCCAACCAAAACATGCAATAGAGGCCCCAATAGCATCCACTGTCTGAACCACTCCTGCAATCGCACAATCAAGTGCCCAACTAGCCAAACATGGCTGAACAACTACAAGACACACAACATAAATCAACCCTTCTTCGCGAGGAAAGAAACCCAGACGCAATAACTAGCTAGCAACCAATCACGAAATGGCAAAAGCAAGCCGCCTTCTACCCAGCATCCACAGAGCTAGGTCACCCGGGCTATAAGACCCAACATCTTGCAAAGACAAGTTGATTCTACTCTGCCAGCCCCAAAAGCAACTTAGAAGCGAACACCCATGCCCAAAAAGTTACCAAAACCAGCCACAACACCCAGAAAGCTCCAGAAATCAGGTTGAAATCTCCTACAAAACCTGAAAGCCTGAAAAAGCAAGTCGCAATTCACCCGAAGCAGCTTTGTCAAGTCCAGAACTCCTGGAACAGCCCTAGAACCAATCGCAGGCACTTGGAACATCCTGGAAGAGCCCAAAAGCAAATCACAAACTGGAATAGACACCCTGGCAGAAATCGCCACCTACAACAGGCTCTTGGATCAATTGTGATTTGCTCTGGTAGGCCTTGGATCATCTGGAACTAGCCCTTGGGTAAAACCAATTTCCCAGTCAGACCCTAGATCCCCTGAAACTAGCCGCTGGGTAAAAACGAATCTTCGTGGAAGGCTGTGGATCACCTGAAACTGGTCCCTAGGTAAAAACGAATTTTTCTGACAGGCTCTGGATCACTTGAAACTGGCCCCTAGGTAAAAACGAATTTCCCTGGCAAGCTCTCGAACCTCCTGGTAAAAAGTGATTTGACTCTAGCAGCACCTGGTAGGCTCTGGCAGCTCCAAACTGATGATCTGGCTCCTCTAGAACTGATTTGGCCAACAGCCTCTAAAAGAAGGACTCCCTCCTCCCTTTTAAAGCCCTAGGCTCCAAAAAGCAGTGTTTTTTAATTGCACCACTCTTTTGGGCCCCCTGTTGCACACTTTGGCCCTAGGAATTAATTGCCTAGTAACTAGGCGCACATTCACTATTTCCAAGGGCCCACTAGGAATTTTAATTTCCCAAGTCCCGCCCCATGGCCGGACCCTTGTGCCCCAGAGGCTCAAGGCAATCACGCGCAATTTACGGGAGTCGCAAATCAAAAGCCCCATAATTTCATGTCCTCCTAACAGACCCCCCTCTTGAAAGAAGACAAACGTCCTCGATTGCCTGCAAAAGAAAACCAATTGGAAACACTACAATGTTTGTTAGGAAAAAGACAAGCAAACATTCCACATACATGCATTCACAAACAATATGCTCTCCACGATGTCCAATCCACCTCACGTATGGCCATCCCTAAGGACCCACTGCCTGTGGTACATCATGAGCATATGTAAACACTTAATGCACATCATGAACATCCAAAGTACCTGAGATATCAAATCCAAATCTGAGTGGACAGCCAACCTTGTCGCCAACAGATCACTGATAGTACATATACGATTTGTAGAGCTGCAGATAAGAAATACGTATAGCACTGCAAACCAAGTGACTAGTACACCACATACATCGTGGCCAACGATGCACGATATAGACCACTTCCAGGAATTGCGCGTCCGGAACCAAGGTCTAGGGGAATCCATTCTCTTTTTGTCGAAACCACATGACAAAAAAGAGCATTCCCATCTTGTCGAATCCTCATGACAAGAATAACATGCATATTTTACCGAAACCTCATGGCAAAAATAGCATTCTTATTTTTGTCGAAACCTCATGACAAAAATAGCAATCTCATTTTGTCGAACCCTCATGACAAAAGAGCAATCTCATTTTGTCGAAACCTCATGACAAAAGAGCATCCAAAAGTAGCAGGGAAAACACCATCCTGCAAACCGTATACATCATCCAGAATCGGATGCCAAAAAGAGTGGCAGACTCTGCCATATAAAATTTTTTTTATAAGTGCCTGTACACCGCACTATACAAAACCAGCAGTAAATAACCCACTATGGAGTTAGGAACTCTTGCCCTTCGGAACATTCAGTGGCTCATCTGTGTCACTAGCCGGCTGCTTCCTCTTACGGTTGGGATAATCTCTAAACTGATGTCCCTCCTCTTTGCAAATAAAACATTTTCCAGCTTCATATAAAGCGCGTCATTCCTCTGGAGACAAACGATTACGTTCATTCTTTTGACGATTAGCTTTCTTCTCTATTTTGAAAAATTGGAACCCAGTTCTCTTATCTATGTCATCTTTCCTAGATTCCTACTTCTATCCACCTTTGAACCCAAAAGTCCTCCCTTGCATCAAAGCATATGCCGTGCTAGAATTTTCGATAAGCTGAGACATGTTGGAAACTTGAGTCTTCGTGCAGTAGCCTCTGAACTCCTTAGGCAGCCCGCAACAATATTTCTCAACCTACTCAGTGAAAAGAACAATCCGGTAGGAGCTAACAACAAACAAAGCCGCCCAAAACTTGCTATTATACTCCTCTAAATTGCGGCAATTAATGGAATTCAGCTCATGCCAAGCTGTCATGATATCTACTTCAAAGGTCGTGGTAAGCTACGCAACTGAAAACACCTGCTTAAAACCTACCCACGTGTTTGGTGCAATGTTTTGCATAAGCATAGTGGTCCACCATAAGTGCGTTCCCCTTTAGAAAACTTGCAACCTGGCGTACTTTGGATGACTCTGTGAAACTCTCTCCTGTGTAGGCTGCATCGAACTGCTGCAAAAAGGTCAAGGCTTTGAGTTTGTCCTGCACCCCGCACCTGTTAGAAAATTACCCAACAGAGGGTACACACAGCGGAAGACTGATAGAATAGCCCAGGAGCTCACACAGTGTGCGTGTGGGGTGTGGAATCACAAACTTCTTAACTTATGTGCATAAAATAGATGTGCAGACTCATCAATAGACAATGAACCAGCCAAATAGAGAAACCACCAAAATAATATATTTCCATCCAAAACTATGGACACAATACAAAAGAGATAGACCCAAAGTCCCACCAATGGTGTGGTCCTCTGATCTTACCACAAGGTACTTCTCCTATCTGCTGGCTATCTCTCGACTCAAGCCCGCGTGCTCCACCTCCGAAGTCTGTAGACTTTCCATCCAGTGTGTTCTTCTCCACCTTACTACCTGTGAATAAGCCTAGGTGGGCAGCCCCTGCCAAGCTTTGTCTGCAGCACACACGTCCCTTGGTCCTCCTGAATGTAGGCCCCAAGGTAGCTGTTCCACTGCTCCAACTTGCTTGTGAATGGCTGCTCCAGAAGATGATGATCTCAGCAACCTTCTGCCCTAGAAGACAGCCTAGGTTCAGCCTCTCCCTGGAGCTAAGTCTACAGCAACACCTCTCTCCTTCACTTCCTGTGTAGAGGCCCAAGGATGGTGGATATGCTGCTCCTTTTTGCTCCTCCCAAAGCTGCTTGGATGGATGATTTGTGAGGGCACAAAGGCCCTCCTTATATAGGCCCAAGAGCCTGGCCAGCCAACCGACCCAGCAGCCCTAGAAAGGGCCGACTGCTGGTTGGTTCAGCCCCTTGCCCCTGGCCGACCAAAACTGACCCCCTTGGGATCAACCTACTGACCAGGCGGGGGGGTTTGCCAGCCCATTTGCTGGCCTCTGCTCCCCCGCCTTGCCACGTGGCCTGCGCCATTGTTTGCCTCCATGTGAGGCCTGTTCCGGCCTGCTGTGCTGGCCCGCTATGTGCTTCTAGTAGGCGCCTATGAGCCCTGCATGTATCGCCTCCTACCAGGTTCCTTTCCAGGCCCCAAAGCGCTGCTGTTCCTGCTGATGTCATTGCGCCTCGTCCAGGGCTTGCTGCAGGTCCCTGATGTCCACGTGTGTGCCACGTACATCAGGAGCTCCACGACTTGCCAGGTACCCTTCTTGCTAGCCCATAGGCCATGTCTGGATAGCTGCCCACATGGCAGCCTGTGTGCTGCCCATGTGGCAGCCTTTACCTTTTGCTGTGTGCTGCACACATGGCAGCTCATGTGCTGCCCATGTGGCAGCCCCGATATCCCCTGGTCTACCTCCCCCATGCTCTCCTCATATGGGGGCTTACAGATGGGGAGGTGACCTTTCCAACAGCACCTGCCTCTTTAAAGTCCTTCAACTTCCCTTGAGGTGCCAAATTGTCATAAACAGGTGTCTGGGCAAAAGAGACAGCAGCACTCACTCTATTCCCCACACTACCAGCATTAGGAAAAGCTGTACTATTCAAACCAGCACCCGAATTTTGCATATTTCCCAAAGCATACCTCTTTACATCCCTGAGGCTGCTCCAACATTGGCATACATCATGTTCTGTCCCATGGGTTGTAAACTAGGCTGAAACCCAACTGTTTGACTAGCAGGCATACCCAAAAATTGGGCTTGTGGGCTGACCATAGCTTGAAACACTGAACCACCATCAAAATAACCTGGCTGAACCGGGTTTGCCAAAACTCCTTGCTGTCCGGAAACCATGGACTGAAAATTATTACCTTGAGTCGGTCCCAGAATCATGTTAGACTGCAGCTGACCATAGGATATTTGAGAGGGCT